>NC_091284.1:86161814-86822314 GCF_032444005.1 Ranitomeya imitator | reverse complement strand
TGTCCGAGTTCTTGCAGAAAGAAACGCAGTCATGGCTGGGCACTGTAGATCTTGAGGCAGGCAAGGTAGTGAGTGATAACGGAAGGAATTTCATGGCTGCCATCTCCCTTTCCCAACTGAAACACATTCCTTGCCTGGCTCACACCTTAAACCTGGTGGTGCAGTGCTTCCTGAAAAGTTATCCGGGGTTATCCGACCTGCTCCTCAAAGTGCGTGGACTTTGCTCACATATCCGCCGTTCGCCCGTACACTCCAGCCGTATGCAGACCTATCAGCGTTCTTTGAACCTTCCCCAGCATCGCCTAATCATAGACGTTGCAACAAGGTGGAACTCAACACTGCACATGCTTCAGAGACTGTGCGAACAGAGGCGGGCTGTTATGTTTTTGTGGGAGGATACACATACACGGGCAGGCAGTAGGATGGCAGACATGGAGTTGTCAGGTGTGCAGTGGTCGAAGATTCAAGACATGTGTCAAGTCCTTCAGTGTTTTGAGGAATGCACACGGCTGGTTAGTGCAGACAACGCCATAATAAGCATGAGCATCCCCCTAATGCGTCTGCTGATGCAAAGTTTGACGCACATAAAGGATCAGGCGTCTGCAGCTGAGGAAGAGGAAAGCCTTGATGACAGTCAGCCATTGTCTGGCCAGGGCAGTGTACAGGACGAGTTAGCGGGCGAAGAGGAGGAGGAGGACGAGGAGGATGATGGGGATGATTATATTTTTAATGAGGAAGCTTTTCCGGGGCCACTGGAAATCGGTGGCGCGGCAAGGCCGGGTTCTGGTTTTTGGAGGGACACAAGTGACGTGGATTTGCCTGAAACTGCCCCTCAACCAAGCACAACCGCAGATTTGAGAACTGGAACTTTGGCCCACATGGCGGATTATGCCTTACGTATCCTCAAAAGGGACACACGCATAACTAAAATGATGAACGATGACGATTACTGGTTTGCCTGCCTCCTTGATCCTCGCTATAAAGGCAAATTGCAAAATATAATGCCACATGAGAACTTGGAACTAATATTAGCAACCAAACAATCAACTCTTGTTGACCGTTTGCTTCTGGCATTCCCTGCACACAGCGCCCGTGATCGTTCTCACACGAGCTGCAGGGGCCAGCAGACCAGAGGAGTTAGAGGGGCAGAAATCAGAAGTGGCGTTGGCCAGAGGGGTTTTCTGACCAGGTTGTGGAGTGATTTTGCTATGACCGCAGACAGGACAGGTACTGCAGCATCAATTCAAAGTGACAGGAGACAACATTTGTCCAGTATGGTTACAAACTATTTTTCATCCCTTATCGATGTTCTCCCTCCACCGTCATTCCCATTTGATTACTGGGCATCAAAATTAGACACCTGGCCAGAATTGGCAGAATATGCATTGCAGGAGCTTGCTTGCCCGGCAGCTAGTGTCCTATCAGAAAGAGTATTCAGTGCTGCAGGTTCAATACTAACAGAAAAAAGGACTCGTCTGGCTACCCAAAATGTAGATGATCTAACCTTCACTAAAATGAACCACAACTGGATTTCGAAATCTTTTGCCCCACCTTGCCCGGCTGACACCTAGCTTTCCTATGAAAAGGTCTTGCCTGTGGACTATTCTGAATGCCTTTTCCAATCTCGTAATTTTCTGCACCTGATTGTCCAGCATACGACATGTTTACACCTCACTAAATGGCCAAACTCCCCACACGGGGCCGTGGTATCGACACTTGGCGACAGCACCCGTGAGAGTGCTGTTTGTCTGAAGAGGTGGGTGTGCCCGCTTTTGGTCGACGGCACTGCCACTGGGTCCCTCCTAGTACAATAAAGTGTCTCTGGCGGTGGTGGTGCGCACCCAACGTCAGACACACCGTTGTAATATGAGGGGCCCTGGGCCTGTACCGCCGGCCACAAGACAGTTCCCCGCCCCCGAGCTCAAACAGTGCTCTACCACTTGCAAAATTATCTCACAGCTCCACCAATGTTTAGTCTATGCGCTGACATCCTTCAATGCCTGCCACTGACAATACCATTGTATTGACATTTTTGTTATGTTAGGCCTTCGAAGCCTGTCTGCGGTCACTCCTTCCACTAGGCCTCCACTGACCACACCACTGCTGCCCGTGTACCCCTGGAACCAATTTAAAATTGCCTACAGCCAGCCCAATTTTTTTATTTTAGGCCTTCGATGCCTGTCTGCGGTCCATTCTTTCTACTACTACTACACTGACCAGGCCACTGCTGCCCGTGTACCCCTGGAACCAATTTAAAATTGCCTACAGCCATGTGTTATTATTTTAGGCCTTCGATGCCTGTCTGCGGTCACTCCTTACAATATGCCTCCACTGACCACACCACTGCTGCCCGTGTACCCCTGGAACCAATTTAAAATTGCCTACAGCCATGTGTTAATATTTTAGGTCTTCGATGCCTGTCTGTGGTCACTCCTTCCACTAGGCCTCCACTGACCACACCACTGCTGCCCGTGTACCCCTGGAACCAATTTAAAATTGCCTACAGCCATGTGTTATTATTTTAGGCCTTCGATGCCTGTCTGCGGTCACTCCTTACAATATGCCTCCACTGACCACACCACTGCTGCCCGTGTACCCCTGGAACCAATTTAAAATTGCCTACAGCCATGTGTTATTATTTTAGCCCTTCGATGCCTGTCTGCGGTCACTCCTTACAATATGCCTCCACTGACCACACCACTGCTGCCCGTGTACCCCTGGAACCAATTTAAAATTGCCTACAGCCATGTGTTATTATTTTAGGCCTTCGATGCCTGTCTGCGGTCACTCCTTACAATATGCCTCCACTGACCACACCACTGCTGCCCGTGTACCCCTGGAACCAATTTAAAATTGCCTACAGCCATGTGTTATTATTTTAGGCCTTCGATGCCTGTCTGCGGTCACTCCTTCCACTAGGCCTCCACTGACCACACCACTGCTGCCCGTGTACCCCTGGAACCAATTTAAAATTGCCTACAGCCAGCCCAATTTTTTTACTTTAGGCCTTCGATGCCTGTCTGCGGTCACTCCTTCCACTAGGCCTCCACTGACCACACCACTGCTGCCCGTGTAACCCTGGAACCAATTTAAAATTGCCTACAGCCATGTGTTATTATTTTAGGCCTTCGATGCCTGTCTGCGGTCACTCCTTACAATATGCCTCCACTGACCACACCACTGCTGCCCGTGTACCCCTGGAACCAATTTAAAATTGCCTACAGCCATGTGTTAATATTTTAGGTCTTCGATGCCTGTCTGTGGTCACTCCTTCCACTAGGCCTCCACTGACCACACCACTGCTGCCCGTGTACCCCTGGAACCAATTTAAAATTGCCTACAGCCATGTGTTATTATTTTAGGCCTTCGATGCCTGTCTGCGGTCACTCCTTACAATATGCCTCCACTGACCACACCACTGCTGCCCGTGTACCCCTGGAACCAATTTAAAATTGCCTACAGCCATGTGTTATTATTTTAGGCCTTCGATGCCTGTCTGCGGTCACTCCTTCCACTAGGCCTCCACTGACCACACCACTGCTGCCCGTGTACCCCTGGAACCAATTTAAAATTGCCTACAGCCAGCCCAATTTTTTTACTTTAGGCCTTCGATGCCTGTCTGCGGTCACTCCTTCCACTAGGCCTCCACTGACCACACCACTGCTGCCCGTGTAACCCTGGAACCAATTTAAAATTGCCTACAGCCATGTGTTATTATTTTAGGCCTTCGATGCCTGTCTGCGGTCACTCCTTCCACTAGGCCTCCACTGACCACACCACTGCTGCCCGTGTACCCCTGGAACCAATTTAAAATTGCCTACAGCCATGTGTTATTATTTTAGGCCTTCGATGCCTGTCTGCGGTCACTCCTTACAATATGCCTCCACTGACCACACCACTGCTGCCCGTGTACCCCTGGAACCAATTTAAAATTGCCTACAGCCATGTGTTATTATTTTAGGCCTTCGATGCCTGTCTGCGGTCACTCCTTCCACTAGGCCTCCACTGACCACACCACTGCTGCCCGTGTACCCCTGGAACCAATTTAAAATTGCCTACAGCCAGCCCAATTTTTTTACTTTAGGCCTTCGATGCCTGTCTGCGGTCACTCCTTCCACTAGGCCTCCACTGACCACACCACTGCTGCCCGTGTACCCCTGGAACCAATTTAAAATTGCCTACAGCCAGCCCAATTTTTTTATTTTAGGCCTTCGATGCCTGTCTGCGGTCCGTTCTTTCTACTACTACTACACTGACCAGGCCACTGCTGCCCGTGTACCCCTGGAACCAATTTAAAATTGCCTACAGCCATGTGTTATTATTTTAGGCCTTCGATGCCTGTCTGCGGTCACTCCTTCCACTAGGCCTCCACTGACCACACCACTGCTGCCCGTGTACCCCTGGAACCAATTTAAAATTGCCTACAGCCAGCCCAATTTTTTTACTTTAGGCCTTCGATGCCTGTCTGCGGTCACTCCTTCCACTAGGCCTCCACTGACCACACCACTGCTGCCCGTGTACCCCTGGAACCAATTTAAAATTGCCTACAGCCATGTGTTATTATTTTAGGCCTTGGATGCCTGTCTGCGGTCACTCCTTCCACTAGGCCTCCACTGACCACACCACTGCTGCCCGTGTACCCCTGGAACCAACATCAGAAAATATAAAAATAAGTATTTTGCTTATAAAAAAGAAAATACTGGAGAGATATCAAATGCAGACATTTTAACATTAAAAACAAACACATACAACAAAAATCTGGTACAGTACTAAAAATGGCCACCAGCTACAATAACTTTCTCCTGCAAGTAGTTAACTGAAAGTTTTTTTCAATTTAAAACACAGATATGGTATCCACCGAGTGTTGTCCTGTCGCGTCTTCTTTATATTATTGCCAAGAAGATGCAAAACAATGAAAATAATAAAATCATTATTTACCAAAAAAATAGAGTAAGTCAAAACCACATTGCAAATAAACATTCATTACAAATAAAGAAGCAGGGCGCGTCCGAGGGTGAGTATATACCTAATAAGAATATAATCACCCTCGGACGCGCCCTGCTTCTTTCCGACAGCCTTCCTTCCTAAGAATCAGCCCTTCCGTGGTGTAGAGAGAGGGTTTGTTACACTCCAAGGTGTTCCCCAGGTTGCCTTTCCTGAGCTTCGATCTTCATGCTCTCGTTTAGTAGTTGTCGGAAAGTAGGCTGCATTAGGCCTACAAATTGGGTATGGGGTGGAGAGAGATGGTGTGTTACACTCCAAGGTGTTCCCCAGGTTTCCTTGCCATTGCTTCGGTCTTCCGACTCTCGTTTAGTAGTTGTAGAAAACTACACTGCATTAGGCCTACAAAATGGGTATCGGGTGGAGAGAGATGGTGTGTTACACTCCAAGGTGTTCCCCAGGTTGCCTTTCCTGAGCTTCGATCTTCCGGCTCTCGTTTAGTAGTTGTTGGAAACTATACTGCATTAGGCCTACAAATTGGGTATGGGGTGGAGAGAGATGGTGTGTTACACTCCAAGGTGTTCCCCAGGTTTCCTTGCCATTGCTTCGGTCTTCCGACTCTCGTTTAGTAGTTGTAGAAAACTACACTGCATTAGGCCTACAAAATGGGTATCGGGTGGAGAGAGATGGTGTGTTACACTCCAAGGTGTTCCCCAGGTTGCCTTTCCTGAGCTTCGATCTTCCGGCTCTCGTTTAGTAGTTGTTGGAAACTACACTGCATTAGGCCTACAAATTGGGTATGGGGTGTAGAGAGATGTTGTGTTCCACTCCAAGGTGTTCCCCAGGTTTCCTCGCCAATGCTTCGATCTTCATGCTCTCGTTTAGTAGTTGTTGGAAACTACGCTGCATTAGGCCTACAAATTGGGTATGGGGTGTAGAGAGATGGTGTGTTCCACTCCAAGGTGTTCTCCAGGTTGCCTTTCCTGAGCTTCGATCTTCCGGCTCTCGTTTAGTAGTTCTTGGAAACTACACTGCATTAGGCCTACAAATTGGGTATGGGGTGTAGAGAGATGGTGTGTTCCACTCCAAGGTGTTCCCCAGGTTTCCTCGCCAATGCTTCGATCTTCATGCTCTCGTTTAGTAGTTGTTGGAAACTACGCTGCATTAGGGCTACAAATTGGGTATGGGGTGTAGAGAGATGGTGTGTTCCACTCCAAGGTGTTCCCCAGGTTTCCTCGCCAATGCTTCGATCATCATGCTCTCGTTTAGTAGTTGTTGGAAACTACGCTGCACTAGGCCTACAAATTGGGTATGGGATGTAGAGAGATGGTGTGTTCCACTCCAAGGTGTTCTCCAGGTTGCCTTTCCTGAACTTCTATCTTCAGGCTCTCATTAAATTGTGGTTAAACGGAACAACTGCATTTGGCGTACTAGTTGGTTTGGGGCCTACTATCGGTGTCTGCCACTCCTTGCTGTTCTCCTGGTTTCCTGTCCTGAAATTCCGTTTTCAGGCGCTCGTTAAGTAGTTGTTAATGTTAGACTGCATTTGCCCTACTAGTTGGGTTGGGGCCTACTATCGGTATCTGCCACTCCTTGCTGTTCTCCTCCACTGAACAAAGCTGTGCCGCCTGTTTACTACGGTTGCCAATTTTGAACTGCATTTCGACTACTTACTGATTTGGGCCTACTCTCTGTGTCAGCCTCTCATTCCAGTTGTCCTCCACTGCAATGCCCCCTGGTTATTCCTGTGTTACCAATTTTGAACTGCATTTAGCCAACTTTATTCTTTGGGCCTATATCTGTGTTTCCTCCTCATCCTGCCCATTGCCCAGCCAGTGATAGATGAGTCTGCTGGTACATTGACCCATAACGCAACATTCCCCGTGCACGCTACACAACAACATTGTGACCCTGCTGAAAGTCAGGTTGCTCTTCCCGCATACCATACCACCTTACACGGGGACAAAGAGGAAGGTGCAGATGAAAGTGCAGGTTCCTTCATCAGGTGGGGGGAGGAATACTAGTTGGCGACGTCACTGGCACAGGGCCTCTCATAGTACGCAAAAGTGTTGCTGCCGGTGGGAGGCGCCCCCGCCGTGCAAACACACCGCTGTACTTTGAGGGGCCCTGTGCCAGTGCCAATGCCAACGAGTGGGCCCCCCCTGCTTGCTCAGGTTCACAGCACTTGCAAAGTTGAAATACTTACCTCTCCCTGCTCCACTGCCGTGACGTGGTCCAGATTTCCTGGGCCCACTAATTACTTGAACCAGCCCTACCCACCACAACTTTAGCCAAATGAACCCCAATTTCAAATGCCTTCCAATTATTATAAGGTAAATTACGCTTGACAAGCTTCATTAAGAAGAATGGATGGTTTTGACATTAAAATGGGCACTGTAGGTGTTTTCCTGGCCCCCACTCACTGCCGACTATGCTGCCCCATTGACTTGCATTGGGTTTCGTGTTTCGGTCGATCCCGACTTTACGTCATAATCGGCCGATTTCACTCGACCCGACTTTTGAGATAGTCGGGTTTCGCGAAACCCGGCTCGACTCTAAAAAGGTCAAGGTCGCTCAACTCTAGTGTGCACTGCTATTTTTAGGGTGGCGGAGCCAATATCCATAGCTCCTTGCCAATCTGAGAATACCAGCCCCCAGCTGTCTGCTTTATTAAGGCTGACTGTCAAGAATGAGGGGGACCCCACGCCATATTTTTAAATTATTTAAATATTTAAAATAAAATGTTGTTGGAACCCCTTTGTTCTTGATAATCAGCCATGATAAAGCTGACAGCTGGGGTTTGCCCTCCACAGCTGTCAGTTTTGCTATGCTGGTCATCAAAAATAGGACAGACCCCAAGTCATTTTTTTTAAATTTATTTATAGCGCAGGCTGATGAATACTCCCATCAGTGATCACTTTTATAAAGCGAGAGCATGTGTAGGATGATGGGAGTACTACTCACATCAGCC
This sequence comes from Ranitomeya imitator, assembly GCF_032444005.1. NCBI lineage: Eukaryota > Metazoa > Chordata > Amphibia > Anura > Dendrobatidae > Ranitomeya > Ranitomeya imitator. The sequence goes on along the minus strand of NC_091284.1, from coordinate 86,814,402 downwards.
AATGCTTCTGTGACCGTAGGTAAACTTTTTACCACTAATCACAGCTGCTGGCTCACACTCTCATCTGACAGCGTGGGAACCGTAGCTCTTTGACCACTGATAATATTCTTACCACTGAACAGAGGCAGTGTTTGCAGCACTGTCATGCAGATGACAGCGTGGCAAACAACGGATGTTCGGGCCCCCCATTCATCTACAAAAGTGTAACAGAAAGCACCTAATACTGTATGGATGATTAATTGAATCCAGACACATTTTTGAATACTTTTTTTGTAGTCTTATAAACCACCAAAATGTTACAGAAAGAACCTAATAGTCTATGGATGACGAATTGAATCTAGACACATTTTTCAATGATTTTTAGAGTGTTATATTACACCAAAATGTGGTTCAATAAAAGGTTTGTTCACCACTAATCTATTGCAATGTGCTCTATAGCCATAGCGCTCCTTAAATTTACTTTTTTTTCCCAAAAAAATTTACACTCCCCTTGAGGGATTGTGGCTGGAACCACATGGGGCCATAGAGTTCATCTCCAGGCAACAGAACCTGAAGTGAAGTCACATCCTGTGAAGTGGCATCACATGACTGGATCTTGGGCCCACATGACCATACCAGGAAGCACAGCACAGGAGCAGTCCTGGAGCAACAGAGCAGGATTGCAAGGAGAGGTCCGCTACCGGGTGCACAACCCTTTCAGGTGAGAGGCTAATCCCCCCACCTTCCATTGCAACATCCAAATCAAACCACCTGGTGCTTCTCATGCTGCGCTCTTCCATGTTTATTGTCTTATATTACACCAAATTGTACCACAAAGCAAGTAATAGTATATAGATGAGTAATTGGATACAGAAAAATGTTTCAACACTTTTTTGAACTGTTATGTAATACTAAAATGTACCACAGACTGCATAGTTATATATGGTTGAAAGAAGACCTAGGTCTATCATGTCCAACCTTTCTCCACCAATTATACATTTGGTCACCAATTTAACTATAACCCACAATGTTATGTGTATCGAGGAAATCACCAGCCCTTTTTTAAAAGCTGTCATAGTTTCTGCCATTACTACCTCTTGTGGTAGGGAATTCCACTGTCTGACTGCTCTAACTGTAAAGAACTCTTTCCTTTTAGCTGCCGGAATCACCTTTCTTTCACCCGTAGTGAATTCCTCTTGGTCCCTAGTATGGCCTTTGGAAGGAATAAGTCATGCGCAAGTCCTTTGTGCTGGCCACACGTGTATTTATACATGTAAATGAGAGCCCCCTGAGGTGTCTTTTTTCTCTAAACTAAACATGCCAACTTTTCCAACCTCTCATCATATGAGAGGCTTTCCATCCCTCGTAATAATTTAGTTGCCCGCCTTTGAGCTGACATTATATGGATGAGTAATTAAATACAGAAAAATGCTTTAATGCTTTTTGTATTGTTATATAACAATGAAAGTGCTACAGACAATGTAATAGTATAAGGATGAGTAATGGAATGCTGAAAAATGTTTCAACACTTTTTTGGAGGGTTATATACCACAGAAATGTACCCCATAGGATGGACCCCAATACACTATGGATGAGTAAATGAATACATAAAAAGTTTTCAATGCTTTTTGTAATGTTAAATACCACTAAAATGTGCCCCAGAGCATGTAATACTGTATGGACCTGCAATTGAATACTGAAAAAAATTTCAACTATTTCTTGCAGTTTTACCTACCACCATAATGTACCACACAGCATATTCTATGAATCTGTAATTCAATACTGAAACATTTTTAATGCTTTTTTGGAGGGTTATATACCACTGAAATGTACCCCAGAGCATGTAATATTCTATGGATGAGCAATATAATACCAAGAGAAATTTTAATGCTTTTTTGCAGGGTTATATACTAGAGAAATGTACCCCAGAGAACGTAATACTCTATGGATGAGTAAGTAAATACTGAAAAAAATGTTCAAACCTTTTCTGAAGGGCTATATACCACTGAAATGTACCCCCGAGGACACAATATTCTATGGATGAGTAATTGAATAGTGAAACATTTTTGAATGCTTTTTAGGAGTCTTATATACCACCGAAATATCACAGAAAGTACCTAATGCTCTAGGGATGAATAACTGAATCCAGACAAATATTTAAACACTTTTTTGGAGACTTGTATACCACTGAAATGCAACAGAAAGCACTTAATCCAGAAATATTTTTTATTGCTTTTTTGGAGTGTTATATATTACAAAAATGTAAAATAAAGCACTTAATACTGTATTGATTATTATTTGAATCCATAAAAGTTTTTAACACTTTTTTGTAGTCTTATATACCTTTGTAATGTCACAAAAAGCATCTAATACTGTATGGATGACTAATTGAATCCACACACATTTTTCAACACTGTTTCATAGTCTTATATATAACTGAAATGTCACAGAAAGCACCTAATACTGTATGGATGACTAACTGACTCCAAATAAATTATTCAATGCTTTGTTTGGAGTATTAAGCTACACCAAAATGTACCACAGAGCATGTAATCAGGGGTGGATTAAGGGTAGCCAGGGCCCCGGGTTGTTCAGACACTGTGGGTCCCCCGGTCATGTGACGGGGTCATGTGACGGGGTCATGCGAAGGGGTCATCATATACCTGAACCAGATTATTCCAGAAAAATAGTTGCTGTGTGAAACCATAACCTGTCAAACATCCATTGATCTAGTCAATTTACCCTTCACTTAGGAAAAAAAGAAAACACAATACTATCACCATAAGTGCCAGTATTCACAGGAGATCTGTACCTAGTATGCAGTGTCTGTGTAGAGGTAATACAGTGATCACTGGTGACATTGTACACAGGACCTCTGTATATAGTATACAGTGTATAGTGTCAGTGTATAGGTAACACTGACTCACCAATGAAGTCTCTAGGGGAAATGCTTAATCTTTCATCCAGCACAGACCGCCATCACTTCATCCAGCCAGGACTCATCTCTGCAGGAAATAACACAGTTATCTCGAGCTCCGCTTGCAGAACACATTACTTAATTTTTCCCAACTTCTACATTACACCACATGAAGAAAAAACGGCAACATAGTGTCACTCTATACAGTAACAGGACTGCCCCCCATTTAAAACAGTGTCCTCAAAGAATAAAATAAATACATCACTGCAGTAATACTATCCCTTAATTATCCCCTATGGTAATAATAATATCCCCCATCCTGGCCCCGTGTATCTCATTCCTGGCTCCAGCCATATGTTCTCCCATCCTGCCCTCATGAGTATCCATTCTGTCCCATATGATCTCCCCATCCTGCCCCATCAGTTTCCATCATATCCATCCTGCCCCATGATCCTGCACGATCTGTCTCCTATCCTGCCCCATGTCTTTCATTCTGCCCCGTGTCGCCAATCATGCCCCGTATCTACATTCTGCCCATGTCTCCAATCCTGCCCCATCTGTCTCCAGTCCTGCCCCCAGTGTGTCCAGCATCTCTGTCCCCAGTGTGTCCAGCATCTCTGTCCCCTAGTGTCCAGCATCTCTGCCCCCGTTGTCCAGCATCTCTGCCCCCGTTGTCCAGCATCTCTGCCCCCAATATCCAGCATCTCTGCTCCCAATGTCCAGCATATCTGCCCCCAATGTCCAGCATCTCTGCCCCCAATGTCCAGCATCTCTGCCCCCAATGTCCAGCATCTCTGCCCTCAATGTGTTCAGCATCTCTGCCCCCAGTGTCCAGCATCTCTGCCTCCAGTGTCCAGCATCTCTGCCCCCGGTGTCCACCATCTCTGCCCCCGGTGTCCACCATCTCTGCCCCCAGTGTCCAGCATCTCTGCCCCCAGTGTCCAGCATCTCTGCCTCCAGTGTCCAGCATCTCTGCCCCCAGTGTCCAGCATCTCTTCCCCCAGAGTCCAGCATCTCTGCCCCCAATGTCCAGCATCCTGCCCCCAGTGTGTCCAGCATCTCTGCACCCAATGTCCAGCATCTCTGCCCCAATGTCCAGCATCTCTGCCCCAAATGTCCAGCATCCTGCCCCCAGTGTGTCCAGCATCCTGCCCCAGTGTTTCCAGCATATTGTCCCCAGCGTGTCCAGCAATCTGCTCCAGTGTCTCCAGCATACTGCCCCCAGTGTGTCCAGCAATCTGCCCCAGTGCCTCCAGCATATTGCCCCCAGTGTGTCCAGCATATTGCCCCCAGTGTGTCCAGCATTTCTGCCCAGTGTGTCCAGCATTCTGCCCCAGTGTGTCCTGCATATTGCCCCCTGTGTGTCCAGCATATTGCCCCCAGTGTGTCCAGCATTTCTGCACCAGTGTGTCCAGCATTTCTGCCCCAGTGTGTCCAGCATTCTGCCCCCAGTGTGTCCATACAAGGGGGATTGTGGAAACCACAAGAGAACAACACCAACAAGGGAAAATGTAAATAACATATAAACCTTTATTACTGTATACAACATACCAATAAAATACAGGCCAAAACATGGAACAAAGTGCCAAGACGGTGAACCACACGGAAACTCAGCCGCCCGTGCGAACTACAAAGACGTACAGCTGAGGAACTGGTTAATAGTATATATCATATAAAATATTATATTATAATTGGGACTATAGTTAGCCAACTAATAGCGCATACAACAGATGGTGTCTATGTGTATCTAGAAATTGTATCCTGCATGTACTTTATATAACATAAAATGCGGCTCAGAAAGTAAACAGTATAATATGCAAGTGCCAGAGAATGAGACAATGCATCAATATGTAGCATCAATATTTTTCCTGCTACATATTGATGCATTGTCTCATTCTCTGGCACTTGCATATTATACTGTTTACTTTCTGAGCCGCATTTTATGTTATATAAAGTACATGCAGGATACAATTTCTAGATACACATAGACACCATCTGTTGTATGCGCTATTAGTTGGCTAACTATAGTCCCAATTATAATATAATATTTTATATGATATATACTATTAACCAGTTCCTCAGCTGTACGTCTTTGTAGTTCGCACGGGCGGCTGAGTTTCCGTGTGGTTCACCGTCTTGGCACTTTGTTCCATGTTTTGGCCTGTATTTTATTGGTATGTTGTATACAGTAATAAAGGTTTATATGTTATTTACATTTTCCCTTGTTGGTGTTGTTCTCTTGTGGTTTCCACAATCCCCCTTGTATGATTTTGTTTCAACAAGGTTTCTTTATCAGTCCGGCCAACACACATTTGTGCACACACGTACGGATTTTACCTACGTGATGTGGCCATCTAATACCGCTTTCTTTATTCCCCAGTGTGTCCAGAATATTGCCCCCAGTGTGTCCAGCATATTGCCCCCAGTGTGTCCAGCAATCTGCCCCAGTGTCTCCAGCATCCTGCCCCATATCTACATTCTGCTCATGTCTCCAATCCTGCCCCTTCTTTCTCCAGTCCTGCCCCCAGTGTGTCCAGCATCTCTGCCCTCAATGTGTCCAGCATCTCTGCCCCCAGTGTCCAGCACCTCTGCCCTCAGTGTCTAACATCTCTGCCCCCAATGTCCAGCATCTCTGCCCCCAATGTCCAGCATCTCTGCCCCCAATGTCCAACATCTCTGCCCCCAGTGTCCAGCATCTTTGCCCCCAGTGTCCAGCATCTCTGCCTCCAATGTCCAGGATCTCTGCCCCCAATGTGTCCAGCATCTCTGCCCCCAATGTGTCCAGCATCTCTGCCCCCAATGTGTCAAGCATCTCTGCCCCCAGTGTCCAGCATCTCTGCCTCCAGTGTATAGCATCTCTGCCCCCAGTGTCCAGCATCTCTACCCCCAGTGTCCAGCATCTCTGCCCCCAGTGTCCAGCATCTCTTCCCCAGTGTCCAGCATCTCTTCCCCAGTGGTCCAGCATCTTTGCCCCCAGTGTCCAGCATCTCTGCCCCCAATGTCCAGCATCTCTGTTCCCAAATGTGTCCAGCATCCTCCCCCCAGTGTGTCCTGCATCTCTGCCCCCGGTGTCCAGCATTTCTGCCCCCAATGTCCAGCTTCTCTGCCCCCAATGTCCAGCATCCTGCCCCCAGTGTGTCCAGCATCCTGCCCAAGTGTGTCCAGCATATTGCCCCCAGTGTGTCCAGCAATCTGCCCCAGTGTGTCCAGCATTCTGCCCCAGTGTGTCCAGCATATTGCCCCCAGTGTGTCCAGCATATTGCCCCAGTGTGTCCAGCATTTCTGCCCCAGTGTGTCCAGCATTCTGCCCCAGTGTGTCCAGCATATTGCCCCAGTGTGTCCAGCATATTGCCCCCAGTGTGTCCAGCATTTCTGCCCCAGTGTGTCCAGCATTCTGCCCCCAGTGTGTCCAGCATATTGCCCCCAATGTGTCCAGCAAATTGCCCCAGTGTGTCCAGCATATTGCCCCCAGTGTGTCCAGCAATCTGCCCCAGTGTCTCCTGCATCCTGCCCCATATCTACATTCTGCCCATGTCTCCAATCCTGCCCCATCTGTCTCCAGTCCTGCACCAAGTGTGTCAAGCATTCTGGCCCAGTGTGTCCAGCATATTTCCCCCAGTGTGTCCAGCATTTCTGCCCCAGTGTGTCCAGCATTCTGCCCCCAGTGTGTCCAGCATATTGCCCCCAGTGTGTAGAGCATATTGCCCCCAGTGTGCCCAGCATATTGCCCCCAGTGTGTCCAGCAATCTGCCCCAGTGTTTCCAGCATCCTGCCCCATATCTACATTCTGCCCATGTCTCCAATCCTGCCCATCTGTCTCCAGTCCTGCCCCCAGTGTCCAGCATTCTGGCCCGGGCCCCCCGGATTGCCGTTCGCAATAAAAAAAAAAAAACGAGTTCTCCTCACCTGTCCGCGCTCCTTCAGCAAAGCTCCCTCCAGCAGCGCGCACTCGCCAGCGAATGACAATGACATAAGACGCCGGCGACGTGCACGCTGCGGCTGACATCAGCTGCCAGCCTCCAATTGGCTGGCGGCTGTTAACACCAAAATGTATGACATACCAAGTAATAGTATATGGATGATTAATTGAATACAAAAAAAGCTTCAATGCTTTTTTGGACTATTATATAACACCAAAATGTACCACAGACCACATAATACACATAATACTCTATGGATGAGTAAGTAAATACAGAAAAATGTTTCAGTGCTTTTTTGGACTGTTATGTAACACCAAAATGTATCACCTACCACGTAATAGTATATGGCTGAGTAATTGAATACAAAAAAAAAGTTTCACTGCTTTTTTGGACTGTTATGTACCACCAAATTGTTCCACATACCACGTAATAGTCTATGGATGAGTAATTGAATACGGAAAAATGTTTCAATGCTTTTTTTGGAGTGTCATATGCAACTGAGACTATATTCAGCCACTCTCCCTGCTCCTGCAGCTCTCTCTCCCTCAGCTAAATGTAGATTATAGTTGATACAAACAGCAAAGCACAAAATTATTCCTTGGGCTATTAGTATGATGGCTCAGCTTTAGCATCAGTATCAACACTGCATGACTCTGATTTGTTAAACTGTGCACATACAAGCCTGAACAAGCACACTCTTCCTCCAATCACAACTATCGCAGAGTTGTGCAATGGCTTCAGTGTGCTGAGACTGGCGGCATCTATCCATTGGTGAACCCTGATGATATCACATGGCCAACCAATCACAGTAATGCCATTACCAAGAAGGCTATGGCATTACAGTGATGCACAGGCAATCCCGGCATTCTTATTGGCTGTTTAACAGGCGCCAAACATGCAGAGTGGGGTTTTTAGTTTGAAATTTAGTACCGGCTAATGCTCGCCGAGTAACGAGCACATGTGAGCGCTCAGATACTCGAGTGATATCCGAGTAGAACAAAGTACGCTCACTCATCCCTACTCAGAATATTATAATAAACGTGTTTTCCCAGAAATCAGGGCATTTTCAATTTGAACGGATATTATTTAGATTGAATCAAATCTATGGGCAGAATCAAGTGATGCATCTACACGAGACATCCATTTGACATTTTGCTACATGTACATGAGACTTAATTGCAACAAAGCTAGAGAAGTAGTATTGTTGTTATAGGGGTGCAAATGTTATAGATGCATACTTAATCTAGGGCAGGATGGGGCCAAGCTTTAAATTTTCCTTTAACCACATAGGAGGACACTAGGATCATAAATGGTAAATGATTGTTTGAGGCTCTGGAAAACATTTGCAATGAGTCCTAGATGCCTCTTGTTGCTGCCCTTACATCCAGCATTAACACCTAGTCATTTGCCAGCGTTGTACTCATTGGGCGTTGCAGTTATCTGATCATTTATAGTAAATAAAAATGAGCAAAAGTTAACTATGTAAAAAATAAGTATGTATATTAGTCATTTGCCAGCGTTGTACTCATTGGGCGTTGCAGTTATCTGATCATTTATAGTAAATAAAAATGAGCAAAAGTTAACTATGTAAAAAATAAGTATGTATATTTATGTATATTTTTTGTTTTTCAGATTTCTTTGCTTCGAGGTTTCCGAGAAAACTGATCTTTTGCTTTCATGTCACAGTTTTCAGTGCTTGGACTTCACTATACCAAATGCATCTCAGGTTTTATTTTTTTTACTGACCTTTCATATTCCAACTTGATAATAGGATGAACATTTGCTTTCCTTGATATGGCCAAAGTCCATATGTTTTACCACTGGACAGCGAATATATTTTTGTGTCCGGTGACGTGAGTTGAACCTACGCTAAAATATTTCACAAGACGACTTTTGCAGGTGACGGGGGATATAGACTGGAGATTAATTATATAAATAAATAATAATAATTATAAGCAACAAATGTGTGCATGTGAACATGTGTCTACATCTTTGCAGTGAGGGTGATGTGAGGAGGAGGCGGGAAGTCATTTGTCACTGATTATTTGCAATTCAGGAAGCTACCGCTTGTGGGAGAGGCATTGGCTGCTGTAATTACTGTCACTCCTTACTCAGAATCTATTCAGTTGGCTGCAAAACATATTCGTGCTGCATGATCCTTTACCAATCAATCATCTTATATTTTCTTTTGTTACACTTTGTTGGAAAAGTCAGTTAATTGGTACAGGGTTTTAAGCTTTTACATATTAATAGTGGGAAATGTAAACAAGTGTGACATTTATTGTGATAGAAAAATATTTGTGCTGCAGTAATCGGGCAGGAATAATTACTAAATCAATAGTTTATACTTTAGTCATACAAGTTTACATTTGAACATGATTTTTTTACAATACATCCGAGGTAGGAATAATTACTTAGTAATGATGTATTGATCTAGAGTTTGTCAAAGGCTCTAAATAGCACTTTCCATATTTTTTACTGGAAGAAAATATGCCACATGCTGTAAGTTTTTTCAGTTAAAATGACAGACACAACAGCAACATCAATGGCGCACAACAGACTCATTGACTATAATGGTGATCATTAGGTCTCCATTATGAAGAACGAGAACTTACCGTACTTAAAAAAAAATGTTTCAAATGCAGATGTGAACCCAGCTTTAATTAAGATTCCTTAGTGCAATAAAATATAAGAATATAATTATATTATTATTAATATAATTATTAGCTTAGTGATAGAAAGCAGAGGGTGGTTATAAATGGTATAGTCTCTAACTGGGTCGCTGTGACCAGTGGGGTACCGCAGGGGTCAGTATTGGGACCTGTTCTCTTCAACATATTATTAATGATCTGGTAGAAGGTTTACACAGTAAAATATCGATATTTGCAGATGATACAAAACTATGTAAAGCAGTTAATACAAGAGAAGATAGTATTCTGCTACAGATGGATCTGGATAAGTTGGAAACTTGGGCTGAAAGGTGGCAGATGAGGTTTAACAATGATAAATGTAAGGTTATACACATGGGAAGAAGGAATCAATATCACCATTACACACTGAACAGGAAACCACTGGGTAAATCTGACAGGGAGAAGGACTTGGGGATCCTAGTTAATGATAAACTTACCTGGAGCAGCCAGTGCCAGGCAGCAGCTGCCAAGGCAAACAGGATCATGGGGTGCATTAAAAGAGGTCTGGATACACATGATGAGAGCATTATACTGCCTCTGTACAAATCCCTAGTTAGACCGCACATGGAGTACTGTGTCCAGTTTTGGGCACCGGTGCTCAGGAAGGATATAATGGAACTAGAGAGAGTACAAAGGAGGGCAACAAAATTAATAAAGGGGATGGGAGAACTACAATACCCAGATAGATTAGCGAAATTAGGATTATTTAGTCTAGAAAAAAGACGACTGAGGGGCGATCTAATAACCATGTATAAGTATATAAGGGGACAATACAAATATCTCGCTGAGGATCTGTTTATACCAAGGAAGGTGACGGGCACAAGGGGGCATTCTTTGCGTCTGGAGGAGAGAAGGTTTTTCCACCAACATAGAAGAGGATTCTTTACTGTTAGGGCAGTGAGAATCTGGAATTGCTTGCCTGAGGAGGTGGTGATGGCGAACTCAGTCGAGGGGTTCAAGAGAGGCCTGGATGTCTTCCTGGAGCAGAACAATATTGTATCATACAATTATTAGGTTCTGTAGAAGGACGTAGATCTGGGGATTTATTATGATGGAATATAGGCTGAACTGGATGGACAAATGTCTTTTTTCGGCCTTACTAACTATGACTATGACTATGAATTGTATATTTGTATGCAGCTGATTTGTTGCACAAACTTCGCCATCTGTCCTTTATAAATGGATTAGGACTTGCAGAAATGTATGTACTTGTTGGCGGAACAACCCCACTGAAAACAATGTAGTTTAGATTCACCCTAATGTCATACCTGGCTTATATCACATCTCAAACAGTAGACTTTTAGTAAGAGATGAGCTAACATGTTTGGAAAATGTTCGCCAATCTCAAATTTCGCACGAACGTAGCACATTCGGATTCGTGTTCGCTTTCAAGAGCATTATTACTCAAAGTCGGCAAAATTCGGTCACAGTTCAGTAAATCATCACGTTTCCACTAATTCTTTTGTTATTACTTTGGCTAGGATAGTGGTGCTGTATGATGAGCAAGGGGGACGTGTTTGATGAGGAGTGGGGGTGTGGAGAGGTTAGATGAGAGTGTGAAGAGATTACAGAAGCAACGCACACTTTTTTTCCCTTAACTTTGTGTGTTGATTCCAGCAACATGTCACATGTCCCTCGCCTTATAAAAAGCAGACATCTTGTTTTGCTGGTGCCATTGTCTCAGTGTCACAGTGCAGAGAGGTCACTCCTGTGCTAGTGCCGGTGCTGAAAGTGAGCTTGTCATTTAAATACCATAGATAAGATCCTGTCCTGTGTGAAATCGATCTTCCAGCATTGAAGTAGATGCAAAAACTGTGTGGCAATCTCCGGAAGCCCCATTTGCGACTCCAAATAGTTTGTCCTAAAACTGTGTTACAGTGGCAAATCAGAAGGCCAGATTTCCACGTAAAAATCGTTTGGCCAGGTTGAGGTACAGCCAGGAGGCCCAATTACCTACTTCAAATCATTTGTGATAAAACTGTGTTTCAGCAGCAAATCAGAAGGCCAGATTTGCACATAAAAATTGTTAGGCCTACTATAGTGGCACAGCCACGAGGTCCAATTAGCTACTCCTACTCGTTTGTGCTAAAACTGTGTTTCAGTGGTAAATCAGAAGGCCAGATTTCCATTTATAAATCGTTAAGACTAATATAGGGTTGCAGACTGGAGGGACAATTAGCTGCACCAAATAGTTTGTGCTAAAACTGTATTTCAGTGCAAATCAAAAGGCCAGATTTCCACTTTAAAATTGTTAGGCCTAATTTTGGGGTTCAGCCTGGTGGGCCAATTAGCTGCTCCAAATAGTTTGTGATAAAACTGTGTTTTAGGGACAAATCATAAGGCCTGATTTCCACTTAAAAATCATTAGCCCTAATATAGTGGTGCAACCACGATGCCCAATTAGCTACTCCAAATCATTTGTGATAAAACTGTGTTTTAGAGACAAATCAGAAGGCCAGATTTCCACTTAAAAATCATTAGGCCTAATATTGGGGTGCAGTCTGGAGAGCCAATTAGCTACAGCAAATTGTTTGTGCTAAAAAACTGTTTCAGAGGCAAATCAGAAGGCCATATTTCCACTTAAAAATCATTAGGCCTAAAATTGGGGTGCAGCCACGAGGCCCAATTAGCTACTCCAAATCATTTGTGATAAAACTGTGTTTCAGTGGCCAATAAGAAGGCCAGATTTCCACTTATAAATCATCAGGTATAACAGTGTTGTTCAGGCACACTATCTAAGAAAATAACCACTGATTTATCATTTAGTGACAGGTGATTGACAGCTGTGGGCCTAAGGTTGTAAAACAGCAGGTTACAAGAGGGGTAGGCTGCTTACAACATGAGTGGGGAAAAGCGAGGTTGTGGTGGAAGGGGGAATAGGCTTGGTGTTCGAAGTGTACGTAAGTTAGGTGCTAATGTGAATGAAAGCTAAATTGAACAAACACCATTTAGTCCTATCCACAGACCACTGACAACATCTGTTACTGGATGGGTTACTCGACTTCCTTTCTTTGACAGCCACACAGTGATACATCTTGCAGATGACTCTCAGAAAGAGCATGTGCTACACTGGATCGCAAGAACTGCATCAAGTTTCCTCTCCTCCTCTTCCTCCACCTTGACATCACACACAGTACAATCCTCCCAAATAATCCTTGATTCCCCCAAGTCAAAAATTTCCAAATGCCCAACTGACTGTGGGAACCTCAGATGGGCCATTGTGCAGAGCTGTTCACACATTCTATTCCATAGGCATCAGAGGTCTGCTCCAAAGAACCACAGAATCCAAAGGAGGAAAGCCCAATTTTTTTTCATGTTGTAAACGGGGCCGGACGAAGTAGGATCCGAGCATAATCCAGATCATCACCAGACGTTAACCACAAAGGCTGAAGTTGATCCCGATGAGACTCAGATACTAAAGGTGCATGCGGACTGTACCGTGGTGTCAGGGTAGGAAAAGGAGGAGGGTACTCTCAGCGTGAGGAGTGTGAGAACAGAGAGGATAACGATGAGGTACATCCCACTTGGTATTAACTCAGCGGCTGAGTAGCTCAGCAGAGGAGGTGGAGGAGAAGGAAGACAGTATCCTCAGCACCAACTGTGGCCAGCACAGGTTGCAAGTGTGCAGTTCACAGGGGTAGCAAGGGTTGCCTAGTTTGGGCAGTTGTTGAGACCGCAAAGGATGACCCAACATGTTATCTGTCAAATTTGCTGAAAAACTCAGTAGAGGCAAAAATAGCAATAATTTGACTACATGCAGGAACCAGCAAATGCACGATCAACATGCCTTAGTGTGTGAATCTCACTGCACTAAAATGCAGAATACCGGGCCTCACCAACAACCAGCAGTCCCATCAAACCAATCTGCAGATTCTTACTTCTCCGTCACCATTCCAGGTCTCCAGCCGCAGAAACTACAATTGTTTACCCACCACTATCCAGGTGATTGAGAACCAGTCAGCAGTTACGGAAGTAGACATGACTGGTCACGTAAAATAATGTTTCCTCCTTCACATGGCAAAGCTAAGAGCTTGAACTCCACCATCTCTAATCTGTTGGCCACTCAAATGCTGCCTATCTGCCTGGTGGATACAGACAGTTTCAGAAAGTTGATGGCCATCACAGTCCCCCAGTACCAGTCACCATTACTTTTCTAAGAAAGCTTTGCCTGCGCTACACCAGCATGTTGCTGACAACATCACATGTTCCCTTAAAAAATCTATGTTTGTTAGGATGCATTTTACCACTGACACCTGGATGAGCAAACATGGGCAGGGGCGCTACATATCATTGACTGGGCACTAGGTGACTCTGGTGGTTGTGGGGGAAGGCAGTCTTTTTGCCACATCAAAAGTTTTGAAATTCTGAAGACTTGTGGGACAAACCTCTGTATCTAGCTAGCAGAGTGAGAAAAACTCTCATGTTGCTAGCTGGGATATAACTGAGGTCACCGCAGTTCAGCCCAGCTGGGAACGCAGCCTCAGTGACTGAGGTATCCTCGATGACATCACCGCCAGTCACTGAGGTTGCGCTCACAGCAGTTCAATCATCAGTGGTTCTCAGCCTGGACGGTCGCATCTTGGCACCGTTCAGGTTGAAAACTGTTTATCCCCAGACATGGATGACGGCGTGGGAAAGAATGACAGACAGGTATGGTATATTGTTGTTTTTTATTTTAGCTTTATTACAGGAGAACAAGAGCTTCGGTGGAATTAGGCATTAGATGAATATAACTGTGTTTGTTATTTTTAAATAAAAAAGTAAAAGTGTGTTTTGTTTAATTTCTAGTAAAGGACTTTATACCATATATCATACCACTATAGGATTAGTAATGGAGAGGTGTCTTACAGACACCTCTCCATTACCAAGCCATGGGCTTGATGTTACCTGACAATACAAAGTTCACATCAACCCCACAAATATTAACCACGTGCCACCACTAGAGGGCAAGTGGGAAGAGCTGGGCAAAGCATCAGAATTGGCGCAACTAATAGATATGCCTTTTTTTGGCAGCTGCGGGCTGCTATTTTAAGGCTGAGGTGGCCAATATCAATGGCCCCTTACCACCCTAAGCATACCAGTCACCAGCTGTCTGCTTTATCAAGGCTGGTTGTCAAAAATGGGGGGCTCCAACGTAGTTCTTCTAATTATTAATGCTCCATCTATTTTCCTATCTTATATTCTATGATTTTTTTTATTAAAAAGAACAAATACGTATCAGGTACGTTAGGGTATCCTCCTTTGTATAACAGCAGGCTCTTCCTTCACAGTCCCACACAGTAGTTAGGAAAGGGTTCTCCCAACAATATTGAGTTACACTAGCTTATAAAGTAAAGTAAAAAAATCTCTTAGCTAATTTCCTAGTTAGTACTCTTGTATTGTAGATCTAACAGAGTGGCAAACCAGTAGTCAGCACTATTTCTAACCCTAAGAATATGGGCATTGTGTTGAAGATACTGTAGCAAGAAGGTGCTCATGTGTCAGACGCTTCCATGAGGTCCAAGTCTATGCTGTTTTGGTTGTAAGGTCCAGTACTCAGGCTTGGTCTGGAGCCACACACACAGCAGGCCTTCTCCCTCCCAACACACAGACCATGTGCCAAACAACAGCCTCCACTATATAGGCTGTAACCACACCCAGAGGTGAGGTATGTGGGTAGCCAGACCCGCCCATCTCTCACAGCTACCAGTAACCCGGTCCCAGGTGCACCAAACGTACCTCTTAGTGCTTTCATGCACTAGAGAAAATGCTCCGGGTTACATCACAGAGACAAGCCATCTCTGTAGCACATACCTCCCATCGACTATGCAACAATTAGCCACACTACAGAGGTTTCCACATTACTGGTAGTACAAAGACTCTGGAAAAGCGAAATGGCTCCTCACCCACCAAAAGAAATTCAGCAAATTCTCAGCTCTCAAATCCAAATGCCTCCCTCCCTTATGAGCTCTACAATGTACCTAAACCACATATAGCGTCCACGTTTGGCAATTCTGAAGTGATGACAGCCTGCCTAACTTACAGGTGCATGTCTCCAGAAGCACGGGCTGGACATAATGTACTGGTGAGTGCAACGTACTGGTCACTACAGCATACTGGTCACTACAGTGGCAGTTTGCAATTTCCACTCTGCAACATTAATTGCTGCATGTTTCTGGAAAATACCCATGGAGTCAAAATTGTCACTACACCTGTAGATAAATTCCCCAAGAGGTATAGTTTCCAAAATGGGGTCACTTGAGGGGGGGATTCTGCTCTTCTAGAAATTAGGGGCTCTGTATATTGAGTCTGCAAACTGTTCTAGGAAAATCTGCGCTCCAGAAGACAAATAGCGCTCTGTTCCTCCCGAGTCTCTCCGTGTGGCTAAGTAGTACTGTACAGCCACATATGGGGTATTACCCCATACAGTAGAAACTGTGGGACAAATTTTGGTACCGTTTTTACCCACTTCTTGTGTGAAAATGTAAAATCTGGGGCTAAAACAAAATTTTGGTGGTAAAAATGTAGTTATTTTTTATTCACTGCCCATTGGAATAAAATTCTGTGACACACCCGTGGTGTCAATATGATCACTGCACTCCTAGATGAATTCATTGAAAAGTGTAGTTTGTAAAATGGGGTCACTTATGGGGGGTCTGCTGTTCTGGCAACTCATGGGTTCTCCCAGTGGGTCATGTTAGGGCATGTTAGGTTAGGCTATGGGTTGAACTAGATGGACTTAAAGTCTTCCATCAACCTTAATAACTATGTTACTATGGCACCTGCAAACCAAAAAAGTAAAATCTGGCGCTCCTTGGCTTCTGAGCTTTGCACTGTGCCTGAAAAATATTTCCCGATTACATGTAGGGTATTGGCGTACTCGGGAAACAATGGACCTCAGTTTGTTGTAAAAAAAATCCTATTAGCCCTTAGAAAAATTAAAAACTTGGGGCTAAAACAACATTTTCGTGGTAAAAATGAAAATCTGTGAGGCACCTGTGGCGTCAATATGATCACTGCACCACTAGATGAATTCATTGGGAAGTGTAGTTTGTAAAATGAGTTCACACATAGGGGATTTCTGTTGTTCTGGCACCTCAGATGCTCTGCCAAGGTGAGATGGCACCCTCAAACCATTCCAGCAAGATCTGAACTCTAATATGGGACCTCTTCCCTTCTGAGCTTTGCACTGTGGCTCAGAAGTAGGATTCCCCCACATATGGGGTATCGGCGTACTCAGGAGAAATTGTACAACAAACTGTAAGGTGCAATTTCTCCTGTTAGCCTTATGAAAATGCAAAATTTGGGGCTAAAATAACATTTTGTGAGGGAAATGTGAATTTATTATTTTCATGTCTGAACGTTATAAACTTATTTGAAATACCAGATGCAAGTTCAAGGTACTCACCACACATCAAAATACATTTCCATTGTTTAGGCACATCAGGGGCTCTCCAAACACGACATTCTGTCTGCCAATTGTTCCAGCAAATTTTGCATTCAAAAAGTCAAATGGCGCTCCTTCCCTTCTGAGCCCTGACATGCGTCCAAACAGTGGTTTTCTCCCTCACATGGGGAATCGGCATGCTCAGGAGAAATTGCACAACAAATTTTGAGGTCCATTTTTTCCTGTTACCCTTGTCAACATAAAAAAATTGGATCTGAAGTAAATTTTTTGCGAAAAAAAAGTTAAACGTTAATTTTTTTCTGCACATTCCAAAAATTTCTGCGAAGCACCTGAAAGGTTAATAAACTTCTTGAATGTAGTTTTGAGCACCTTGAGGGGTGCAGATTTTATAATGGTGTTATTTTTTGTATCTTCCATCATATAGATGCCTCAAAGGGACTTAAAATGTGATGTGGTCCCTAAAAAATGGTTTTGTATATTTTGTTGTAAAAATGAGATCTACTATAGTATTGCAATATATAGACAAAAATGACGCTCTCCTATATAACCCAGACAGAACTGTACTAGTCTGGTCTGTTTTGTAGACCAGACTAGTGCATGTCATTAGCCCACCGCCTGTGTACTTCTTTGCTATGCACACAGAGCCTGTCACACCTGCAATTTGCGGACATGATTGTCTCTTCTGATCAGACTTGTCCATGGTCCTCGCCTGCAGTTTCCTGCTCTAGAATGTGACTACAGGGAAAAGAAGGAACTTGTTCTTTATCCCCTGACAGCAGACCAAAGATGGGCTCATAAAGCAGAGTCTGTGATGGCTGACAGGGGATGAGACCTCAGAGTGTGCTTTGACTGTTACTGCAATGGGGCCTCTCCTGACTCCTTACAGCGGCTGTGGGTAGTGTACGCCCTGAGCCACCAAGGACAGTTCCCTCTATGTCCCTCACAATTCCCTCTCCGCTCCTCCTGCATGGTCTGCCTGAGGAAGAGAGGACAGTGTCCTGTGTGCCATGGATAGTAGCCATCACACTCCTCTCAATTCGATCCGGGCGGCACGATAGATAGGAAGGGGGATGCTGTTACTTCCCTTGTGCGGAAAGAGGTGAGAGGAGTGTGGCGGCTTCTATCCGCAGCACACAGGACACCCTCCCCCATGCAGGCCATGAAGAAGAAGCAGAGGGGGAACCACAGAGACACAGAGGCTCTGGCGTTTTTTGCAGTGTGCATTAGAGCGGTCGCACCCCTCTGTCTGTACATGACTCAGGTACGGCCCCCTCCTCCCCTATGAGTGTTGATGCTCCTGCTAGCTCCATGATAGACAAGATGTCTCAGCAGTTGTGATGAGCGAGTGTACTCATTGCTTGGGTTTTCCCGAGCATGCTCGGGTGATCTCCAAGTGTTTGTAAGTGCTCTAAAATTTAGTTTTCGTTGCCTCAGCTGCATGATTTACAGCTGATAGACAGCTTGAAGACATGTGGGGATTCCCTAGAAACCAGGCAACCCTCACATGTACTCAGGCTAGCTAGCAGCTGTAAATCATTCAGCTGAGGTGATGAAAACTAAATCTCCGAACACTAACAAATACTCGGAGACTACCCAAGAGTGCCCGGGAAAACCCGAGCAATGGGTACACTCGCTCACCATTACTCAGCAGTTGATTGGGCCCACACCCTTGGTATGTCCGCCCCTGAGAGGCATGCTATAATTTAGAAGAGGCTGACTAGATTGATAGATAGTTTTTGCTAAAAAAAAGTATAATTTGCATTGTGCGTCTAAATCTCTGCCTGCTCTGTAGTTAGGTGTTAAGTGGGTGGTCTTAATTAGTGAATAATCATTTTTTCGCGGTAGAAACACTATAAAAACTCATTAAAAACGCATACATTATGCATCCTATAATTTAGAATGCATTCTGCATGTTTTGTGCACATGATGCGTTTTTTTCCACGAAAAAAAACGCATTGCGGTAAAAAAAAAAGCAGCATGTTCATTAATTTTGCGGATTTTCTGCGTTTTTGCCGCTATTCTATGCATTTGGGAAAAAACGCACCAAAAACGCACCAAAACACGTCAAAAACGCATAAAAAAAAAGAAAGGGGATTTATGGCAGAAATGTCCGGTTTTTGTCAGGAAAATTTCTGCAAGAAATCCTGACATGTGCACATACCCATAAGTATCAATCACTGATTAGGACCACCCATTTACAAATACTGATGTAAAATACCGAGGCTGTGAATGTGGCCTTAGGGCAGTCCCACACGTCCAGATAATTCCGGTACCGGAAAAATCGGTACCGGAATTATCCGTGTCCGTGCCCCCGTGCGTTTCTGTGGCACATCAGTGTGGCACACGTACGGCACACGTGTGCCGCCCGTGTGCCCACTGGGTACAACACGCACCATGCAGGAGACAGCGCTAAAGTTTAGCGCTGTCCCCTGCATCTGGTGCTGAAGCCGCCATTCATATCTTCTTTGCAGCAGCGTTTGCTGTGGAGAAGATATATAATGAAATTGTAGCACACATAGTACACACATAGAGCACACGAAATATTACAGATAATGCTGCCAATGGCACATAGTGTGGCATGTGCGTATATTAGGACCAAAATACCAGGGACAACTGTAAAACAGAAATCCTAATGTACCACAGAGAAAACACAGTCACTATGTCCCATAAAATATCAACCTTTATTAAATATATATAAAAAAAAACATAGCAAAAGAACAAGTATATAAGGTAAAATGGGGCTGGTAAGACCAACTGTATCACAATACCATAATACACATAGGGCTACATGGTACCCCCCACTGCATCAGCACATGAAAATATGTCTATAACACATAGTGTGAACGGGAATATGGGCCTAGAGTATCAGTATATAGTAATAGCGACCTACAAGGGTCAGCAATGGACTATACAGAGAGTATACTGCCAATGCAAAGGAACATTCCCACTCAATCGTCCATAGCCGGTCATGTATCCACTAACACATATAGAAGTTGCCACATATATTCCCCGGATATTTACCTGGTGTGCGCCAGCAGTGGGGGATCATTTACAGTAATGAATAATCGGCCTCACCCCTATGGGAGGTGGAGCCGCATATTCATGACTGTAATCGGCGGCCCCACGTGACCGCTCATACAGTGGAAGGTGCGGTCAGGACAGGAAGCAACGCCAGCCAGCGAGGGAGCAAATCAGACTGCACATTCAATATAACAGGTTCCCTTTAAGTTTACTAAGAGCTGTATGAATAAATGTTTTTATTGCCTCCTGACAGCTAATGATAGAAATAAGTATCTTAAAATACTTCACATTAGCTCATAATGTATTTGTATATAAAATAAGATATTACCAGTGGTGAGAAAACTAAAAGCTAAATGAAAACTATCTCAGAAAAAAAACACAATTTTAAAATTGTCATCTTTAGTTTTAAGGTTTTTTTTAGCATAAGCAAAGCAAAAAAAAAAAGAATAATAATTAGTATTAGAAGAATATGACCGCTTTCTTTTGAAAACGGAGCCCCTAAAGGTTGTGTATGGTATTGCAACTCAGCTGCATTCATTAAAAGGAGCTGCAATTCCACACTCAGTCAGGTGAGGCGCTGTTTTTGGAAGAAAGCAATCATGATTCTCTCGTTCCTTTAATCCAGGAAACCCCTTCCAGTAAAAATTGGCCATAATCTTGCATGAATATTGAAAGAGAGCAAAAAAGTCAATGTCTTTCTATTCAATTAAAATTAACTTGAATTGACGTTAGTATTAGATATCTGATGTACATGTTCTCACCTTACAACAACAGCTTTATTCAGTACCTGAATGTGACTTTGATTTATCAGTCATGCCAATCCATTCTGTACTGTAATCACAAGTTATGTCTGAGCATAACTTTGCTGAGAAGAACTGATAACATACCCTCATGAATATGGCCATGTCGAAGGGAACTGCGATGAAAGCCTCGAACAGTTGTATAAAGATAAAGATATCAAAAACTTTGGCTGAAAAAAAGCAAAAAAAAAAGTTTTATTGTGAGAAAGAACTTTAAAAAGAAAATGTAACATTGCTCAAATGGATTATAGAGTAAATCAATGTTCAAATAGCTTTTCAGAATAAGCTGTCATGTGTGTACATAAGGAATAACACTATTTCTGGCTATGATATGATTTGTCTCTTGTCCTAGATTTCCCCTCTGCAGGCTCTATTTTTAATTTGCCATTGACTATGATCTACTTACTGTATGTAGACAAGCTGCTATGATGTCTCCTACACACTGAGCACACAGAGATAGCTGGAGTCCTGCTGTTTTTTTATTTGGTAGCACACACACAAAATCCATAGAGGCATGGAGGAAATTATACAGCAGTATTGAGCAGTGTACAGTTGTGTTCAAAAGTTTGCATACCCAGGCAGAATTTTTGCTTTCTTGGCCTTTTCTTAGAGAATATGAATGATAACACCAAAACATTTTTTCCACTCACGGTTAGTGGTTGGGTGAAGCCATTTACTGTGTTTTCTCTTTTTAAATCATAATGACAACTCAAAACAAGGCCAAGAAAGCAAAAATTCTGCATGTAAACTTTTGAGCTGAAGTGTATCTGTGAATACACCTATGGGATAAGTTCACTAGAATCTGTTTCTCTGCCTCTCTCTCTATTTCGCTCTCCTTCGACTTTTCCGTCTTCATAGGCCACGTTCACGCTATCACTATTTAGTCAGTATTTTACCTCAGTATTTGTAAGCCAAAACCAGGAATGGAACAAATCATAGGAAAAGTATAATAGAAACATATGCACCACTTCTGTATTTATCGCCCACTCCTGGTTTTGGCTTACAAATACTGAGGTAAAATACTGACCAAATACTGAACGTGTGACCGTGGCCATAGACTTTATTATGCTGTCTAATCTAACAACTCAGCGAGCTGGGAGTTTGTCTTGTTTTCAGCAAGGTGAATTTGAGAAGTTTTTCACAGTGAATGCTGAATTCAGAAGGTAGAGGGGAGGGGAAGAAGTAAATTTCTATGATAAGAGCTATTACAATATTTCTTATGTTTCTCTGTATTAATCACTTGTAGAGATGGCAAACCTGAACAGAAATGTTAGGTGTTTATACCGGACAGTCACTGTTCAGACCTGAACGCAGAAGATGGACTTTCTGCTGAAGTTCGGTGCAGTGTTTGGGGTAAGTCCTTAGTACCGCAGAGGAAACAGAGATAATTTTTCTTGTTTTCTTAGCAGTTTGGATAGCCATTATTTTCAATGGGGTTTGGGTTCTGGTGGAAGTTTGGGTACCCTAACTGAACTTCCTAAAAAGTTCAGGTCAGGTAGCAGAACCTGAACTTCGACCACTCCTCCTATCCCTAATCATTTGTGCAAAATTTGTTGAAAACACTGAGACCATTTAAATAATTTAAAGGGAACCTTTCACCCCCAAAATTGAAGATGAGCTAAGCCCACCAGCATCAGGGGCTTATCTACAGCATTCTGTAATGCTGTAGATAAGCCCCCGATGTATCCTGAAAGATGAGAAAAAGAGGTTAGATTATACTCACCCAGGGACGGTCCCGCTGCGGTCCAGTCCGATCGTCGCGGTCCGGGGCCTCCCATCTTCTTACGATGACTTCCTCTTCTTGAAGTCATGCTGCGGCTCCGGCGCAGGCGTACTTTGTCCGCCCTGTTGAGGGCAGAGTGAAGTACTGCAGTGCGCTGGTGCCGGGAAAGGTCAGAGAGGCCCAGCACCTGCGCACTGCAGTACATTACCTGACGCATCATTTAGTAGGATTGTAAACCAATGAGAGCAAAGTTTATTGATTCTAATTTGGGAATTTGGGGCAAATTTAATTATTTTCTTTATTCAAGGAAGATCACTATAATATATAAATGAAATACTAGAAAAAAAATAAGTAAATAAATCACTCACCGTGCAGTGAATGATTAGATCTATCCTTTGTTTGGGTGCTGTTTCAAATACTGCAGACCATCAGGAAATAAATTATTATTATTATTATTTATTATTATAGCGCCATTTATTCCATGGCGCTTTACATGTGAGGAGGGGAATACATAATAAAACAAGTACAATAATCTTGAACAATACAAGTCACAACTGCTACAGGAGGAGAGAGGACCCTGCCCGCAAGGGCTCACAATCTACAAGGGATGGGTGAGGATACAGTGGGTGAGGGCAGAGCTGGTTGTGCAGCGGCTTGGTCAATTGGTGGTTAATGCAGGTTGTAGGCTTGTCGGAAGAGGTGGGTCTTCAGGTTCTTTTTGAAGGTTTCGATGGTAGGTGAGAGTCTGATATGTTGTGGTAGAGAGTTCCAGAGTAGGGGGATGCACGAGAGAAATCTTGTATACGATTGTGGGAAGAGGAGATAATAGGGGAGTAGAGAAGGAGATCTTGTGAGGATTGGAGGTTGCGTGCAGGAGAGTTCCGGGAGACGAGGTCACAGATGTATGGAGGAGACAGATTGTGGATGGCTTTGTATGTCATGGTTAGGCTTTTGTACTGGAGTCTCTGGGTGATGAGGAGCCAGTGCAGGGATTGACAGAGGGGAGAGGCCGGAGAATAGCGGGGGGACAGGTGGATTAGTCGGGCAGCAGAGTTTAGAATAGATTGGAGGGGTGCAAGAGTGTTAGAGGGGAGGCCACAGAGCAGGAGGTTACAGTAGTCAAGGCGGGAGATGATGAGGGCATGGACTAGAGTTTTTGCAGATTCTTGGTTTAGGAATGTACGGATCCATGAAATATTTTTGAGTTGGAGGTGGCAGGAAGTGGAAAGGGTTTGGATATGTGGTTTGAAGGAGAGATCAGTGTCAAGGATTACCCAAAGACAACGGGCTTGTGGGAGTGGGAAGAGTGGGCAGCCGTTTACTGTAATGGATAGGTTCGTTGGGGAGGTCGTGTGAGATGGGGGAAAGATGATGAATTCTGTTTTGTCCATGTTAAGTTTTAGAAATCTGGCGGAGAAGAAGGATGAAATAGCGGACAGACATTGAGGGATTCTGGTTAGTAGGGAGGTGATATCTGGTGCAGAGATGTAGATCTGTGTGTCGTCAGCATAGAGATGATACTGAAAGCCGTGAGATTCTATGAGCTGTCCCAGGCCAAAGGTGTAAATGGAGAAGAGCAGGGGTCCTAGAACTGAACCTTGCGGGACTCCGACAGATAGGGGGCGAGGTGAGGAGGTGGTGTGTGAGTGGGAGACTCTGAATGACCGGTCAGTTAGGTATGACGAGATGCAGGATAGGGCCAAGTCTGTGATGCCAAGAGATGAGAGGGTCTGTAATAATAGGGAATGGTCCACTGTGTCAAAGGCAGAGGACAGGTCCAGGAGGAGGATAGAGTAGTGTCGCTTGCTCTTGGCGGTTAATAGGTCATTGGTGACCTTAGTTAGGGCAGTTTCAGTGGAGTGGTGTGACCGGAAGCCTGATTGAAAGCGGTCAAAGAAGGAGCAGGAAGATAGATGGGAGGACAGTTTAAGATGGACATGTTGTTCCAGTAGTTTTGAGGCAAAGGGGAGAAGTGCTATAGGGCGATAGCTAGATACAGAGGATGGCTCAAGAGAGGGCTTTTTGAGGATAGGTGTGATTGAGGCATGTTTAAAGCTTGAGGGGAAAATGCCAGTTGTTAGTGGTAGGTTGAAGAGATGGGTTAGGGTTGGGATGAAGACTGTGGTGAGGTTTGGGATGAAGTGGGATGGGAGTGGGTCAAGTGCACAGGTGGTGAGATGCGATCTTGAGAGTAGAATGGAGAGTCCGTCTAAATCCAAGAGAAATAAAGATGATCGGCACATCTAAAAAATAGATAAAATCTTCAATTTTTAATCCATAAGAAAAAAAAAATTAAAATCCACATGCTAGTGATAGAATAAACCCTGCGATTGCATCCCAAATTCAAACTGCATGCACCCTTATAAGTCTATGCATGTGTGTGAAGCATCACGCTGCACTCAGATATCACCCGAGTGCAGTGCGATTCCCGCCGATGCCAGTAGCAGAGGAGATGGAGAAACTAATATCTCTGTCTCCTCCACAGCTGTGCTGCTATCCTCTAACACGAGAGGATCGGAGCTCAGAGCACTGGCACTCGGATCATGCTCGCAGCAGAGCAGAAGCCAATGGTCATTAGCATCTCGCATCCGATGCTTTCACATCAGATGTGATACAATAATGTGACTCCGGCCATAAGAAGGTTGTGTCTGTAAGATTTCTCTACTTAGTCATGAATAGGTCGAAATTACGTTTGATCAATTTTATGTAAAAAAAAAAATACTGGTTACCAGAGATGATACAATCTTTTGAATTTCAAATTTGACAGGTTCTGGAAATTTTTTCAAAAAGTCTTTAGTCTTTATTTGAGGCAAATTAATTTGACAAGTATAGTGGATTCTCCAAATACTCTGAAATTTTTTGAAAAACTCTTTGTGGTCTCCTAGGATGGCATCCAATTCTTTTCAATCTCATTAACACAAAAATAACCTTAGTAATGACATAGTGACCTCTCCAAAGAAATGGATGGTAATCTGGTTGTAACTGACAGTCCATTTAATAATATAGTGCACTCACAGACTCGTGTGTTTAAAAATGAAAAAAAAAAGTAAAAAAATGATCCTTCCTAGACATTTGTGATCAGGTAGACTTTTTGTGCACAATACTTAATCGAACTAATGGTGTCACTGTCAGAGATGACATCATCCAGCTGTGACTGAGATGAATGATGTGCCATATATTGGATAACGCCTTCCACTACCTCCCCAATAATACACCTGTCAGAGGAAAAGGAGGCAAATTGTTACCTGCATTTGGTAATCTACTGATCGGACAGCTGGGGCCAGTGGTGCTTTTGTTGATGCTAGCAGCTACCAAATTTTTAGCTATCTCATGGCCATTGTCCCTTTTCCTTTTACCGTACATTTTCCATAACACTACAGTTAACTTTTGACAAACTTTTCAACACCAATCATACACCCCTTGCCATAAAGGACATAATAGCAAATGCAAGGTAGTTAGATGTACAGAGAGCAAAATGTGGCAGCAGGATGCAGTATACTGTTGTCTAATCGGAAAAGTCAAACAGATGTGCAAAAAACAAATTTGTTTATAACACACACACTGTGAGGGGCACAACCACTTGTGACAAAGAAGCACACTGTCTGACACTGATTTTAATTTTTATTTATGCAAAAACTAATGTGCTGTTTTGCTTCTGCTTTCCAGTGCATTAAGAAAGAAGAAAAAAGTGTGATTATAATTAAAATGCAGAAAGACAGATGCCATAATGCTGATCAATCACACTGAAGCTGATACTGCTGCTGGCACTTCTCCTACCTCTCTCTCCCTTAACAAATTAATCTCTGTATTGTTCCTTGATTACAACACTTAAGGTACCGTCACACTCAGCAACTTTCCAACGATCACGACCAGCGATACGACCTAGCCGTGATCGTTGGTAAGTCGTTGTGTGGTCGCTGGAGAGCTGTCACACAGACAGCTCTCCAGCTACCAACGATGCCGAAGTCCCCGGGTAACCAGCGTAAACATCGGGTTACTAAGCGCAGGGCCGCACTTAGTAACCCGATGTTTACCCTGGTTACCATTGTAAATGTAAAAAAAAACAAAAAACACATACTCACATTCCGGTGCCTGTCACGTCCCCGGCGTCCGCTTCCCTGCACTCCTCCTGCATCCTGTGTAAGCGCCGGCCGTAAAGCAGAGCGGTGACGTCACCGCTGTGCTCTGCTTTACGGCCGGCTGGCGCTGACACAGGATGCAGGAGGAGTGCAGGGAAGCGGACGCCGGGGACGTGACAGGCACCGGAATGTGAGTATGTGTTTTTTTTTTTTACATTTACAATGGTAACCAGGGTAAACATCGAGTTACTAAGCGCGGCCCTGCGCTTAGTAACCCGATGTTTACCCTGGTTACAAGTGAAGACATCGCTGGATCGGCATCACACACACCGATTCAGCGATGTCAGCGGGTGATCCAGCGATGAAATAAGGTGCTGGCCTTCTAGCTCCGACCAGCGACATCACAGCAGGATCCTGATCGCTGCTGCGTGTCAAACACAACTATATCGCTATCCAGGACGCTGCAGCGTCACGGATCGCTATCGTTATCGTTGTTAAGTTGTTCAGTGTGAAGCTACCTTTAGCTTTTTTCTTGCTGTAGTTGTGCAACACATTACTGTCTTGAGTGTTTATTCAATGCTTTAGGGCTTTCTCTTCCTATTTCTTGTTTGGCTAGAAGCTCTTATATTAATTGAGATACTGATTTGGCTTTTATCCTAAGTCATATTGCAAGACTCGTTAAAGGGTTGATTGTGACTTGTAGGATCGCTATTTTCAACAGGTGGCGCTATAGAGTTCAAGTCCTCTTATTTTCTTAAGAGGCAATTTGCATATTACATTTCCCAGAGGAGCATTGCAAGGTGAATAAGCCTCCTTACCTTGACAAGCCAGAGCTGGTATGTCACTCTCCACAAGGAGAAACCTTACCACTTAGACCTAGAGGAAAACAAAAAGTAAATTAGCATTTGTTGTTTCAAAACTGGACTGGTTAGAATTTTTTTTTTTAGATTATACACAATGTAAGCAATTTTAAAGTTTTACACTAGGCTATATTACATAGTGTCTCGAGTCTCAAATTCACTTTTACACATTATGCTGCTATTTATGGCTTCCGAGTATTAAGAAGTGTTGTTATATGCTATTTTGTAGCTATTCTTATCTTATAAAAAATACTATCTTGCGGACTTACTTTTTGTAACTCTAATTGTGCATTGGACTAATACATTTAATTGTACGCTTTATCAAGGACGTAATAACACCAAACCATATGTCCCAACAGAAATAGCATAGGACAAAAATACTCAAATGACTATATATAACTACAAGCGGTACAAGGACCACAAAAAAGAGTATAATCCTTAAATCAATATTTTATTAAAGTAACAAATAAATATATACGAGGGGCGATCCAAAAGTAATGATAATCAATACTAAACACAATGAATATAGTCAAAAAATTTTTTTATTTTTTTACATAGTCTCCTATCAAGTCTATACATTTAGTCCATCTCTTTTCTAAACTTAGAATTCCCTTAGAAAAAAATTCTTGATCTTGACCCTCAAAAAAATCCCCAACAGCGGTTATCACGTTGCTATTGTCATCAAATTTCTTGCCCCAGAGGTGTTCCTTGAGTCGAGGAAAGAGAAAGAAGCCACTGGGGGCTAGATCTGGCCAATAGGGGGGGTGTTCCACCAGTTCAAAGCCCGCTTCTTGAATGGTAGCCATGGCAACTGCAGCTTTGTGAGCCGGCGCGTTATCTTGGTGAAACAGCACTCCAGCCCGCAGTTTGCCGCACCTTTTCTCCTTGATAGCCTCCCACAATCTTCTTATTTGTTCTGCGCAGTAGGAGCCCGTAATAGTGGCTCCCTTCTCCAAATAGTCCACCATAATAATTCCTTCATCGTCCCAAAAAACAGACGCCATAACCTTCCCTGCTGAGCTTGACACTTTGAATTTCTTCGGCGTTGGTTCGTCGGCTTGTTTCCACGTCATCGATTGTTGTTTAGTTTCGGGATCAAAGTGGTGGATCCAGGTCTTGTCCATGGTCAAAAAACGTGACAAAAAATTTTCCTTGTCTGCTTGGAACTTTGAGATTTGCTATTGAAATGTCAACTCGTTTCTTCTTTTGTTCGTCGGTTAACATTTTTGGCACCCAACGCGCGTAGACCTTTCTCATATGCAATTCTTTTGCAAGGATTCTTTGAATACTGCCATATGAGATCCCTGGGACCTCAGCTA
The DNA here is from genome assembly GCF_032444005.1 of Ranitomeya imitator. Lineage (NCBI taxonomy): Eukaryota > Metazoa > Chordata > Amphibia > Anura > Dendrobatidae > Ranitomeya > Ranitomeya imitator. The sequence continues at coordinate 86,785,707 of NC_091284.1, read as the reverse complement.
CATGCCTGATAGTCACTCTTCGATCTGCCAATACAACTTCTTCAACTTTTTTCACATTTTCTTCATTGAGGGACGTGGATGGGCGTCCTTGACGATGTTCATCTTCCGTCGATGTTCTTCCCAGCTTAAATTCCTTGGCCCAGCATGCAACTGTGGAATATGGAGGAGAAGAGTCCCCCAATGTTTCCACCAAGTCGCTGTGTATGTCTTTGGTAGTCATTTTTTTCAAGCAGAGGTATTTGATGACAGCTCTGAGCTCGTTTTTTTCCATTTTGATGTTCACTCCTCGGCAGTTCATATTCAAATGAATGTAGCTCCCGGGAATCGTGGTCTATTTAAGTGATTTTTTTTTCCTGGACTAGTGGGTACCTAAGAGAGAAGAAAACATTTTATTTTAATTTCTGTGTGCAATAGAAATAACTGATTATCATTACTTTTGGATCGCCCCTCGTACATACAATGAATCGAAAAACAGAATAATAAAAACAGATACTACTGGAAACCACAATAAACAGGGAGCTCTGAAACCAGCATGCCAAATGACCAAATGTATACTAGTGCTCAATACCTCAAGACTAATTGATCAGCAGATCAACATACATGTGCAAATAGCTAAGAAAAACATAGCAGCATCCATATTAAATTGGAAAGTGCAAAGTGCATCAAGTCCATAGTGGACCATCTTTAAGACTGCATAAGTATATACTAACAAGAGGTGAGCTGTACTTACAAAGTAGTTAGACCGGCATAAGGCTGGAGACAGGAGATCCCCGCCGCCCCAACGCACGTTTCGTACAAACTTCTTCACACCTCCTGAAGAAGTTTGTACGAAACGTGCGTTGGGGCGGCGGGGATCTCCTGTCTCCAGCCTTATGCCGGTCTAACTACTTTGTAAGTACAGCTCACCTCTTGTTAGTATATACTTATGCAGTCTTAAAGATGGTCCACTATGGACTTGATGCACTTTGCACTTTCCAATTTAATATGGATGCTGCTATGTTTTTCTTAGCTATTTGCACATGTTTGTTGATCTGCTGATCAATTAGTCTTGAGGTATTGAGCACTAGTATACATTTGGTCATTTGGCATGCTGGTTTCAGAGCTCCCTGTTTATTGTGGTTTCCAGTAGTATCTGTTTTTATTATTCTGTTTTTTGATTCATTGTATGTATATATTTATTTGTTACTTTAATAAAATATTGATTTAAGAATTATACTCTTTTTTGTGGTCCTTGTACCGCTTGGAGTTATATTTATCAAGAACGTGTTTGTGAAAATTGTAAGATCTATTCTAAGCTCAGCAATATTTGTTTAGCATTTGATTTCCATTTTAAGTAATAAGTTCTCTAATTTATCTGACACACAGTAATTGTATTGCTTCAAGACGTCACAGAAGCTTAGTTATACAGATTACTCTAGGGTAAAATGAAACTTGTCAACTAAACAAATCTAAGAGAGTACAAATTGGTACTGTAAGGAACAGTCTTGTTAAAGAAGCAGATAATGTTGGATAATGTTGCTAGTCAGTCTGGAATGTACCTAGGTCTGTACAACATCTACTGAAATTGTGCCATTAAAACATTAAATCCTATTATTTCCCATTGGGAAAGTTTTTTACCTATAGGCTAAAGAAGACAATTCCATATAACCAGAATGCCTTTCAATTCGCAAAGGTATAATCCGGATAGAGAAGGCTTCTTATTTCTATGCCAATTGTAGATGTTTGGTGAGAAGTTCTTCAAGACAACACAATAAATATTATGTCTCTTTTATAGCCAGCTTTGGCTAGATTGTGGGTGTACTATTGCTTCAATCACCAAATTTTGCTTTTTAATAGGTTTGATAGTTTGACATTTAGGTCGGATCAAACGAGCGTATGTTCTCTCATTTGTGAGAATCGTCTCGATTATGTTAATGACACTCGTCTCCAACCCTGCTCCTAGTATAAGCCGAGTGTCAGTTCATTGTGATCCGATTCTCTTGCATATCATCGGACAGGTCTGCACTACCCCATAGTATACAGGTCCTTCTCAAAAAATTAGCATATAGTGTTAAATTTCATTATTTACCATAATGTAATGATTACAATTAAACTTTCATATATTATAGATTCATTATCCACCAACTGAAATTTGTCAGGTCTTTTATTGTTTTAATACTGATGATTTTGGCATACAACTCCTGATAACCCAAAAAACCTGTCTCAATAAATTAGCATATCAAGAAAAGGTTCTCTAAACGACCTATTACCCTAATCTTCTGAATCAACTAATTAACTCTAAACACATGCAAAAGATACCTGAGGCTTATATAAACTGCCTGCCGGGTTCATTACTCAAAACCCCCATCATGGGTAAGACTAGCGACCTGACAGATGTCAAGAAGGCCATCATTAACACCCTCAAGCAAGAGGGTAAGACCCAGAAAGAAATTTCTCAACAAATAGGCTGTTCCCAGAGTGCTGTATCAAGGCACCTCAATGGTAAGTCTGTTGGAAGGAAACAATGTGGCAGAAAACGCTGTACAATGAGAAGAGGAGACCGGACCCTGAGGAAGATTGTGGAGAAGGACCGATTCCAGACCTTGGGGAACCTGAGGAAGCAGTGGACTGAGTCTGGTGTGGAAACATCCAGAGCCACCGTGCACAGGCGTGTGCAGGAAATGGGCTACAGGTGCCGCATTCCCCAGGTAAAGCCACTTTTGAACCATAAACAGCGGCAGAAGCGCCTGACCTGGGCTACAGAGAAGCAGCACTGGACTGTTGCTAAGTGGTCCCAAGTACTTTTTTCTGATGAAAGCAAATTTTGCATGTCATTCGGAAATCAAGGTGCCAGAGTCTGGAGGAAGACTGGGGAGAAGGAAATGCCAAAATGCCTGAAGTCCAGTGTCAAGTACCCACAGTCAGTGATGGTGTGGGGTGCCATGTCAGCTGCTGGTGTTGGTCCACTGTGTTTCATCAAGGGCAGGGTCAATGCTTTATGGTGATGAAGATTTCATTTTTTCAGCACGACCTGGCACCTGCTCACAGTGCCAAAACCACTGGTAAATGGTTTACTGACCATGGTAATACTGTGCTCAATTGGCCTGCCAACTCTCCTGACCTGAACCCCATAGAGAATCTGTGGGATATTGTGAAGAGAAAGTTGAGAGACGCAAGACCCAACACTCTGGTTGAGCTTAAGGCCGCTATTGAAGCATCCTGGGCCTCCATAACATCTCAGCAGTGTCACAGGCTGATTGCCTCCATGCCACGCCGCATTGAAGCAGTCATTTCTGCCAAAGGATTCCCGACCAAGTATTGAGTGCATAACTGAACATTATTATTTGATGGTTTTTTTGTTTGTTATTAAAAAACACTTTTATTTGATTGGATGGGTGAAATATGCTAATTTATTGAGACAGGTTTTTTGGGTTATCAGGAGTTGTATGCCAAAATCATCAGTATTAAAACAATAAAAGACCTGACAAATTTCAGTTGGTGGATAATGAATCTATAATATATGAAAGTTTAATTGTAATCATTACATTATGGTAAATAATGAAATTTAACACTATATGCTAATTTTTTGAGAAGGACCTGTAATATTGGGCCAAGTGCTATCCGATAAAACATCGGATAGCACTCCTGTGATGAATGTGCTTGTGTGAGCGAGTCCTTATATTGATTCACTGATAAAGTTCAAGGAGGGTCTGGAAGTCTTTCTTGAAAAATTATAATATTGCAGGTTGTGGGTACTAGATGCTGTGATGGGATGTTTTCCCATTGCCATATGTGGAGTCAGAAAGGAATTTTTTTTACTAAAATGGGGCACTTAGCATTTACTTGAAGAACTTGTGTCTTCTTTTAACCTTAAAGGGATCATGACAGCTGATACATTTTGCCCGTGGATTGGTTTCTATGGCTATATCATTTTAGCCAGGTATGTTTCACTCTGAAGTGCTGCGACTCATGTTGGGAGATCTGCTGCTTTTCCGAACATCGTGATCTGTACTTGGACCATGAATTTTGAATGGGTGAAACTGGCCTAAGGCTAGGTTCACACTTGCGTTGTGCAGTCCGTTCAACAAATCCATTAAACGGACTGCACTAACGCAAGTGCCGACTTTGGCACTGCGCTAGCGCAGATGGAGTATCTGCTAGCCCCATCTGCGCTAGCAGTGCGCTAGCAGTGACAGACCTGGAAACGCTGCAGCCCGCGTCTCGGGTCCGTCACTCAGTGATGGCACATCGCTAGCGCACACCCATCGTGGGCGTGCGCTAGCAATGCGTCCGCCATTGAAAGTAATGGCGGCGTTAATGGACTACGTTACACCGCGTTATGCCACGGTGTAACGTAGTCCGTTAAACGGGTTCACACAGTGTGAACCCAGCCTAAGGCATATAGTGCAAGGATAAATTAAAATACCTATCACACAAATATGCACTCACAAACAACAGAGAGGAACACCAGGAAGGAAAGGAAGGAAAACCAAATAGGTTTGAATGAGGATTTGGACAAGGCCGAAACACCAAGCAGCAGTCACAGACAAACACAGCAAACACTTCTGTCAACAACTGACTCTTCAACTCCACACCAGGCAGTATAAGACTAACACTGAGTATATATAGGAGAGGGGAGTGGCCAATACTGAACAGCTGAGATCATCCAAGCAGGAAAGCTTCAGATACTCTGAGCTGAACAGTTGAACCCCTGCACTGCTAACAGAAAACTGCATCGTTTAATATGAAGGAGAACTGCTTCTAATCAGTGCAGGAATACATGAAAACTCTACGGTCCCTCTCTGCCGCGGGAAATCTGTGACCGAAACCTTATAAATAATTTATGGTAATTTTCAATGCAATTATCATGAATTTCTATTACAAGGTCCTATTATTGGTGTCGTATGTGTCTATAAAATAAATCAAGCATTTCATCCAGGAGCAATGAATGATCCAATAACTGAGTTAAATAAATTTCCCTCTCTAGAAATTTGAAGTGTTTTTGGCTGATATGAACAGGCTGAATAAAGATTGGGATTTGTTTACATGATACTTCCTCCGTTACCCAAACAATGCTGCCAAAAATCATATCTGTTGAGAATATCTGCACCGTGTGCCTGCCAAAGGATATATCTGCTTTACATCCATACTGTAAGTCAGGGAATCCAAATAAAATGACACCTTGAGCATTTTCCCATTATCATGTTTGAGTCAGAAAAGGAATCTTATGTCAAAATATTCATCAGCAATCTGCTTTCATGGGAAGATAGATGGGAAATATTTCAATGATTAGATCTGACTGTCACATTCATTGATGCGATAATTACTTTGTCATACTGAACAAAGCTTTGTACAGATATACATGTCAGTACGTTACTTACATTATGAAACATTTATATTGCTATATGAATAATAATAATAATAATAATGCATAATATTAATGTTTCATTTTTTATTCATTTTTAGAATTTTTCCTTCAATGTGAGCGTAGATATGCACAAGAAACATAGCCCTAACCATTGTCCAGAGAACACAAGGTGTCATGTGCTACAGTTCTCTTCCATATTCTAATGGCAAAAGGGTGAGGGTTAAAGGGAACCTGTCACCCCGGTTTTTCAGTACGAGATAAAAATACTGTTAAATAGGGCCTGAGCTGTGCGTTACTATAGTGTATGTAGTGTACCCTGATTCCCCACCTATGCTGCCGAAATAACTTACCAAAGTCGCCGTTTTCGCCTGTCAATCAGGCTGGTCAGGTCAGATGGGCGTGGCGACATCGCTGGTTCTTCCCCCAGATCTTGCATATATTTCCGTTGGTGGCGTAGTGGTTTGTGCATGCCCATCTTCGGAATCCACTGGGCAGGAGAAGAAAAAACGCGCGATCGGCGCTATTTCCCTGGTGATCTGTGGGGGCGGCCATCTTCCTGAGGCCGCGCGTGCGCATATGGAGTCCTCTGCTGCCCGGGGCTTCAGGAAAATGGCCGCGGGATGCCGCGCGTGCGCAGATGGAGATCGCGGCGGCCATTTTCCTGAAGCCGGGTTCGCATCTCAACTCCAGGAAAATGGCCACCGCAATCTCCATCTGCGCATGCGCGGCATCCCGCGGCCATTTTCCTGAAGCCCTGGGCAGCAGAGGACTCCATATGCGCACGCGCGGCCTCAGGAAGATGGCCGCCCCCACAGATCACCAGGGAAATAGCGCAGATCGCGCGTTTTTTCTTCTCCTGCCCAGTGGATTCCGAAGATGGGCATGCACAAACCACTACGCCACCAACGGAAATATATGCAAGATCTGGGGGAAGAACCAGCGATGTCGCCACGCCCATCTGACCTGACCAGCCTGATTGACAGGCGAAAACGGCGACTTTGGTAAGTTATTTCGGCAGCTTAGGGGTGGAATCAGGGTACACAAAATACACTAAAGTAACGCACAGCTCAGGCCCTATTTAACAGTATTTTTATCTCGTACTGAAAAACCGGGGTGACAGGTTCCCTTTAAGATTTAGCAAAGAGGTTTTGCTTAATCTTCAGTATGTCTTCCATTGCGGGCAGTGCGGTGAGGTAGACTCATCTGCAGTGAGAGGTCTCGTGTCAAGATAAATGACTGTGAGATTAAAAAATAAAGGAAAGGGACATGGCTGGTCTCCTGGGACATATATAACATTTCTTTATATATTTCTCAGTTTTGATTGCAATGTCAGACATAATACAATTGAAGGAGAGAAGGATTTACAATAGGGATTGCTGAAAGGTATTTTTGTTGTTTTTTACATTTAATGTTCTTCTCGGATAGAAATATATTGTCAGATAAAAAACGTACTTTTTTAAGGTCATCAGGAATACATTCCAGAAAGTAGTCTACTATTTGCTTATTGCATTACTGAAATTACCTTTATGTTATTAATGTTTTAAAACACATTTTGCTCGCTCGTTAACTTGCATCTTGTGAGTGAAACTTTAATAATTTAAAAAATAAAAATATTTTCAGCAGATGTTTGTTGAATCAAGGGCATCGTAATTGGATACTTCCATTAAACAATTATGTTCTGCATATTCTTCTCTGCTGCAACAAGGACAAGATTTAGTTTTATTTATCATCCTCAAATGAAGACAAATGTTGTGTCATATACAAGGCAGGAGCAAGATGTGGAATACTAATAATACCATAACATTATCAACTGTACCCTCTTAGGCCTATTCCCAGACAGATAGGCGATAATTAGCAAAACATTGTTTCTTTAGTCCAACTATAGCACCATGCCTGTTCACAGGTTATTTGTAGTGTTGCCACTCAGTCTTTTGCACTTTAAGGCCTCCTTCACACGTCCGTTTTTTTGCGTTTTTATACAGTCCATTTTTTAAGGACTGGAAATACAACCACATGCACACCCATTGTCATTTTCCGGCTGGTGTGGAGATCACTGATGTGACTGCTCATGGGACATGGCCCTTAATGGATTATCGTCAGACAGGTGGGAAATATGGTGTTTTATTATTTTTGTCTTATACAGGGGACATGGGCTTTGACAGATTATTGTTAGACAGGTGAGGGATATGGGCTTCGGTGGATTATAGGTGGAAAGGTGAGTATAACTGTGTTTTTGTTTTGTTGTGAATAAATGTGTAAAAGAGGGTGTGGAGTTTTATTTCAAATAACGGACTTTATTCTTGCTGTGTCTTTTTTACAATATGACTATGAGGTTAGTAATGGGGGCATCTTATAGACACCTCTCCATTGCTAAACCCTGGGCTTGATATCGGCTGACAGTACACAGCTGACATCAACCCCAACTCTATTACCCCAGTTGCCACTGAACCAGGGTAAGTGGGAAGAGTGAGGCTAAGTGCCAGATTTGGTGAATCTCATCGATGTGCCATTTCTGGAGCAGCTGAGGGCTGATCTTGGTAGCCAGGAAGGGGGCAATATCCCTGGCCCTCTCCTAGGCTATTAATATCAGCCCACAGCTGTCTCTTTAGCCTTAGCAGGTTAAAATTTATTAGGGGACCCTATGTCATTTTTTTCTGGGGTTCCCTATAAACTAACCAGTCAAGGTTAAGCAAACAGCTGTGAGCTGTAATTAATAGCCTGGGAACCTTTTGGGTCAGTGTCCCCATTCCCAGTCTAGTAGCATTAGCCCTCAGCCATGGATTTTCCCTCTACTGGTTATCAAAAGTATGTGGGAGCCCACACCATTTTTTTTAAATTATTTATTTCACACACAATGTACAGAGCGGGTGCTGAATACAACTCCCATTATTGTTGCCTGGTCACACTGATCACAGGGAGACAATAATAAGAGCTGGGATCAGCACCCGGAACCTTGGAACAGCTAATTGTACTGCGCAGGTACGTGGCACACGGCACCAAATGGACACATGGATGTCCCATACGCACATAAGAATGGCACACAGATCATGGATCTCACCAGTACTGTTTTTCCTGTACAAGAACCATCAGGACATATGAAGGAGGCCTAATGGAGTTAAGCTGCAATGCTAGACAGAACCAATAGGCAAGTGTAGTGATATTTCTGGGAGAATGCAGCCATGCTTTTATAAACCTGTATAATTTTAACGCATACATAAAACATAAGTTTTGAAAATAAAAGTAAGGATGTTGAATGGTATATTTAAGTTATATAGCCACTAGAGAACTGGGTCACATCTCCATTCACTGCCATAACCTGGAATTTGCTAGACTCATCCGTGTGCTTGGCTCTCCATGCACTTTTTCCTATGTGAAAAAAAGTGCAGAACAAGGAGCAAGCTTACTCAGCCTCTAGAGCAGTGAGTGGATAAGCCATAAATTACTGTGATAGAAATATACATTTACATCCATAGGGAATAATGAAAATTGAATCTGAGGATAGTACAAACTACCATGTGGTGGAACGCCGTCCATACACGAGATGACAGTCAACCAAACATTCGATTGACAGACAGACAGCTATCTTGCCCAACTCCCTAATACATATGAGCACTCAGCCGCGCATTCATGTATTCTTTAAGGCTAGGTTCATATTGCGTTAGTGGGTGTCCGCTGACGGAATCCGTTTCATAGCGGCACTAACGCTATGTAACATATCCGTTAGCGCACCCATTGACCGCAATTTATGTAGCGCATCGCTAACGCATGCGTTAGTGATGTGCCGTTATTTTGTGACGGACCTCGAACGCTGTCTGCAGCGTTTTTGGGTCCGTTCCCGCATAACGCAATCCCTTTTTGGCAATTGCTTTAACGCAGTCCGTTAGCGTATGCGCTAAACGGACTGCACTAACGCAATGTGATCCTAGAGGAAGAGAAGGGAACGCTGGGAAGAAGGAGGGGTGTTTGCAGCACGTAAATCCAGTTTTAAAAATTGAGAGAGAGACTCTCTGCCTGATGCGTTTCTGGCGCATCACGGCGCCCTTAGTCATAGATGATTATGAATACGGTGATACCAATATGCGTATATTTCATTCTTTTATTGTTATATTATATTTTTTATATATTACATTGTTTTATTGTTATATTTTGAATGGTGCTGATTTGAACTTTTATATTTTTTGATTTTTTTATATTTTAAAACTTTTTTTTTTTTACTTTTTGCATGCTTTAAGTTTCTATGAGAGACTAAAAGTTGCAGTACTTTGATTGCCTCTGCTACACACATGTGATGATCAGATCGCATGTGTGTAGCAGAAATGGTCACCTGCATTGAGCGCTGACCACGGCAGTCATAGCAATCTGTTGCAGACCTCTGGTTGTCATGCTGATGGGCAGGATTAGTGACCGGCTTCCTGTAAGCGCGAGTTAAATGCCGCTGTCAGAGATTTACACTGACAGTTAACTAGTTGCAAGCACATGTTAGCTGTATAGATCAGCTGTCATGTGCCCGGAAAGGTGCTGGCTTAGCACCGTAGCCCGCACCAAACAGGGGGAATCTGACATGTGTGCACATGACAAAAAGGGGTTAATTATATAGGGTGGCTGAGCTGTTACTCACTGCATCCATAGGATACCATGAATGGTGGATTCATGACATTCTGATATTTGTTTTACAATTGTCATTACAATTGGAGATATGTTATACATATACAATCAGTACACAATCAAATGCAAAAAAAATTATAGTGAAAGGTCCTACTAAAAATTAGCTTTTATTACCAAAAATTAAAATCCACTTCACAAATGTATATATGTATTTTAAACATATGGTACACAGAAAACCAGCAACAACAAAAATGGTCAAAAAAGTGGGTCAATCTTAACTATCAGATGGGCCCCGATGCAATATTTGCATGTTGGTTAGATGTATGGGCAATTTTGGGGTGTCAATGTACTTGGAAGAAACAGTCCAAGTACTTTAACACACCCTTTGTTCCAGGCTGATTTGCATATGGCTTCTACACTAGATTTCTCATGACTAGCACATCGTATCTCTACAAAATAGACTCACTTTTTAAGGACAAGCATATATACAGTCATTAACTATTCCCATATGTAAAAATGTGCGGATAGGTGTTATTGTTTAACAATATCCAAGAGCGTATTGAGTTTTGAACCTATTTTACTAGTAATAATTTTTTATCTCCAGTTTTAGTGTTAAGGAGAGGGTCATAAAAAAAACAGCCATCACATTCCAAATAATCTGTGCTGTGATACATATATATGGAATCCCAGATAGCACCAAGAATATGGGATGATTTTCAGAATCGTACTCTGTTATTTCTTGATGGTAGTTAAATAATATTAGTGAGAAAAATGAAGCCGGACATGTTAATTTCTGGGAAAAGTGTGAAGATGTATTTTCTTGGTAGATGCTTACTGAACTCTCTAAAAGAAATATGAGAACCAACAATGAAATCTGTACATACTGGCTCACATTTACTAATGTTACCTCTCCTGCTTCTTTATATAATTTGCATAAAAAATCTGGCATAACATTTTAAGACTGTTTAATACTATTCTCCAAAAATAATTTGGATTTCCACCAAGCTCTTTCGATTTTCCAGCTCCAAAATTAGTGTGGCCAAGTGAAGTTGTAAATTGTACCAAAGGGTATTTTTAGCATGCAGTCTTTTGGTTTAAATTAATTACCTAAATTAAGCCAGCTAAGAGTATTGTCAGTAGGAGAAAGGTGTGTAGGAGTGTGCCACGTTAATAAATTTGTGGTATAGCTAGAAAATGACAAAAAATGCACAACAGGGCATCATTTGGACAGTAAAAGATATTAATAGTATGGTATTGTTCCCCAAGATGGGTTGTCTTAAGGCACCTTCACACATAACGATATCGTTAACGATATCGTTGCTTTTTGTGACGTAGCAACGATATCGTTAAGGAAATCGTTATGTGTGACAGCGACCAACGATGAGGCCCCTGCTGGGAGATCGTTGGTCGCTGAGGAAAGTCCAGAACTTTATTTCGTCGCTGGATCTCCCGCTGACATCGCTGGATCGGCGTGTGTGACGCCGATCCAGCGATGTCTTCACTGGTAACCAGGGTAAACATCGGGTTACTAAGCGCAGGGCCGCGCTTAGTAACCCGATGTTTACCCTGGTTACCAGCGTAAACGTTAAAAAAACAAACGCTACATACTTACCTTCAGCTGTCTGTCCCCGGCGCTGTGCTTCTCTGCACTCCTCCTGCATCCTGTGTCAGCGCCGGCCAGCACAGCGGTGACGTCACCGCTCTGCTTTCCGGCTGACCGGTGCTGACAGTGCAGAGGAAAGCAGAGCGCCGGAGGACAGACAGCTGAAGGTAAGTATGTAGTGTTTGTTTTTTTAACGTTTACGCTGGTAACCATGGTAAACATCGGGTTACTAAGCGCGGCCCTGCACTTAGTAATCCGATGTTTACCCTGGTTACCGGGGACCTTGGGATCGTTGGTCGCTGGAGAGCTGTCTGTGTGACAGCTCTCCAGCGACCAAACAGCGATGCTGCAGCGATCGGCATCGTTGTCGGTATCGCTGTAGCGTCGCTTAGTGTGAAGGTACCTTTATGTACAGCGCCTATGCAGGTGTAGATACCGGCTGCTGCCGTTCCCTATGCTGGAATAAAATTGTGAAGGGTTCAACTAAGAAAAATTAAAGCAGGCTTCATTTTGTGCTTTTCAACTCCATCTTGCTGTTTTAAGATAAATTTTTGTTACTAAGGAAAATTTCATAGTTGTTATGAGACCTTGATTATTCCAGCCCGAAACAAGATATGAAGGTGTATTGTTCTATGGGACCTTGACGTGCAGGCTGTTCTTGCATTCCTATAGGTTAAGAACTGTGAGTGTGTTCTTATGTTGATTGGTTGAAGTATAATTTCTAAGATTATGAAAAGTGCGACACAATAAACAGAGCTCAGAGATCTGCTCGATTCCCACAAACAGAGACACACGTCTCCGTCTGGTCATTTTCAGCTGCCGGCAATGCCCTGTGGATCAATTTGAAAATCACTGTGTCAACCGTGAAGGATCACTTCAGATCCTCCCTCAACAAAATCAGCAGTAAATTAAAAAGTAAAAACAGGAAGCAATGTCAAAATAGGAGATGAGGAACCTAGGCCCCTGAACTGCCCCCCCGTATAAGGGGGGATGGTGTGGAGGCAATATTTTATAGGAGAGGATGTTATGTACCATAAGAGGAATGGTGTGGGTGTTACTTTTTGGGGCAGAGAGCACAATGAAGAGAAATTATTTATTTAGCGAACAGCATGGACAGCTATTTTAATTGAGGTGGCATTATAATGACACTTGTTATGTTTTAGGGCACTGTGTCAGGATGTGCTGAAGAATACTGGAGAAGAGGGACGTCTGCGGAAAGGAGCAACAACATCGGTACCAGATGAAAAAGAAAAGGATGAGAAGAACTGGAGATGTCACCTACACCAGGACCTAAGAAATAATTAACACTGGTTAATAATGGAGCTTCAATGAACACTGACCGGTTCTATGAAGCCAATCGGCAGCAGTTTAGTAGCCTGTTTAGACTGGCCGACTGTACTGTAAGCAATCCTTAATATGATCACTGTGTGCGCATAGAATAAAAATGTTCTCGGCAGCACATGTTTGCACAGGATGATCTGCCGATAACAATGATCTTTAACTAAGCTTAAAGTGGATCTGTCACCACATTTGACCTATCTAAACTATTATTATGAAGAAAAGTTACGTGGCACAACTGTAAAATGATGCTCAAGTAGGGTCCCAAACCATAATATATAATAGAAAAAACTTGGCATTCAAGCTTGGATAACGAGTAAGTAAAATTTTAATTCAGTCCACAATGCATAACAGATGTTTCGGTCATCAAGACATTCCTCAGTCTAAAGACTGCTCTGTGTAAGGAGAATGAAAGGAAATATGACTCAGTGTCCTATTTAGGCATTGTCCATCAGTGGCAGTTTCAAGTTAACTAGGACAGAACGCAGCATCCACCAGTGAGCCAGCAGGTTTTCGATGCACATCTGTAGTATTTGGCCTTGTGGGGTTGATTGAATATCTATGTCAAGAAAATTAAGTTGTCATGAGAAAAGATAAGTCTGATGTTCAGTTCATTTTGATTGAGAGTTGTCATAAATTTATTAAATTGTTCTGATGATCCTTCCCACACAAACCCTATGTCATCAATAAACCGAATCCACTGATGAACCTTGTCTATTTGATCTATAGGATTGCTCAAAAATTTCTCTCTTATGCCCCTAAGAATAAGTTTGCATATCATGGAGCGCAAGCCGACCCATGGCAGTTCCTTGAAGTTGTAAGTATATTTGGTTGTTGAAAATAAATCAGTTATGAGTAATTACATACTCTAGGAGTTTCACAATAAACTCAACCAAAAGTTTGTCAAAATTACCAGCTTGAAGGAACCAGGAGACGACTTTGAGACCATTGCTGTGTCGGATTGAAATATATAGAATGCAATCTGTGGAAACTGCAGAGTGCAGATGAGGTGTCCTTTACATATGCCTCATATCATATGCCTTGTTGCTGATAAATCATCTTTTTATCCGTTTATGTAAATTACCTCTTACAGGCCCTGTGGAGGACACTGCCTGGAGGATAATGCTGCTTCCGCACTTCATCTCCATATATCTCGACTCCCATGAGTGTCACTGTGCCCTGGTGATGTCAGCTGCTTGAGAGGAAATCTTGCACATGTGCATTACTGTTCTCTTCTTTCATCCAGTTTTCCATCCTTCCATATTCACAGACATCAAGTGCCTTTGTGCAGGTTCTGTTCCCAGTGTTACCCAGCATGATTAGACACATGTGCCAAGAACACTGGGAAAGGCACCTATGCAGAAGATACTTGATGCCTGCACCTATAGACGGGCAGAAGACTGCAGAGTAATGAAGAGAACAGTAATGCTCACGTGCAAGATTTCATCTCGAGCAGCCGACTTCACAAGGACAGAGTGACGGTGATGGGAGGCTAATTCACATTCGATTACTGTCCAATTTTGTCTCATAAAGTAGAATGGATGTATTCAAACATAGTTAAAGTCATGGATCTGATCCCTGTGACTCAGAGAAGGTCTCATTCTGATCCTATGTGGATCCTTTCTGGGCATCAGACTCTGTCATTCAAGTCTATGGGAATCCGTGAGACACAGATCGGAGACATCACATTTGCTTCCATTTTGCATCACGGATTTCTTGTTTACTGATAAACTAGTAAAAAACGTGATCTTCCAAAGATTCTTTTATTGACTTGGAAGTAAGGACTCCTCTACACCCAAAAGCAATTAGGTACAGCTAGGATGACACCTGAGAAAAAATTAGTCTGTTTTTCTTGGATCTTAACACTCACATGGATGTGTGAATGTAGCCTTATGGTTCATGCAGACAAGCATTTAAATCGGCCGTGTGCTGCCTGATTTTTTTATCAGATCGCACACACAGCGCACAGATCAATATTATTTAATTAGAGTTCAGATTTTTTTTTCTAGGTCCAACTGTCCATGAGAATAACATTTCAGCATTCAATACTTTCTAACGAGTCTCAGATGAGACTAACATGTTCAAGTCTGTGTTTGGGAAAAAAAATCTGATCGCATAAAGAATATCCAAGTGACATCCAATTTTTAAGGATAGATTTCTATTATAAATCTAGGAAACTGCATGGAGCGCCCCGTCAGGGCTGTGGGGTACTCGGTATTGGATCCTGCGGGTCACAGGGGGATGTCACGGTGGCTGACCTGGCCTGTGGCCCTAGGACGTGCGCATAAAAGGGAAAGGTCTTTAGATGGATAAAGTCTGTGTTCGTGATGCCACCTGTGGCATTCAGTCAGGGTGACAGACGTTACTTTAAGGGGTCTGCTGGGGGGATTTTATGGCAGCTAGATGGTATACCTTCCCACAGATGAAGTATGTCCCCAGGGCTTCCCAGTGTGTAGATGGTGAATGGTGAATGGTGCAGTGAAGAACGAGGACACAAGGTTGCAGTCTCTTTACCTTTCCTGAAGACTTTAGCATCCACAGTCCAGAGCACCAGACCACAGGGTAGGCAGAGTCCGGCCGGGTTGGAGGCAAGTCCAGAATCCCCTTGTCCAGGTGGAAATCGATAGCCTTCCCTTGCGCTGCAGTGGTGTAGTCCCTTACTGCCTATGGCTTCACATAAGAGTCTCACAGATGCGATGTTACACTCTGTCTGTCCCCATATAGGATAGGACAAAACCCGTATGACTGGTGACTTGAGCCTGTTTATAGGGTCTCTTAGATAACCCGGCTCTGTGGGTGTCACCATGCCTCCTAGGTATAGGTGTGGACAGGTAGCCTGCAATTAGCTGTCCTGCCGGTCTCTGAAATAAGGCGTAGAGGTCCTTACTCCCTCGGTGTTCCGGCTACCGGGATTCTGCGCCTCAGAAGGAGGCAACCTATTCGGTGCTGGTCCCCTTCTGGTACACTCTCCTTTGCTTCAACTTCCTTCACGCTCGCTGCAATACAATTCTGCCTTTCAATGTCTCTTTCTGGGAACTGCAGCTCTGAGGGCATGCAAAGCTCCTTTGACCCTCTGTCCTCCTCAGACTACTGTCTGGAACTGACTGAGCTGAGCTCAGCCAGCAACTAACTTTTGTCTGGAACTGCCTAACTTTCCCTACAGACTACAAGTTATTTATATGTGGGGAGTGACCTAATAAATAGGAACAAAAACTCCCCCTGGTGGTCTGGAGTCTGAATATGTTGCATGTTTGTGATACCTGGATGCAGTTATCCTTCTTTGCCTCCAAACGTAGCATCACTCTCCCCTGGAGGAAAGCAATACCACTGTGACGACCAGGTCCCTGGGGCGCCACATGTACGTGATCATGTACATGTTTTAAAGTAGTTCTATAAAATGGATCACATACGGACATAAAAATCAGACACATGGATTACACATTGAATAAAATCTGCTGAAAATTAGAAAAAATAGTCCAAGTGTTTTGAATGAAACTCAGATGATTTCTCATACACTTATCTGCAGGCACCCTTAGACTGTCAGCCGAACGCGGTGATACCGTCAAGTTTGAATGGTATTAGCCTGGTGTGTGTATGGTGGACTTTAACTACTATCTAAAGCAGGGGAAGGGGAATCTTTTTTCTGCCAAGGCCATTTGGATATTTATACCATTCTTGGGGGGCCGTACAAAATCCGCCCACAAAGTACATCTGGACTCTGGCACTGGTTTCAGGATGTAATCTTTCATTGCATGCCCTTCAGTGTTCAGTAGTGAACACTGCATGTGTGTGCTAACAGAGCAAGGAGAAATTAGTGAGCTGGTTGTAATCAAAATACACCTCCCTGACCAAAAATGCGGTCCCTGAGAATCTGCTCAGGGGCTTGATAAAAGTCATCAAGGGCCGTAAATGGCCCTGGGGCCAAAGGTTCCCCACACCTGATCTAAAGGATATGGGCACTTTTAGTCTGACTGATCAGTTGGGAGTATCATGAATTAGAGTGCCTAGGGCAGCATGAACACTAAATATGACCCTGGAGATAACTGAACCCGAACTGTAATGTTTGGGGTTCATACCAGACTTTTAACCGGAAGTTCTGTTTACAGTGTTGGTTCGGATGCCTAATAAAATTTGTTGAAAGGCAAACTTTTAGGCTGTGGGCACTTGTGGAGCCTTCAAAGCCATGTCAAGTATTGGCAAGGCTGTGATTGGCTGACGCACCACGTTACCCGGCCTGTATAAATGCAGGATCATGGGTGTTCCCACCATTCTGCTCGGCTTAGCATAGGAACAGGAGGCAGTAGGAGTCAGGGAACAGAATTAGGTTTAATATGTGCACATTTTTACAAAAACCCTCTCTGTGTACTCTGCACTTTTTTCTTCTATGCACATATGTCAGAGTAGCGTGCCTAAACAATTTTTTCCACTCTGCACCTGTGACTGTGGGAGTAGTGTGCATAAAAACCAATTGTTCTACTCTGCATGTGTGTCTGTAGGAGTCGGGGGCTAATCAATTTTTTCTAATCTGCACCTGTGACTGTGGGAGCAATGTGCATAACCCCTTTCTGACCTCGGACAGGATAGTACATCCGAGGTCAGATCCCCTGCTTTGATGTGGGCTCCAGCGCTGTTTTATACAGCTGACATGTGCGCGCAATAGCGTCGAGTGGAATCGCAATCCACCTGCTGCTATTAACTAGTTAAATGCCGCTGTCAAATGCTTTACAGCTGCATTTAACAACCACTTCCGGCCATCCGGCCGGAAATGCGTGCATCGCCGACCCCCGTCACATGATCGGGGGTCAGTGATGAGTCGGCATAGTAATCAGAGGTCTCCTTGAAACCTCTATGGTTGCTGATGCCGGCTTGCTGTGAGCGCTGTTATGATCTGGTGGTTTAGGAACAACATGAGACAAGCTCTGAAGGAGGTGGTATCTGTACTGACCGCAGACCCTGAACCTAGCAGCGCAACTAGAAATAGCCGTGGGGGGTACCTGACGCTCCCTAGACCCCTCGGCACAGCCTAAGATCTAACTTCCCCTAAAGATGGAAACAGGAAACCTATCTTGCCTCAGAGAAAATCCCCAAAGGAAAGATAGCCCCCCACAAATATTGACGGTGAGAGGAGGGGAAAATAACATACGCAGAGATGAAATCAGATTTTAGCATAGGAGGCCAGTCTAGCTTGATAGATAGGACGGGAAAGGATACTGTGCGGTCAGTATAAAAACTACAAAACAATCCACACAGAGTTTACAAAATCTCCACACCTGACTAAAGGTGTGGAGGGTAAATCTGCTTCCCAGAACTTCCAGCTAACAGAAAAAATCCAAAATGACAAGCTGGACAAAAATAGAATGCACAGAACAATAAGTCCACAACATGTGGACTGAAATGAGCAAAGCCAGAACTTATCTTAGCAGAACTGGTCAGGAAACCAGGAGAATCCAAGCAGAGATGTGAATCCAGCCAGAGAACATTGACAAGTGGCATAGGCTGAAGACTAGAGCCAGGTTAAATAGCAGAGCCAGGAAAGACGATTAGTGAAAGCAGCTGCTAAAGTTAAACCCAAGGAGCAGCAGTTCCACTCAAAACCACCAGAGGGAGCCCAAGGGCAGAATTCACAAAAGTGCCATTTACAACCACTGGAGGGAGCCCAAGAACGGAATTCACAACAGTACCCTCCCCCCTTGAGGAGGGGTCACCGAACCCTCACCAGAGCCCCCAGGCCAATCAGGACGAGCCGAGTGAAAAGCACGAACCAAATCGGTAGCATGGACATCGGAGGCAACAACCCAAGAATTATCCTCCTGGCCATAACCCTTCCACTTGACAAGATACTGGAGCCTCCGCCTCGAAAAACGAGAATCCAAAATCTTCTCAACCTCATATTCCAACTCTCCCTCAACCAACACCGAGGCAGGAGGGTCAACCGAGGGAACAACGGGCGCCACATATCTCCGCAACAAAGATCTATGGAAAACATTATGAATGGCAAAAGAGGCTGGAAGAGCCAAACGAAAAGAGACCGGATTAATAATTTCAGAAATTTTATAAGGACCAATAAACCGAGGCTTAAACTTAGGAGAAGAAACCTTCATAGGAACATGACGAGAAGACAACCAAACCAAATCCCCCACACGAAGCCGGGGACCAACACGCCGACGGCGGTTAGCAAAACGTTGAGCCCTTTCCTGAGACAACGTCAAATTGTCCACCACATGAGTCCAAATCTGCTGCAGCCTGTCCACCACAGAATCAACACCAGGACAATCAGAAGGCTCAACCTGCCCAGAAGAAAAACGAGGATGAAAACCAAAATTACAAAAGAAAGGTGAAACCAAAGTAGCCGAACTAGCCCGATTATTAAGGGCAAACTCGGCCAACGGCAAGAAAGACACCCAATCATCCTGATCAGCAGACACAAAGCATCTCAAATAAGTCTCCAAAGTCTGATTAGTTCGCTCAGTTTGGCCATTAGTCTGAGGATGAAACGCCGAAGAAAAAGACAAATCAATGCCCATCCTAGCACAAAAGGCCCGCCAAAATCTAGAGACAAACTGAGAACCTCTGTCAGACACAATATTCTCCGGAATGCCATGCAAACGAACCACATGCTGAAAAAACAATGGAACCAAATCTGAGGAGGAAGGCAACTTAGGCAAAGGTACCAAATGGACCATTTTAGAGAACCGGTCACAAACAACCCAGATAACAGACATATTCTGGGAAACAGGAAGATCTGAAATAAAATCCATGGAAATATGCGTCCAGGGCCTCTCAGGGACCGGCAAAGGCAAAAGCAACCCACAGCAAGGCTTGGCCCGGGTGCAAGTGCCACAGGACTGCACAAAAGCACGCACATCGCGAGACAAGGAAGGCCACCAAAAGGACCTAGCAACCAAATCTCTGGTACCAAAAATCCCAGGATGACCAGCCAACACTGAACAATGAACCTCAGAAATTACCTTACTTATCCATCTATCAGGAACAAACAGCTTCCCCACTGGACAGCGGTCAGGCCTATCAGCCTGAAATTCCTGAAGCACCAGCCGCAAATCAGGGGAGATAGCAGAAAGAATCACCCCTTCCTTAAGAATGCCAACCGGCTCAAGGACTCCAGGAGAATCAGGCGAAAAACTCCTAGAGAGGGCATCAGCCTTAACAGTCTTAGATCCCGGAAGATACGAGACCACAAAATCAAAATGGGAGAAAAACAGGGACCATCGAGCCTGTCTAGGATTCAGCCGCTTGGCCGACTCGAGGTAAATCAGATTCTTATGATCGGTCAGGACCACAACACAGTGTTTAGCTCCCTCAAGCCAATGTCGCCACTCCTCAAACGCCCACTTCATAGCCAACAACTCCTAATTGCCGACATCATAATTGCGTTCCGCAGGCGAAAACTTTCTGGAAAAAAAAGCACACGGTTTCATCAAAGAACCATCAGACTCCCTCTGAGAAAAGACGGCCCTTGCCCCAATCTCAGAAGCGTTGACCTCAACCTGAAAAGGAAGAGAAACATCCGGTTGACCCAACACAGAGTCAGAAGTAAATCGGCATTTAAGCTCCTGAAAGGCCTCAACAGCCTCAGAGGACCAATTCGTCACATCAGCGCCTTTCTTCGTTAAATCAGTAAGGGGCTTAACCACACTGGAAAAGTTTGCAATGAAACAGCGATAGAAATTAGCAAAGCCCAAAAATTTTTGAAGACCCTTCACAGATGTGGGTTGGATCCAGTCATGAATAGCTTGGACCTTAACAGGATCCATTTCTATAGACGAGGGAGAAAAAACAAAACCCAAAAAAGAGACCTTCTGAACTCCGAATAGGCACTTAGACCCCTTCACAAATAAAGCATTATCACGAAGGATCTGGAACACCATCCTGACTTGCTTCACACGAGACTCCCAATCATCGGAAAAAATCAAAATATCATCCAAATATACGACCATGAATTTATCAAGATAATTGCGGAAAATATCATGCATGAAAGACTGGAACACAGATGGAGCATTAGAGAGCCCAAATGGCATCACAAGGTATTCAAAATGGCCTTCGGGCGTATTAAATGCAGTTTTCCATTCGTCACCCTGTTTAATACGAACAAGATTATATGCCCCTCGGAGGTCAATCTTAGTAAACCAACTAGCCCCCTTAATCTGAGCAAACAAATCAGTAAGCAAAGGCAAGGGGTATTGGAATTTGACCGTGATCTTATTAAGAAGACGATAATCAATACAGGGTCTCAAGGAGCCATCCTTCTTAGCAACAAAAAAGAAACCCGCTCCCAATGGTGACGAAGAGGGCCGAATATGCCCTTTCTCCAAAGATTCCTTAACATAGCTCCGCATGGCGGCATGCTCTGGCACAGACAGATTGAAAAGTCGGCCCTTAGGGAACTTACAACCAGGAATCAAGTTAATAGCACAATCACAGTCCCTATGTGGAGGAAGGGAACTGGACTTGGGCTCATCAAATACATCCTGGAAATCCGACAAAAACTCAGGGACCTCAGAAGAGGGGGAAGAGGAAATTGACATCAAAGGAACGTCACTATGTACCCCTTGACAACCCCAACTAGTCACAGACATAGTTTTCCAATCCAGCACCGGATTATGTTTCTGTAACCATGGAAATCCCAGCACAACAACATCATGCAGGTTATGCAACACCAGAAAACGGCAATCTTCCTGATGTGCAGGAGCCATGTACATAGTCATCTGTGTCCAGTACTGAGGTTTATCCTTGGCCAAGGGTGTAGCATCAATGCCCCTCAAAGGAATAGGGCTCTGCAAAGGCTGCAAGGAAAAACCACAGCGCCTGGCGAATTCTAAGTCCATTAAGTTCAGGGCAGCGCCTGAATCCACAAATGCCATGACAGAAAAGGACGACAATGAGCAAATCAGGGTCACAGATAAGAGAAATTTAGGCTGTATAGTACTAATGGTAACAGACCTAGCGACTCTCTTAGTACGCTTAGGGCAATCAGAGATAACATGAGCCGAATCACCACAGTAAAAACAGCCTATTCTGACGTCTGAATTCCTGCCGTTCTATTCTAGTCAAAATCCTATCACATTGCATAGGTTCAGGACTATGCTCAGAGGATACTGCCATATGGTGCACAGCTTTGTGCTCGCGCAGACGCCGATCAATCTGAATGGCTAGAGACATAGATTCGTTCAAACCGGCAGGCGTAGGAAAGCCCACCATAACATCTTTAAAGGTTTCAGAAAGACCTTTTCTGAAAATATCAGCCAGAGCCTCTTCATTCCATTTAGTGAGCACAGAACATTTTCTAAATTTCTGGCAGTATAACTCTGCCGCTTCCTGACCTTGACACAGGGCCAACAGTGTTTTCTCAGCATGCTCTACAGAGTTAGGTTCGTCATATAATAATCCAAGCGCTTGAAAAAATGCGTCTACATTCAATAATGCCGGATCCTGTTGTGAATTCTGTGGCCAAGCTCCCTCCTGTGGTCGTGAGTGGTACTGCGGCTGGTTCTGTCTATAAGCTTCCTTTGGTGGATGAGAGTGGTACTGCGGCTTCTGAGTTTCCTTCCTCAGGTGATGAGGTTAAGTCGTTGGGTGCTGCTCTATTTAACTCCACCTGGTGCTTTGATCCTGGCCTCCAGTCAATGTTCTAGTATTGGTCTTGCTTCCTCCTGGATCGTTCCTGTGGCCTGTCTATCCTGCATAAGCTAAGTTCTGCTTATGTTATTTTTGTTTGCTATATTTTCTGTCCAGCTTGCTATATAAGATTTTCTTGCTTGCTGGAAGCTCTGAGACGCAGAGGGAGCACCTCCGTACCGTTAGTCGGTGCGGAGGGTCTTTTTGCCCCTCTGCGTGGTTGTTTGTAGGTTTTTGTGTTGACCGCAAAGCTATCTTTCCTATCCTCGGTCTATTCAGTAAGTCGGGCCTCACTTTGCTAAATCTATTTCATCTCTGTGTTTGTATTTCATCTTTACTCACAGTCATTATATGTGGGGGGCTGCCTTTTCCTTTGGGGAATTTCTCTGAGGCAAGGTAGGCTTATTTTTCTATCTTCATGGCTAGTTAGTTTCTCAGGCTGTGCCGAGTTGCATAGGGAGCGTTAGGCGCAATCCACGGCTACCTCTAGTGTGGTGTGATAGGATTAGGGATTGCGGTCAGCAGAGTTTCCACGTCTCAGAGCTCGTCATATGTTTTTGGTAAATGTCAGGTCACTTTGTGTGCTCTGAACTTAAAGGTCCATTGTGGTTCTGAATTACCTGTTCATAACAGTACTGGAGGCCCAAAGTACTAATGCTTCTCAATAGAGGGAAAAGAGAAGTTCTGAGACCATTTTTTTTTTCTTTGCACTGTGTTCTGTCTTTCTTTTCCCCTTTACATCAGGGTGGTTCAGAACACAGGTGTGGACATGGACATTCAGGGTCTGTCCTCTTTGATGGATAATCTCACTATAAGAGTACAGAACATTCAAGATTTAGTGGTTCAGAATCCTATGTTAGAACCTAAAATTCCTATTCCTGAGTTATTTTCTGGAGATAGAGCTAAGTTTTTGAATTTTAAAAATAATTGTAAACTATTTCTGGCTTTGAAACCCCTCTCCTCTGGTGACCCAGTTCAACAAGTTAAAATCATTATTTCTTTATTACGTGGCGACCCTCAAGACTGGGCATTTTCCCTTGCGCCAGGAGATCCTGCATTATGTAATATTGATGCGTTTTTTCTGGCGCTCGGATTGCTGTACGACGAACCTAATTCAGTGGATCAGGCAGAGAAAAATTTGCTGGCTCTGTGTCAGGGTCAGGATGAGATAGAGATTTATTGTCAGAAGTTTAGAAAGTGGTCCGTGCTCACTCAATGGAATGAATGTGCGCTGGCAGCTATTTTCAGAAAGGGTCTCTCTGAAGCCCTTAAGGATGTCATGGTGGGATTTCCTATGCCTGCTGGTCTGAATGAGTCTATGTCTTTGGCCATTCAGATCGGTCGACGCTTGCGCGAGCGTAAATCTGTGCACCATTTGGCCGTATTATCTGAGCATAAACCTGAGCCTATGCAGTGCGATAGGACTTTAACCAGAGCTGAAAGGCAAGAACACAGACGCCAGAATGGGCTGTGTTTCTACTGTGGAGATTCCACTCATGCTATCTCCGATTGTCCTAAGCGCACTAAGCGGTTCGCTAGGTCTGCCACCATTGGTACGGTACAGTCGAAATTTCTTTTGTCCGTTACTTTGATCTGCTCTTTGTCTTCCTATTCTGTCATGGCATTTGTGGATTCAGGCGCTGCCCTGAATTTTATGGACTTGGAGTTTGCTAGGCGCTGTGGGTTTGTCTTGGAGCCCTTGCAGTGTCCTATTCCATTGAGAGGAATTGATGCTACGCCTTTGGCTAAGAATAAGCCTCAGTATTGGACCTAGCTGACCATGTGCATGGCTCCTGCGCGCCAGGAGGATATTCGCTTTCTGGTGTTGCATAATCTGCATGATGTGGTCGTGTTGGGGTTGCCATGGCTACAAGTCCATAACCCAGTATTAGATTGGAAATCAATGTCTGTGTCCAGCTGGGGTTGTCAGGGGGTACATGGTGATGTTCCATTTCTGTCTATCTCATCATCCACCCCTTCTGAGGTCCCAGAGTTCTTGTCTGATTACCGGGATGTATTCGATGAGCCCAAGTCCAATGCCCTACCTCCGCATAGGGATTGTGATTGTGCTATCGAATTGATTCCTGGTAGTAAGTTTCCTAAGGGTCGTCTGTTTAATTTATCTGTACCTGAGCACGCCGCTATGCGGAGTTACGTGAAGGAGTCTTTGGAGAAGGGTCATATTCGCCCGTCATCGTCGCCATTGGGAGCGGGGTTCTTTTTTGTGGCCAAGAAGGATGGTTCGCTGAGACCTTGTATTGATTACCGCCTTCTAAATAAAATTACGGTCAAATTTCAGTACCCCTTGCCGCTGCTGTCTGATTTGTTTGCTCGGATTAAGGGGGCTAGTTGGTTCACCAAGATAGATCTTCGTGGTGCGTATAATCTTGTGCGTATTAAACGGGGCGATGAATGGAAAACAGCATTTAATACGCCCGAAGGCCATTTTGAGTACCTGGTTATGCCATTCGGACTTTCTAATGCTCCATCAGTGTTTCAGTCTTTTATGCATGACATCTTCCGAGAGTACCTGGATAAATTCCTGATTGTATACTTGGATGATATTTTGGTCTTCTCGGATGATTGGGAGTCTAAGGTGAAGCAGGTCAGAATGGTGTTCCAGGTCCTGCGTGCTAATTCTTTGTTTGTGAAGGGGTCAAAGTGTCTCTTTGGTGTTCAGAAGATTTCATTTTTGGGGTTCATTTTTTCTCCTTCTACTATCGAGATGGACCCTGTTAAGGTTCAGGCCATTTATGATTGGACTCAGCCAACATCTCTGAAGAGTCTGCAGAAGTTCCTGGACTTTGCTAATTTTTATCGTCGCTTCATCGCTAATTTTTCTAGCATTGCTAAACCGTTGACTGATTTAACCAAGAAGGGTGCTGATGTGGTCAATTGGTCTTCTGCTGCTGTGGAAGCTTTTCAGGAGTTGAAGCGTCGTTTTTCTTCTGCCCCTGTGTTGTGCCAACCAGATGTTTCGCTTCCGTTCCAGGTCGAGGTTGATGTTTCCGAAATTGGAGCAGGGGCTGTTTTGTCGCAGAGAAGTTCTGATTGCTCGGTGATGAAACCATGCGCCTTCTTTTCCAGGAAATTTTCGCCTGCTGAGCGAAATTATGATGTTGGCAATCGAGAGTTGCTAGCCATGAAGTGGGCATTCGAGGAGTGGCGTCATTGGCTTGAAGGAGCTAAGCATCGCGTGGTGGTCTTGACTGATCACAAAAACTTGACTTATCTCGAGTCTGCGAAACGGTTGAATCCTAGACAGGCTCGTTGGTCGCTGTTTTTCTCCCGTTTTGACTTTGTGGTTTCGTACCTTCCGGGCTCTAAAAATGTGAAGGCGGATGCCCTGTCTAGGAGTTTTGTGCCCGATTCTCTGGGTTTGTCTGAGCCGGCGGGTATTCTCAAAGAGGGGGTAATTTTGTCTGCCATCTCCCCTGATTTGCGGCGGGTGCTGCAAAAATTTCAGGCTAATAGACCTGACCGTTGCCCAGCGGAGAGACTGTTTGTCCCTGATAGGTGGACGAATAAAGTTATCTCTGAGGTTCATTGTTCGGTGTTGGCTGGTCATCCTGGAATCTTTGGTACCAGAGATTTGGTGGCTAGATCCTTTTGGTGGCCGTCTCTGTCGCGGGATGTGCGTTCTTTTGTGCAGTCCTGTGGGATTTGTGCTTGGGCTAAGCCCTGCTGTTATCGTGCCAGTGGGTTGCTTTTGCCCTTGCCGGTCCCGAAGAGGCCTTGGACACATATCTCTATGGATTTTATTTCGGATCTCCCCGTCTCTCAAAGAATGTCGGTCATTTGGGTAGTTTGTGATCGCTTCTCTAAGATGGTCCATTTGGTGCCCTTGTCTAAATTGCCTTCCTCCTCTGATTTGGTGCCGTTGTTTTTCCAGCATGTGGTTCGTTTACATGGCATTCCAGAGAACATCGTTTCTGACAGAGGTTCCCAGTTTGTTTCGAGGTTTTGGCGAGCCTTTTGTGCTAGGATGGGCATTGATTTGTCTTTTTCCTCGGCTTTCCATCCTCAGACAAATGGCCAGACTGAACGAACCAATCAGACCTTGGAAACATATCTGAGATGTTTTGTTTCTGCTGATCAGGATGATTGGGTGTCCTTTTTGCCTTTGGCTGAGTTCGCCCTTAATAATCGGGCCAGCTCGGCTACTTTGGTTTCGCCGTTTTTCTGCAATTCTGGGTTCCACCCTCGTTTCTCTTCAGGGCAGGTTGAGTCTTCGGACTGTCCTGGTGTGGATACTGTGGTGGATAGGTTGCAGAAGATTTGGACTCATGTAGTGGACAATCTGACTTTGTCCCAGGAGAAGGCTCAACGTTTCGCTAACCGCAGGCGCTGTGTGGGTCCCCGACTTCATGTTGGGGATTTGGTTTGGTTGTCATCTCGTTATATTCCTATGAAGGTTTCCTCTCCTAAATTTAAGCCTCGTTTCATTGGTCCATATAGGATTTCTGAGGTTCTTAATCCTGTGTCTTTTCGTTTGACTCTTCCAGCTTCTTTTTCCATCCATAACGTGTTCCATAGGTCATTGTTGCGGAGATACGTGGCACCTGTGGTTCCATCTATTGATCCTCCTGCTCCGGTTTTGGTTGAAGGGGAATTGGAGTATATTGTGGAGAAGATTTTGGATTCTCGTGTTTCGAGACGGAAACTCCAGTATTTGGTTAAGTGGAAGGGTTATGGTCAGGAAGATAATTCCTGGGTCTTTGCCTCTGATGTCCATGCTGCCGATCTGGTTCGTGCCTTTCATGTGGCTCATCCTTGTCGGCCTGGGGGCTCTGGTGAGGGTTCGGTGACCCCTCCTCAGGGGGGGGTACTGTTGTGAATTCTGTGGCCAAGCTCCCTCCTGTGGTCGTGAGTGGTACTGCGGCTGGTTCTGTCTATAAGCTTCCTTTGGTGGATGAGAGTGGTACTGCGGCTTCTGAGTTTCCTTCCTCAGGTGATGAGGTTAAGTCGTTAGGTGCTGCTCTATTTAACTCCACCTGGTGCTTTGATCCTGGCCTCCAGTCAATGTTCTAGTATTGGTCTTGCTTCCTCCTGGATCGTTCCTGTGGCCTGTCTATCCTGCATAAGCTAAGTTCTGCTTGTGTTATTTTTGTTTGCTATATTTTCTGTCCAGCTTGCTATATAGGATTTTCTTGCTTGCTGGAAGCTCTGAGACGCAGAGGGAGCACCTCCGTACCGTTAGTCGGTGCGGAGGGTCTTTTTGCCCCTCTGTGTGGTTGTTTGTAGGTTTTTGTGTTGACCGCAAAGCTATCTTTCCTATCCTCGGTCTATTCAGTAAGTCGGGCCTCACTTTGCTAAATCTATTTCATCTCTGTGTTTGTATTTCATCTTTACTCACAGTCATTATATGTGGGGGGCTGCCTTTTCCTTTGGGGAATTTCTCTGAGGCAAGGTAGGCTTATTTTTCTATCTTCAGGGCTAGTTAGTTTCTCAGGCTGTGCCGAGTTGCATAGGGAGCGTTAGGCGCAATCCACGGCTACCTCTAGTGTGGTGTGATAGGATTAGGGATTGCGGTCAGCAGAGTTTCCACGTCTCAGAGCTCGTCATATGTTTTTGGTAAATGTCAGGTCACTTTGTGTGCTCTGAACTTCAAGGTCCATTGTGGTTCTGAATTACCTGTTCATAACAGGATCCCCTGTTTTAAGAGAAAAAGCCCAGTCTTGCGGATCACCACGCAGTAAGGATATGATGATTTTCACCTGCTGAATGGGATCACCTGAAGAACGGGGCTTCAAAGCAAAAAACAATTTGCAGTTATTTTTAAAGTTCAAAAACTTGGATCTGTCCCCAAAGAACAAATCCGGAGTAGGAATTCTGGGCTCTAAAGCTGGAGTCTGGACAACATAGTCCTGGATACTCTGTACTCTTGCAGCCAGTTGATCCACACGAGAAAACAAACCCTGAGCATCCATGCCAGAGCATATATCCTGCACCACCCAGATATCAAGAGGAAAAAAGAGGCAAACCAGAGCACAGAAAAAGAAATGGTTCAGAACTTTCTTTTCCTTCTTTTGAGATACATTTAATTCATTTCTGGCCACTTGTACTGTTATGATCTGGTGGTTTAGGAACAACATGAGACAAGCTCTGAAGGAGGTGGTATCTGTACTGACCGCAGATCCTGAACCTAGCAGCGCAACTAGAAATAGCCGTGGGGGGTACCTGACGCTCCCTAGACCCCTTGGCACAGCCTAAGAACTAACTTCCCCTAAAGATAGAAACAGGAAACCTATCTTGCCTCAGAGAAAATCCCCAAAGGAAAGATAGCCCCCCACAAATATTGACGGTGAGAGGAGGGGAAAATAACATACGCAGAGATGAAATCAGATTTTAGCATAGGAGGCCAGTCTAGCTTGATAGATAGGACAGGAAAGGATACTGTGCGGTCAGTATAAAAACTACAAAACAATCCACACAGAGTTTACAAAATCTCCACACCTGACTAAAGGTGTGGAGGGTAAATCTGCTTCCCAGAGCTTCCAGCTAGCAGAAAAAATCCAAAATGACAAGCTGGACAAAAATAGAATGCACAGAACAATAAGTCTACAACATGTGGACTGAAATGAGCAAAGCCAGAACTTATCTTAGCAGAACTGGTCAGGAAACCAGGAGAATCCAAGCAGAGATGTGAATCCAGCCAGAGAACATTGACAAGTGGCATAGGCTGAAGACTAGAGCCAGATTAAATAGCAG
This sequence comes from Ranitomeya imitator, assembly GCF_032444005.1. Taxonomy (NCBI): domain Eukaryota; kingdom Metazoa; phylum Chordata; class Amphibia; order Anura; family Dendrobatidae; genus Ranitomeya; species Ranitomeya imitator. Next base: position 86,756,470 of record NC_091284.1, on the reverse strand, counting down.
AGCCAGGAGAGACGATTAGTGAAAGCAGCTGCTAAAGCAAAACCCAAGGAGCAGCAGTTCCACTCAAAACCACCAGAGGGAGCCCAAGGGCAGAATTCACAAAAGTGCCATTTACAACCACCAGAGGGAGCCCAAGAACGGAATTCACAACAGAGCGCCACCCTGTGGTCGGCGTTCATAGCAAGCCTGTAATTCAGCTACATAGGAGCGATCTGATGATCGCTTCTATGTAGCTGAGCCGATCCAGTTGTGCCAGCTTCTAGCCCCCCATGGAGGCTATTGAAGCATGGCAAAAGTAAAAAAAAATATGAAATAAATAAAAAAATATAAAAGTTTAAATCACCCCCCCTTTCGCCCCATTCAAAATAAAACAATAAAAATAAAATAAAATATACACATATTTGGTATCCCCGCATTCAGAATCGCCCTATCTATCAATAAAAAAAAGGATTAACCTGATTTGAAATACCCGAATTACGTTTTTCTGGTCACCGCGACATTGCATTAAAATGCAATAACGGGCGATCAAAAGAATGTATCTGCACCAACATGGTATCACTAAAAAGTGAGCTTGGCGCACAAAAAATAAGCTCTCACCCAACCCCAGATCACGAAAAATGGAGACGCTACAGGTATCGGAAAATGGCACAATTTTTTTTTTTAGCAAAGTGTGGAATTTTTTTTCACCCCTTAGATAAAAAATAACCTATGTTTGGTGTCTATGAACTCATAAAGACCCGGAGAATCATAATGGCAGGTCAGTTGTAGCATTTAGTGAACCTAGCAAAAAAGCCAAACAAAAAACACGCATGAGATTTCACTTTTTTTGCAATTTCACCGCAGTTGGAATTTTTTTCCCCATTTTCTAGTACACAACATGATAAAACCAATGATGTCGTTCAAAAGTACAACTCGTCCCGCAAAAAATAAGCCCTCACATGGTTATGTTGACGGAAAAATAAAAAAGTTATGGCTCTGGGAAGGAGGGGAGCGAAAAACAAACACGGAAAATCCCAAGGTCATGAAGGGGTTAAAAACAAATTTTGCTGCTCTGCAACAGTGTCTGTTGGAGTAATGTGTGTAAAAACATTTTTTTTTTCTACTCTGCATGTGTGCCTGTGGAAATAATGTGCCTAAAACTACATTTTGCTACTCTGAGGTATTACTGTGAAAAGGGCCTTTGTGGGGGTACTCTGCAAAAAAGCCTCTGTAACATTACTCTGCAAAATAGCCTGTGTGTATGCTCTGCAAAACCGTATCAGAAACCGTATCAGATGGTGGTGCTGCATGTTGTGAGCTGCTGAGGAAGGTTTTCCATATTTCAGCCATACTCACCCTCCCTTCAGAGGTGATGCCGGGCCCCAGCTGCGTTGCCAACTTCCTTCTCCTCTTCCTTGTGCTTCCACTGAGTCCCCACTGTCAGGTGAGGACTCCATCAGTAGTGCGTCTACCAGTGACTGATTGTATTTCTGCATTTTCCAATCATGCCCCAGTGACAGAAGTAAGACCAGCACATTGTGCTTAAAGTGAGGATCCAGCAGGGTGGCCACCCAGTAATCACCACTTGTAACAATTTGAGCAACTCGTCTGTCAGTGCGCAGTCACATCAACATTTATTGACTCATATGTTGCCCAGAGGTAACAACAGGCTGTAAAGTGTATTGTATGGGTTCTCTGTATGGTCTGTATCCTCTGTATCCGTCCAGCCAGTGATGCTCATGAGCTACTTTGAGTGCCACCCTGCTGTGAACAGGGTTCCTCCTCAAAAAATGTGTGGATGACTGGCCTGATAAGGGGGTGAATGGTCCCTGCTCTTCCTCCTCCTCCCCTGTGCCACCACTTCAGAGAGCTAGGCCTAGAGCTGCTACGAAATTTCGCCCCTTATTGCACACCACTAGGCTTGAGGTTCACCAGCACCAACTACTCATCTGTCTGTTCTTTGATCACATTCCACAGCTTTTGCTACTAGATTTTTTACCTAATTGCACACCACCAGGCTTGAGGTTCATCAGCATCAACGACTCATCTGCGTGGTGTTTGATCCCCTTCCACAACTTTTGCGAGGTGTGGGATTTCTCCCCCAATTAGATGAGTTTCAGAACAGTCTGCTGTCATTTCCACCTGGCTGTTGGTGATGCAGGTGTTACGCTGACTGACTGAGGGGGCAGTGGAGGAAGCAGAGTGGGAGCAAGAGGCATCATGGACAGAAAAACATCCCAAAATACATTTAGCAATGCTCTGTGGTGGAGTGACATGCACCAAAATGCTTTCTGCCTCTGGCCCAGTCACCACAACCCAGTGGGCAGTTAAAGAAATACAGTATCGCTGCCCATGCTTACTGGTCTATGTATCGGTGGTTATGTGGACCTTTGCGCTGATGGCATTTTTGTCCGCAACATGTTTGTGCAGGGGAGGGATAGCCCGCCTGGAAAAGTAATGGCTACTTGAAATCACATACTGTGATTCCCGTGATCTCAACGTACTGTTAGCCTTTTATAAATGACTGGTGTGGAGATTCTCATAACACTGCTGGTGGTGGTGCTGTCACATCCTTTCATTGCTGGGAGCCAGGTGTCCCTGTTGCTCAAGAGTGGAAGGAAGGGGCAGAGACTGAAGCAGAAGAGGGAGCAGAATTAGCTTCAGATCTTTCCTAGTTTTTCAGGTGTGTACTCCACTGCAGCTCGTGCTTTGCATTCAGATGCCTCGCCATACAGATGGTGCTCAGGTTAAGAACATTAATGCCTCTCTTCAGTCTCTGACAACACAGCATGCAAACCACCCGTGTCTTGTCATGGAGTTCTTTAGAGCTGGCTTTGGTGTGCTCATTTTATTGGCGTAGTCACCAGTAGCAGCTGACATACTGGCTAGGGGCCAGGCTTGGTGCTTTTGCACCCTGCTCCCTCTTTGCTGTGCAGCTGCACCAGGGTGGCCGCCACCTCTTCCTCCAAACTGCCCACGTCATTTGGATGGCCTTGACTCCCTGTGGGGTCTGGGACCCCATCATCCCCATCACATCATTGCACCTCTCCAGTCTGCCCTTAACACTGCTGCCCAACTAATTCACCTCTGGCCTTTCTACTCCTCCGCTTCTCCCCTCTGCAAATCCCTTCATTGGCTTCCAATTCCACAACAAATCCACTTCAAGCTACTAACACTGACCTACGAAGCTGTCCATAATCTGTCTCCTCATATATCTTTGAACTAATCACCCAATATCTCCCACCACATAATCTCCGGTCCTCCTAAGGCTTCCTTCCCTCCTCCACAATCATACTTTTCTCATCCAATCACCTGCAAGATTTCTCCCGAGTATCCCAAATCCACTAATAATAATAACAATAATAATAATAATCTTTATTTATATAGCGCCAACATATTCCACAGCGCTTTTAGGTTTAACAGTTTCAAACACAACAGTCATAAGTAACAACGTTAACAATACAATAATTAAAGCGAAATAAGACGACCCTGCTCGTGAGAGCTTACAATGAGGTGGGGGAGATACAAAGCACAGGTGTGTATTTACAATGATGTATTTACAATGATAGTCCAGCCATCTTTAGGGGGTGGGGGATAGATGGAGATAGTGAATGGGCTACACACACACAAACATAAAATGACTTTGATTAGTGAACGTGGTAGGCCGCTCTGAACAAATGTGTTTTGAGCGAGCGCCTAAAACTATGTAAATTGTGGATGGTCCTAATATCTTGAGGTAGAGCATTCCAGAGGATTGGCACAGTGCGGGAGAAGTCTTGGAGTCGGGAGTGGGAGGTACAGATTAGTGCAGAGCTTAGTCGAAAGTCATTTGCAGAGCGCAGCGGTCGATTAGGCCGATAGACAGAAATAAGGGAAGAGATGTAAGGGGGTGTCGCACTGTGGAGAGCTTTATGGGTGAGAACAAGTACTTTGAATTGTATCCTGTAATGAATGGGCAGCCAGTGTAACAACTGGCGAAGAGTGGACGCGTCCGAGTAATGATTAGCCAGATGGATGACACTGGCTGCTGCATTAAGGATAGACTGGAGAGGGGAAAGTTGAGTGAGGGAGAGGCCAATTAATAGAGCGTTACAGTAGTCCAGGCGGGAGTGGATCAGGGCGATAGTGAGGGTTTTTGTTGTTTCCATGGTGAGAAAAGGGCGGATTCTAGAGATGTTCTTTAGGTGTAAGCGGCACAAGCGGGCAAGACATTGTATATGCGAGGTGAAGGAGAGATTGGAGTCAAACATAACACCCAGACAGCATGCCTGCTGTCGGGGTGTTATTATGGTGCCACCCAAGGAGAGGGAAATGTCAGATTTAGGGAGGTTAGAAGATGGCGAGAGCAGAAGTAGTTCACTTTTGGAGAGGTTGAGTTTCAGATAGAGAGCGGACATGATGTTGGAGACTGCAGACAGACAGTCAGTGGCGTTCTCTAGTACAGCAGAGGTAAGGTCAGGGGATGACGTGTATAGTTGTGTGTCATCAGCATAAAGATGGTACTGAAAGCCAAATCTGCTGATAGTCTGCCAATTGGGGCTGTGTAGAAGGAGAAGAGGAGGGGGCCAAGGACTGAGCCCTGAGGTACCCCGACAGTGAGAGGAAGAGGAGATGAAGTGGAGCCAGAGAACAGAACACTGAAGGAGCGGTCAGAAAGATAGGAAGAGAACAAGGAGAGAGCAGTTTCCTTAATGCCTAGTGACTGGAGCCTAGAGAGTAGGAGAGGGTGGTCAACAGTGTCGAAAGCTGCAGAAAGGTCAAGCAGAATGAGCAGAGAGTGGTCACCGTTAAGTTTTGCTGTCAGAAGGTCATTGGTCACTTTGTTGAGTGCAGTTTCTGTCTAATTTAGGGGGCGGAAACCGGACTGTGAAGGGTCTAGGAGGGAGTGAGTGGAGAGGTAACGGGTAAGGCGGGAGTATATCAGGCGCTCCAAGAGTTTAGAGATGAAGGGGAGATTGGAGACTGGTCTGTAGTTGTTTGTGCAGGATGGGTCGAGAGCGTGTTTCCTTAGTAATGGAGTAATGATAGAGTGTTTGAAGGAGGAGGGGAAAAGGAGAAGGAGAGATTAAAGATTGTAGTTAGGTGAGTTGTGACGACTGGAGAGAGAGACTGGAGGAGGTGTGAGGGAATGGGGTCCCCTGGAGACTTCTTCTTCTGTGATGGGATCGAATGTGGAGAGTGAGCCAGGGGAAATGCAGGGACGGATGGGAGTCACTGAACTTGGTGATTGGAGTGCACATTAGTGAATTCCGTGGCCCAACACGTCCGATTGATCTCTATATTCTGACTTTTAAAGTGGAACTTGAAAACCAATGACCCTGCTGCCACCTCAACATTACCATAGCTGACACCTGACCAACAACAAAGCTGATGCAGCCCCTGAACCTACTGTCTCCTTCCCCATTATCCTGTACAATATAAAGCTGCAAGGGTAGGGTCCTCTCTGCTTTGTACCTGTCTGTCACTGTTAGTTTGTTTATGGTAATTTCTATTTGTGTTTTGTATGCAACCTCTCTTCATGTACATCACCATGGAACCAATGCTGTTTTAAACATAAATAATAATAATCCCCCATATTATTCTCTACCCAGTTCTCATACCCTTCTTGCCAGACTACATACAGCAGAAAATCTAAGCAGTTGGCACTCGTGTTTTGTCATCATCATCAGAGATGTGCTGCGGTGGTCTGCTAAATGCTGGCACTTCACCTCTCATGTATTCATCCTCAAACAGAACAAGTGGTTGGGCATCAGTGCCCTAAATGTTTTCGAATTGTGGGGCAGAGCCAGGCAGACGGTGCACAGAACCACAGCCAGCAGAGTCATCAAAAAGTAAAAGTGATTGCTGCATGACTTGGCGCTCAGACTGCTTGCATGATTTGCAAGGTTGTCAGGTAGAAGACAGATGACCATGGGCTGCAGGTGCAAAATGTGCACTCACAGCAGGGGACCAGGTGGAAGTCAAAGTAAAGAAACTGATGACATTCTCAGCCATCCAATCTACAACCACCTCAACCTCTACTTGTCCTGGCCTCACTATTCGGCCAGCAGTACTCTGGCCTATGAAATTACACAGAACATCCTGTCACATGCTTTCACCAGAGGAAGGTGTTTCATTTGGGTGCGCAGTAGGCACAGTTTGACCACGTCCTATCACTTCCTGCATCAGCTACACCAGCAGCAACATGGCTACGTCCCCTTGATGCTCTCCTCATTCTTTTCACTCCAAAAAAGTGCAGAGTACTGCAAGGCCTGTATACAGAGAGAGAGTGACCATCAGATTATTACACTGCCTGTGTGCAGGGTGCCTCCACAGATCCTGTTTACAGAGTGCCCTAAAAAACTTAACTTAAAAAAAATACAAAAACAGTGTTGGCTATCTCCTCTTCTGCTTCTTCCACCTCTTCCTTGCTATGACCATTTTACAGCCATTTTATATCACCAAAGTTCAAGTGGCCATTGATTACTATTGGGTTAGGGGTCAAGTTAAGATACCAAACCAAACTTTGGATGATAGTTCGGCCGAACCCGCACATCTACCGGTCTACTCATCCCTACTTGTATATTGAGCTTGACTAATATATCAATATTCTTGAATTGAGAAATAGAGGAAGTGGATTTAGATTTGGATTTCTGGTCCATTATGGGTAGATCAATGCCAACAGGGGCAATTACATTTTCCAATACAAGATCTTCAAAATGTTCCATAGCTTCCATTTCGTTATCTTCTTATTTTTAAGATCTGATTCAGCACTTTAATGCTATTTAATAATGGCAAGATTTTGGGCAAAAAGACTGTCATTTTTTGACCACTCATCAAAGTAGGAGTAGGGGTAAATGAAAGATCTTTTTGAAGCAAAGATATTGTTTATTTAGGTAAAATGCAGAAAGATTATGTGTGTATCTACAGTTGTATTAGTTATATAAATCTGTAAATCAGAAATCTATCTGCTTTTCATATCTACTTTTTCCAATCCTTGTGTTGAGTTTTGGCAGTCCTTAAAAAATATTTGGAATTACGGAGGTATAACCGGTATGATTTATTTACCAGTGGCATAAGAGGTATGATTTATGTGCCTGGAAAAAATTCTAGAAGTGCAAGTTGGTAGTATGGGTGATTGAGGACCCCCTCAGTAGCATGAGCTCTGATATTGTTTGATACATTGGATGTCTATGCATCTGTGCATTGTTGGTGGCAGCATATGGTAAGCCAGATAAAAATGATTGCTGTCCTAATGATAGAGAACATATCGGTTGTCCAATAGTATTTTGAATACTTGAATTAGATTATCTAGAAACCATTCCATTTGTAGTTGTTTTTCATAGTGTTAAAATCTGTTATTCTTAACTTTCCTCTTTATCCCAGTACCTTTTATGTCTTTTCCTCACTGAGTCTTTCGTTCCCGCTGTGTCAGTTTCTGAAATATCTGCATAATGAACTTCTCTCTTCTAGTTTTGAAATTTTTTCCAAATGTATATGTGATCATGTTCAAAATCACTACGATCCCTTTGATGTTTCTTATGTTTGCGCTCTTTAATATTACTTTTCAAAACGTCCACGTTATTTTTTAGTTTTGATCCCAAGTGAGAAAATTTGTGATGTAAATGAAGTCTGAAATAGAAACATTATTTTTCTTACATTCTGCTAAACAACCAGTAAATTGCAGAGATCAGTCTAAGAGAAGTAGCTCCTATCCCTTTATGAAATTGGGGTCATTTAAATGTGAGCTAGTTCTAAGTGGGATACGTAAACCCCTATATAGTATTTTACGTTGAAGACATGTTTCAAAACTTGCAATCTTCCTCCATGATCTAAGATGTTGTCCAGGACATTTTCCCTTTTTTTATAAAGGGACTAAAAAGTTGCTAACAGAGACAACTGAGGCCTGTTGCCTCAGAGCATTCACCAACTACCTCCTGCTGGCGAATCAACTGCTCTATGTCTGCAGAGCAGCTCTTCTTCTTCAGGGTTGCTCTATTGACAGGACGTGACTGTTGAAGTCATGCTGATTAACACTTGGTTCCATTCATTTAGACAGCAGGGACCAGCTGTCAATCAGCATCATGCCACACCCCATCAACAGAACAAAGGGAAAGAGAGCTGCTCTATCAACGTGATGTCAGAGGAAGCTGCTGAATCGGCGGCATGAGTGATCTGTGTCTGGCGCCAGGCCTGTTAGTTCTTAGGCCCATAGTAAAAAATGATATAGTCCTGGACAACCCCTTTAAAAGTTTTGTTATTCTGAAAACCACTATGTATATCAGCTTTATTAACTCTTCGGTATTGTTATATCATATAAAGTAGCTGCTGGCTTTTCCTAAATACAGTTAGGGCCAGAAATATTTGGACAGTGACACAATTTTCGCGAGTTGGGCTCTGCATGCCACCACATTGGATTTGAAATGAAACCTCTACAACAGAATTCAAGTGCAGATTGTAACGTTTAATTTGAAGGGTTGAACAAAAATATCTGATAGAAAATGTAGGAATTGTACACATTTCTTTACAAACACTCCACATTTTAGGAGGTCAAAAGTAATTGGACAAATAAACATAACCCAAACAAAATATTTTTATTTTCAATATTTTGTTGCAAATCTTTTGGAGGCAATCACTGCCTTAAGTCTGGAACCCATGGACATCACCAAACGCTGGGTTTCCTCCTTCTTAATGCTTTGCCAGGCCTTTACAGCCGCAGCCTTCAGGTCTTGCTTGTTTGTGGGTCTTTCCGTCTTAAGTCTGGATTTGAGCAAGTGAAATGCAAGCTCAATTGGGTTTAGATCTGGAGATTGACTTGGCCATTGCAGAATGTTCCACTTTTTGGCACTCATGAACTGGGTAGCTTTGGCTGTATGCTTGGGGTCATTGTCCATCTGTACTATGAAGCGCCGTCCAATCAACTTTGCAGCATTTGGCTGAATCTGGGCTGAAAGTATATCCTGGTACTCTTCAGAATTCATCCGGCTACTCTTGTCTGCTCTTATGTCATCAATAAACACAAGTGACCCAGTGCCATTGAAAGCCATGCATGCCCATGCCATCACGTTGCCTCCACCATGTTTTACAGAGGATGTGGTGTGCCTTGGATCATGTGCCGTTCCCTTTCTTCTCCAAACTTTTTTCTTCCCATCATTCTGGTACAGGTTGATCTTTGTCTCATCTGTCCATAGAATACTTTTCCAGAACTGAGCTGGCTTCTTGAGGTGTTTTTCTGCAAATTTAACTCTGGCCTGTCTATTTTTGGTATTGATGAATGGTTTGCATCTAGATGTGAACCCTTTGTATTTACTGTCATGGAGTTTTCTCTTTACTGTTGACTTAGAGACAGATACACCTACTTCACTGAGAGTGTCCTGGACTTCAGTTGATGTTGTGAACGGGTTCTTCTTCACCAAATTAAGTATGCGGCGATCATCCACCACTGTTGTCATCCGTGGACGCCCAGGCCTTTTTGAGTTCCCAAGCTCACCAGTCAATTCCTTTTTTCTCAGAATGTACCCAACTGTTGATTTTGCTACTCCAAGCATGTCTGCTATCTCTCTGATGGATTTTTTCTTTTTTTTCAGCCTCAGGATGTTCTGCTTCACCTCAATTGAGAGTTCCTTTGACCGCATGTTGTCTGCTCACAGCAACAGCTTCCAAATGCAAAACCACACACCTGGAATCCACCCCTGACCTTTTAACTACTTCATTGATTACAGGTTAACGAGGGAGACGCCTTCAGAGTTAATTGCAGCCCTTAGAGTCCATTGTCCAATTACTTTTGGTCCCTTGAAAAAGAGGACGCTATGCATTACAGAGCTATGATTCCTAAACCCTTTCTCCGATTTGGATGTGGAAACTATCATATTGCAGCTGGGAGTGTGCACTTTCAGCCCATATTACATATATAATTTTATTTCTGAACATGTTTTTGTAAACAGCTAAAATAACAAAACTTGTGTCACTGTCCAAATATTTCTGGCCCTAACTGTATATATTTATATACTGATAAATGCGATCAGTTTGACAGCTAATTATAATTATATAGGTGTCTTTTGTGCAGTAGGACAATTTGTAAATAATACTATAACTATATACCAAACCACCTCCTGTAGGTTCTACTTGTTTTGTATTTTGTATCTAGTCCTACAATTGCTGTGTAATCTGCTTGTGGCCACCAGGGAAGAGCTGGCAGGAGGGAACACGTTTATAAAATATTATATCAAAATAAAATAGTACAGCAATAAATGTAATTCCTGTCTGTCTCTACCACCCTGTGTAAAGATTTCTAATATACCATGCTCCAATTCTGTGTGTTTTAGCTATATTCCCTGATGCGTTGTCTCCTGGCCCTAAAACCTGTCTTTGTTTCGCATAACATTTAATCACAGGTCAGTTTTCATTTTACCAGAGCTGTTTAAAAGTTAAAGCTAAGACCTGATTGGTTGCTGTGAAAAACAAAGACAGTATAGATACTTACCCCAATTCATCAAGACCGACAATCTCCACGCTGGTATTGATGAGGGGGCATGGTTGAATGCGTGGAGCACGCTTCTATATTAATCAGTCAAGACACAAATTGGTGCATTAAGTCACAAATCTTACTGCAGTCCCTACTGGAGTTAGATTAGTGGCATAGCAAACACCACCAGTCGTGAAAAACTTGATAAGTGGAGGACCTGCCCCATGTCTGTCTACTTTAAGAGCGCTGGGCAAAAATGGCATGAGAATGCCAAAAGTCGCAAAATCTTAGCACAGACTTGAGTTGTGCCAAAATCTTGTGACTCTTCAAAGTTTTTAATGAAATAATTCTGCTTGTACGGCAGTCATTTTCCATCTCCAAAGGCACTGGGTAAGTCTCTCTTCTGTAGAGTGTAAGTTCCTATGGTCACCGTGGTGCTCTCTCATTTTCTTTTGTAGTGTGTAAGCTCTTATGGCTAACGGGGTCGTCTAAGTGTGTCCCCTGTAAAGTGTAAGCTTTTATGGCCAGTGGGGTCCTCTCTCACTCTCTTGTAGTGTGTAAGCTCTGAAAATCACCAGATTCCTCTCTCGCTTTCTTCTGTAGTGTGTAAGCTCTTTTGGTAAGCAGTGTGTACGGGGGTGTTGCTGTTATGGACAGCAGGAACATCTGCCAATTTAAGAAACAGCACCCCCTTGTCTAGTGTGATGGAATGTTCGGCTCTCCCCTGCAATAGACTGTGTAAAATGAACTGCCCTGTGCTAAGGGGAGGGGTTAAGCCTTGGGAGTGTGTGAGCTGAAGTCGCTGCAGAGAACGTCTGTGCTTGTAGCTGAGGAAGAGGACCCACAGTCTTGGACGGAGTGGACTCGTGAAATTGGACATATTCTTTGGGTGTAGCAAAGGCGGCTGTCCTGTGCTAGTTTGAGGAGCCACTAAGATACCGAGAAAGGGATTTACAGTTTCCAGAAGCACCTCCAGGACCCAGAAGCAAGGAGAAGACCACGTTTTAACGGTGCTTGTAGAGAGCCGTGCGCAACACCATACTAAAATGTTGGGGGCCCCCTGGGACTGGATCTGAGTCCCCAACATCACTGTGAGTTTGTTCCTAGTGTAGGCTTCAAAAGACAGAACACGGCAGCCGTGTAGCCTGTTTAGTAGAGGCCAGGGAGGCTATACATAGAGTAGCATCATTCATTGTTTATTGTTTGCATTTGCTTGTGTGACGTATATTGAGTCTGTCATAGTTGGAGCACCGTGCTATTTGACAGCCCAGCTAAAGAATACAACTCTTGTAAATTATTGTTTGCCATTGCATACCCCTTTGCACCTTCCTCATCCACTTCATTCCTTGCCTTCCAATAAATTTACTCTTTGTTGTTTGCACCTCATCTTGTGTACGGTAGTCTCCCTGCACCGTGGTGGTCCCCCGGCCATCGCTTCAAGTGTCCTCTCTGTGTCTCCCCTGTAGAGTGAAAGCTTTTATGGTCAGTGAGGTTTTCTCTTTCTCTCTCCTCCGCTGGCATTTTTCAAGCAATTTCCAATACTGATATTTACAAGAATTTAGTTGCCACCAATCAATTTTTTTTTAATTTGGCACAGCTGGTGAATTTGAATTTCAAAGGATCCACTCATCTCTAGTTAATATCATGAGTCTGACATCACTGCTATGTGATTATTTATTGGCTGATCTTGTGTGACAGCCACAATGGTATGATCTATTCTACATGGATGTTTTTTCCATGTCTGCAGTATTATTTTGCCAACACTTCATAGGCACCATGGTGTGACATTTCTGCAAGATGGCACCACTGTTTCGGTATCATGTATCTCCAATGCGAAGACACAGTTATTATTTGAAACATTTCAGGAACATACTTATAAGTTTCAAATGTGAAAGTTCCTGAATTTCATCTATCTATTACTGTAGCTTCTAAATGGCAATTACCCTGGCATTCTTGGTACCAAATAAGAAAAAGTGAAACATCCCCTTTAAATGTTACTTCAGTACATTCTGCATGGAAAAAAAATAGAAACATGTTATCACTTAGTAGCTTGTCATATCACAAATGCCAAATGCATCAAACCTGACGGATTTATTGATGCTGTTTGAACTATCCCTGGAGATGCTGGAAAATGAAGACTGAATGTATAGTGCTCACAGGACTCCTGCTGTAGGATGGCAATATGTTATATTTAATCTGTGATAATATTGTGATGGCTTCATCTTCTCCTAAAAGGATCAGAAGGCCATACTAAAACTTGGACCAGTCAAATTCGTAAACTGCAGGTATGACTGGCTCCACGAGGAGCTCCGTGTGCTCTTCCGCATAGCAGATAAATGCAGGATTTATATATTATTGAAATATACTAGTCAGGTCTGTAGATTAGACCTGATTTTTAATGGCGTGGATAGGCACACTGATTATTAAGCGCTTGCCGACGGCCCTCTCTAGATAAACGTTGGCGCTTGCTGGGTTCTGCGCAGCACCGACGTGCGTTTATCAATGGTCAGCGGTCTCGCAGTGCTCAGGACCCTGAGGTGCAGAGCAATATCGCTGAAAAGTGACATCATTGGGACCTGATTGGATCAGGTCCCCATGATGATAAATCTTTGCTAACTTCTAGATGCCGCAAATTTAGAAGATAGTAAGAGGGAGAGCGCTGTATCTCTTACCTCTCTGGTGACCCAGTGATGCGAACATGAGGGGAGCCAAGGGTTGTAATGTCAGCTGGAGGTCACATGATGACAACCGGGTCTGCCACGTACGGTGGCTTGTTAGACTCAGCCAGCAGCTAACAGGCGATCTGGCAACAAAACTGACAATTCTCATGCATTGCAGTACATATGTATTGCAATGCATGAGATAAATAATCTGACGCATAAAAGTTGAAGTCCCATACAAGGGTTGAGTAAAAAAATAAAAACAATTAAAAATGTTTTTAAAACTATCTAAAAAAAAACACAAAATAAATTAACAAGAAGAAAGAAAATTATATCAACAAATATGTATATTTATGTAAAAACAAAAAAAGTGCACATATTTGATATCGCTGTGTCCAGAACGACCTGATCTATGAAACTGTGACACTACTTATCCCTTTCAATGAACACCATAAAAAAATGGCAAAAAACTATGCTTTTTCATCATGCTGCCAGAACAAAAGTGGAATAACATATGATAAAAAAAAATGTCAATAAATATGGTACTACTGAAAACGTCATCTAGTCATGGAAAAAACAAGCCATGACACTGCTCCTTCAGCACAGAAATAAAAAGGTTAAAGCTCTCAGAATAAAATGATGCAAAAACAATTATTTTTTCAAAAAATGTGTTTTTATTGTGTAAAAGCGGCAAAACAAAAAAAAAATTATATAAATGTTATATTGCAGTAATGGTACTGACTAGAGTTGAGCGACCTTGACCTTTTTAGAGTCGAGCCGGGTTTTGCGAAACCCGACTATGTCCAAAGTCGGGTCGAGTGAAATCGGCCGATTATGACGTAAAGTCGGGATCGACCGAAACACGAAACCCAATGCAAGTCAATGGGGCAGCATAGTCGGCAGTGAGTGGGGGCCAGGAAAACACCTAGAGTGGCCATTTTAATGTCAAAACCATCCATTCTTCTTAATGAAGCTTGTCAAGCGTAATTTACCTTATAATAATTGGAAGGCATTTGAAATTGGGGGTCATTTGGCTAAAGTTGTGGGGGGTAGGGCTGGTTCAAGTAATTAGTGGGCCCAGGAAATCTGGACCACGTCACGGCAGTGGAGCAGGGAGAGGTAAGTATTTCAACTTTGCAAGTGCTGTGAACCTGAGCAAGCAGGGGGGGCCCACTCGTTGGCATTGGCACTGGCACAGGGCCCCTCAAAGTACAGCGGTGTGTTTGCACGGCGGGGGCGCCTCCCACCGGCAGCAACACTTTTGCGTACTATGAGAGGCCCTGTGCCAGTGACGTCGCCAACTAGTATTCCTCCCCCCACCTGATGAAGGAACCTGCACTTTCATCTGCACCTTCCTCTTTGTCCCCGTGTAAGGTGGTATGGTATGCGGGAAGAGCAACCTGACTTTCAGCAGGGTCACAATGTTGTTGTGTAGCGTGCACGGGGAATGTTGCGTTATGGGTCAATGTACCAGCAGACTCATCTATCACTGGCTGGGCAATGGGCACGATGAAGTGGAAACACAGATATAGGCCCAAAGAAGAAAGTGGGCTAAATGCAGTTCAAAATTGGTAACACAGGAATAACCAGGGGGCATTGCAGTGGAGGACAACTGGAATGAGAGGCTGACACAGAGAGTAGGGCCAAATCAGTAAGTAGTCGAAATGCAGTTCAAAATTGGCAACCGTAGTAAACAGGCGGCACAGCTTTGTTCAGTGGAGGAGAACAGCAAGGAGTGGCAGACACCGATAGTAGGCCCCAACCCAACTAGTAGGCCAAATGCAGTCTAACATTAACAACTACTTAACGAGAGGCTGAAAATGGTATTTCAGGACAGGAAACCAGGAGAACAGCAAGGAGTGGCAGACACCGATAGTAGGCCCCAAACCAACTAGTACGCCAAATGCAGTTGTTCCATTTAACCACAATTTAATGAGAGCCTGAAGATAGAAGCTCAGGAAAGGCAACCTGGGGAACACCTTGGAGTGTAACACACCATCTCTCTCCACCCCATACCCATTTTGTAGGCCTAATGCTGTGTACTTTTCTACAACTACTAAACGAGAGTCGGAAGACCGAAGCAATGGCAAGGAAACCTGGGGAACACCTTGGAGTGTAACACACCATCTCTCTCCACCCCATACCCAATTTGTAGGCCTAATGCAGCCTACTTTCCGACACCTACTAAACGAGAGCATGAAGATCGAAGCTCAGGAAAGGCAACCTGGGGAACACCTTGGAGTGTAACACACCATCTCTCTCCACCCCATACCCATTTTTTAGGCCTAATGCAGTGTACTTTTCTACAACTACTAAACGAGAGTCGGAAGACCGAAGCAATGGCAAGGAAACCTGGGGAACACCTTGGAGTGTAACACACCATCTCTCTCCACCCCATTCCCCATTTTTTAGGCCTAATGCAGCCTACTTTCCGACACCTACTAAACGAGAGCATGAAGATCGAAGCTCAGGAAAGGCAACCTGGGGAACACCTTGGAGTGTAACACACCATCTCTCTCCACCCCATACCCATTTTGTAGGCCTAATGCTGTGTACTTTTCTACAACTACTAAACGAGAGTCGGAAGACCGAAGCAATGGCAAGGAAACCTGGGGAACACCTTGGAGTGTAACACACCATCTCTCTCCACCCCATACCCAATTTGTAGGCCTAATGCAGCCTACTTTCCGACACCTACTAAACGAGAGCATGAAGATCGAAGCTCAGGAAAGGCAACCTGGTGAAAACCTTGGAGTGTAACACAACCTGTCTCTACACCCCATACCAAATTTGTAGGCCTAATGCAGCGTAGTTTCCACCAACTACTAAACGAGAGCCGGAAGATCGAAGCTCAGGAAAGGCAACCCGGGGAACACCTTGGAGTGTAACACAACCTCTCTCTACACCACGAAAGGGCTGATTCTTAGGAAGGAAGGCTGTTGTAAATAAGCATTGCGCGTCCGAGGGTGATTATATTCTTATTCGGTATCTACTCACCCTCGGACGCGCCATGCTTCTTGATTTGTAATTAATGTTTATTTGCAATGTGCTTTTGACTTACTCAATTATTTTTTTAATTATTGATTTTATTAAATTAATAGTTTAACATCTTATTGGAAATAATTTAAAGGAGACGCGACAGGACAACACTCGGTGGATGCCATATCTGTGTTAACAACTCCAAAAAACTTTCAGTTAACTTCTTGCAGGAGAAAGAAATTGTAGCTGTTGGACCTTTGTAGTACAGTTCCAGATATTTGTTGTGTGTTTGTTTTGATTGTTAAAATGTCTGCATTTGAGATCTCAACACGATCTTATTTTTTATAATCAAATTAATTTTTTAAATATTTTATTAGGTTGGTTCAAGGGGTACACGGGCCGCAGTAGACAGGTCAGTGGAGGCCTAGTGGAAGGAGGGACCGCAGATGCGCCACTGTTTCACCCATACACAATTAGTAGGCCTAATGCAGCGTAGTTTCCAACAGCTACTAAACGAGAGCCGGAAGATCGAAGCTCAGGAAAGGCAACCTGGGGAACACCTTGGAGTGTAACACAACCTCTCTCTACACCACGGAAGGGCTGATTCTTAGGAAGGAAGGCTGTTGTAAATAAGCATTGCGCGTCCGAGGGTGATTATATTCTTATTCGGTATCTACTCACCCTCGGACGCGCCATGCTTCTTGATTTGTAATTAATGTTTATTTGCAATGTGCTTTTGACTTACTCAATTATTTTTTTAATTATTGATTTTATTAAATTAATAGTTTAACATCTTATTGGAAATAATTTAAAGGAGACGCGACAGGACAACACTCGGTGGATGCCATATCTGTGTTAACAACTCCAAAAAACTTTCAGTTAACTTCTTGCAGGAGAAAGAAATTGTAGCTGTTGGACCTTTGTAGTACAGTTCCAGATATTTGTTGTGTGTTTGTTTTGATTGTTAAAATGTCTGCATTTGAGATCTCAACACGATCTTATTTTTTATAATCAAATTAATTTTTTTTATATTTAATGATGTTGGTTCAAGGGGTACACGGGCAGCAATAGACAGGTCAGTGGAGGCCTAGTGGAAGGAGTGACGGCAGACAGGCATCAAAGGCCTAACATTGGGCTGGCTGTAGGCAAGTTAAAATTGGTTCCAGGGGAACACGGCCATCAGTGGCCTGGTCAGTGTAGTTGTAGTTGAAAGAACGGGACGCAGACAGGCTTCGAAGGCCTAACATAATAACGTAGGGCTGGCTGTAGGCAAGTTAAAATTGGTTCCAAGGGAACACGGCCATCAGTGGCCTGGTCAGTGTAGTTGTAGTTGAAAGAACGGGACGCAGACAGGCTTCGAAGGCCTAACATAACAAACTTGGGCTGGCTGTAGGCACTTTTAAATTTGTTCCAGGGGTACATGGGCAGCAGTGTATGGTCAGTGGAAGTCTAGTGGAAGGAGTGACCGCAGACAGGCTTCGAAGGCCTAACATAACAAACTTGGGCTGGCTGTAGGCACTTTTAAATTGGTTCCAGGGGTACACGGGCAGCAGTGGTCTGGTCAGTGGAAGTCTAGTGGAAGGAGTGACCGCAGACAGGCTTCCAAGGCCTAACATAACAAACTTGGGCTGGCTGTAGGCACTTTTAAATTGGTTCCAGGGGTACACGGGCAGCAGTGGTCTGGTCAGTGGAAGTCTAGTGGAAGGAGTGACCGCAGACAGGCTTCCAAGGCCTAACATAACAAACTTGGGCTGGCTGTAGGCACTTTTAAATTGGTTCCAGGGGTACACGGGCAGCAGTGGTCTGGTCTGTGGAAGTCTAGTGGAAGGAGTGACCGCAGACAGGCTTCGAAGGCCTAACATAACAAACTTGGGCTGGCTGTAGGCACTTTTAAATTGGTTCCAGGGGTACACGGGCAGCAGTGGTCTGGTCAGTGGAAGTCTAGTGGAAGGAGTGACCGCAGACAGGCTTCGAAGGCCTAACATAACAAACTTGGGCTGGCTGTAGGCACTTTTAAATTGGTTGCAGGGGTACACGGGCAGCAGTGGTCTGGTCAGTGGAAGTCTAGTGGAAGGAGTGACGGCAGACAGTCTTCGAAGGCCTAACATAACAAAATTGGGCTGACTGTAGGCACTTTTAAATTGGTTCCAGGGTAACACGGCCAGCAGTGGCCTGGTCAGTGTAGTAGTTGTAGAAAGAAGGGACCGCAGACAGGCTTCGAAGGCCTAACATAACAAAAATGTCAAAACAATGGTATTGTCAGTGCCAGGCATTGAAGGATGTCAGCGCCTAGACTACACATTGGTGAAGCTGTGAGAGATAATTTTGCTAGTGGTAGAGCACTGTTTGAGCTGGGGGGGGGAACTGTCTTGTGGCCGGCGGTACAGGCACAGGGCCCCTCATATTACAACGGTGTGTCTGACGTTGGGTGCGCACCACCACCGCCAGAGACACTTTATTGTACTATGAGGGACCCAGTGGCAGTGCCGTCGACCAAAAGCGGCCACACCCACCTCTTCAGACAAACAGCACTCTCAAGGGTCCAAGCGCAAAGTGGCGATAGCACGGCCCCGTGTGGGGAGTTTGGCCATTTCGTGAGGTGGAAACATGTCGTATGCTGGACAATCAGGTGAAGAAAATTACGAGATTGGAAAAGTCATTCAGAATAGTCCACAGGCAAGACCTTTTCATAGGAAAGCTAGGTGTCAGCCGGGCAGGGTGGGGCAAAAGATTTTGAAATCCAGTTGTGGTTCATTTTAATGAAGGTTAGATCATCTACATTTTGGGTAGCCAGACGAGTCCTTTTTTCTGTTAGTATTGAACCTGCAGCACTGAATACTCTTTCTGATAGGACACTAGCTGCCGGGCAAGCAAGCTCCTGCAATGCATATTCTGCCAATTCTGGCCAGGTGTCTAATTTGGATGCCCAGTAATCAAATGGGAATGACGGTTGAGGGAGAACGTCGATAAGGGATGAAAAATAGTTTGTAACCATACTGGACAAATGTTGTCTCCTGTCACTTTGAATTGATGCTGCAGTACCTGTCCTGTCTGCGGTCATAGAAAAATCACTCCACAACCTGGTCAGAAAACCCCTCTGGCCAACGCCACTTCTGATTTCTGCCCCTCTAACACCTCTGGTCTGCTGGCCCCTGGAGCTCGTGTGAGAACGATCACGGGCGCTGTGTGCAGGGAATGCCAGAAGCAAACGGTCAACAAGAGTTGATTGTTTTGTTGCTAATATTAGTTCCAAGTTCTCATGTGGCATAATATTTTGCAATTTGCCTTTATAGCGAGGATCAAGGAGGCAGGCCAACCAGTAATCGTCATCGTTCATCATTTTTGTAATGCGTGTGTCCCTTTTGAGGATACGCAAGGCATAATCCGCCATGTGGGCCAAAGTTCCCGTTGTCAAATCTGCGGTTGTGCTTGGTTGAGGGGCAGTTGCAGGCAAATCTACGTCACTTGTGTCCCTCAAAAAACCAGAACCCGGCCTTGCCACGCCACCAATTTCCCGTGCCCCCGGGAAAGCTTCCTCATTAAAAATATACTCATCCCCATCATCCTCCTCATCCTCCACCTCCTCTTCGCCCGGTACCTCGTCATGTACACTGCCCTGACCAGACAATCGCTGACTGTCATCAAGGCTTTCCTCTTCCTCTGGTGCAGACGCCTGATCCTTTATGTGCGTCAAACTTTGCATCAGCAGACGCATTAGGGGGATGCTCATGCTTATTATGGCGTTGTCTGCACTAACCAGCCGTGTGCATTCCTCAAAACACTGAAGGACTTGACACATGTCTTGAATCTTCGACCACTGCACACCTGACAACTCCATGTCTGCCATCCTACTGCCTGCCCGTGTATGTGTATCCTCCCACAAAAACATAACAGCCCGCCTCTGTTCGCACAGTCTCTGAAGCATGTGCAGTGTTGAGTTCCACCTTGTTGCAACGTCTATGATTAGGCGATGCTGGGGAAGGTTCAAAGAACGCTGATAGGTCTGCATACGGCTGGAGTGTACAGGCGAACGGCGGATATGTGCGCAAAGTCCACGCACTTTGAGGAGCAGGTCGGATAACCCCGGATAACTTTTCAGGAAGCACTGCACCACCAGGTTTAAGGTGTGAGCCAGGCAAGGAATGTGTTTCAGTTGGGAAAGGGAGATGGCAGCCATGAAATTCCTTCCGTTATCACTCACTACCTTGCCTGCCTCAAGATCTACAGTGCCCAGCCACGACTGCGTTTCTTGCTGCAAGAACTCGGACAGAACTTCCGCGGTGTGTCTATTGTCGCCCAAACACTTCATAGCCAATACAGCCTGCTGACGTATGCCAGTAGCTGCCCCATAATGGGAGACCTGGTGTGCAACAGTGGCAGGTGCGGATGGAGTGTTTGTGCGACTGCGGTCTGTGGACGAGCTCTTGCTTCTGCAGGAGGACGAGGAGGAGGAGGAGGAGGAGGGGGTGCGAACGGCTACAGACAACTGTTTACTAGACCGTGGGCTAGGCAGAACTGTCCCAAACTTGCTGTCCCCTGTGGACCCTGAATCTACCACATTTACCCAGTGTGCCGTGATGGACACGTAACGTCCCTGGCCATGCCTACTGGTCCATGCATCTGTTGTCAGGTGCACCTTTGTGCTCACAGATTGCCTGAGTGCATGGACGATGCGCTCTTTAACATGCTGGTGGAGGGCTGGGATGGCTTTTCTGGAAAAAAAGTGTCGACTGGGTAGCTCGTAGCGTGGTACAGCGTAGTCCATCAGGTCTTTGAAAGCTTCGCTTTCAACTAACCGGTAGGGCATCATCTCTAACGAGATTAGTCTAGCTATGTGGGCGTTCAAACCCTGTGTACGCGGATGCGAGGCTAAGTATTTCCTTTTTCTAACCATAGTCTCATGTAGGGTGAGCTGGACTGGAGAGCTGGAGATCGTGGAACTAGCGGGGGTGCCGGTGGACATGGCAGACTGAGAGACGGTGGGAGATGGTATTGTTGCCGCCGGTGCCCTAGATGCAGTGTTTCCTACTACGAAACTGGTGATTCCCTGACCCTGACTGCTTTGGCCTGGCAAAGATACCTGCACAGATACAGCAGGTGGTGCGCTAAATGGTGGTCCTACACTGCCGGAAGGGATGTTGCGTTGATGACTAGCTTCATTGGCCGAGGGTGCAACAACCTTAAGGGACGTTTGGTAGTTAGTCCAAGCTTTCAAATGCATGGTGGTTAAATGTCTATGCATGCAACTAGTATTGAGACTTTTCAGATTCTGACCTCTGCTTAAGGAAGTAGAACATTTTTGACAGATGACTTTGCGCTGATCAATTGGATGTTGTTTAAAAAAATGCCAGACTGCACTCTTTCTAGCATCGGATACCTTTTCAGGCATTGCAGACTGAGCTTTAACCGGATGGCCACGCTGTCCTCCACCAGGTTTTGGCTTTGCCACGCGTTTTGGGCAAGATACGGGCCCGGCAGATGGAACCTGTGGCGATGTTGATGCCTGCTGCGGCCCCTCCTCCTCCTCTGCTTCAGAACTGCTGCCGCCTGCACCCTGTTCCCCCAATGGCTGCCAATCGGGGTCAAGAACTGGGTCATCTAATAACTCTTGTTGTACCTCCTGCGCAACTTCGTCTGTGTCACCGTGTCGTTCGGTGGTATAGCGTTCGTGATGGGGCAACATAGTCTCATCAGGGTCTGATTCTTGATCAGCACCCTGCGAGGGCAATGTTGTGGTCTGAGTCAAAGGACCAGCATAGTAGTCTGGCTGTGGCTGTGCGTCAGTGCACTCCATGTCAGATTCAATTTGTAATGGGCATGGACTGTTAACTGCTTCACTTTCTAAGCCAGGGACGGTATGTGTAAAGAGCTCCATGGAGTAACCCGTTGTGTCGCCTGCTGCATTCTTCTCTGTTGTTGTTTTTGCTGAAGAGGACAAGGAAGTGACTTGTCCCTGACCGTGAACATCCACTAACGACGCGCTGCTTTTACTTTTACCAGTTTCACGAGAGGAGGCAAAAGAGCTAGAGGCTGAGTCAGCAAGATAAGCCAAAACTTGCTCTTGCTGCTCCGGCTTTAAAAGCGGTTTTCCTAATCCCAGAAAAGGGAGCGTTCGAGGCCTTGTGTAGCCGGACGACAAACCTGGCTCCACAGCTCCAGACTTAGGTGCAATATTTTTTTCCCCACGACCACCTGATGCTCCACCACTACCACTACCCTCATTACCAGCTGACAATGAACGCCCCCGGCCACGACCTCTTCCACTAGACTTCCTCATTGTTTTAAAAACGTAACCAAACTAACGTTATTTGTTGCAGTCACACAACTTACACGGTGAGCTATAACTTCAGTATGATTTAGCTACCCCTTTACAGGTTGGTGAGACCACAGCGAAAATCAGGCCCAATGTTACACACTCTTTTTTTGGTGGCTGCAAATTAGAGAGATGCCCCACACGCAGGACTGTCACTGAAGCACAAATGTTAATATTAATGTCACACTATTATTTTTTTTTTATTTTTATTTTTTTCAGGAACACTTTAGAAACCCCCAAAAAAAAAAAAAATAGATTTTTGCAGGGAGAATTTAGAAAACAAATGTAACAAACTATATGCTTTCTATGGGCCACTGAGTGAGAGATGACGCACACAGGAATCAGGAGTGGCACACAAGCCCAGAGGCCAATATTTTTCTACCAATGATTGATGGATTTATTTTCTCTGGTAGATTTTGGAACCCAAATCAAGGAAAAAAAATATAGGCTTTCTATGGACCACAATTGGAGAGAGAGAGAGAGAGAGAGAGAGAGAGAGAGAGAGAGAGATGGCACACCCAGGAGTCAAGACTGGCACACAAGCAGAAAGGCCAATATTAATCTCCCACTGTTTTTTTTGGTTGTTTTTTTTTTTTTTTTTTCAGAGAGACTTTAGAAAAAAAAATAATAAAAAAAATATGATTTTATCAGGAAGAATTTAGAAACCAAATAAAATAAAATGATTTTTTCAGGGAGAATTTATAAAACAAATAAAAACAAAAATAGGCGTTCTATGGCCCACTGACTGAGAGATGACGCACACAGGAGTCAGGAGTGGCACACAAGCCCAGAGGCCAATATTTTTCTACCAATGATTGATGTAGTTATTTTCTCTGGTAGATTTTAGAACCCAAATCAAGGAAAAAAAATATAGGCTTTCTATGGACCACAATTGGAGAGAGAGAGAGAGAGAGAGAGAGAGAGAGATGGCACACCCAGGAGTCAAGACTGGCACACAAGCAGAAAGGCCAATATTAATCTCCCACTGTTTTTTTTGGTTGTTTTTTTTTTTTTTTTTTCAGGGAGACTTTAGAAAAAAAAATAATAAAAAAAATATGATTTTATCAGGAAGAATTTAGAAACCAAATAAAATAAAATGATTTTTTCAGGGAGAATTTATAAAACAAATAAAAACAAAAATAGGCGTTCTATGGCCCACTGACTGAGAGATGACGCACACAGGAGTCAGGAGTGGCACACAAGCCCAGAGGCCAATATTTTTCTACCAATGATTGATGTAGTTATTTTCTCTGGTAGATTTTGGAACCCAAATCAAGGAAAAAAAATATAGGCTTTCTATGGACCACAATTGGAGAGAGAGAGAGAGAGAGAGAGAGAGAGAGAGATGGCACACCCAGGAGTCAAGACTGGCACACAAGCAGAAAGGCCAATATTAATCTCCCACTGTTTTTTTTGGTTGTTTTTTTTTTTTTTTTTCAGGGAGACTTTAGAAAAAAAAATAATAAAAAAAATATGATTTTATCAGGAAGAATTTAGAAACCAAATAAAATAAAATGATTTTTTCAGGGAGAATTTATAAAACAAATAAAACCAAAAATAGGCGTTCTATGGCCCACTGACTGAGAGATGACGCACCCAGGAGTCAAGACTGGCACACAAGCAGAAAGGCCAATATTAATCTCCCACTGTTTTTTTTTTTTTTTTTTTTTTTTCAGGGAGACTTTAGAAAAAAAAATAATAAAAAAAATATGATTTTATCAGGAAGAATTTAGAAACCAAATAAAATAAAATGATTTTTTCAGGGAGAATTTAGAAAACAAATAAAACCAAAAATAGGCGTTCTATGGCCCACTGACTGAGAGAGAGAGAGAGATGGAACGCTTAGTACTGGCACACAAGCCCAAAGGGCAATATTAATCTCCCTTTTTTTTTCCAGGGAGAATTTCTAAAACCCAAAAAAAAAAACAAATAGGCTTTCTATGGCCCACTATTTGTGAGAGAGATGGGACGCTCAGGACTGGCACAGATGGCACGCTCAGGACTGGCACAGAAGCCCAGAGGCCAATATTAATCTCCCTTTTTTTCTGGGAGAATTTATAAAACCAAAAAAATATTTAAATAGGCTTTCTATGGCCCACTATTTGTGAGAGAGATGGCACGCTCAGGACTGGCACAGATGGCACGCTCACAACTGGCACACAAGCCCAGAGGCCAATATTAATCTCCCTTTTTTCAGGGAAAATTTATAAAACAAAAAAAAAAATTAAATAGGCTTTCTATGGCCCACTATTTGTGAGAGAGATGGCACGCTCAGGACTGGCACAGATGGAACGCTCACAACTGGCACACAAGCCCAGAGGCCAATATTAATCTCCCTTTTTTCAGGGAAAATTTATAAAACAAAAAAAAAAATTAAATAGGCTTTCTATGGCCCACTATTTGTGAGAGAGATGGCACGCTCAGGACTGGCACAGATGGCACGCTCACAACTGGCACACAAGCCCAGAGGCCAATATTAATCTCCCTTTTTTCAGGGAAAATTTATAAAACAAAAAAAAAAATTAAATAGGCTTTCTATGGCCCACTATTTGTGAGAGAGATGGCACGCTCAGGACTGGCACAGATGGCACGCTCACAACTGGCACACAAGCCCAGAGGCCAATATTAATCTCCCTTTTTTTCAGGGAGAATTTATAAAACCAAAAAAAAAATTAAATAGGCTTTCTATGGCCCACTATTTGTGAGAGAGATGGCACGCTCAGGGCTGGCACAGATGGCACGCTCAGGACTGGCACACAAGCCCAGAGGCCAATATTAATCTCCCTTTTTTTCAGGGAGAATTTATAAAACCCAAAAAAAAATAAAATAGGCTTTCTATGGCCCACTATTTGTGAGAGAGATGGCACACTCAGGACTGGCACACAAGCCCAAAGGCCAATATTAATCTCCCACTGTATTTTTATCAGGGAGAATTTATACACCCCACAAAAAAAAATACAGAAAAATGAAAAGGCTTTCTATGGCCCACTATGTGAGAGAGATGGCACACACAGGGATGGCACTCTAGCAGAAATGCCAAATTGCCAATCTTAATCTCCCACCAAAAAAAAAAAAAACAGGGAATGTCCTACAATTACTATCTCCCTGCCTGCAGTAATCTCAGCCAGGTATGGCAGGCAGCTACTATCTCCCTGCCTGCAGTAATCTCAGCCAGGTATGGCAGGCAGCAATAAGGAGTGGACTGATGCACAAATGAAATAAAAAGTGTGGACAAACAAAAAAGATAGCTGTGCAGAAAGGAAGGAACAAGAGGATTTGTGCTTTGAAAAAAGCAGTTGGTTTGCACAGCGGCGTACACACAGCAATGCAGCTATCAGGGAGCCTTCTAGGGCAGCCCAATGAGCTACAGCGCTGAGGGGAAAAAAAAAAAAAACTTCCACTGTCCCTGCACACCGAGGGTGGTGTTGGACAGTGCAAATCGCTGCAGCACAAGCGGTTTTGTGGTTAATGGACCCTGCCTAACGCTATCCCTGCTTCTGACAAAGCGGCAGCAACCTCTCCCTAAGCTCAGATCAGCAGCAGTAAGATGGCGGTCGGCGGGAACGCCTCTTTATAGCCCCTGTGACGTCGCAGACAGCAAGCCAATCACTGCAATGCCCTTCTCTAAGATGGTGGGGACCAGGACCTATGTCATCACGCTGCCCACACTCTGCGTTTACCTTCATTGGCTGAGAAATGGCGCTTTTCGCGTCATTGAAACGCGACTTTGGCGCGAAAGTCGCGTACCGCATGGCCGACCCCGCACAGGGGTCGGATCGGGTTTCATGAAACCCCGACTTAGCCAAAAGTCGGCGACTTTTGAAAATGTTCGACCCGTTTCGCTCAACCCTAGTACTGACCCAATGAATAAAGTTGCCTTTTCAGCTTTACCACACAGTGAAAGTTATAAAGGAAAACCACAACAAATTCTGGATTGCTGTTTTTTGATGATTCTGCATCTCAAAAATCAGAAGAGAAAAATAATATGCCCAAAAATGATATGAATATAGACGTCAACTTGTCCCGCAAAAAACAAGCCATCCAATGACTCTGTCGGTAGATATCAGGAAAAATTATAGCTCTCACACTATGTCGATGCAAAAACTTTTTTTTGTAAAAAAAAAGTGTCTTTTAGTGTGTGACAGCAGCAAAACTTTAAAAAAACTATATAAATTGCACCTGAAGAAAAAAGTAATCTAATCACTTATACTGCATGAGATATAGCATAAAAAATAAATAAAAAAACTTCACCTGCTGTTAATTTTTTCATTCTGCCTCCCAAAAATCACAGTAAGGCTGTGCCCACGTTGCATTTTTTATGCGTTTCTGTTGTTTGATGCAGCGGAAATGCATAAAAATGCTTAAAAAACGCATTCCCATGCAATCCTATGGAATTCCGAAGTTGCTGTGCCCATGCATAACGGTAAAATACACAGCATGTTCATTATTTCTGAAGAATCGCGGCGATTCAACTGCCATAGGATTGCATTGAAACGCTCACATTATGCATGTGACTATGCCCACCATGCGTAAAGTGAGCGATTCATGTGCGAATGGTACCCAGGATCTGGAGGAGAGGAGACTCTCCTTCAGGCCCTGGGATCCATATTCATGTAAAAAAAAAAGAATTAAAATAAAAAATAGTGATATACTTACCTTCCGATGGCCCCTGGAGTCTTCCTGCCTCTCAGCGGTGCACGTGGCGGCTTCCGTTCCCAGGGATACATTGCACAAATCATCTGAGATGATGTCATGGTCACACGACCGTGACGTCACAAAGGTCCTTTGTGCAAAGCATCCCTGGGAACGTAATGTATCAGGAGCGCCGCTGAGATCGAGGACTGTCTGAAGGTGAGAATAACCCTATTTTTTTTTTAATTATTATTATTTTTAACATTTTATCTTTTACTATTGATGCTGCATAGGCAGCATCAATAGTAAAAAGTTGGTCACACTTGTGTGGTGACAAGTGTGATCAACTTGTTAATCACTTTTCCAAGTGATGCTTCAAATCGCTTGAAAAATGCAAGCATTCTGCAAGCTAAAAATGCTTGCAAAACGCTTGTGTTTTGCGGGAAAATGCATGCGAATTCCGGATGCGTTTTACCTGCGGCAGGGAGTTGTGGAAATGCTGCGGACATTTCCTCAGCATTTCTGCAACGTGGGCACATAGCCTAAGGCTCAGGTCACATTTACCCAGCTCACTACACTGAGCGCTTACACTGGGATTTCCATATAAATATCTGAAATACGTGATTCGGACGAAACCCTTGGCAGAAGATTCCCAATATTGAGGCAGATGGAGGTACTGTGGATACTGTCGAGCCTATGATACAGCAGTGTCCATTTTTTTAAAGTGTGCATAAAATTTCTGTAGTTATTAGAAGCCACCTAATTTACAGGTACGTGTCTCCAGAAGCACGAGCTGGGCACAATGTATGGTCCCTACAAATTACTGGGCACTACAAAGGATGATTTGTAATTTTTACTAAGCAACATCCATTGCTGCTTTTTTCTGGAGAACATCCATGGAATCAAAATCATTCCTAGACCTATAGAAAAATTACCAGAGGGGTGTAATATTATAAAATGGGGTCATTTGAGATAAGATTCTGCTCTACTGGCACTTAGGGGCTTTGTATATGGAGTCTGCAAACTATTCTACAATAATTTTTTCTCCAAGAGTACAATAGCTCTCCGTTTCTCCCAAGTCTTGTCGTGTGGCTAAGCAGTACTGGACACACATACAGTGGGGCAAAAAAGTATTTAGTCAGTCAGCAATAGTGCAAGTTCCACCACTTAAAAAGATGAGAGGCGTCTGTAATTTACATCATAGGTAGACCTCAACTATGGGAGACAAACTGAGAAAAAAAAATCCAGAAAATCACATTATCTGTTTTTTTAACATTTTATTTGCATATTATGGTGGAAAATAAGTATTTGGTCAGAAACAAAATTTCATCTCAATACTTTGTAATATATCCTTTGTTGGCAATGACAGAGGTCAAACGTTTTCTGTAAGTCTTCACAAGGTTGCCACACACTGTTGTTGGTATGTTGGCCCATTCCTCCATGCAGATCTCCTCTAGAGCAGTGATATTTTTGGCTCTTCGCTTGGCAACACGGACTTTCAACTCCCTCCAAAGGTTTTCTATAGGGTTGAGATCTGGAGACTGGCTAGGCCACTCCAGGACCTTGAAATGCTTCTTACGAAGCCACTCCTTCGTTGCCCTGGCGGTGTGCTTTGGATCATTGTCATGTTGAAAGACCCAGCCACGTTTCATCTTCAATGCCCTTGCTGATGGAAGGAGGTTTGCACTCAAAATCTCACGATACATGGCCCCATTCATTCTTTCATGTACCCGGATCAGTCGTCCTGGCCCCTTTGCAGAGAAACAGCCCCAAAGCATGATGTTTCCACCACCATGCTTTACAGTAGGTATGGTGTATGATGGATGCAACTCAGTATTCTTTTTCCTCCAAACACGACAAGTTGTGTTTCTACCAAACAGTTCCAGTTTGGTTTCATCAGACCATAGGACATTCTCCCAAAACTCCTCTGGATCATCCAAATGCTCTCTAGCAAACTTCAGACGGGCCCGGACATGTACTGGCTTAAGCAGTGGGACACGTCTGGCACTGCAGGATCTGAGTCCATGGTGGCGTAGTGTGTTACTTATGGTAGGCCTTGTTACATTGGTCCCAGCTCTCTGCAGTTCATTCACTAGTTCCCCCGCGTGGTTCTGGGATTTTTGCTCACCGTTCTTGTGATCATTCTGACCCCACGGGGTGGGATTTTGCGTGGAGCCCCAGATCGAGGGAGATTATCAGTGGTCTTGTATGTCTTCCATTTTCTAATTATTGCTCCCACTGTTGATTTCTTCACTCCAAGCTGGTTGGCTATTGCAGATTCAGTCTTCCCAGCCTGGTGCAGGGCTACAATTTTGTTTCTGGTGTCCTTTGACAGCTCTTTGGTCTTCACCATAGTGGAGTTTGGAGTCAGACTGTGTGAGGGTGTGCACAGGTGTCTTTTTATACTGATAACAAATTTAAACAGGTGCCATTACTACAGGTAATGAGTGGAGGAAAGAGGAGACTCTTAAAGAAGAAGTTACAGGTCTGTGAGAGCCAGAAATCTTGATTGTTTGTTTCTGACCAAATACTTATTTTCCACCATAATATGCAAATAAAATGTTAAAAAAACAGACAATGTGATTTTCTGGATTTTTTTTTCTCAGTTTGTCTTCCATAGTTGAGGTCTACCTATGATGTAAATTACAGACGCCTCTCATCTTTTTAAGTGGTGGAACTTGCACTATTGCTGACTGACTAAATACTTTTTTGCCCCACTGTATATGAGGTATTGCCATGTTCAGCAGAAATTATGTGACACATTTTGGTGCCATTTTAACCCATTTACCCTGGTGAAAATCTAAAATCTGAGGCTAAAAATTGTTTTGCTGTAAAAATATAATTATTTTTCTTCACCTCCCAATGATATAAAATTCTATGACACACCTGTGGGGTCAAAATGTTTACTACACCTGCAGGTGGTGAGTGGGAATGAAGCCATATTCAGCGTAACCATCCCGCTTCTCTGTCTACTGAAACTGTCACTGCTCACACTTAAAGAGGCGGCTTTGAAGGCGGAGCTAGTTGAGATGGGGCAAGAAACTATTCAGGGTAATGCTACACAGTACAGCCTCATCTCATCTTCTCAATGCGGATTGGGTGATAATGAGGAGAAGGAGGAACAGGAGCTGGTTGCCTGTGCTACAGATGGTACTACACACACCACCTTCATTCCGTCTTTTCAGCGTGGTTGGCCTGAAGATGAGGAGGAGAGGGAGGACAAGGAGGATGAGGACAAGGATGGACAGTCATCCTCTTGCTGGGGACAGGGAAGTCTTGGCTGTTGGCAATCTGGTTCTTTGGACAACCATCGAGGGAGACACACACCAAATGCAGCAGAGGGAGGGGAAAACTATCAAACGTCCGGCACAGTTTTCTCAAACCCTCACATCTCCCAGGCCCTAATGCCCGGGGTACTTTGACAAGGAGGAAAACATTTTGTAAGATGCTGAAGGAGTACCTTGTTGACAGTACCGGCATCCTCTGTGATTCCTCTGTGCCTTATAACTATTGAGTATCCAAGCTAGACTCATGTCATGAACTGTCTATCTGTGCCTTGGAGATTCTGGCCTGCCCTGCCACTATCGTTTTGTCAGAGGGGGTTTTTAGTGTTGCCGGGGGTATTATAATAGATAGGCGCATCCGACGATCAACTGAAAATGCTGACAGGCTGTCTCTTATCAAAACGAGCAAAGGCTGGATTGTCCCAGACTTCCCAACACCACTGGATGAAAGCAGCAGAACATAAACTCGAATCCAGTGTTTTTGCTTTTTTCTGGTATATTCCCATGCGCTCTTTCCCAACCAAACATGGACACAAGCTTCTGGATTACATCTTTTTTGTGTCGTCCTCTTCCTTATCCTACTCCTCCTCCATCACCATATTAACAAGGTGATCATGCTACCCAAGCTGCCAATTATTTAAGGGTGTTTATGATGCCCGAATTAAAAATTTTGAGAGGCATGCCTCTAACATTCTTTGATATATATGTATACCCCCAGGGGTAAATGTTTTTTCACCCACAAACTTAGTGCATGCTCATTACCAGTCTAGGCTACCCATTCCTTAATAATGGGAAAAAATGTTTCCTGAGTCCCTCCACTACGTCACATCAAAGGGGTATTTTCGTGCCCTGTTCTAATTTTTGGCATCCCTTGCACTTACCAGTCTAGATAGACTGACTCTTTAGCAATGGGAAAAAATGCTTTTCTGAGGCTCCACCTTCTAGTTGAGGAAACTTTTTTGGTAACCAAAAGAGCCAGTGGGTTCTATTAGTATATGATCCAGTGCCTTGTTGTGGGTTGTCTGGTGGTTGTCACATAGGGAGTTCTCACAACTGCATACAGGATTTCACTGCCGGGACAGGAGACTTTGCACAGTACAGAAGATCCTGGTCTCCTTCATATCATGCTGAGTAGATGAGTAACACCCTGCTATATTCCCCTTATATTCAATCAAATAAATAAGGCAGCACTCTACAGCGCCAAAACTTGCAAACATGAAATATGAAAATTGAATTGCATTACTGCACTAGAAATATGAAAAATTGAGAAAGTTTAGCACATAAATTGGCCAATTCATGTGTACCTGGTCGCCACAAAAAGGACCTAGCAATGCCTTTCCTCTCTTAGAATAAAGTCTTCATCTGTATGGGAATATGAGTTCTCTGTTAGACTAAAATCTATATCTCTGTGGAGGGGTAGTGGTCCTGCTGTGATTAAAAACACCTGTGGCTAAAAGGCGGAGTGCTCAGTCAGAAAGCTAATGAATACAAATTTCAAAAACTGACCGTCACATCCAAACATAGACTAAGTGTGAACAGGTGCTGTACCTAGAGTCACCAACTCATATGCAATCAAATAAATAAGGCAGCACTTTCAAACATGAAATATGAAAATTGAATTGCATTACTGCACTAGAAATATGAAAAATTGAGAACGTATAGCGCATAAATTGGCCAATTCATATGTACCTAGTAGGCACAATAAGACATTTCTCGTTTACCAGGACCTAGCAATACCTTTGCCTTGCTCCAGCAGTGACCTGGAATTCAGAGATGCTTTCAAGTGTCTTCCTAATGTTGTTCCCATGCCATTTCAGCACTGTTTTAATCAATTTCAGCAATTTTTACACTCATCCAGGCCTCTGGGTAGGGGCCTCTGGAAAAATGCTCGAGTTTCCCATTGACTTTTATTATACTCTTTACTCATGTCAAGCACCCAAGCATTGCGATTTGCTCGACTCGAGTAAAGAGTACCCAAGCATTTTAGTGCTTGCTCATCACTAGTGTTGAGCATTCCGATACTGCAAGTATCGGGTATCGGCTGATACTTGCTGTATCGGAATTTCGATACTGAGTTCCGATATTTTTGTGATATCGGAAATCGGTATCGGAGTGTGCGGTGCGTATGGTTCCAAGGGTCTGGAGGAGAGGAAACTCTCCTTCAGGCCCTGGGATCCATATTAATGTAAAAAATAAAGAATAAAAATAAAAAATATGGCTATACTCACCCCTCCGAAGAACCCTGGCTGTCACCACTGCAAGCATCCGCCTCCGTTCCTGAGAATGTAGTGAGTGAAGGACCTTCGATGATGTCGCGGTCAGGTGAGCGGTCACCTGACCGCGACGTCATCGAAGGTCCTTCACTCTCTGCAATTTTCAGGAACGGAGGCGGACCCTTGCAGCGGTGACAGCCAGGGTCGTTCGGAGGGGTGAGTATAGCCATATTTTTTATTTTTATTCTTTATTTTTTACATTAATATGGATCCCAGGGCCTGAAGGAGAGTTTCCTCTCCGCTAAAAATAATACAATATGTTCTGTATAGAACAAAGCATTGCATAGCCACATCAGTGAAGTAATAGTAAAATGGAGAGGCAAATTAAAAATAATAATTATATATATTAAATAAAGTTGGCTGGTCATTAAAGGGGTTATCCGGGAAAAAAATTCTCCAGGGGCTTGGAGCTGTAAAAAAATAACAAAGTGATACTTATCTTCTGGCACTTACCTGCAGACCAGGTGTCTTAAGCAGAGCGTCATCAGATGACCACTACAGCCAATCACAGGCTGCAGCGGTCCTGCTGGTGGTGGAACAGTGATGTCTCCTCTTTCTGTTTCAGAGCAAACACGGAGCAACTTACGCTGGATTTAGATGCGTGCCAGTAGGAGAGTACCTCTTTTATTTCTTACAGTTCTAAGTCCCTGGGGAACTTTTTTTGCGGGTCCCGACAAACCCCTTTAAGGTCTTTTTAGGCCTGATCACTAAGGAGATAATTGTTAGTTCACAGTGCTGCTTACTACAGTATTGTCATACGGTGTACGCTTCTACCACCACAAGCTGAATTATTGTTGGATTTATACTCATAGCTTAGATTTAGACTAAACTGTGAATGGCCACGAATAAACACTGCGGCTACTTTATAGTTTTCTAAACTGCTTAAGAACTACTGCCTTATGGGTCTGGACCACAGACATTTCTTGCTATGTGTTTTGCAGACTTCAAACGCAGACCTCAAAATATCTTACCTACACAGATTTGGTTTAGAATAAAGAAAGCCATATAGGGGTTAAACCCGTAGGCACCATCACATTGTCTACTGAGCGTTTAAAGCATCATTAAGACTTGCAGAATGACTTGTAAGGAACCACTGAGAGGAAGTAATGAAAGTTTAAATGGATAATAAATCACGCAGTGTTACCTCTGGGTTGTCTCTGACTGCAAGTAACATAATGCAGATGCTCATATGAATAATATGAAAAATCAAAGTACATTTCCACATTTTTTTTTATTGAATTTAATGGCCAATTGGTTGGGACTGACCATTCATAGAACTTTCATACATAACATTACTATGTGCATCACACATAAAACAACATTCACTTTGTTGTCTCATTAGTTTATATTTTAATCCATTTGCATATTTTAATCGCAATAGCGAGCGGCTCCCCACGCATGCGCACTGAAGCTGTGAGAAGTTCCCAAAGCCAGTGAAGCTGGGAACTACTCACAGCTTCAGTGCGCATGCTCATGTGCGGGGAACCCCTCGTTACGGCTCATGCACGGGGAGATTATCAACAATGCGCAAGCGCTGCTTCCCTATACTCACTGTGCAAGAGCGGCAACGCAATGCACAGTGCGCAAACAAGAGATTTCAAATAACGTCAGCACAAACACGGGATCATAATTCCAATTGTGTCGGCGGCGACAACCCTGACTGAACACAATGAAGCACACCCCTATGACTAAACAAGCAGGCAATGCTTCCAAAGACATGGGACTTTTTATTTAGTGCTAATGTTAAGTGTCTTTATCAAGGGGGAGGTGCACACAGAGTAAAAATCCACTGCAGTCTAAAGACACACACCCTTAGTAAAGACCATTAAAAATTGCACTAAATATAAATGTCTACAGTCATGGACAAAAATTTTGAGAATGAGACAAATATTAATTTTTCCAAAGTCTACTGCTTCATTTTTTTGAATGGCAATTTGCATATACTCCTGAATGTCAGAGTGATCAGCTTAACAGCAATTACTGTACTTGCAAAGTCAATATTTGCCCAGAAAATGAACTTCAACCCCCAAAACACATTTCAACATCATTGCAGTCCTGCCTTAAATGGAGCAGCTAACATCGTTTTAGTGATTGATCCATTAACACAGGTGTGGGTGTTGATGAGGACAGGGCTGGCGATAAATCAGTCATGATTAAGTAAGAATGACATCACTGGACACTTTAAAAGGAGGCTGGTTGCTTGGTATCATTGTTTCTCTTCAGTTAACCATGGTTATCTCTAAAGAAACATGTGCAGCCATCATTGCACTGCATAAAAATGGCCTAACAGCGATGTCAGCGGGAGAGCCAGCGACGAAATAAAGTTCTGGCCTTTCTTCCCCGACCAGCGACATCACAGCAGGGGCCTGATCGCTGCTGCGTGTCACACTGGACGATATCGCTAGCCTGGACGCTGCAACGTCACGGATCGCTAGCGATATCGTCCAGTGTGACGGTACCTTAACAGGGAAGAGTATCGCAGCTACAAAGATTGCACCTCAGTCAACAATCTATCGCATCATCAAGAACTTCAAGGAGAGACCTTCCATTGTTGTCAAAAAGGCTCCAGGGCGCCCAAGAAAGACCAGCAAGCGCCAGGACCGTATCTTAAAACTGTTTCAGCTGCGGGATCGGACTACCAGCAGTGCCGAGCTTGCTCAGGAATGGCAGCAGGCTGGTGTGAGTGCTTCTGCACGCACTGTGAGGTGGAGACTCTTTGAGCAAAGCCTGGTTTCAAAGAGGGCAGCAAAGAAGCCACTTCTCTCCAGAAAAAACATCAGGGACCGACTGATATTCTGCAAAAGGTACAGGGAGTGGACTGCTGAGGACTGGGGCAAAGTCATTTCTATGATGAATCCCATTTTCGATTGTTTGGGACATCTGGAAAACAGCTTATTCGGAGAAGAAGAGGTGAGCACTACCACCAGTCTTGTCTCATGCCAACTGTAAAGCATCCTGAAACCATTCATGTGTGGGGTTGCTTCTCAGCCAAGGGAATCGGCTCACTCACAGTCTTGCCTAAAAACACAGCCATGAATAAAGAATGGTACCAGAATGTCCTCCAAGAGCAACTTCTCCCAACCGTCCAAGAGCAGTTTGGGGCCCAACAATGCCTTTTCCAGCATGATGGAGCACCTTGCCATAAAGCAAAGGTGATAACTAAATGGCTCATGGAACAAAACATAGAGATTTTGGGTCCATGGCCTGGAAACTCCCCAGATCTTAATCCCATTGAGAACTTGTGGTCAATCATCAAGAGACGGGTGGACAAACAAAAACCAACAAATTCTGGCAAAATGCAAGCATTGATTATGCAAGAATGGACTGCTATCAGTCAGGATTTGGGCCAGAAGTTGATTGAGAGCATGCCAGGGAGAATTGCAGAGTTCTTGAAGAAGAAGGGTCAACACTGCAAATATTGACTTGCTGCATTAACTCATTCTAACTGTCAATATAACCTATTGGTACTCATAATATGATTGCAATTATATTTCTGTATGTGATATAAACATCAGACAAACACTAATAAAAACCAGAGGGCAGCAGATCATGTGAAAATATAATTTTGGTGTCATTCTCAAAAATTAATAATGATTGTGGTCGAAGAGTGTGAGAACAACGACCAGGTCTATGTGGGAGGGGGGCCTGCAGACAGCAGCACCTATTTCACCTGAATGTGCCTCCTCGAAGGCACATTCATCTGAAATTTATTGCAGCGCGGAGACCCGTTTACTCCATCCACTGCAATATATGCTATGGGCCAATCAAAGGTAAGCAGCTGATCTCGACGTGCCCACCCCAGTGAATGACAGTATTGTCATGCACCGGATGTGGCAGACACATTGAACTCAGTTGCTGGCCTCTGATCTTGCTTTGGAAGAGGACGCCACTTGTCGTGGGAGAAGGGAAAGGTAAAAGTAATAGCTTTTATTTAAATAGGTTGGAGAACAGTGGATGACATTGCTGGAAGGAACTGAGGACGGGGAACATTATTACTGGAAGGGGCCTAGCATGGGGGACATTATTAGTGGAAGGGGTCAAGGAGGGGGATGGGGCAGCAAGATGAGGAACACTGTAACAGGATGGGGCCAGGATAAGGGACATTATACCAAGAAGTGCCCCAGAATGGATGTAATTTAATTTAGGAAGGGACTGGTATGGGGGACATTATACCAGGAAGGAGGCTGAGTTAGAAGGCATTATACCAGGAAGGGGCCAAATTGAGGGATATTACCAGGAAGGAGCTTGTGATTGCAACATTATTGTGGAAAAGTGCCCAGGATGGAAGACATTATACCAGGAAGTGGTCAGGATGGGGGACATTATATCAAGAAGGTGCCCAGGATGGGAGACATTATTAAATAAAGGCATCAGGATGGTGGACATTATTATAGTAAGTAGCCCGGTATGGAGTACATTATTATAGAAAGTGGTTAGGATGGGAGCATTACTACAGGAAAGAGCTCAGGATGGGGGTTATTGACATATGAAGTGACTCAGAATGGGGGATATTATAACAGGAAGGGGCCCAGGATGGAAGATATTATTAAGTTAAGGGGCCAGGATGGTGGAATTTATTACATGATGAGGCCAGGATGGGGACACTACTACATGGGGAGTGAAAACATATATGTTTATAGAATCTAGAATGCTATAAGGACCCATACATCTGACCAACATGCATCTAGGAGTCCATTTTCTCCTAGTAAATAAGTAAAAAATGCCAAGGAAAGTTTTAATTATTCACATGGCATGGATTTAGTGATTTCGATCATTATTTTGGTTACCAACATCTATAGAGCACATTCATTGTGAAGTCTTTTGAAGCAGTAATAATATCAGACTAAACAGTGAGACCTAATAAAGGCTCTGGGTGCGTATAGTCCTCATAGACCCTCCTCATTCGCTCTATAAACAAACAGAAAGTCAAAGTAAAATGATGTAATTTCTGAAAAAAATCAGAATTTTGATCATATCCTGATTTATGCAGTTGGATGCCGACTGTCTTACAAGCCTTATAATGCTTACAATCAATACAGATGGATGTAAAGAGTCTAAACTGTATTATTTAGTGATACACCGTCTCCATTTCTTCTAGGCCTTTCATCTTGAGAGCATTGCTGCTATTGACATTCTGTCATAGATCCTAAGTGTAAGGCCTGAAAAAAAGCATAATTAACCATTCTTTTGAAGAACTAAACAAAATAATATACAGTTATACAACATAATAAAAATACATCCCGTGTTTAAAACTAGAAAATAAAAGCATTTATGTTAAGTCTTATTAATTCGTTAACCCGTGCTTCTCCAAATGCCATGTTCGGCAAAGTTTGCAGACTCCAAAGGCAATCTCAGCATCGAAACATCATAAGTCTTTAAGGACTGGGCAATTTATTGCAGGGGTGGATTAAGGAAAGCCAGGGCCCCGGGCTGTTCAGACACTGTGGGCCTCCTGGTCATGTGACGGGGTTCTGTGATGGGGTCATCCGACGGGGTCATCATATACCTGAACCAGATTATTCCAGAAAAATAGTTGCTGTGTGAAACTATGACCTGTCAAACATCCATTGATCTAGTCAATTTACTCTTCAGTTTTGAAGAAAAAAAAAAAAAAAAAACACAATACTATCACCATAAGTGCCAGTATTCACAGGAGATCTGTACTTAGTATGCAGTGTTTGTGTAGAGGTAATCCAGTGATCACCGGTGACATTATACACAGGAGCTCTGTATATAGTATACAGTGTATAGTGTCAGTGTATAGGTAACACTGACTCACCAGTGACGTCTCTAGGTGAAGTCCTTCATCTTTCATCCAGAACAGACCGACATCACTTCATCCAGCCAGGACTCGTCTCTGCATGAAATAACACAGTTATCTCGAGCTCCGCTTGCAGAACACTTTACTTAATTTTTCCCAAATTCTACATTACACCACATGAAGAAAAAGAGGCGACATAGTGTCACTCTACACAGTAACAGTAACCGCCCCCCTATTTAAAACAGTATCCTCAAAAAATAAAACGAATACATGACTGCAGTAATAATATCCCTTAATTAGCCCCTATGGTAATAATATTCCCCATCCTGGCCCAGTGTATCTCATTCCTGGCATCAGCCATATGTTCTCCCATCCTGCCTTCATGAGTATCCAATCCTGCCCCATATGATCTCCCCATCCTGCCCCATCGGTCTCCATCATATCCATCCTGCCCCATGATCCTGCACGATCTGTCTCCAATCCTGCCCCATGTCTTTCATTCTGCCCCATGTCTCCAATCATGCCCCTTATCTACATTCTGCCCAGGTCTCCAATCCTGCCCCATCTGTGTCCAGTCCTGCCCCCAGTGTGTCCAGCGTCTCTGCCCCGAGAGTCCAGCATCTCTGCCCCCAGTGTCTAGCATCTCTGCCCCGTGTCCAGCATCTCTGCCTGGGGCCCCCAGTGTCCAGCATCCTGCCCCCAGTGTCTCCAGCATATTGCCCCCAGTGTGTCCAGCATATTGCCCCAAGTGTGTCCAGCATTCTGCCCCCAGTGTGTCCAGCATTCTGCCCCAGTGTATCCAGCATTCTGCCCCAGTTTGTCCAGCATTCTGCACCCAGTATGTCCAGCAATCTGCCCCCCGTGTGTCCAGCATATTGCCCCCAGTGTGGCCAGCATATTGCCCCCAGTGTGGCCAGCATTCTGCCCCCAGTGTGGCCAGCATTCTGCCCCCATTGTGTCCAGCATATTGCCCCCAGTGTGTCCAGCAATCTGCCCCAGTGTCTCCAGCATATTGCCCCCAGTGTGTCCCACAATCTGCCTCAGTGTGTCCAGCTTTCTGCCCCCAGTGTGTCCAGCATATTGCCCCCAGTGTGTCCAGCAATCTGCCCCAGTGTCTCCAGCATATTGTCCCCAGTGTGTCCAGCAATCTGCCCCAGTGTCTCCAGAATTCTGCCCCCAGTGTGTCCAGCATTCTGCCCCAGTGTGTCCAGCAATCTGCCCCCAGTGTGTCCAGCATCCTGCCCCCAGTGTGTCCAGCATATTTCCCCCAGTGTGTCAAGCATATTGCCCCCAGTGTCTCCAGCATTCTGGCCCGGGTCCCCCGGATTGCCGTTCGCAATCAATTGGCTAATGGCTGTTAACTATTGACGTGCGGGCGTCAATAGCGTTAAACTGCTGCAGCGCCGGTAGGGGCCAGGTGAGCAGATGAGACGGGGCCCGTTGTAGGCCCTCTCTGCCCACCGGGCCCATACGCCAGTCAGGGCAGTAATGCCCTGATGGCAGCGGTCAATCTGAGCGGTTGCCCAGGGCCCCCCCCCCCCACACCACTGGGCCCTGGGCTACCGCCCATATTGACCCCATTATAATCCGCCCCTGATTTATTGTATTTGGCTTTCATTCATTTTTTTAACTCCTCTTCTTGCAAGACCCATAATGATTTGTATGCTAAAATAACCATATCGGGACTTATTTTGTGCTGTACAAGGTACATTGTACCATATGATGTACTGAAAGATGGGAAAAAGTGTTGAAAAAAAACACAATTCCGTGATTCTTTTCTGGGTGTTGTTTTTACAGCAATTACTGTGCGTTAAAAATCAACTGGCAACATCGTTCTCCAGGTCAGTACAATTACGGCAAAACAACAGGTATTTTTTTTATATTTTAACGGTTGAAAAAATGTAGAACTTCTAAAGGAAATGTGGTTGTGTCGCCATTTTCTCAAATCTAAAACATTTTTATCACATCCGTACCTTTTTTATTATTCATTAATTGAACTGTGTGAGGGCTTATTTCTTATTACCATGTTTTTACTGATACCATTTTGTGGTATGTATGACATTTTAATCATTTTTTTATTTTTGGGTAGAAGGTGCATTGAAAAATATTAGTTTTGTTGCTTAGATTTTATTTTCAATTTGGTGTTCACCCTATGGAGTAAATGCTTTTAGATGTTATTGGTTTGTGCAATTATGCACTCAGCAATATCCAACATATTTATTTTTGTACACCTTACATTTGACTTTTTATATTTTTAAACTTTTATATTTTTGGGAGTGAGGGATTATATTTTTAAAAATATTTTTAATGCTTTTTAAATTTTTAACTAGGGGACATGAACGAACCTTAGATCTCTTGATTGCCTATACAATGCACTGTAATACTGCTGTATTGCAGTGTATTTTTTAATGGTTTTATATGAAGCCCTGGCAAAACCATGGCAGACAAGGAGGCCTTGAGAAACATCCTGCTGGCATCACAACCATGGTTTACCCTGCGATCGCGGCATGCAGGGGCGGTGATGGTCTCTGCAGTGATGGCCATCTTAATGGATACCTTCTAAATGCCATTTGAAAAAACGCAAAGCACAAAAGGGTCTAATTCAAATAAAATAGTGAGGCTAAAAAAGGTTAAAAACTCACCTGAAAGGGTTGTGTAAGACATAACCACTGATGAGGCGAAAATATCAGCTGCTGCAATATCCATGAGTGTTTTCAGAGATGATTTAGACACAATCCAAAAGATGTCAGAAAATAGTAGTTTAATGTCGAATTAATTTGTGATTGTCCTGAGGAAGGAGTCAGACAGACCCTGAAATGCATTGACATTAAACCACTATTTACTGAGATGTTTGGATTGAGTCTATCAAAAAATCCACTTTACCCCGGTATTTTTCTAAATGCCATTATCACACTTGACAGTGGTATTTAAGATTTTAAACTGATCCCATCAGGTACCTTTGGATACTTGGAACCTGTCAGCTAGGAAATGACACATAATCTATGTGTAGCATGTTACACAATAGGAGAATTTGCATATATTGATATATTATAGTTTTGTGTGAAAAGAATCAGTACAACCTGTATTTCATTCTGCAAAATCTTTTACGTTTCATGCATTTAGGGATAAAAGAATAATTTTATGTAGCTATAGATTTGTCAACGCCATTTTATCTGACCATAGAGAGCTCAAATATATATATACATATTGCTAGAAGTATATATGATTAAAAATTATTTGCACCCTCTCCTTTACATCTATACCACATTCCACCAGTTCTCATTAGAAATGAGATGATCAGGCAAAATTCTAGTTTGTACATTCGTGTGAATTTTCCCAGGAAATTGATTTGCACAGAAATTATTCTCTGCAAATTTAATATCACTCTCTCACCAGACCCCAGATCATAATACATTTAAAATATAAGCAATAAAAAATCCTTATACTCTTCTTGCCGCTCACATCTTTAGCCCCTCCATTCCTCACTGTCCCCTCTCCGTTCCTCGACTCATCTTCCTATCACTGATGCTTTCGCTCAAGTCCCCGGAAGGGTTCTGTGCAAGTACCCAAAGGCCACGACATCATGATGTAACAACGTGCACAGTGACCTTATGGGGATTTCAGCGCTAGCAGAAGTGAGGGAGGACCAGACGAGTGATGTTAAGGAGTGCAGGGGCCATATGGGGTTAGCAGTGAGGTGAGTTTAAGTTGTTTTATTTTTAACCCTTTTATGGTCCTTACAGTTCAAAAAAATGGCAGCCAGTGTCTGCCATTTTGATGAAGCAAATTACATAAAATAATCTGCATTTCAGTAAATGTAGATTTTTGTAAAATTCAGGTAAAATATATTCCACTCAAATATATTTGCTCATCTCTATTTTTCACATGTTCTTTCATGTATACTTCCATTGTAATGAATTTTAGATGTCTAAAACATTCACTGGCTCACACTTCACTTATTACAAATCATCATTAAATTTACTTGGGAAGGTGTTAAATTATTGCTAGACATTTTATCAACCAAAGCCAAACAGAAGGAAAGTCTGGCAGAGGTGTAAATGTTTCATAGACATAATAAATTAGGAAAGTAGTTGAGTTTAGTAAATCATCTACTTTTGGAATGATAAATCTAGAAATATGGCTAAGGGTTCGCTCACACGAGCTTATACATCTGATGAGTGCTACCTGATGTTTTATCACATGGCACTCGGACCAATGTTATACTATGGAGCAGTATGCTGAAAGTGGCTCCGCAAATCGGATCACACTGCCCTATTCAACCCCATGTTGCGAGGAAATTATAGGACTGCATGTGGTTTACCCCCGCGTTTAGCTGTGAGAAACTAGATTCAAATTGGAATTAGCAAAAAAGGCTTTTATATTGTAATAGGCATTGTGAAGCTACGGAATAATCTACTTTAAGAATAGGTTTTGGCAGCCACAACTCAGCTAATCCTTTACCAAATTCGTGTAAATGTTTTCTAAATGCCTTCTTATATTTAATAGGTTTATTTTGTTTTGTATTTTTC
Organism: Ranitomeya imitator; assembly: GCF_032444005.1. Taxonomy (NCBI): domain Eukaryota; kingdom Metazoa; phylum Chordata; class Amphibia; order Anura; family Dendrobatidae; genus Ranitomeya; species Ranitomeya imitator. The sequence goes on along the minus strand of NC_091284.1, from coordinate 86,713,616 downwards.
TTCATCGTTTTGACCTCTTGTGATATCCTCATCTTCTCCTCTGGTTTGCTGCATCTTGATCCAGTTTCCCAATGTTCACTCTGAGTCTGGAGACCTTAACCCAGGAATCCAACTGAGACAACATGTACCCCCTTGTAGGATCTGTACAGTAAATAATGGAAACATTCTTTAGACTTCATACTTCAGTATTGTGGTTTAAGGATCCACTGTTCTGATGACAGCCATAATTGTTTAAAATATTAACTGTAGCATGTAAGTCTAATGTAAATTCTGGGATTACACTATCATCTTGCTGCATGTCTCTGACACATGTCTATATAACATGTCATTTCTTTGAAGTGTTGATGTATAACTACAAGTATACCTTGTCATTAAAAATATGGATATTAATATCCCGTAGTGTAGACCACGGTACACTAATAAATACCAATTTGAAGCACAAACCTGTGCAAGAGGAGATTAAGAAACATGACATGTTACAGCTGCTGAATCTTGATAAAAGAATGATAACAAAATGGAAATGACATGTATTTCATTGGCAGAATTGAATATGGTGACATTGGTAAATTATACAATGTCCCTAGGAAGATGAGCGCATCTGAGTCACTCATTTTTCTTATGAGGGACCTTTATACTCATCAAGTTAAAGTCATTTTAAGAAATGAAAAAACAACAAATGGATCAGTTGTCGATAATAATAATGGATTCTACAATCCAGATGTTTTTCCCTGACTGTTAATGGCAGATTGTGAATGAAAGACATGGAAGAGACTTTCAAATGAAAACCAAGAAACAAAATTACTCAGGTTACTATGTTTTTTGTGGCTCTTCGTGGATTTGATATTACGTAATTTTAAAATTCCATAATCCTCATCATTGTCTTCAAAAGATGTGTGACGTCTAAAAAAATAAAAACAAGAGAAGAAATGATCCAGCTGAAGGCGGAGGCGGCTCAAACTTTGTAAAGCTTTATTGGACAACTAAAAAAAAGTATAAAGTTCTTCAAAAAAGCTGCATAGCAAACACCTGGCACACCAGTGAGGATGATCAACACGTTTCAACTATGGAGTCTTACTCATGATCATGATCATTTCTCCTCTTGTTTTCATTTGGCGTGGGCACTCACCCCGATCCATGCTGGACGTTGGCAGGTTTGAGGATTTTTTCGTAGACCGGTAAGCTGACTACTTTTCTTCTGAAAAAAATATTTCAAATTGCAGGGATTGTGATAACATAATGAAATAATGTGTACTAATCTCCTAAAACCACTATGGATCCAGCGCTGACCCATCAGATGAAATCTTGTCTCCGATTGCAGGCCTTTTCAGTCAGGTGACCAATAAAATGTGATGTAATTGCTTCCTTTCCCAGTTCAGTCCAAAGCACCCAGGTCATTATTTCTAACCATTATATGTATTGTAATCAGTATTTTTCACCAGTTTTCCATCTGCATGCTCTATTTATATGATTTTCAGTTTTCTGTGAACCAGTGGGTTGAGACTAGCTGCTATGATGTATCCTATATACATTACACAGAAACAAAGGAATTCCTGCTCTTCTTTTCTTATCTAGCACATAAAAATAGGCAGAAGAGGCATTGAGAAGATTATAAAGAAATACTGCTCAGTGTAGCTGTGAATCCAGTGATGAGGTTGCTGAAAGCTGAAGCATGACCTCCTTGTTACACACTGTACTTAGTGCTCTTTACTCATCTTTTAATGTCCCTTCTCCATTTCATATAACAGTGAGCTAGCAGTCTATCTTGCTTTGAACAAGGCTGATTTTAGCTGCTTTTACAAACTGAATGATGCATTCAGAAGGGGGAAGGGAAGGAAGTGGCCCACAAATTAAGAAAGAAAGAAAGAAAGAAAGAAACTTACTTGACAAGATATATTAAAAATGATTCTTTATATTTGTTGTATCATTGATTTACGCAATTTGACAAGGGAAATTCAAATTTTAAGATCCCGATACACACACAATAGATAAAAGTCTGTAGATCAAGCAGCAGTACTGCCCAGCCATCCTATTAGTGTATGGGGGCCTCCTGAATGTAAGGTGACAGATGATGCTGTCAGGGTGAAAAGGGTCCAGCCATTGGAATTTCACTGGCTGCTGCTTTTGTTCACCAGGAAGATTACTGGGATGGCAAAAAAAGCGTAAAAGCCATCCCAACTGTACTCAATCGGAACACATGGTAAGGTTTTAATTTTAGAGGTTAGGACAGTCCCGATTGGGTACAACTCGGCACGGGTGTTATGGCTTTTTTAATTACCGTATTTACATCAGTGTATATATTATTTTGTTTCTATGTTTGGTTTTGTCTGTTTAATGGCCAGTGTGAACATGCTCCTACATTTTGAATGTATACCAACTTATACTCCAGTTCATTTCTTTCAGTTCTGCTTTAGGTTCTTGCACTCTAGCACCCTTTCTTTGTGCCGGGCAGTATGTATATATAGCTTCCCATTGCTGAGGGTCCATAGTGGGGTCCCGGTCCTGCTCTGCCCTTATTCACATTGAGGTCATTTTTGACACATGGTAAGGTTTTAATACTAGAGGTTAGGACTAGGGTTGAGCGACTTTTACTTTTATAGGATCGGGTCGGGTTTCACGAAACCCGACTTTTTCAAAAGTCGGGTCGAGTGAAATCGGCCGATCCTATAAAAACGTCGGGGTCGGCCGAAACTCGAAACCCAATGCAGTGCATTGGGTTTCCAATGGTTCCCAGGGTCTGAAGGAGAGGAAACTCTCCTTCAGGCCCTGTGATCCATATTTAAGTGTAAAATAAAGAATTAAAATAAAAAATATCGCTATACTCACCCTCGGACGCGCCCTGGTACTAACCGGGAACCTTCCTTCCTTCGAATCAGCGCTTGCAGGACCTTGCGGTGACGTCGCGGCTTGTGATTGGTCGCGCGACCGCCCATGTGACCGCTCGCGCGACCAATCACAAGCCGCGACGTCACCGCAAGGTCCTGCAAGCGCTGTTTCTTAGGAAGGAAGGCTGCCGGAAAGAAGCAGGGCGCGTCCGAGGGTGAGTATATTCCTATTAGGTATATACTCACCCTCGGACGCGCCCTGCTTCTTTCCGGCAGCCTTCCTTCCTAAGAATCAGTGCTTGCAGGACCTTGCGGTGACATCGCGGCTTGTGATTCACAAGCCGCGACGTCACCGCAAGGTCCTGCAAGCGCTGATTCGAAGGAAGAAAGGCTGCCGGTTAGTACCAGGGCGCGTCAGAGGGTGAGTATAGCGATATTTTTTATTTTAATTCTTTATTTTACACTTAATATGGATTCCGATACCGATTTCCGATATTACAAACATATCGGAACTCGGGATCGGAATTCCGATACCAGATTAAGAAGATCGCAGATTTCATGGCCGACCCCACACAGGGGTCGGGTCGGGTTTCATGAAACCCAACTTTGCCAAAAGTCGGCGACTTCTGAAAATGGCCGACCCGTTTCGCTCAACCCTAGTTAGGACCATCCTGATTGCGTACATGTCAGCATTAGTGGGATGGCTTTTGTGCTTTTTTGATCACAAATGATGTTCACTAAGTAATCTATGTTAGCTATATGCACTATTGATTTAGCATACTTACTTACAGCAGGGTATATGTTCAATGTGTGTCTATCTTAGGTTTTGTCTGCATAATGGCCAGCGTGAACGTGCTCCTATATTTTGCATGCATACCAGCTTATACTCTAGCTCACTTTTTTCGGGTAACGTAAGTCAGAGGAGTGTGGCAGCAGCTTTCTGATAGAATACAAAGGAATATTATGCCAAGTCCAGCATTCCTGTGTATAGGGGGAGTTGGCCGACAGCAAGATGATGTGTGATGTACCTTTACTTCACCTGTAGTAAATTGACAAGCTATGTGCAGATAAATACATACTATTACTAGGGCAAAAAGCAGTTAACCAGTGTCATGAATATGTTATTAAAATGTATGAGATGTGCAGGAAGTCATAAATTGGGAGGGGACATTGAAAACAGACATCTATCCAAGTTTAAACAAGTGAGGGGAGAGGATGGAGATGAAGGGAAGAGGTGTGGGCAATCTGAAGAACTAAAAGAGAAAAAAGAGAAAAAAAAAAGAATCCCATAAGGTATGAGACAATTGACCAAAAAGTGTTTAGTATTGATTAGATTGAATGATTAGTTAGAATAAATCCATATTTCCCATATGGTAATAGGATGTTAACTTCTTGTTTAAATTGATTTATGTAACCATCTTAATCTTTGCAGACGAATCAAAGACAATTGAGTTACCTATTTTAAACATCCACATCCTATAAAATATGTTATTGCTTTTACTCTCTTTTAAGTTTGTTTCTGTAAGTAAACCATTACACTGATGAGTTCTTCAGGGATCATAGATTCTTGTCGGAAATATACAATAAAGAAACCATATTAATAAACAGGAAACCTGATTGAATCACTTACTAGACTGTTACTAAAAATGTACCCGAGAGCAGCAGCTTGAGCAATAAAGGATACGGCCGGGAAATTGTTACAGAGAAAAGTGATTCCGTTTAATTTTACCTCTAATTAATTGTCATTTTTATTTTCCTTTGTTCTGTGTTACGCTTTAATTTGTTTAAGTTGGAACCAAATGGTTATTATGCAAAATGTGAATTTACTAATCCTGTAACAGAATGTGGCACATTTATAGGACCGGTTGCCTACAAAATGTCTCACTCTGGTGGACTTGACATGACTATTTATTACATGGTGGAACAACACTGTAATTTTATAGCGACTCTTGACCAACCTTGTGTCTAAGATGATACACTATGCACTCATTTCAAGGGTATTTTCATCTTAAAGGGAACCTGTCATTTTGAATATGCAGTTTGATATGTGGACAGCACGGTATAGAGTAGCCGAACCTGAGCAGAGTAATACTGTATAATATTCGTTGGAAAAGATTCAGCATAAATTGTACATTATTCATATGAATCCAGTGGGCGGTCCTACTAGTGATTGACAGCTACCTCTGCAGCATAATCACAGAGGGAAGACTGTCAATTGCTCAATAGCACCGCCCACTGAACTCTCATGCATACAAACATCAGGGATTTCAATGAATAAAGTGCACGCTTTGCTGAAACTTTTCACACAAACCTGTATGTCAATCTGATCAGCTCCTCCAGCTCTATAACATCCTGCCGGTAGATCAGTTTTCATTTTCAGCATGACAGGTTCCCTCGGATGACTCATGATATTGATATCACCATAGAATGCCTAATAAATGCAGGTACCACCTCTGGAAACCTTACCTATCAGAACTTGAGTCTTTGTACTCCCAATTAGTGAGGGTTCAAGACGAAAGACAGGAACCTAGAGTATAATTCTGTTAACATGGCAAAAATGTTTTACATTATAGCAAATCACAGGGTTGAAAAAATGGGTGGCAATTCAGAGAAGAGGATGAGTAAGCAGAAAAGGAAAAATAAAGACCTGAAATAAAAAAAGATCAATTAAATTAGTCAGTGCCTCTGTATACTGTATATTATCTACAGCACCAATATATTCAAAGGTACTATATAAAGAATGCAGAGCTGAAGAGCCGCAAAATCTCTCCTTTAATCTAACATGGCCTCGCTCTTTGCGCCTTTGTTTTCTTATATACGTACATGCTACTTCCATCGTGAAGCACATTTCTTCCAATTTTCTAGCCAAGCTTCTAACTTCATTCATTAAGAGGGCATTCTTCTAGTTGAATTATTGCTTATGATGACCATAGTAGGAAACCAGACTTCTGGAGATAGGAAGTTTCCCGAAAGTAGGACGAGATGTAATTTTATTGACATTATTATCTAGACAGGAGATAATTATTGGCAAGATCAATATAAAAGAGAAGTTGTACTTATGAAACAGAAATATGACAAATGTCATATAAAAGGGGTTTTCCAGGATTAGAAAAAGTGAAGCCTCTTTCTTTTAGAAAGAGCGCCACATCTGATGTTGTGAATTCTGTTGTCGAACTCCCTCCTGTGGTCGTGAATGGTACTTCGGCGAGTTCTGTCCATGGACTCCCTCTGGTGGCTGTGAATGAAGCTGCTGCTTCTGAGGTTCCTTACACAGGTGACGTGGTTTATCCTTTGGTTGGCTGCTCTATTTAACTCCACTCAGATCGTTACTCCATGCCAGCTGTCAATGTTCCTGCATTGGTTCAGTTCGCTCTTGGATCTTTCTGGTGACCTGTCTTCTCCAGCAGAAGCTAAGTTCCTGATAGTTATTATTTGTTCATTGTTTCCTTGTCCAGCTGGTTATCATGATTTTGTCTTGCTAGCTGGAAGCTCTGGGATGCAGAGTGGCATCTCCGCACTGTTAGTCGGTGCGGAGGTCTTTTTGCACACTCTGCGTGGTCTTTTGTAATTTTTTGTGCTGATCGCAAAGAAACCTTTCTTATCCTCTGTCTGTTTAGTAAGTCTGGCCTCCCTTTGCTGAAACCTGTTTCATTTCTGCGTTTGTGACTTTCATCTTTACTCACAGTCAATATATGTGGGGGGCTGCCTTTTCCTTTGGGGAATTTCTCTGAGGCAAGGTAGGCTTTATTTTCTATCTCTAGGGCTAGCTAGCTCTTAGGCTGTGAAGAGGCGTCTAGGGAGAGTCAGGAACGCTCCACGGCTATTTCTAGTTGTTGTGATAGGATTAGGGCCTACGGTCAGCAGAGCTCCCACATCCCAGAGCTTATCCTGTGTGAGTTTAACTATCAGGTCGTGCCGGGTGCTCCTAACCACCAGGTCATAACAATCTGACCAACGAATGTGCATCATTAAAATTCAGCTCAACTCACTAAATGGGGGACGAATTGTAATACCAGACACAATCTATGGTCAGGGATGGCGCTGTTCCTTAAACAAAAGTGTATTTTTTTTCCTGGACAACCCCTGTAATGTCCTTTCGTATAGAATATGTGCACTGCAATGAGTGTGTATAGGGCATGTGCTTTGAAGACTGAGCTCCAAGAAGCTGTCAACATATCACCCTAAGTCTGGCATGGCCAAACAATTAAGAGCATGATCCCTCTTTTTTGTTTTCAACTTCCTTTTTCTCTGATTGACAGTTAAGGCTTTATAAATACAAAGGATGGTGGAGATAGATGGAGAAGAAGTAGGTGCGAAGGTGCACTTGAATGCTTGGATGCACCAATGCTGCACCGAGTGTTTGCATTTGGTTGAACAGTCATTCTGTGCTAAAAAAGTCCCTTAATAATATTATATAGAGACACATTTCGCAACTTCTTGGGGTCACTTAAGCATCTGATATTGTCTGGCCATCGTGTGATATTGTTCAGTTGTAGAACTTGGTACCTCTCAAAAATTTTACAAAAGCAATGTTCTGTCCGATTTGTCAAGACCATTCCCCTGATTGCATCTAAATATCCTTCAACCAACAAAGGCATGGTATCGTCATTTCTAAAATAAAAGAAAAAAAAATTGCATAAAATCCTCATGTAGAAAAGGAACTAAGAGTTAAGAAGGGAGAACCATTAGGTTATTTATAGGCACGGTGATTGCATTTCAATGAAAAAGTCAAACATGATAATAGGAACAAAATAGCAACAGCAAACCCTGGTCACCTAGCATAGTGTTGATCTAACACCTCGAGAACGGACGTTTTCATACGGAGGATAACAACAGCTGGTGTCAAAAGTGCAAACCTTCTGATTGGGAAATGCGTCATTAATAATGTAGTTAAACAAAATTCAAGATACACATTCTCACCAGCATATTCTGCAATAAAGTGACATTCTGAAATTCAAAGTACATCGTAGAGTCATCATTGACCCCTTCCTCATGTACGATAATCAATTTTGATTTTATACTGCTTATGTTTTCTCGTCAAGCCCAAGTCATACATTTTCCATTTTTCCATTGACATAGCCATTTGAGGGCTTGTTTCTTAGAGTACAAGTTTTTTGTTCATGGCAATATAAATTTTACCATATTATGTAGTGAAAAATGTAAAAAAAATGGTAAAAAATAGAGAAACAGAATAATAAAAAAAATGGATTCTGACATTTTTTGGGATATTATTTTCATAGCTTTCACTGTTAACACTTAGCCTAACATAATTAACTTACAGCATATAGCTGGAGAGAAAGAGACGACGTATGTAACTAGACCCAGAACCTCTTCATAGTGTGTAGCAAATGTGATGCCGTTTTCTCTCTATAATGGAGACTTCTATCAGCTATTAGATGACCTAGAGATTAAAACATAAAAAACACATAAAGTTTTTAAATTCCTAAAACAAAAAAGTTCAACAATAAGGTGACCTATACACATGGTTGGCTGGCGGAGATGATCAATGGTTTAGCCGATTGTTCAGCCAACAGTTTTTCTTCTTATATCTCCATACACAGTAATAATAACCTACAAAAAGACACATTGCCTAAGCCCTTGAAAATATAAATATTAATCTTTATTTTAGGTATTATAAAAACATGATATGGGTAATGAAAGGGGAAATTATCCAATATTATCTAAATTAAAAACAGTAAATATATCAACCATGAGAGGCATAACATTTGTCCATGGGTCTTCATTCAATATATCTTGTATACAGATCTGTCCTGTTATAGATATATAAAGTTCATATGTCTTGTAAGAAAACTAAATGCTGCCATAGAATCAACTAGAAATGTATATAATGTGCATAGTGCTTCAAAAGATAAAAGTATTTCTGGATCCTACATCTGTCTTAATAACCATCGAGTAAAGTGAACAGTGAATACATAAGTATGGGGTAAACATTGTACTATGAGCATAATATAAATGACAGTGGTTTGCAGGATGATTGGTAAGAATCATCATAGGTTGACAATGCACTGAGGTTGAGATGTGAGAGACTGTCATGGACTGGTAAGGTGTCAACGGATCGAAAAAGAGATGGAAGGTGTGGATTGGGTTCAAGAAAAGGGATATTGTTCCTGATGGAGGACATAGATGAATTGGATGTCCGTGAGGGTATCTGTTTGGGACTAGGAATTTTACGAAGGGGGATTAGTGTTGATATTGGTGGACAAATTGGTGTATGACCATGTTGAATTTGGGGGGTAAAGTGGACGCGGTTTGGGAACGATGGATTACTATTAGTGATGAGCGAATATACACGTGATTTCTCGAGCACGCTTGGGGGTCCTCCGAGTGTTTTTTAGTGCTCGGAGATTTTGTTTTCTTGCCGCAGCTGAATGATTTACATCTGTTAGCCAGCTTAATTACATGTGGGGATTCCCTAGCAACCAGGCAACCCCCACATCTACTTATGCTGGCTAACAGATGTAAATCATTCAGCTGCGGCAAGAAAAACTAAATCTCCGAGCACTAAAAAATACCCAGGAGGACCCCCGAGCGTGCTCGAGAAATCTGGAGTAACGAGTATATTTGCTCATCATTAATTACTATAGACCGGATGAATGTTCGATTATTCCACTTTGTTTGACATCGATTGGTATTATTATGCGGTTCATGAGAGGATTTTTTGTGTGAATGTGGTTTGACCTTACTATCACAGTAAGCTGTGAATCTGCTGTGAGAGAGATTATTGCACTGTGGTATAGGCTTTTTATCCCATTTGGATTTTACAAACACAATTTGGGTTTGGAGACTATAGATTATTACTTACCTAGTGACTCAAAGGTAAGACTGGAACAAAAAACATTTCTCATAAATGGACTCAAATTAATTGTGGAATATAATTTATTTGTATTTCAAGATAGACTGTACCTCCAGCAGTTTGGTACTGCGATAGGGTCTCAGGTCGCATCAAGTTTTGCAAACTTATTTATGGGGAGATTCGAATTCCTTTCACCTATTACGCCTCAAAAATACAGTGCCAATATTAAATACTATCGCTATTTTATTGACGATTTATTTATAATCTGGCGGGGAACAGAGAGACAGACTACATCTTTGGCCGGAATCACACTAGACCGTAATACGGACAAGTGCTATGCAATAAAAAATTGCATAGCACTCGGACCAATGTTAATCTATGGGGCAGCTCCTATCATCAGTTGTTTTCTCGGCCGTATTATACGTGCATGAAAAATCACAGCATGCTGCGATTTGCACCGTATATCGCCCAAGAATAGATAAAATAAATGTCTGCACATAGTATAAGTCAGGGGTGTCAAACTGCATTCCTCGAGGGCTGCAAACAGGTCATGTTTTCAGGATTTCCTTGTACTGCACAGGTGATAATTTAATCACCAACTCATTATTTGTGCAGGTGATTAAATTATCACCTGTGCAGTACAAGGAAATCCTGAAAACAAGACCTGTTTGCAGCCCTCGAGGAATGCAGTTTGACACCCCTGGTATAGGTAGATATATATACTGTATATCTTTATATTTCATAGAGAGCTAGATAGCAGAATAGCCGATAATTCAATTGTCGGGTTCTGTAAAATCCTCGACAGGATATGAGACATGGTTTACATACAGTAAACCATTTCATACGCGTTAGATTTTTATATATCCCTCCCTAATAATGTTAATAGTGTGTGGGTGTGTACAATTTTGGAGCTGTAGGTGTTAACTTAAAGGATTAATTCACGGAAAAAATTGGCGTGGGCTCCCGATCAACTTTCTCTGCCATAGTGGGAAAGCCAGTGACTGAGGGCAGATAATAATAGCCTAGAGAGGGACCATGGTTATAGGACCCCTCTGGCTAAAAACACCTGCCCCCAGCCACCCCAGAAAAGGCACATCTGTAAGAGCGAGACTCAATTAAAAAAGCCAAAGATGTTAACAATAAATGTGTTTATGAGTGACACAGTACAGAAAAAAACAAAGAACATGTAATAGTAAAATATTTTAATAAAAGTGACAGTGTGCATGCAAAAAATAAAAGAAGATATACACATATCCAGTTGGGCTAATCCCTATTAAGATATTGAGTAGATCCACACATCCACAGTACTATACCAATTTTCAACACCAATAGACTATCTAAACATTAGTTTTAAAGACATCCCTAGAGAATACTAAAATAGTTGAATAAGAGAATTCTTGGATAAATAAAATCACCTATATATATTGAAATTCTCAAACATTTATTGTTCACTTCTTTGTTTTTTTAATTGAGGCTTGCTAAGTGATGTTCATGAATGACTGTCCCCTGTCCTGCAGGGAGGGACAGCAGTCAGCTCTCATGTCTGGCTTGATCTCAATTTGGGATTATTTTGTTTTAAAGGGACACTGTCACCTGAATTTGGAGGGAACAATCTTCAGCCATGGATGCGGGGTTTTTTATTCACCCTTTCCTTACCCGCTGGCGGCATGCTGGCTGCAATATTGGATTGAAGTTCATTCTCTGTCCTCCATAGTACACGCCTGCACAAGATTGCCTTGTGCAGGCATGTACTACGGAGGACAGAGAATGAACTTCAATCCAATATTGCAGCCAGCATGCAGCCAGCGGGTAAGGAAAGGGTGAATAAAAAACCCCAAAACCCCGCCTCCATGGCTGAAGATTGTTCCCTCCAAATTCAGGTGACAGTGTCCCTTTAATGGGTCTTATTTTTTATATAGAATGGGCCCTGGTACATCACTTATTTTTATGTAGTGTAAAAATTTTTGTGTGCACGAGTCACTTTATTTCGAGTGCAATATGGAGTTATTTCGTTTAACTCTATACCTAAATTCTATAGATATGGATTTGTCTCGTGCACTTGTCACTTTAACCTTTTGGTACATTTTAATCACTATTCTTTTATTATATATGGTGTGTATGAACTTATTGAAGATGGATCTGTGTTTTTTCTGTAGGGGGCAGGTGCCCGTTCTACATTTTGACTAAATATTAATGCTCATATCAACATTTAATGCACATATACATCCGTGCAATAGAGATTGTTATTGGTGTATGAGAATATGGCGTTCCCTTTATTTATATTCATTATTAATGGCGTTATAGGAATATTTTTCTTATAATGCGCGATAATAGTTGATTTATAATGCAAGCGCATTCATAGCCCTAATTTCCTTCATTCAGTCTGCATTATATATGTGAATGCTTTATTTTTCCTCTACAACTTCATGTGGTGGCGTAGCGTAACCCCTCCTCTATAACTTTCATTGGTGATGCAGGACTCACTCCACCCCTTGCAATTTGCATTGGTGGTGTGAGTTTTATAACTCCTCCTCTACACTTTCTATTGGTTGTATAGATGGTTGCACCAGGGTTTAACTCCTCCCCTGCAATCTCCATGGAGTACTTTGATTTGTAATCTCTCTTGACCCCGCTCATTGGTGGTTCGACGGTGTAACTCCTCCCATTGAAATTTGATTGGCCGCTTGATGGTATAAGTCATATGACACCCGTCCATAGACAAACCCCCAGAGGAAGAAGCATCCGCGAAACGCGCGTCGGACCCGGAGGCGCAGCCTGTCACTTGGCAAAAGAATTTTCGGCGGGCACGTGCCTAGGTAATATGTAAAAGAATGGGGATAATGCTGTCTGTGTTTGCTTGGGTACATGAAGGGACGCTGTAACGGTAAAAGGCTTTGTTTTTTTCTATTGTGGGAAAAAGCATGCCTTTAGGTTATTTTGGATTTGTTGTTGTGTCTCCATACCCTCCATAATTGATGCACCATTAATGTAGATGGACATATGTGCTAACACTAGAAAATTATTGATTGAGAATATGCAACAATTTCTGTCTATTATATATCTACATCAGTATTAGCAAAAGATTTTACACGATTTAGCAGACAGATTTAACTATTCAGGCATTTCTGTGTCCTCCTCTTTTTGCTGGCCTCTGTTTGCTTGGTCTGAGGCACCAATCTGTTTTATTTGTTCTGTAGTACATATTGATGTTGAAAAAATGTATTTGTTTTTATATATTGTTGTTGAGAGACACTTCTTGATCCGAATATGGTCAATTACTATAGGATCTATATGTTTTATAAAAAAAAAAACACATGAAGGACTACCAGACTATGAGAAATAAGGTTCTCTGGTCTGATGAGACGAAGATAGACCTTTCTGGTAATGATTCTAAGTGGTATGTGTGGAGAAAATCAGGTACTGCTTATCAACTGCACAATACAATCCCAACAGTGAAACATAGTGGTGTTTTTCAGCTGCAGGGACAGGACGACTGGTTGTCATTGAAGGAAACATGAATGTGGCCAAGCAGAGAGATATCCTGGATGAAAACCTCTTTCAGAGTGCTCTGGACCTCAGACTTGACTGAAGGTTCTCCTTCCCACAAGACATTTACCCTAAGCACACAGCTAAAATAACAAAGTAGTGGCTTCAAAACAACTCTGTGACCATTCTTGACTGTCCCAGCCAGAGCCCTGACCTAAACCCAATTGAGCATCTCTGGAGAGACCTGAAAATGGCTTTCCGCCAACGTTCACCATCCAACCTGACAGAACTGGAAACTGGAGAGGATCTGTAAGGAAGAATGGCAGAGGATCCCCAAATCCAGATGTGAAAAACATGTTGCATCATTCACAAGATGACTCATGGCTGTACTAGCTCAAAAGGGTGCTTCTACTCAATACTGAGCAAAGGGTCTGAATACTTATGACTAGTGTTGAGCATTCCGATACCGCAAGTATCGGGTATCGGCCGATACTTGCGGTATCGGAATTCCGATACCGAGTTCCGATACTTTTGTGGTATCGGGAATCGGTATCGGATCCATAGTGATGTGTAAAATAAAGAATTAAAATAAAAAATATTGATATATTCACCTCTCCGGCGGCCCCTGGACATCACCGCTGGTAACCGGCAGGCTTCTTTGTTTAAAATGAGTGCGTTTAGGACCTGAGAATGACGTCGCGGCTTCTGATTGGTCGCGTGCCGCTCATGTGACCGCCACGCGACCAATCACAAGCCGCGACGTCATTCTTAGGCACTAAACTCCTCATTCTAGGAATTTAGGACCTGCGAATGACGTCGCGGCTTCTGATTGGTCGCGTGGCGGTCACATGAGCGGCACGCGACCAATCAGAAGCCGTGACGTCATTCTCAGGTCCTAAACGCGCTCATTTTAAACAAAGAAGCCTGCCGGTTACCCGCGGTGATGTCCAGGGGCCGCCGGAGAGGTGAATATATCAATATTTTTTATTTTAATTCCTTATTTTACACATTAATATGGATCCCAGGGCCTGAAGGAGAGAGCCCTCTCCTTCAGACCCTGGGAACCATCAGGATACCTTCCGATACTTGGTGTCCCATTGACTTGTATTGGTATCGGATATCGGTATCGGCGATATCCGATACTTTTTGGGTATCGGCCGATACTATCCGATACCGATACTTTCAAGTATCGGACGGTATTGCTCAACACTACTTATGACCATATGATATTTCAGTTTTTCTTTTTTAACAGCTTTCTGACATCGGACGTACTATCCCATCGAGGTGGGGTGGGCCCCCATGACCATGGACGGGATAGTACGTCCAGCGCGATCGGCGGCGCTCACGAGATGATCGCGATGTGCTGGCGGTGCAGGGAAGCATCGCGCAGGGAGGGGGCTCCCTGCGGGCTTCCCTGAGCCCCCCGCAGTAACGCGATGTGATCGCATTGCTGCGAGGGTCTTACCTCCCTCCCTGCTTGCTCCAGGCCCGGATCCAAGATGGCCGTGGATCCGGGTCCTGCAGGGAGGGAGGTGGCTTCACAGAGCCTGCTCAGAGCAGGCACTGTGAAGCAGCCTGAACTGCTATCAGATCGGTGATCTGACAGAGTGCTGTGCAAACTGTCAGATCATCGATCTGTGATGTTCCCCCCTGGGACAAAGTAAAAAAGTTTAAAAATTTTTTTCCAAATGTGTAAAAAAAAAAAAAAAAAAAATATTCCTAAATAATGAAAAAAAAAATATTATTCCCATAAATACATTTCTTTATCTAAATAAATAAAAAAAAACAATAAAAGTACATATATTTAGTATCGCCGCGTCCGAAACGGCCCGACCTATAAAACTGGCCCACTAGTTAACCCCTTCAGTAAACACCGTATGAAAAAAAAAAAAAACGAGGCAAAAAACGACGCTTTATTATCATACCGCCAAACAAAAAGTGGAATAACACGCGATCAAAAGGACAGATATAAATAACCATGGTACCGCTGAAAATGTCATCTTGTCCCGCAAAAAACGAGCTGCCATACAGCATCATCAGCAAAAAAATAAAAAAGTTATAGTCCTGAGAATAAAGCGATGCCAAAATAATTATTTTTTCTATAAAACAGTTTTTATCGTATAAAAGTGCCAAAACATAAAAAAATGATATAAATGAGGTGTCGCTGTAATCATACTGACCCGAAGAATAAAACTGCTTTATCAATTTTACCAAATGCGGAATGGTATAAACGCCTCCCCCAAAAGAAATTCATGAATAGCTGGTTTTTGGTCATTCTGTCTCACAAAAATCGGAATAAAAAGCGATCAAAAAATGTCATGTGCCCGAAAATGTTACAAATAAAAACGTCAACTCGTCCCACAAAAAACAAGACCTCAAATGACTCTGTGGACCAAAATATGGAAAAATTATAGCTCTCAAAATGTGGTAACGCAAAAAATATTTTTTGCAATAAAAAGCGTCTTTCAGTGTGTGACAGCTGCCAATCATAAAAATCCGCTAAAAAACCCACTATAAAAGTAAATCAAACCCCCCTTCATCACCCCCTTAGTTAGGGAAAAATTAAAAAAATGTATTTATTTCCATTTTCCCATTAGGGTTAGGGCTAGGGTTAGGGCTAGGGTTAGGGCTAGGGTTAGGGTTAGGGCTAGGGTTAGGGTTAGGGCTAGGGTTAGGGCTAGGGTTAGGGTTAGGGCTAGGGTTAGGGCTAGGGTTAGGGCTAGGGTTAGGGCTAGGGTTAGGGCTAGGGTTAGGGTTAGGGCTAGGGTTAGGGCTAGGGTTAGGGCTAGGGTTAGGGCTAGGGCTACAGTTTGGGTTGGGGCTAAAGTTACAGTTAGGGTTTAGATTACATTTACAGTTGGGAATAGGGTTGGGATTAGGGTTAGGGGTGGGTCAGGGTTAGAGGTGTGGTTAGGGTTACCGTTGGAATTAGGGTTAGGGGAGTGTTTGGATTAGGGTTTCAGGTATAAATGGGTGGTTTCCACTGTTTAGGCACATCAGGGGCTCTCCAAAAGCGACATGGCGTCCGATCTCAATTCCAGCCAATTCTGCGTTGAAAAAGTAAAACAGTGCTTCTTCCCTTCCGAGCTCGCCCGTGTGCCCAAACAGGGGTTTACCCCAACAGATGGGGTATCAGCGTACTCAGGACGAATAGGAAAACAACTGTTGGGGTCCAATTTCTCCTGTTACCCTTGGGAAAATACAAAACTGGGGGCTAAAAAATAATTTTTGTGGGAAAAAAAAGATTTTTTATTTTTACGGCTCTGCGTTATAAACTGTAGTGAAACACTTGGGGGTTCAAAGTTCTCACAACACATCTAGATAAGTTCCCTGGGGGGTCTAGTTTCCAATATGGGGTCACTTGTGGGGGGTTTCTACTGTTTAGGTACATTAGGGGTTCTGCAAACGCAATGTGATGCCTGCAGACCATTCCATCTAAGTCTGCATTCCAAATGGCACTCCTTCCCTTCCGAGCCCTCCCATGCGCCCAAACGGTGGTTCCCCTCAACATATGGGGTATCAGCGTACTGAGGACAAATTGGACAACAACTTTTGGGGTCGAATTTCTCCTCTTACCCTCGGGAAAATACAAAACTGGGGGCTAAAAAATAATTTTGGGGGGAAAGATTTTTTTTTTAATTTTCACGGCTCTGCGTTACAAACTGTAGTGAAACACTTGGGGGTTCAAAGCTCTCACAACACATCTAGATGAGTTCCTTAGGGGGTCCAGTTTCCAAAATGGTGTCACTTGTGGGGGGTTTCTACTGTTTAGGTACATTAGTGGCTCTGCAAATGCAATGTGACACCTGCAGACCATTCCATCTAAGTCTGCATTCCAAATGGAGCTCCTTCCCTTCTGAGCCTTCCCATGCGCCCAAACAGTGGTTCCCCCCACATATGGGGTATCAGCGCACTCAGGACAAATTGGACAACAAATTTTGGGGTCCAATTTCTCCTGTTACCCTTGGGAAAATACAAAACTGGGGGCTAAAAAATAATTTTTGTGGGAAAAAATTTTTGTTTTATTTTTACGGCTCCATTATAAACTTCTGTGAAGCCCTTGGTGGGTCAAAGCGCTCACCACACATCTAGATAAGTTCCTTAGGGGGTCTACTTTCCAAAATGGTGTCACTTGTGAGGGGTTTCTACTATTTAGGTACATTAGGGGCTCTGCAAACGCAACATGGCGTCTCATCTCAATTCCTGTCAATTTTGCATTGAAAAGTCAAACGGCGCTCCTTCCTTTCCGAGCTCTCCCATCTGCCCAAACAGTGGTTTACCCCCACATATGGGGTATCAGCGTACTCAGGACAAATTGTACAACAACTTTTGGGGTCCAATTTCTTCTCTTACCCTTGGAAAAATAAAAAATTGGGGGCGAAAAATAATTTTTGTGAAAAAATATGATTTTTTATTTTTATGGTTCCACATTATAAGCTTCTGTGAAGCACTGGGTGGGTCAAAGTGCTCACCACACCTCTAGATAAGTTCCTTAGGGGGTCTACTTTCCAAAATGGTGTCACTTGTGGGGGGTTTCAATGTTTAGGCACATCTGTGGCTCTCCAAACAAAACGTGGCGTCCCATCTCAATTCCAGTCAATTTTGCATTGAAAAGTCAAATGGCGCTCCTTCAGTTCCGAGCTGTGCCATGCGCCCAAACAGTGGTTTACACCCACATGTGGGGTATTGGCGTACTCAGGACAAATTGTACAACAATGTTTGGGGTCCATTTTCTCCTGTTACCCTTGGTAAAATAAAACAAATTGGAGCTGAATTAAATTTTTTGTGAAAAAAAGTTAAATGTTCATTTTTATTTAAACATTCAAAAAATTCCTGTGAAGTTCCAGAAGGGTTAATAAACTTCTTGAATGTGGTTTTGAGCACCTTGAGGGGTGTAGTTTTTAGAATGGTGTCACACTTGGGTATTTTCTATCATATAGACCCCTCAAAATGACTTCAAATGAGATGTGGTCCCTAAAAAAAAATGGTGTTGTAGAAATGAGAAATTGCTGGTCAACTTTTCACCCTTATAACTCCCTAACAAAAAAAAATTTTGGTTACAAAATTGTGCTGATGTAAAGTAGACATGTGGGAAATGTTACTTATTAAGTATTTTGTGTGACATATCTCTGTGATTTAATTGCATAAAAATTCAAAGTTGGAAAATTGCGAAATTTTCATAATTTTCGCCAAATTTCCGCTTTTTCACAAATAAACGCAGGTACTATCAAAGAATTTTCCAGGCTCCAAGTGATTATAGAAAAGTGGAAGCATTTAGGAACCTCAGGAACTCAGCTAGACCATGTAGAGCTAAAGAGTGTGGTCAGCTCAGGAGCATAGCGCAAAAAAATTGCCAGCGTTTGGCTGATTCTATAACTGAAAAATTGCATGACTGTGCCCCGGTGCACAAAGCAAGTTCTATAAAGGCATTGGTTGGGTTGAAAAAGTTTGGTGTGGTACCCTGACATCAACCCTGTTAGGGCTAGCGGAACGCACCAAGTAATAGAGACGTTGATACAAGGTGCGCTCGCAGCCTGAGGTCCACCGTGCAAAGATACCTGCTGCAAAGTAATGGCGGATGGACACTGAGCTCACAGGTGGGTTAAACTTCACCCTGTGTTAAATGAAAGCGAGCTCTGTTGCCTCACAGAGTTGCGCTGTACACATGGAATAATACCCTAAATAGGGTTGTGCTTGCTCTGGAACTCTTCTATGCTAACCACACACATGATGGAACCAGATGCTAAGCCAAGGCTAATTGCCCCCACTGATGCTAGCTGCCTGCCCGAGTGTACAGCCCCAAAGCTAAACAGACTCACACCACATAAGAACTGAGTAGTAGAGTACCCACTGGCAACAGCCAAACACAAATGATACTAGCGCATGGCCATGCGGCCATGCAAACCTTTTATAGTTGTAGCTCTGCAGGACCTTCCTAGTGGACCAATAGGAGCTGCTACAGGACCTGAGCGTGTGACCCCCAAACTCAAATGAAAGGTCTTCCCATGGGCATGCTCAGAAGGAGAAAAGCAGGACTTAGTCCCAGGAGCGCCTGCTTGCCTCCGAACAGTACTGGTTATAATGGCTGAATGTGGAAGTGCAGCAGTAACTAAACGTGCAGTATCTGTTCGAGCCAGGCGCTGGGACTAGAGTTGAGCGACCTTGACCTTTTTAGAGTCGAGCCGGGTTTTGCGAAACCCGACTATGTCCAAAGTCGGGTCGAGTGAAATCGGCCGATTATGACGTAAAGTCGGGATCGACCGAAACACGAAACCCAATGCAAGTCAATGGGGCAGCATAGTCGGCAGTGAGTGGGGGCCAGGAAAACACCTAGAGTGCCCATTTTAATGTCAAAACCATCCATTCTTCTTAATGAAGCTTGTCAAGCGTAATTTACCTTATAATAATTGGAAGGCATTTGAAATTGGGGGTCATTTGGCTAAAGTTGTGGGGGGTAGGGCTGGTTCAAGTAATTAGTGGGCCCAGGAAATCTGGACCACGTCACGGCAGTGGAGCAGGGAGAGGTAAGTATTTCAACTTTGCAAGTGCTGTGAACCTGAGCAAGCAGGGGGGGCCCACTCGTTGGCATTGGCACTGGCACAGGGCCCCTCAAAGTACAGCGGTGTGTTTGCACGGCGGGGGCGCCTCCCACCGGCAGCAACACTTTTGCGTACTATGAGAGGCCCTGTGCCAGTGACGTCGCCAACTAGTATTCCTCCCCCCACCTGATGAAGGAACCTGCACTTTCATCTGCACCTTCCTCTTTGTCCCCGTGTAAGGTGGTATGGTATGCGGGAAGAGCAACCTGACTTTCAGCAGGGTCACAATGTTGTTGTGTAGCGTGCACGGGGAATGTTGCGTTATGGGTCAATGTACCAGCAGACTCATCTATCACTGGCTGGGCAATGGGCACGATGAAGTGGAAACACAGATATAGGCCCAAAGAAGAAAGTGGGCTAAATGCAGTTCAAAATTGGTAACACAGGAATAACCAGGGGGCATTGCAGTGGAGGACAACTGGAATGAGAGGCTGACACAGAGAGTAGGGCCAAATCAGTAAGTAGTCGAAATGCAGTTCAAAATTGGCAACCGTAGTAAACAGGCGGCACAGCTTTGTTCAGTGGAGGAGAACAGCAAGGAGTGGCAGACACCGATAGTAGGCCCCAACCCAACTAGTAGGCCAAATGCAGTCTAACATTAACAACTACTTAACGAGAGGCTGAAAATGGTATTTCAGGACAGGAAACCAGGAGAACAGCAAGGAGTGGCAGACACCGATAGTAGGCCCCAAACCAACTAGTACGCCAAATGCAGTTGTTCCATTTAACCACAATTTAATGAGAGCCTGAAGATAGAAGCTCAGGAAAGGCAACCTGGGGAACACCTTGGAGTGTAACACACCATCTCTCTCCACCCCATACCCATTTTGTAGGCCTAATGCTGTGTACTTTTCTACAACTACTAAACGAGAGTCGGAAGACCGAAGCAATGGCAAGGAAACCTGGGGAACACCTTGGAGTGTAACACACCATCTCTCTCCACCCCATACCCAATTTGTAGGCCTAATGCAGCCTACTTTCCGACACCTACTAAACGAGAGCATGAAGATCGAAGCTCAGGAAAGGCAACCTGGGGAACACCTTGGAGTGTAACACACCATCTCTCTCCACCCCATACCCATTTTGTAGGCCTAATGCTGTGTACTTTTCCACCAACTACTAAACGAGAGCCGGAAGATCGAAGCTCATGAAAGGCAACCCGGGGAACACCTTGGAGTGTAACACAACCTCTCTCTACACCACGAAAGGGCTGATTCTTAGGAAGGAAGGCTGTTGTAAATAAGCATTGCGCGTCCGAGGGTGATTATATTCTTATTCGGTATCTACTCACCCTCGGACGCGCCATGCTTCTTGATTTGTAATTAATGTTTATTTGCAATGTGCTTTTGACTTACTCAATTATTTTTTTAATTATTGATTTTATTAAATTAATAGTTTAACATCTTATTGGAAATAATTTAAAGGAGACGCGACAGGACAACACTCGGTGGATGCCATATCTGTGTTAACAACTCCAAAAAACTTTCAGTTAACTTCTTGCAGGAGAAAGAAATTGTAGCTGTTGGACCTTTGTAGTACAGTTCCAGATATTTGTTGTGTGTTTGTTTTGATTGTTAAAATGTCTGCATTTGAGATCTCAACACGATCTTATTTTTTATAATCAAATTAATTTTTTAAATATTTTATTAGGTTGGTTCAAGGGGTACACGGGCCGCAGTAGACAGGTCAGTGGAGGCCTAGTGGAAGGAGGGACCGCAGATGCGCCACTGTTTCACCCATACACAATTAGTAGGCCTAATGCAGCGTAGTTTCCAACAGCTACTAAACGAGAGCCGGAAGATCGAAGCTCAGGAAAGGCAACCTGGGGAACACCTTGGAGTGTAACACAACCTCTCTCTACACCACGGAAGGGCTGATTCTTAGGAAGGAAGGCTGTTGTAAATAAGCATTGCGCGTCCGAGGGTGATTATATTCTTATTCGGTATCTACTCACCCTCGGACGCGCCATGCTTCTTGATTTGTAATTAATGTTTATTTGCAATGTGCTTTTGACTTACTCAATTATTTTTTTAATTATTGATTTTATTAAATTAATAGTTTAACATCTTATTGGAAATAATTTAAAGGAGACGCGACAGGACAACACTCGGTGGATGCCATATCTGTGTTAACAACTCCAAAAAACTTTCAGTTAACTTCTTGCAGGAGAAAGAAATTGTAGCTGTTGGACCTTTGTAGTACAGTTCCAGATATTTGTTGTGTGTTTGTTTTGATTGTTAAAATGTCTGCATTTGAGATCTCAACACGATCTTATTTTTTATAATCAAATTAATTTTTTTTATATTTAATGATGTTGGTTCAAGGGGTACACGGGCAGCAATAGACAGGTCAGTGGAGGCCTAGTGGAAGGAGTGACGGCAGACAGGCATCAAAGGCCTAACATTGGGCTGGCTGTAGGCAAGTTAAAATTGGTTCCAGGGGAACACGGCCATCAGTGGCCTGGTCAGTGTAGTTGTAGTTGAAAGAACGGGACGCAGACAGGCTTCGAAGGCCTAACATAACAAACTTGGGCTGGCTGTAGGCACTTTTAAATTTGTTCCAGGGGTACATGGGCAGCAGTGTATGGTCAGTGGAAGTCTAGTGGAAGGAGTGACCGCAGACAGGCTTCCAAGGCCTAACATAACAAACTTGGGCTGGCTGTAGGCACTTTTAAATTGGTTCCAGGGGTACACGGGCAGCAGTGGTCTGGTCAGTGGAAGTCTAGTGGAAGGAGTGACCGCAGACAGGCTTCCAAGGCCTAACATAACAAACTTGGGCTGGCTGTAGGCACTTTTAAATTGGTTCCAGGGGTACACGGGCAGCAGTGGTCTGGTCTGTGGAAGTCTAGTGGAAGGAGTGACCGCAGACAGGCTTCGAAGGCCTAACATAACAAACTTGGGCTGGCTGTAGGCACTTTTAAATTGGTTCCAGGGGTACACGGGCAGCAGTGGTCTGGTCAGTGGAAGTCTAGTGGAAGGAGTGACCGCAGACAGGCTTCCAAGGCCTAACATAACAAACTTGGGCTGGCTGTAGGCACTTTTAAATTGGTTCCAGGGGTACACGGGCAGCAGTGGTCTGGTCAGTGGAAGTCTAGTGGAAGGAGTGACCGCAGACATGCTTCCAAGGCCTAACATAACAAACTTGGGCTGGCTGTAGGCACTTTTAAATTGGTTGCAGGGGTACACGGGCAGCAGTGGTCTGGTCAGTGGAAGTCTAGTGGAAGGAGTGACCGCAGACAGGCTTCGAAGGCCTAACATAACAAAATTGGGCTGGCTGTAGGCACTTTAAATTGGTTCCAGGGGTACATGGGCAGCAGTGTATGGTCAGTGGAAGTCTAGTGGAAGGAGTGACGGCAGACAGTCTTCGAAGGCCTAACATAACAAAATTGGGCTGACTGTAGGCACTTTTAAATTGGTTCCAGGGTAACACGGCCAGCAGTGGCCTGGTCAGTGTAGTAGTTGTAGAAAGAAGGGACCGCAGACAGGCTTCGAAGGCCTAACATAACAAAAATGTCAAAACAATGGTATTGTCAGTGCCAGGCATTGAAGGATGTCAGCGCCTAGACTACACATTGGTGAAGCTGTGAGAGATAATTTTGCTAGTGGTAGAGCACTGTTTGAGCTGGGGGGGGAACTGTCTTGTGGCCGGCGGTACAGGCACAGGGCCCCTCATATTACAACGGTGTGTCTGACGTTGGGTGCGCACCACCACCGCCAGAGACACTTTATTGTACTATGAGGGACCCAGTGGCAGTGCCGTCGACCAAAAGCGGCCACACCCACCTCTTCAGACAAACAGCACTCTCAAGGGTCCAAGCGCAAAGTGGCGATAGCACGGCCCCGTGTGGGGAGTTTGGCCATTTCGTGAGGTGGAAACATGTCGTATGCTGGACAATCAGGTGAAGAAAATTACGAGATTGGAAAAGTCATTCAGAATAGTCCACAGGCAAGACCTTTTCATAGGAAAGCTAGGTGTCAGCCGGGCAGGGTGGGGCAAAAGATTTTGAAATCCAGTTGTGGTTCATTTTAATGAAGGTTAGATCATCTACATTTTGGGTAGCCAGACGAGTCCTTTTTTCTGTTAGTATTGAACCTGCAGCACTGAATACTCTTTCTGATAGGACACTAGCTGCCGGGCAAGCAAGCTCCTGCAATGCATATTCTGCCAATTCTGGCCAGGTGTCTAATTTGGATGCCCAGTAATCAAATGGGAATGACGGTTGAGGGAGAACGTCGATAAGGGATGAAAAATAGTTTGTAACCATACTGGACAAATGTTGTCTCCTGTCACTTTGAATTGATGCTGCAGTACCTGTCCTGTCTGCGGTCATAGAAAAATCACTCCACAACCTGGTCAGAAAACCCCTCTGGCCAACGCCACTTCTGATTTCTGCCCCTCTAACACCTCTGGTCTGCTGGCCCCTGGAGCTCGTGTGAGAACGATCACGGGCGCTGTGTGCAGGGAATGCCAGAAGCAAACAGTCAACAAGAGTTGATTGTTTTGTTGCTAATATTAGTTCCAAGTTCTCATGTGGCATAATATTTTGCAATTTGCCTTTATAGCGAGGATCAAGGAGGCAGGCCAACCAGTAATCGTCATCGTTCATCATTTTTGTAATGCGTGTGTCCCTTTTGAGGATACGCAAGGCATAATCCGCCATGTGGGCCAAAGTTCCCGTTGTCAAATCTGCGGTTGTGCTTGGTTGAGGGGCAGTTGCAGGCAAATCTACGTCACTTGTGTCCCTCAAAAAACCAGAACCCGGCCTTGCCACGCCACCAATTTCCCGTGCCCCCGGGAAAGCTTCCTCATTAAAAATATACTCATCCCCATCATCCTCCTCATCCTCCACCTCCTCTTCGCCCGGTACCTCGTCATGTACACTGCCCTGACCAGACAATCGCTGACTGTCATCAAGGCTTTCCTCTTCCTCTGGTGCAGACGCCTGATCCTTTATGTGCGTCAAACTTTGCATCAGCAGACGCATTAGGGGGATGCTCATGCTTATTATGGCGTTGTCTGCACTAACCAGCCGTGTGCATTCCTCAAAACACTGAAGGACTTGACACATGTCTTGAATCTTCGACCACTGCACACCTGACAACTCCATGTCTGCCATCCTACTGCCTGCCCGTGTATGTGTATCCTCCCACAAAAACATAACAGCCCGCCTCTGTTCGCACAGTCTCTGAAGCATGTGCAGTGTTGAGTTCCACCTTGTTGCAACGTCTATGATTAGGCGATGCTGGGGAAGGTTCAAAGAACGCTGATAGGTCTGCATACGGCTGGAGTGTACAGGCGAACGGCGGATATGTGCGCAAAGTCCACGCACTTTGAGGAGCAGGTCGGATAACCCCGGATAACTTTTCAGGAAGCACTGCACCACCAGGTTTAAGGTGTGAGCCAGGCAAGGAATGTGTTTCAGTTGGGAAAGGGAGATGGCAGCCATGAAATTCCTTCCGTTATCACTCACTACCTTGCCTGCCTCAAGATCTACAGTGCCCAGCCACGACTGCGTTTCTTGCTGCAAGAACTCGGACAGAACTTCCGCGGTGTGTCTATTGTCGCCCAAACACTTCATAGCCAATACAGCCTGCTGACGTATGCCAGTAGCTGCCCCATAATGGGAGACCTGGTGTGCAACAGTGGCAGGTGCGGATGGAGTGTTTGTGCGACTGCGGTCTGTGGACGAGCTCTTGCTTCTGCAGGAGGACGAGGAGGAGGAGGAGGAGGAGGAGGGGGTGCGAACGGCTACAGACAACTGTTTACTAGACCGTGGGCTAGGCAGAACTGTCCCAAACTTGCTGTCCCCTGTGGACCCTGAATCCACCACATTTACCCAGTGTGCCGTGATGGACACGTAACGTCCCTGGCCATGCCTACTGGTCCATGCATCTGTTGTCAGGTGCACCTTTGTGCTCACAGATTGCCTGAGTGCATGGACGATGCGCTCTTTAACATGCTGGTGGAGGGCTGGGATGGCTTTTCTGGAAAAAAAGTGTCGACTGGGTAGCTCGTAGCGTGGTACAGCGTAGTCCATCAGGTCTTTGAAAGCTTCGCTTTCAACTAACCGGTAGGGCATCATCTCTAACGAGATTAGTCTAGCTATGTGGGCGTTCAAACCCTGTGTACGCGGATGCGAGGCTAAGTATTTCCTTTTTCTAACCATAGTCTCATGTAGGGTGAGCTGGACTGGAGAGCTGGAGATTGTGGAACTAGCGGGGGTGCCGGTGGACATGGCAGACTGAGAGACGGTGGGAGATGGTATTGTTGCCGCCGGTGCCCTAGATGCAGTGTTTCCTACTACGAAACTGGTGATTCCCTGACCCTGACTGCTTTGGCCTGGCAAAGATACCTGCACAGATACAGCAGGTGGTGCGCTAAATGGTGGTCCTACACTGCCGGAAGGGATGTTGCGTTGATGACTAGCTTCATTGGCCGAGGGTGCAACAACCTTAAGGGACGTTTGGTAGTTAGTCCAAGCTTTCAAATGCATGGTGGTTAAATGTCTATGCATGCAACTAGTATTGAGACTTTTCAGATTCTGACCTCTGCTTAAGGAAGTAGAACATTTTTGACAGATGACTTTGCGCTGATCAATTGGATGTTGTTTAAAAAAATGCCAGACTGCACTCTTTCTAGCATCGGATACCTTTTCAGGCATTGCAGACTGAGCTTTAACCGGATGGCCACGCTGTCCTCCACCAGGTTTTGGCTTTGCCACGCGTTTTGGGCAAGATACGGGCCCGGCAGATGGAACCTGTGGCGATGTTGATGCCTGCTGCGGCCCCTCCTCCTCCTCTGCTTCAGAACTGCTGCCGCCTGCACCCTGTTCCCCCAATGGCTGCCAATCGGGGTCAAGAACTGGGTCATCTAATAACTCTTCTTGTACCTCCTGCGCAACTTCGTCTGTGTCACCGTGTCGTTCGGTGGTATAGCGTTCGTGATGGGGCAACATAGTCTCATCAGGGTCTGATTCTTGATCAGCACCCTGCGAGGGCAATGTTGTGGTCTGAGTCAAAGGACCAGCATAGTAGTCTGGCTGTGGCTGTGCGTCAGTGCACTCCATGTCAGATTCAATTTGTAATGGGCATGGACTGTTAACTGCTTCACTTTCTAAGCCAGGGACGGTATGTGTAAAGAGCTCCATGGAGTAACCCGTTGTGTCGCCTGCTGCATTCTTCTCTGTTGTTGTTTTTGCTGAAGAGGACAAGGAAGTGACTTGTCCCTGACCGTGAACATCCACTAACGACGCGCTGCTTTTACTTTTACCAGTTTCACGAGATGAGGCAAAAGAGCTAGAGGCTGAGTCAGCAAGATAAGCCAAAACTTGCTCTTGCTGCTCCGGCTTTAAAAGCGGTTTTCCTAATCCCAGAAAAGGGAGCGTTCGAGGCCTTGTGTAGCCGGACGACGAACCTGGCTCCACAGCTCCAGACTTAGGTGCAATATTTTTTTCCCCACGACCACCTGATGCTCCACCACTACCACTACCCTCATTACCAGCTGACAATGAACGCCCCCGGCCACGACCTCTTCCACTAGACTTCCTCATTGTTTTAAAAACGTAACCAAACTAACGTTATTTGTTGCAGTCACACAACTTACACGGTGAGCTATAACTTCAGTATGATTTAGCTACCCCTTTACAGGTTGGTGAGACCACAGCGAAAATCAGGCCCAATGTTACACACTCTTTTTTTGGTGGCTGCAAATTAGAGAGATGCCCCACACGCAGGACTGTCACTGAAGCACAAATGTTAATATTAATGTCACACTATTATTTTTTTTTTATTTTTATTTTTTTCAGGAACACTTTAGAAACCCCCCCAAAAAAAAAAAATAGATTTTTGCAGGGAGAATTTAGAAAACAAATGTAACAAACTATATGCTTTCTATGGGCCACTGAGTGAGAGATGACGCACACAGGAATCAGGAGTGGCACACAAGCCCAGAGGCCAATATTTTTCTACCAATGATTGATGGAGTTATTTTCTCTGGTAGATTTTGGAACCCAAATCAAGGAAAAAAAATGTAGGCTTTCTATGGACCACAATTGGAGAGAGAGAGAGAGAGAGAGAGAGATGGCACACCCAGGAGTCAAGACTGGCACACAAGCAGAAAGGCCAATATTAATCTCCCATTTTTTGGGGGGTTTTGTTTTTTTTTTTTGTTTTTTTTTTTTTTCAGGGAGACTTTAGAAAAAAAAATAATAAAAAAAATATGATTTTATCAGGAAGAATTTAGAAACCAAATAAAATAAAATGATTTTTTCAGGGAGAATTTATAAAACAAATAAAAACAAAAATAGGCGTTCTATGGCCCACTGACTGAGAGATGACGCACACAGGAGTCAGGAGTGGCACACAAGCCCAGAGGCCAATATTTTTCTACCAATGATTGATGTAGTTATTTTCTCTGGTAGATTTTGGAACCCAAATCAAGGAAAAAAAATATAGGCTTTCTATGGACCACAATTGGAGAGAGAGAGAGAGAGAGAGAGAGATGGCACACCCAGGAGTCAAGACTGGCACACAAGCAGAAAGGCCAATATTAATCTCCCACTGTTTTTTTTGTTTGTTTTTTTTTTTTTTTTTTCAGGGAGACTTTAGAAAAAAAAATAATAAAAAAAATATGATTTTATCAGGAAGAATTTAGAAACCAAATAAAATAAAATGATTTTTTCAGGGAGAATTTATAAAACAAATAAAAACAAAAATAGGCGTTCTATGGCCCACTGACTGAGAGATGACGCACACAGGAGTCAGGAGTGGCACACAAACCCAGAGGCCAATATTTTTCTACCAATGATTGATGTAGTTATTTTCTCTGGTAGATTTTAGAACCCAAATCAAGGAAAAAAAATATAGGCTTTCTATGGACCACAATTGGAGAGAGAGAGAGAGAGAGAGAGAGAGAGAGAGATGGCACACCCAGGAGTCAAGACTGGCACACAAGCAGAAAGGCCAATATTAATCTCCCACTGTTTTTTTTGGTTGTTTTTTTTTTTTTTTTTTCAGGGAGACTTTAGAAAAAAAAATAATAAAAAAAATATGATTTTATCAGGAAGAATTTAGAAACCAAATAAAATAAAATGATTTTTTCAGGGAGAATTTAGAAAACAAATAAAACCAAAAATAGGCGTTCTATGGCCCACTGACTGAGAGATGACGCACCCAGGAGTCAAGACTGGCACACAAGCAGAAAGGCCAATATTAATCTCCCACTGTTTTTTTTTTTTTTTTTCAGGGAGACTTTAGAAAAAAAAATAATAAAAAAAATATGATTTTATCAGGAAGAATTTAGAAACCAAATAAAATAAAATGATTTTTTCAGGGAGAATTTAGAAAACAAATAAAACCAAAAATAGGCGTTCTATGGCCCACTGACTGAGAGAGAGAGAGAGATGGAACGCTTAGTACTGGCACACAAGCCCAAAGGGCAATATTAATCTCCCTTTTTTTTTCCAGGGAGAATTTCTAAAACCCAAAAAAAAAAAAAAATAGGCTTTCTATGGCCCACTATTTGTGAGAGAGATGGGACGCTCAGGACTGGCACAGATGGCACGCTCAGGACTGGCACAGAAGCCCAGAGGCCAATATTAATCTCCCTTTTTTTCTGGGAGAATTTATAAAACCAAAAAAATATTTAAATAGGCTTTCTATGGCCCACTATTTGTGAGAGAGATGGCACGCTCAGGACTGGCACAGATGGCACGCTCACAACTGGCACACAAGCCCAGAGGCCAATATTAATCTCCCTTTTTTCAGGGAAAATTTATAAAACCAAAAAAAAAATTAAATAGGCTTTCTATGGCCCACTATTTGTGAGAGAGATGGCACGCTCAGGACTGGCACAGATGGCACGCTCACAACTGGCACACAAGCCCAGAGGCCAATATTAATCTCCCTTTTTTCAGGGAAAATTTATAAAACAAAAAAAAAAATTAAATAGGCTTTCTATGGCCCACTATTTGTGAGAGAGATGGCACGCTCAGGGCTGGCACAGATGGCACGCTCAGGACTGGCACACAAGCCCAGAGGCCAATATTAATCTCCCTTTTTTTCAGGGAGAATTTATAAAACCAAAAAAAAAAATAAATAGGCTTTCTATGGCCCACTATTTGTGAGAGAGATGGCACGCTCAGGGCTGGCACAGATGGCACGCTCAGGACTGGCACACAAGCCCAGAGGCCAATATTAATCTCCCTTTTTTTCAGGGAGAATTTATAAAACCCAAAAAAAAATAAAATAGGCTTTCTATGGCCCACTATTTGTGAGAGAGATGGCACACTCAGGACTGGCACACAAGCCCAAAGGCCAATATTAATCTCCCACTGTATTTTTATCAGGGAGAATTTATACACCCCACAAAAAAAAATACAGAAAAATGAAAAGGCTTTCTATGGCCCACTATGTGAGAGAGATGGCACACACAGGGATGGCACTCTAGCAGAAATGCCAAATTGCCAATCTTAATCTCCCACCAAAAAAAAAAAAAAAAACAGGGAATGTCCTACAATTACTATCTCCCTGCCTGCAGTAATCTCAGCCAGGTATGGCAGGCAGCTACTATCTCCCTGCCTGCAGTAATCTCAGCCAGGTATGGCAGGCAGCAATAAGGAGTGGACTGATGCACAAATGAAATAAAAAGTGTGGACAAACAAAAAAGATAGCTGTGCAGAAAGGAAGGAACAAGAGGATTTGTGCTTTGAAAAAAGCAGTTGGTTTGCACAGCGGCGTACACACAGCAATGCAGCTATCAGGGAGCCTTCTAGGGCAGCCCAATGAGCTACAGCGCTGAGGGGAAAAAAAAAAAAAAAAAACCTTCCACTGTCCCTGCACACCGAGGGTGGTGTTGGACAGTGCAAATCGCTGCAGCACAAGCGGTTTTGTGGTTAATGGACCCTGCCTAACGCTATCCCTGCTTCTGACAAAGCGGCAGCAACCTCTCCCTAAGCTCAGATCAGCAGCAGTAAGATGGCGGTCGGCGGGAACGCCTCTTTATAGCCCCTGTGACGTCGCAGACAGCAAGCCAATCACTGCAATGCCCTTCTCTAAGATGGTGGGGACCAGGACCTATGTCATCACGCTGCCCACACTCTGCGTTTACCTTCATTGGCTGAGAAATGGCGCTTTTCGCGTCATTGAAACGCGACTTTGGCGCGAAAGTCGCGTACCGCATGGCCGACCCCGCACAGGGGTCGGATCGGGTTTCATGAAACCCCGACTTAGCCAAAAGTCGGCGACTTTTGAAAATGTTCGACCCGTTTCGCTCAACCCTAGCTGGGACCGACGTCTCCGCTGAGCAGGTTCCACTGCGGCTGGAGAGGAATGGGAGACCGCAGCAGACATGGTTTGAGATTCCCCCTGTGCAGCGGCAGGAACTCAACACCTAACAAACCCTGTCAGAACCTTTCGGACGAACATGAACGAAAATTATGAGGAAAAGGCTCTCATCCATCACCAGTATCTGACCTCACAAATACACTTCTGGACAAATAGTCAAAAACTCCCACAGACACCTCCAAAATCTTGAAGAAACAACTTTACAGAAAGGTGGTAGCTGCAAAAAGGGACCAACTTTATATAAATGCTTATGGATTTAGAATGAGATGTCATAAAAGCTCCAGTAAGTGTAATGTAAGTATCCAAATAGTTTTGTGTATATACAGTAATGTATATAATAAAAATGTATTCTGTGAGTCAAAGGAACAAACTTCTGGAAACTCTACTAGCATTTGGACTACAATCGCTTGACAATATTAAAGGGAACCTGTCACCCCCCCCCCTCAGGCGTCTGTAACTAAAAAAGCCATCTTGTGCAGCACTAATACTGCATTCTGACAAGGTGGCGCCGGGGCGCCGCCTCCTCTTCCTTCATCAGCGTCCCTGGCGCCTTCGCTGTAAGTTCGAAGGGCAGCGCAACTGCGCATGCCTGGAAAAAAATACTTACAGCACAGGCGCCGGGAACGCTAATGAAGCAAGAGGAGGCGGCGCCCAGCACGCACAGGCCTGGAGTGACAGCTGTGCTGCGTCTGATTAGGGGGGAAAGACCCGTCCCCGGGACAATTTCACGGTATGAGGGGGCATATTTTATTACCGTTTATTTCAGTGTGTGCAGGGAGCATAACTAAAAGAGCCACCTTGTCAGAATGCAGCATTAATGCTGCACAAGGTGGCTCTTTTAGTTACAAACACCTGAGGGGGGTGACAGGTTCCATTTAATGTAATGAGCCACTGTGAGAGCAACTGCGGTGTGTTACATTGACAGCATAGTAAACCAGTTTGGCTCTTGCTAAATCTGTATGTTTCAACACTTTTATTTTACCCAGAAATGAAAATACCTAAAATGCAATTTAAGAAGATACAGTGGGGCAAAAAAGTATTTAGTCAGTCAGCAATAGTGCAAGTTCCACCACTTAAAAAGATGAGAGCCGTCTGTAATTTACATCATAGGTAGATCTCAACTACGGGAGACAAACTGAGAAAAAAAAATCCAGAAAATCACATTGTCTGTTTTTTTAACAATTTATTTGCATATTATGGTGGAAAATAAGTATTTGGTCAGAAACAAACAATCAAGGTTTCTGGCTCTCACAGACCTGTAACTTCTTCTTTAAGAGTCTCCTCTTTCCTCCACTCATTACCTGTAGTAATGGCACCTGTTTAAACTTGTTATCAGTATAAAAGACACCTGTGCACACCCTCAAACAGTCTGACTCCAAACTCCACTATGGTGAAGACCAAAGAGCTGTCAAAGGACACCAGAAACAAAATTGTAGCCCTGCACCAGGCTGGGAAGACTGAATCTGCAATAGCCAACCAGCTTGGAGTGAAGAAATCAACAGTGGGAGCAATAATTAGAAAATGGAAGACATACAAGACCACTGATAATCTCCCTCGATCTGGGGCTCCACGCAAAATCCCACCCTGTGGGGTCAGAATGATCACAAGAACGGTGAGAAAAAATCCCAGAACCACGCGGGGGGACCTAGTGAATGAACTGCAGAGAGCTGGGACCAATGTAACAAGGCCTACCATAAGTAACACACTACGCCACCATGGACTCAGATCCTGCAGTGCCAGATGTGTCCCACTGCTTAAGCCAGTACATGTCCGGGCCCGTCTGAAGTTTGCTAGAGAGCATTTGGATGATCCAGAGGAGTTTTGGGAGAATGTCCTATGGTCTGATGAAACCAAACTGGAACTGTTTGGTAGAAACACAACTTGTCGTGTTTGGAGGAAAAAGAATACTGAGTTGCATCCATCAAACACCATACCAACTGTAAAGCATGGTGGTAGAAACATCATGCTTTGGGGCTGTTTCTCTGCAAAGAGGCCAGGACGACTGATCCGGGTACATGAAAGAATGAATGGGGCCATGTATCATGAGATTTTGAGTGCAAACCTCCTTCCATCAGCAAGGGCATTGAAGATGAAACGTGGCTGGGTCTTTCAACATGACAATGATCCAAAGCACACCGCCAGGGCAACGAAGGAGTGGCTTCGTAAGAAGCATTTCAAGGTCCTGGAGTGGCCTAGCCAGTCTCCAGATCTCAACCCTATAGAAAACCTTTGGAGGGAGTTGAAAGTCCGTGTTGCCAAGCGAAAAGCCAAAAACATCACTGCTCTAGAGGAGATCTGCATGGAGGAATGGGCCAACATACCAACAACAGTGTGTGGCAACCTTGTGAAGACTTACAGAAAGCGTTTGACCTCTGTCATTGCCAACAAAGGATATATTACAAAGTATTGAGATGAAATTTTGTTTCTGACCAAATACTTATTTTCCACCATAATATGCAAATAAAATGTTAAAAAAACAGACAATGTGATTTTCTGGATTTTTTTTTCTCAGTTTGTCTCCCATAGTTGAGGTCTACCTATGATGTAAATTATAGACGCCTCTCATCTTTTTAAGTGGTGGAACTTGCACTATTGCTGACTGACTAAATACTTTTTTGCCCCACTGTATATTTCTAGGGGTTTAGAAGTTTATATCATTCTGACCCACTTGATTAATTTCCTATATAAAGACCCACTGACTCATTTTCATTAGCTCAGACTTCAGGGTGCAAAAAGCTGTATGGGAGAATGGTAAATAAGTTCTGTGCAATCCCTCGCTGCCTGCAATGGACATATTGGTTTTAAAAGCTGTAATTTAAAGCCTCTTAAGCCAGGAATATTGAAACTCATTACCTAACATCAGGAGATGATTGAGCTCATGCTCTTCAGCATCATCTACTTATCAATCTTATGTTTCTCATCTGGAAATTTATGGAAACTTTACGGCTTCACAAATAAAGAAGGTTGTATACAGGTACACCATAAAATAGTAATGTCATATATTACATGATGTTTGCTTCTTTTACTTTGCTAGGTGCATTGCTTCCGATTATTAGCCTCGGCAATCTCAGGTCATACCTGCAGGAATTATAGACTGGTTAAACGGAAAGAAATAAACTCGAGTACTGCAACTTGGAGTAAGGGCATGTTCATACTGGCAGTGGCCATTAAATAGACAAAACCTAACATAGAAACAAAATGAGCATGTACACTGCTGTAAGTAAGTAAAAAGCAATAATGCATTAAAAACATAAGGTACTTAGTAAACAATATTTTTTTATTTTAAAAAAAAGTGTTAAAGCCATCCCACCAGCACCAAGGTGTGTCTAATAGGGACAGTCGTAAACTCTAGTATTAAATGCTCAAGATATGCCAAAAATTACCTCAAGGTGAATGAGGGCGTAGCAGGATCAGGTTCCCACTATGGCCATCCAGCAATGAGAAGTCCTAAAGCAAAACCTAAAGAACCGGAGGAGCATGTTCACACTGACCATTAAACAGACAAAGCCTAAGGGTACGTTCACATTTGCGGTTTGCGCCGCAGCGTCGCCGCCGCAACAAAACGCATGCGTCGTGCGGCCCTATCTTTAACATTGGCGCCGCATGGGGCCGCATGTGCATGCGTTGTGTTGCGTTTTACGCCGCATGCGGCGTTAGGGCGCACCTGTCTGGGCGCGGCAAACGCAACATGTTGGATTTTTTGTGCGGCGCCGACCTTTTAAAAAACGCATGCGTCGTGCGGCCCTATCTTTAACATTGGCGCCGCATGGGGCCGCATGTGCATGCGTTTTGCTGCGTTTTTGTTTGCGTTGTGCGTTGCGGCGACGACGCTGCGGCGCACAACGCAAATGTGAACTTAGACTAACATAGTAACAAAATGAATGTATAACATAAAAAACCATCCCACCAGTACCCAATTGGGATGGTCCTAAGCTCTAGTATTAAAACCTTACTATGTGTTCCTATTGGGTACACCTTTGTGCTGGTGGGATGGCTTTTATGCTTTTCTTTATCAAAAACTATGTTTAATAAGTACCCTATGTTTTGGTTTTTTTTATGTACTACTACTTTTTACTTACAGCAGAGTATATGTCCATTTTGTTTCTAGCTTACGTTTTATAATTGACTGACTGCAGCAGTCATAAGCACATGATTGGCACATGAACACGGAGCAGCAGTATTGAAGGTGTAAGAGATTAACCCCTAAAATGTCCAATGACGTCTATATCTGACATTGGACTCTTCCCCCTGTTTGGTGTGGGCTCCTGCGATGAGCCCACACCTTTTCCAGCTCATGACAGCTGATCTCATCAGATGTCATGTGCCCTGAGGGTATGTTCCCATGGTCAGTAAATGCTGCGGGTTGGGCACTGCGTACATCCACAGCATCCAACCCGCAGCAGCCAGATGTTACAGCATAGTGGATGGGATGTGAAGAAATCCCATCTCCACTATGCGCGCTGTTGTGAATTCTGTGGCTGAATTCACTCCTGTGGTCACAAGTGGTACTGCAGCTTCTGAGCTTCCTCCCTCAGGTGTTCTGGTGAGCTCGTTAACTGCTTCATTACTTAACTCCGCCTGATGCTGCTATCCTTGCTCCTTGTCAATGTTTCAGTGTTGGATCTGAGCTTCTCCTGATTGTTCCTGTGACCTGCTGCTCTGTATAGCTAAGTGCTTTTTGCTTTTTTGTTGCTTTTTTTCTGTCCAGCTTGTCTTTTGTTTTGCTGGAAGCTCTGAGACGCAAAGGGTGTACCGCCGTGCCGTTAGTTCGGCACGGTGGGTTTTTTTTGCCCCCTTTGCGTGGTTTTGCTTTAGGGTTTTTTGTAGACTGCAAAGTTCGCTTTACTGTCCTCGCTCTGTCCTAGAATATCGGGCCCCACTTTGCTGAATCTATTTCATCCCTACGTTTTGTCTTTTCATCTTACTCACAGTCATTATATGTGGGGGGCTGCCTTTTCCTTTGGGGAATTTCTCTGGGGCAAGTCAGGCCTATTTTTCTATCTTCAGGCTAGCTAGTTTCTTAGGCTGTGCCGAGTTGCCTAGGTAGTTGTTAGGCGCAATCCACAGCCGCTTTTAGTTGTGTTTAGGATAGGATCAGGTGTGCAGTCTACAGAGTTTCCACGTCTCAGAGCTCGTTCTTGTATTTTTGGGTATTTGTCAGATCACTGTGTGCGCTCTGATCGCTAAGCACACTGTGTTTCTGGATTGCCTTCATAACACCTGTCATTAGCAAACATAACAGCGCGCACCTGTGAGCAGGTTGTGGGATGCAGTAAGGGAAAGGAGGCAGAGCAAGGGTTAACATTAATTTTTACTTGAACAGGGGAATACTCCACGCAGGGAGGGTAAAGGAGAGGCAGGGGTATGGCAGGTGATATGAGCACAATAGGTGTGCTGAGGGAGGTAACGAAGGCAATAGGTATAGCAACTGTTCATTAAGGGTCAACTTATCAGTCCAACGGCTCCCTGACTGCAGAGTCCTAGGTTCAAATGGTAGTGCCAAAGCGGTTAGCACGTGATGAATCTGGTGTCGTCCTGCAGGCGTTGATGATCCGGTTCCTGGTGGTAACGATGAGTCCTTGACATCATGCGTGGGGTCCTGGGTCCAGGATTTGGGTTGCAGAGTGAAGAGCAGTCTGCAAAGCTGCCGGAGCTTGACGAAGCTCAGCAGAAGTATGCGAGTGAGAGAGGGAACAGTTCTCGGTAAGTCACCCAGTGTTTCCTAATCGACACGAGCGCGGTATTTACTTACCCATAGCGTTGGATACCTTGAGCAGCGGGAGCCAACAGGCAAAATGGAGTTCTCCAGTCACAGTCTCTGTAAGTGGCAGCAGGGATACTATAGCGCAGACCTGTGCTGTCACGGTGCTCAGAGGACAGAGCACCAAACTTCCCCTGCTGTGCGCTGAGTGCTCCCGCCAAGTCTGCCTGCCTTTTCGTGTGCTCTGCTCTTTTTAGCCTAGCTATGCCCCATGTTGTGAATTCCGCTCTTGGGCTCCCTCCGGTCATTGTAAGTAGCATTTTTGTGAGTTCTGCTCTTGGGCTCCCTCCTGTGGTTTTGAGTGGTATGGCTGCTTCTTGGATTTAGTTTCTGCAGCTGTTTTCACTGATCGTCTTTCTGGCTCGGCTATATTAGTCTGGCTTTATCCCTCATTCAATGCCAGTTGTCAATTGTTCCAGCCTGGAGTTATTGCTCTTTGGATTTTCCTGACTCTCTGACCAGTTCAGCAAAGTTAAGTCCTTGCTTGTTCTTTTGCAGTTCACTTGTTGTGGACTTTGTTGTTCAGCACTTTCTTTGTTTTGCTCATTTGTCCAGCTTATCAGTATGGATCTATTCAGCTAGCTGGAAGCTCTGGGCAGCAGAGTTTGCCCTCCACACCTTTAGTCAGGTGTGGAGATTTTTGCATTTCTCTGCGGTGGACTTTTTCTAGTTTTTTTTACTGACCGCACAGCGTTCTGTCCTGTACTATTTCTATCTAGCTAGAAGTGGCCTTCTGTGCTAAATCTTGTTTCATACTACGTATGTCATTTCCTTCTCCTCTCACAGTCATTATTTGTGGGGGGCTAAACTATCCTTTGGAGATTTTCTCTGAGGCAAGATAGTTTTCCTGCTTCTATCTTTAGGGGTAGTTAGCTCTTAGGCTGTGACGAGATGCCTAGGGAGAGTTAGGTGCATTCCACGGCTACTTCTAGTGTTGCGTTGAGCTTAGGGACTGCGGTCAGTATAGTTACCACCTGCTCAGAGCTAGTCGCATGTCGCTCCTTAATCACCAGACCATAACAGCCCCCTGCCCCTCCTGTCACGGGCAAAGGTCAGGCTGGGTTTCTAAGCTTTCCCCCAGATAACAAAGGTGACAGTCCCAACAGTTCCCAACCTGGCACAAGAAATGTACCCCCGCTCCGGTCCCTCTTCTTACACACCAGCACTCGTGGCTTCCCTGTGGAGATGCACATGTGATGCGTCTTTTCAGACCACAGCATGTCAATTTATCTTGCGGAGATGCTTTGTCTCTGCAAGATAATATCCCCGTACAATGTATTGGGCACAGTGATTCCACACATTTCAATGAAAGCATGCGGAATCACCTGCGTTCAAAATCTGACAGCCCTTTGGATGGAGCGGACATGTACTGCATCCAAAGCGCTGCTGGTCTCTGACTGTGGGAACATACCCTAACAGCCGCAGGTGGAATCGCCATTTTGGCGTCAGCGGCACCATCTTGGAGGAGGAAATTTTTTTCTGCTTTAACAAAATGACTCTTCCACAAAATGCTGAAAAGATCTGAAGCTTGGAGTTTTTTTTTAGCATAGATTTCTACAGCATACCCTAGCATCATGTAGCTCATAGGTGGGGAATCTCAAGCCCGGGGGTCATTTACGCCCTCAATGACCTTTTCTTCCCCTCTAGCAGATTCTCGCAAGCATGCACATGCAATCTTGCCTTGCGCAGGCGTGTTCTACGTAGGACAGAGAATGAACTTCAATCCAATATTGCAGCCAGCATGCTGCCAGCGGGTAAGGAAAGGGTGAATCAAACACCCGAAAACCCTGCCCCTATGGCTGAAGATTGTTATCTCCAAATTCAGGTGACAGAGTCCCTTTAACTCAGGAAGAGTTCAGAAATCAATATTTTGTGGAATAACCATGATTTTTAATCACAGCTTTCATGCATGATTTCCACCAGTCTTTAACCTCTTTACCCCCAAGGGTGGTTTGCACGTTAATGACCGGGCCAATTTTTACAATTCTGACCACTGTCCCTTTATGAGGTTATAACTCTGGAACGCTTCAACGGATCCCAGTTAATCTGACACTGTTTTCTCGTGACATATTGTACTTCATGACAATGGTAAAAATTCTTTGATAGTACCTGCGTTTATTTGTGAAAAAAACGGAAATTTGGCGAAAAATTATGAAAATTTCGTAATTTTCCAACTTTGAATTTTTATGCAATTAAATCACAGAGATATGTCACACAAAATACTTAATAAGTAACATTTCCCACATGTCTACTTTACATCAGCACAATTTTGGAACCAAAATTTTTTTTTGTTAGGGAGTTATAAGGGTTAAAAGTTGACCAGCAATTTCCCATTTTTACAACACCATTTTTTTTTTGGGACCACATCTCATTTGAAGTCATTTTGAGGGGTCTATATGATAGAAAATACCCAAGTGTGACACCATTCTAAAAACTACACCCCTCAAGATGCACAAAACCACATTCAAGAAGTTTATTAACCCTTCTGGTGATTCACAGGAATTTTTTGAATGTTTAAATAAAAATGAACATTTAACTTTTTTCCACAAAAAATTTTATTCAGTTCCAATTTGTTTTATTTTACCAAGTGTAAGAGGAGAAAATGGACCCCAAAAGTTGTTGTACAATTTGTCCTGAGTACGCCAATACCCCACATGTGGGGGTAAACCACTGTTTGGGCGCATGGCACAGCTCGGAAGCGAAGGAGCGCCATTTGACTTTTCAATGCAAAATTGACTGGAATTGAGATGGCACGCCATGTTTCGTTTGGAGAGCCCCTGATGTGCCTAAACATTGAAACCCCCCACAAGTGACACCATTTTGGAAAGTAGACCCCCTAAGGAACTTATCTAGAGGTGTGATGAGCACTTTGACCCAACAAGTGCTTCACAGAAGTTTATAATGTAGAACCGTAAAAATAAAAAATCATATTTTTTCACAAAAATTTACTTTTCGCCCCCAATTATTTATTTTTCCAAGGGTAAGAGAAGAAATTGGATGCCAAAGTTGTTGTACAATTTGTCCTGAGTACGCTGATACCCCATATGTGGGGGTAAACCACTGTTTGGGCGGATGGGAGAGCTCGGAAGGGAAGGAGCGCCGTTTGACTTTTCAATGCAAAATTGACAGGAATTGAGATGGGACGCCATGTTGCGTTTGGAGAGCCACTGATGTGCCTAAACATTGAAACCCCCCACAAGTGACACCATTTTGGAAAGTAGACCCCCTAAGGAACTTATCTAGAGGTGTGGTGAGCACTTTGACCCACCAAGTGCTTCACAGAAGTTTATAATGCAGAACCAAAAAAATAAAAAATCATATTTTTTCACAAAAATTATCTTTTCGCCCCCAATTTTTTATTTTTACAAGGGTAAGAGAAGAAATTGGACCCCAAAAGTTGTTGTACAATTTGTCCTGAGTACGCCAATACCCCACATGTGGGGGTAAACCACTGTTTGGGCGCATGGCACAGCTCGGAAGCGAAGGAGCGCCATTTGACTTTTCAATGCAAAATTGACTGGAATTGAGATGGGACACCATGTTTCGTTTGGAGAGCCCCTGATGTGCCTAAACATTGAAACCCCCCACAAGTGACACCATTTTGGAAAGTAGACCCCCTAAGGAACTTATCTAGAGGTGTGGTGAGCACTTTGACCCAACAAGTGCTTCACAGAAGTTTATAATGTAGAACCCTTAAAAATAAAAAATCATATTTTTTCACAAAAATTATCTTTTCGCCCCCAATTTTTTATTTTTCCAAGGGTAAGAGAAGAAATTAGACCCCAAAGTTGTTGTACAATTTGTCCTGAGTACGCTGATACCCCATATGTGGGGGTAAACCACTGTTTGGGCGGATGGGAGAGCTCGGAAAGGAAGGAGCGCCGTTTGACTTTTCAATGCAAAATTGACAGGAATTGAGATGAGACGCCATGTTGCGTTTGCAGAGCCCCTAATGTACCTAAATAGTAGAAACCCCTCACAAGTGACACCATTTTGGAAAGTAGACCCCCTAAGGAACTTATCTAGATGTGTGGTGAGCGCTTTGACCCACCAAGGGCTTCACAGAAGTTTATAATGGAGAGCCGTAAAAATAAAACAAACATTTTTTCCCACAAAAATTATTTTTTAGCCCCCAGTTTTGTATTTTCCCGAGGGTAAGAAGAGAAATTCGACCCCAAAAGTTGTTGTCCAATTTGTCCTGAGTACGCTGATACCCCATATGTTGGGGGGAACCACCGTTTGGGCGCATGAGAGGGCTCGGAAGGGAAGGAGTGCCATTTGGAATGCAGACTTAGATGGAATGGTCTGCAGGCATCACATTGCGTTTGCAGAACCCCTAATGTACCTAAACAGTAGAAACCCCCACAAGTGACCCCATATTGGAAACTAGACCCCCCAGGGAACTTATCTAGATGTGTTGTGAGAACTTTGAACTCCCAAGTGTTTCACTACAGTTTATAACGGAGAGCCGTAAAAATAAAAAATCTTTTTTTTTCCCACAAAAATTATTTTTTAGCCCCCAGTTTTGTATTTTCCCAAGGGTAACAGGAGAAATTGGACCCCAACAGTTGTTGTCCTATTTATCCTGAGTACACTGATATCCCATATGTTGGGGTAAACCCCTGTTTGGGCACACGGGAGAGCTCGGAAGGGAAGAAGCACTGTTTTACTTTTTCAACGAAGAATTGGCTGAAATTGAGATCGGACGCCATGTCGCGTTTGGAGAGCCCCTGATGTGCCTAAACAGTGGAAACCCCCAAATTATAACTGAAACCCTAATCCAAACACACCCCTAACCCTAATTCCAACGGTAACCCTAACCACACCTCTAACCCTGACACACCCCTAACCCTAATCCCAACCCTATTCCCAACTGTAAATGTAATCTAAACCCTAACTGTAACTTTAGCCCCAACTCAAACTGTAGCCCTAGCCCTAACCCTAGCCCTAACCCTAACCCTAGCCCTAGCCCTAGCCCTAACCCTAGCCCTAACCCTAGCCCTAACCCTAACCCTAACCCTAGCCCTAACCCTAGCCCTAGCCCTAACCCTAATGGGAAAATGGAAATAAATACATTTTTTAAATTTTTCCCTAACTAAGGGGGTGATGAAGGGGGGTTTGATTTACTTTTATAGCGGGTTTTTGAGCGGATTTTTATGATTGGCAGCCGTCACACACTGAAAGACGCTTTTTATTGCAAAAAATATTTTTTGCATTACCACATTTTGAGAGCTATAATTTTTCCATATTTTGGTCCACAGAGTCATATGAGGTCTTGTTTTTTGCGGGACGAGTTGACGTTTTTATTGGTAACATTTTCGGGCACGTGACATTTTTTGATCGCTTTTTATTCCGATTTTTGTGAGGCAGAATGACCAAAAACC
Organism: Ranitomeya imitator; assembly: GCF_032444005.1. NCBI lineage: Eukaryota > Metazoa > Chordata > Amphibia > Anura > Dendrobatidae > Ranitomeya > Ranitomeya imitator. The sequence continues at coordinate 86,671,408 of NC_091284.1, read as the reverse complement.
AGCTATTCATGAAATTCTTTTGGGGGAGGCGTTTATACCGTTCCGCGTTTGGTAAAATTGATAAAGCAGTTTTATTCTTCGGGTCAGTACGATTACAGCGACACCTCACTTATATCATTTTTTTATGTTTTGTCGCTTTTATACGATAAAAACTATTTTATAGAAAAAATAATTATTTTTGCATCGCTTTATTCTCAAGGACTATAACTTTTTTATTTTTTTGCTGATGATGCTGTATTGCGGCTCGTTTTTTGCGGGACAAGATGACGCTTTCATCGGTACCATAGTTATTTATATGTGTCTTTTTGATCGCGTGTTATTCCATTTTATGTTCGGCGGTATGATAATAAAGCGTTGTTTTTTGCCTCGTTTTTTTTTTTTTCTTACGGTGTTTTCTGAAGGGGTTAACTAGTGGGCCAGTTTTATAGGTCGGGCCGTTACGGACGCGGCGATACTAAATATATGTACTTTTATTGTTTTTTTTATTTATTTAGATAAAGAAATGTATTTATGGGAATAATATATTTTTTTCCATTATTTTGGAATATTTTTTTTATTTTTTTTTACACATTTGGAAAAAAATTTATTTACTTTTTTACTTTGTCCCAGGGGGGGACATCACAGATCGGTGATCTGACAGTGTGCACAGCACTCTGTCAGATCACTGATCTCACTTGGAGCAGTACAGCCTACACAGTGCCTGCTCTGAGCAGGCTCTGTGAAGCCACCTCCCTCCCTGCAGGACCCGGATCTGCGGCCATCTTAAATCCGGGTCTGGAGCAGGCAGGGAGGGAGGTAAGACCCTCGCAGCAACGCGATCACATCGTGTTGCTGCGGGGGGCTCAGGGAAGCCCGCAGGGAGTCCCCTCCCTGCGCGATGCTTCCCTGCACCGCCGGCACATCGCGATCATCTTTGATCGCGGTGTGCCAGGGGTTAATGTGCCGGGGGCGGTCCGTGACCACTCCTGGCACATAGTGCCGGATGTCAGCTGCGATAGGCAGCTGACATCCGGCCACGATCGGCCGCGCTCCCCCCGTGAGCGCCGCCGATCGCGCTGGACGTACTATCCCGTCCGTGGTCATAGGGGCCCACCCCACCTCGACGGAATAGTATGTCCGATATCAGAAAGGGGTTAACACTGCTTCTGGCGCAAAAATTATTGATGGCTTGTGACTATCTATCATTCTCTTGATTACATTCTAGAGGTTTTCAATGGGGTTCAGGTCTGGAGATTGGGCTGCCCATGACAGGGTTTTGATGTAGTGGTCTCTTAATTTTCGACCAGAGCTGTATATACCACAGCCCAATGTCACATGTGATGTCTATACCACAGCTCCATGTTTCCTATGATGTCTATAGTGCAGTCACACGTCTCCTGTGATGTCTATACCACAGCCCCATGTCTTCTGTGATGTATATGCCGCAGACTCATGTCTCCTGTGATGTCCATACCGCAGCTCCATGTCTCCTGTGTAGATATGGGCGGACACCTGGATGTTCGGGTCCGATGGGTTCGGCCGAACAGTTACTGGACACAGTAAAGTTTCTGCCTTGAAATGAGGTTTATTGTACTAACAGAAAATGTGCAATCTGCATTCAAACAAAATTTGACAGGTGCATAAGTATGGGCACCCTTTTCATTTTCTTGTTTTAAATACTCCTACCTACTTTTAACTGACTTACTAAAGCCCTTTTTTTTGTTTTCTAACCTCATTGAGCTTTGAATTTCATAGCCAGGTGTATGCAATCATGAGAAAAGCTACTTAAAGTGGCCACTTGCAAGTTGTTCTCCTGTTTGAATCTCCTCTGAAGAGTGGCATCATGGGCTCCTCAAAACAACTGTCTAATGATCTGAAAACAAAGATTATTCAACATAGTTGTTCAGGGGAAGGATACAAAAAGCTGTCTCAGAGATTTAACCTGTCAATTTCCACTGTGAGGAACATAATAAGGAAATGGAAGAACACAGGTAGAGTTCTTGTTAAGGCCAGAAGTGGCAGGCCAAGAAAAACATCAGAAAGGCAGAGAAGAAGAATGGTGAGATCAGTCAAGGACAATCCTCAGACCACCTCCAGAGAGCTGCAGCATCAACTTGCTGCAGATGGTGTCACTGTGCTTCGGTCAACTATACAATGCACTTTGCACAAGGAGAAGCTGTATGGGAGAGTGATGCGAAAGAAGCCGTTTCTGCAAGCACGCCACAAACAGAGTCGGCTGAGGTATGCAAAAGCACATTTGGAGAAGCCAATTTCTTTTTGGAAGAAGGTCCTGTGGACTGATGAAACCAAGATTGAGTTGTTTGGTCATACAAAAAGGCGTTATGCATGGCGGCCAAAAAACACAGCATTCCAAGAAAAACACTTGCTACCCACAGTAAAATTTGGAGGAGGTTCCATCATGCTTTGGGGCTGTGTGGCCAATGCAGGCACCGGGAATCTTGTTAAAGTTGAGGGACGCATGGATTCCTTAAGATTAATAGCGGTGCCCAAACTTTTTCATATAACTGTATATGGTAAATAAACACACAGCCAGAATAAATTATTTTATTTGAAATAAAACAAAACACACTTTTACTTTAAAAAAATAAATAAATAAACACATTTATCTCCTGTGATGTATATACTCCAGCTATGGTGTATTCTATATGATGTATATACTCCAGCCTCAGTGTCTCCTATGTGATATATACAACAGTCTCGGTGTCTCCTATGTGATTATACACACAGCAGTCTCAGGGTCCCCTATGTGATATGTACTGCAGATCTCCAACTATTCGAGTTTTAATAATGTAACATGAGCAGTAATGAAGGAGACCTGCAGTGTTATATACATCTGTGTCTGGTAAAACGTATTGCTGCGAGTTTTTTTTTACAAAACTTAGCATCGCAAAGAGTCGCTTGTGCTCCAGACCGATGCAAATCTGGAAAAGCAGTTATGAGTGGCAACATCATCAACACCACCTAACATCACAGCAACACCAAAGAGAAGCAGTTCCAGCCATCACATTAGGGGTGAGTTAATTAAATATTTGACCACATATAGCAGGATAATTTTAAAGTGGATAATTTAGTACGGCCCCCAAAGAAAGGTATAAATTTACAAATAGCCACTCGCACAAAAACGTTTTCCCACCTCGATGTAGCTCCTTGTTACAAAAAATGGACCACTGTCACACAGGCTCCGTTACCCATTGGAACATGCCACATTTTTTAATCTTTTGGATTCATAGTACAAAAGAAAAAGGCCTTATGCCTACATATGACTTTGTCTGCAAATGAAGTTACAGTTTACCTCTACAGCAAACTCATTCCAGTTTCATACAAAATGTAGTCATAATATGATTAGAATTGGTTTAGAAAAAGTTTCATACATCTTGTAAATAAAACACATGTCTTATATTTTCAGCCATGTCCACAAAGACAAAACTTTCAAGTGTAAAGGAGGAAGTATTTTAATAAAAGTTATGTAATGGAAACAAAGACTGATGGAGGACCACATGGCTGTTGGGGAAATAAAAGTAGATATTTTTGGTTCTAGATCATATTAATGCTAAAAATTCCAATCTCTTTATTCCTACTGATCATTTCACTTAACACTATAAATTAACAATGTTATAATTGTGATTTATGTATATTCATTGTATAGCATTGACTATTCTGTTCATGTTTCTGGATCTTAATATAGTGTCATCGTGTTTCGATTAGTGACACCTGGATGAAGGCGGTTTACTGATGCGCTAAATGCATTTTTCGCTTCTTATTTCTTTTGCCTTTGTTACAGCTGTGCGAAAAATCCAGGGTTTAATAATCCATGAAAACTGGTTATCTACAGAGATTGATTACTCACCAAATATAGCTCTCATTCATTAAATGCGTAATATATAAAGCAGTGGGATATCATGTTTCATGATTCTATAAATTCACTACAAGTTGTTGGTGATTGAATTATTAAAGCAAGGCACTGTGCCTTCTTAAAGATAGAATCATAAAATGTTAGAGTTGGAAGGCACCTCCAGGGTCATCTTGTCCAACCCCTGCTCGATGCAGGATTCACGAAACCTGTTGTGAATTCTGTGGCAGAGCTCCCTCCTGTGGTCACAAGTGGTACTTCGGCTGATTCTGTCTGTGAGCTTCCGTTGGTGGAGGAGAGTGGTACTGCGGCTTCTGAGTTTCCTTCCTCAGGTGATGTGGTGAAGTCGTTAGGTGCTGCTCTATTTAACTCCACCTGGTGCTCTGATCCTGGCTTCCAGTCAATTTTCTAGTTTTGGACTTGCTTCCTCCTGGATCGTTCCTGTGGCCTGCTGCTCTGCATAGCTAAGTTTCGCTTGTGTTATTTTTTGTTTGCTGTTTTTTCTGTCCAGCTTGCTTATTTGGTTTTTCTTGCTTGCTGGAAGCTCTGGGACGCAGAGGGTGTACCTCCGTGCCGTTAGTCGGTACGGAGGGTCTTTTTGCCCCCTTTGCGTGGTTGTTTGTAGGGTTTTGTGTTGACCACAAAGTTACCTTTCCTATCCTCGCTCTGTTCAGAAAGTCGGGCCTCACTTTGCTAAATCTATTTCATCTCTACGTTTGTCTTTTCATCTTAACTCACAGTCATTATATGTGGGGGGCTGCCTTTTCCTTTGGGGTATTTCTCTGAGGCAAGGTAGGCTTATTTTCTATCTTCAGGCTAGCTAGTGTCTCAGGCTGTGCCGAGTTGCATAGGGAGCGTTAGGCGCAATCCACGGCTGCCTCTAGTGTTGTTGGAGAGGATTAGGGATTGCGGTCAGCAGAGTTCCCACGTCTCAGAGCTCGTTCTATGTTTTTGGGTTATTGTCAGATCACTGTATGTGCTCTGACTTCTATGTCCATTGTGGTACTGAATTACCTAATCATAACAGTACTGGAAGCCAAAGTACTAATGATTCTCAATAGAGGGAAAAAAGAAGTTCTGAGACCATTTTTTTTTCTTTGCACTGTGTTTTGCCTTTTTTTTTCCCTAGACATTTGGGTGGTTCAGGACACAGGTGTGGACATGGACATTCAGGGTCTGTGCTCTTCAATGGATAAGCTCGTTATAAATATACAAAAGATTCAGGATTTGGTGGTTCAGAATCCTGTGTTAGAACCAAGAATTCCTATTCCAGATTTGTTTTATGGTGATAGAGCAAGGTTTGTGAATTTCAAAAATAATTGCAAACTGTTTCTGGCCTTGAAACCTCGCTCCTCTGGTGACCCAGTTCAACAAGTTAGAATTATTATTTCTTTTTTGCGTGGCGACCCTCAAGACTGGGCATTTTCCCTTGCGCCAGGAGATCCTGCATTAAGTAATATTGATGCGTTTTTCCTGGCGCTCGGATTGCTGTACGATGAACCTAATTCGGTGGATCAGGCAGAGAAAAACTTGCTGGCTCTGTGTCAGGGTTAGGATGAGATTGAGATTTACTGTCAGAAATTTAGAAGGTGGTCCGTGCTCACTCAATGGAATGAAGGTGCGCTCGCAGCTATTTTCAGAAAGGGTCTCTCTGAAGCCCTTAAGGATGTCATGGTGGGATTTCCTATGCCTGCTGGTCTGAATGAGTCTATGTCTTTGGCCATTCAGATCGGTCGACGCTTGCGTGAGCGTAAATCTGTGCAGCATTTGGCGGTATTATCTGAGCATAAACCTGAGCCTATGCAGTGCGATAGGACTTTGACCAGAGTTGAACGGCAAGAACACAGACGTCAGAATGGGCTGTGTTTCTACTGTGGTGATTCCACTCATGCTATCTCTGATTGTCCTAAATGCACTAAGCGGTTCGCTAGGTCTGCCACCATTGGTACAGTACAGTCAAAATTTCTTTTATCCGTTACTTTGATCTGCTCTTTGTCATCTTATTCTGTCATGGCATTTGTGGATTCAGGCGCTGCTCTGAATTTGATGGACTTGGAGTATGCCAGGCGTTGTGGGTTTTTCTTGGAGCCCTTGCAGTGTCTTATTCCATTGAGAGGAATTGATGCTACGCCATTGGCCAAGAATAAGCCTCAGTACTGGACCCAGCTTACCATGTGCATGGCTCCTCCACATCAGGAGGATATTCACTTTCTGGTGTTGCATAATCTGCATGATGTGGTCGTATTGGGGTTGCCATGGCTACAGGTCCATAATTCAGTATTAGATTGGAAATCCATGTCTGTGTCCAGCTGGGGTTGTCGGGGGGTACATGGTGATGTCCCATTCCTGTCTATTTCATCATCCACCCCTTCTGAGGTCCCAGAGTTCTTGTCTGATTACTGGGATGTATTTGATGAGCCCAAGTCCGATGCCCTACCTCCGCATAGGGATTGTGATTGTACTATCGATTTCATTCCTGGTAGTAAATTCCCAAAGGGTCGACTGTTTAATTTATCTGTACCTGAGCACGCCGCTATGCGGAGTTACGTGAAGGAGTCCTTGGAGAAGGGGCATGTTCGCCCGTCATCGTCGCCATTGGGAGCAGGGTTCTTTTTTGTGGCCAAGAAGGATGGTTCACTGAGACCTTGTATAGATTACCGCCTTCTAAATAAGATCACGGTCAAATTTCAGTACCCCTTGCCGCTGTTGTCTGATTTGTTTGCTCGGATTAAGGGGGCTAGTTGGTTCACCAAGATAGATCTTCGTGGTGCATATAATCTTGTGCGTATTAAGCGAGGCGATGAATGGAAAACTGCATTTAATACGCCCGAGGGCCATTTTGAATACCTAGTTATGCCATTCGGACTTGCCAATGCTCCATCAGTGTTTCAGTCTCTTATGCGTGACATCTTCCGAGAGTACCTGGATAAATTCCTGATTGTGTACTTGGATGATATTTTGGTCTTCTCGGATGATTGGGAGTCTCATGTGAAGCAGGTCAGAATGGTGTTCCAGGTCCTGCGTGCTAATTCGTTGTTTGTGAAGGGATCAAAGTGTCTCTTTGGTGTTCAGAAGGTTTCATTTTTGGGGTTCATTTTTTCCCCTTCTACTATCGAGATGGATCCTGTTAAGGTCCAGGCCATCCATGATTGGACTCAGCCGACATCTCTGAAGAGTCTGCAAAAGTTTCTGGGCTTTGCTAATTTTTATCGTCGCTTCATCTGCAATTTTTCTAGTATTGCTAAACCATTGACCGATTTGACCAAGAAGGGTGCTGATGTGGTCAATTGGTCTTCTGCTGCTGTGGAAGCTTTTCAAGAGTTGAAGCGTCGTTTTTCTTCTGCCCCTGTGTTGTGTCAGCCAGATGTTTCACTTCCGTTCCAGGTCGAGGTTGATGCTTCTGAAATTGGAGCGGGGGCTGTTTTGTCGCAGAGAAGTTCTGATTGCTCGGTGATGAAACCATGCGCCTTCTTTTCCAGGAAGTTTTCGCCTGCTGAGCGAAATTATGATGTTGGCAATCGAGAGTTGCTGGCCATGAAGTGGGCATTCGAGGAGTGGCGTCATTGGCTTGAAGGAGCTAAGCATCGCGTGGTGGTCTTGACTGATCCTAAGAACTTGACTTATCTCGAGTCTGCCAAACGGTTGAATCCTAGACAGGCTCGCTGGTCGCTGTTTTTCTCCCGTTTTGACTTTGTGGTTTCGTACCTTCCGGCCTCTAAAAATGTGAAGGCGGATGCCCTGTCTAGGAGTTTTGTGCCCGACTCTCCGGGTTTATCTGAGCCGGCGGGTATTCTCAAAGAGGGAGTAATTGTGTCTGCCATCTCCCCTGATTTGCGGCGGGTGCTGCAAAAATTTCAGGCTAATAAACCTGATCGTTGCCCAGCGGAGAAACTGTTTGTCCCTGATAGGTGGACGAATAGAGTTATCTCTGAGGTTCATTGTTCGGTGTTGGCTGGTCATCCTGGAATCTTTGGTACCAGAGAGTTAGTGGCTAGATCCTTTTGGTGGCCATCTCTGTCACGGGATGTGCGTTCTTTTGTGCAGTCCTGTGGGATTTGTGCTCGGGCTAAGCCCTGCTGTTCTCGTGCCAGTGGGTTGCTTTTGCCCTTGCCGGTCCCGAAGAGGCCTTGGACACATATCTCTATGGATTTTATTTCAGATCTTCCCGTCTCTCAAAAAATGTCAGTCATTTGGGTGGTTTGTGACCGCTTCTCTAAGATGGTCCATTTGGTACCCTTGTCTAAATTACCTTCCTCCTCTGATTTGGTGCCATTGTTCTTCCAGCATGTGGTTCGTTTACATGGCATTCCGGAGAATATCGTTTCTGACAGAGGTTCCCAGTTTGTTTCGAGGTTTTGGCGAGCCTTTTGTGCTAGGATGGGCATTGACTTGTCTTTTTCCTCGGCTTTCCATCCTCAGACTAATGGCGAGACCGAACGAACCAATCAGACCTTGGAAACATATCTGAGATGCTTTGTTTCTGCTGATCAGGATGACTGGGTGTCCTTTTTGCCTTTGGCTGAGTTCGCCCTTAATAATCGGGCCAGCTCGGCTACCTTGGTTTCGCCGTTTTTCTGCAACTCTGGGTTCCATCCTCGTTTCTCTTCAGGTCAGGTTGAGTCTTCGGACTGCCCTGGTGTGGATACTGTGGTGGACAGGTTGCAGCAGATCTGGACTCATGTAGTGGACAATTTGACCTTGTCCCAAGAGAAGGCTCAACGTTTTGCTAATCGCAGACGCTGTGTGGGTCCCCGACTTCGTGTTGGGGATTTGGTTTGGTTGTCATCTCGTCATATTCCTATGAAGGTTTCCTCTCCTAAATTTAAGCCTCGTTTCATTGGTCCATATAGGATTTCTGAGGTTCTTAATCCTGTGTCTTTTCGTTTGACCCTTCCAGATTCTTTTTCCATCCATAACGTATTCCATAGGTCATTGTTGCGGAGATACGTGGCACCTATGGTTCCATCTGTTGATCCTCCTGCCCCGGTTTTGGTGGAGGGGGAGTTGGAGTATATTGTGGAGAAGATTTTGGATTCTCGTGTTTCGAGACGGAAACGCCAGTATCTGGTTAAGTGGAAGGGTTATGCTCAGGAAGATAATTCCTGGGTCTTTGCCTCTGATGTCCATGCTCCCGATCTTGTTCGTGCCTTTCATATGGCTCATCCTGGTCGTCCTGGGGGCTCTGGTGAGGGTTCGGTGACCCCTCCTCAAGGGGGGGTACTGTTGTGAATTCTGTGGCAGAGCTCCCTCCTGTGGTCACAAGTGGTACTTCGGCTGATTCTGTCTGTGAGCTTCCGTTGGTGGAGGAGAGTGGTACTGCGGCTTCTGAGTTTCCTTCCTCAGGTGATGTGGTGAAGTCGTTAGGTGTTGCTCTATTTAACTCCACCTGGTGCTCTGATCCTGGCTTCCAGTCAATTTTCTAGTTTTGGACTTGCTTCCTCCTGGATCGTTCCTGTGACCTGCTGCTCTGCATAGCTAAGTTTCGCTTGTGTTATTTTTTGTTTGCTGTTTTTTCTGTCCAGCTTGCTTATTTGGTTTTTCTTGCTTGCTGGAAGCTCTGGGACGCAGAGGGTGTACCTCCGTGCCATTAGTCGGTACGGAGGGTCTTTTTGCCCCCTTTGCGTGGTTGTTTGTAGGGTTTTGTGTTGACCGCAAAGTTACCTTTCCTATCCTCGCTCTGTTCAGAAAGTCGGGCCTCACTTTGCTAAATCTATTTCATCTCTACGTTTGTCTTTTCATCTTAACTCACAGTCATTATATGTGGGGGGCTGCCTTTTCCTTTGGGGTATTTCTCTGAGGCAAGGTAGGCTTATTTTCTATCTTCAGGCTAGCTAGTGTCTCAGGCTGTGCCGAGTTGCATAGGGAGCGTTAGGCGCAATCCACGGCTGCCTCTAGTGTTGTTGGAGAGGATTAGGGATTGCGGTCAGCAGAGTTCCCACGTCTCAGAGCTCGTTCTATGTTTTTGGGTTATTGTCAGATCACTGTATGTGCTCTGACTTCTATGTCCATTGTGGTACTGAATTACCTAATCATAACAGAAACCTTCTCAGACAGATGTCTGTCCAGCCTCTGTTTGAAGACGTCCATTGAAGGAGAACTCACCACCACTCGTGAAAGCCTGTTCCACTCATTGATCAAATTCACTGTCAAAAAGTTTTTTCTGATATCTAATCTGTATCTTCTCCCTTTCAGCTTTATTCCATTGCTTTTCGTTTTTCCATGTTAAAATGAGAGTAAGGATGATCCCTACCCTGTGACATCCCTTCAGATATTTGTAGACAGCTATTAAGTCTCCTCCTAGCCTTTTTTAACAAGCTAAACATGCCCAAATCCTTTACTAGTTCCTAGTAGAACATACTTTGCAGTCTTCTCACCATCTTGGTAGCTCTTCTCTGAACTTGCTCCAGTTTTTCAATGTCTTTTTTAAAATGTGGTGCCCAGAACTGGATACAGTATTCCATATGCCGTATAAGCCGAGGCACCTACTTTTGCCACGGAAAACTTGGTAAGCTTATTGACTCGAGTATAAGCCATGTATGCATTGTCCCCTCATCCCTGTCCTGCTATGGATGGCTCCCCCTTCCCTGTCCTGGTATGAATGCCTCCCCGTCCCTGCCTGCATGCCTACCCCATTCCTGCCCTGCATGCATGCCTCCCCAATTCAGTCCCTGTATGCATGCCTCCCCGGTTCAGTCCCTGTATGCATGCCTCCCCTTCCCTGTCCTGGTATGAATGCCTCCCCGTCCCTCCCTGCATGCCTCCCCCATTCCTTCCCTGCATGCATGCCTCCCCCATTCAGTCCCTGTATGCATGCCTCCCCTGTTCAGTCCCCGTATGCATGCCTCCCCTTCCCTGTCCTGGTATGAATGCCTCCCAGTTCCATCCCTGTATGCATGCCTCCTTATTCCCTATCCCTGTGTGCATGTTTCCTATTGGAAAAAAAACAAAACATCCTACTCACCTACCTGCACGCCCTGGGTGCTGGCACTGCATCTCGTTCTGGCTGCCGGCGCCTGCCTGCAGCTCTTCCTGTGCTCAGCAGTCTTGTGGTACCGCTCATTAAGGTGATGAATATGCACTCCACCCCTATGGGAGTGGAGACGTGTCCATATTCATCACCTTAATGAGTGGTACCACGTGACCGCTGAGAACAGGAAGAGCTACAGGCAGGCGCCGGCGGCTGGAAGGAGATGCAGTGCCAGCACCGAGGGAGCACAGGTAGGTGAGTATGATGTGTGCGTCGGCTCCTGACACCCGCTGCTCCCCCGCCAATTTTTTGTACAAGGACTCATGTATAAGCCGAGGGGGTGTTTTCAGCAGAAAAAAAGTGCTGAAAAACTCAGCTTATACACAAGTATATTCGGTACTTCATATCCATATTCCAAATACTTCATATGTAGTTTATGTGGGAGTATTTGGCTAGAGTTATACCACTATGATTCCCTTAACTTTTATTTTTCACATTGTTTGTATCCGAATGTTTGTTGTTTAAGAGGTCCTAAGAATAATTATTACATAGGATTATAGGATACAGTATGAAAATAATGTCTAATGTCAAGAACTGGGCAGCTGAGTCTCCTTTTTTCTGCAGACATAGATCAGTTTACACTTTAGGGCTCATGCACACAGCAATATTACAGCTCTGTTGCAAGAATAAATAGGTTCACACATTAACTAAGTGATAATATATAGTTTACCAAAGTTCACAATGATATGAAAAGATAAGAAAGTACAGAAGAGATACACATGAAGATATCATCAAAAGATGAATCATAGACATGGAAGGTATGCAAATGGTATTTCAAGAAGATGCAGAAAATTAATTGTTCTTCATATTTAGCATCCGTATTATAGTACTTAATGATATTCAAGCTAGGGGGAGTACTGCTGTTAATTATTAAAGGGAACCTGTCAACATTCTGTAATGCTGTAGATAAGCTCCCAAAGTATCCTGAAAGATGAGAAAAAGAGGTTAGATTATACTCACCTGTGGGGGGCGGTCCAGTCTGATGGGTGTTGTGGTCTGGGACCTCCCATCTTCTTACGATGACGTCCTCTTCTTGTCTTCACGCTGGGGCTCCGGTGCAGGCGTACTTTGTCTGCCCTTGTTGAGGGCCAAGCAAAGTACTGCAGTGCACAGGCCCCGGGCCTCTCTGACCTTTCCCAGCGCCTGCGCACTGCAGTACTTTGCTCTGCCCTCAACAGGGCAGACAAAGTACGCCTGCGCCAGAGCCACTGCGTGAATACAAGAAGAGGACGTCATCGTAGGAAGATGGGAGGCCGCAGACCGCACCACGACGCCCATCGGACCGCAGCGGGACCGCCCCTGGGTGAGTATAATTTAACCTTTTTTTCTCATCTTTCAGGATACATCGGGGCTTATCGACAGCATTACAGAATGCTGTAGATAAGCCCCTGATGCTGGTGGGCTTAGCTCATCTTCGATTGTGGGGGTAACAGGTTCCCTTTAATATCCAGATTTGATTGTAAAATGAAAGTTGTATATATGCATGCAATGTGTATGTCATAAATGCAATGGTGCAATAGTAAAATTCATGAAGCCATCTCTCAAGAAGGGACATGTCACTCCCATATTGAGGATTGAAGTTTAATTATAACTTGGGAAAGGAAAAAGAGCTAGCACTTCATCTGTGTTATGACCTCCAGCTGTGAACAGGTAATTGAAGTGATTTATCTGCTGAGGAGCAGACAAGAAATCTAGGGCTCAGTGTAAACAAGAACCTGTGGTGTGTGACTTTTCTCACCTTGGGGAAATAAGTTTGCACTCTTTAAATTCATATTTTGCCAAGAATATCAGTCATTAGGGCAACGAAGTATGTTATGAATATTGGGTTTTTTTGTGAACGGCGTAGGGCCTCTAGTTACGGGAGACATATTTTCGGCATAGTGACAAAGTGGAGAGCGTAACACATTTACTAACATCATGGCACAGCCTGCATTTCAGCTCCAAATTAATATCAGACACATGGATAATGATATACTGTATATGCTATGTTTTCTATCTATGGAAAAGTAAAATCATGATAGGAAATATAGCATTAATTACTCCCGCCTTAAGCCTCCAGGTGGGGAGATATTGTGAAAATCGTGGATCCCATAATTTTTTGGAGTCTAGTCACATGCCATTGTCCAGCCCCAATCTGTGTTCATCTGGGGGAGATATGTGCACATGACTATTATCTGATGAATACAAATGTTCAATTCTAATCATTGCCATTCCTGGAAGACACAGTTCGCTGTAGTCCCCCAACTGCGGGCAAAGCCGAAAAGCATTAGAACGCATGCACCGGTAAACTACATCCCAGAACACAGCGAAAGACTTCAGGGACATAGTACTTCCGAAGCATGCGCACTAATGCTTTTTGGCTTTGCCCGCAGTTGGGCAAAGCATACTGCGCACGCGCAGAAGGCAATTTGAAGGGGCACGCGCGGAACTAGTACGCGAACAACGCTATTCACAGAACGGAATGCGTACAGCCTGCCGATTTGGGGTGGGGAGAGGAGCCAGAACCAACGCTCATCGGACCGGACCAAGGATATTTCCATACAGCGTGGGAGAAATATAAAAGGTTCTTTTGGGGGATTCATGGGGAGTCGGGGGGTTTCACAAGTAGTTGAGGAATGTATAGCTCACACTCTATTAGATGATATTTTTAGTTGATAGGCAAAAAACTGGTGACAGGTTCCCTTTAAGGTAAGTGTTCATGACTCCACCAATAGAAATAGAGAGAGAAAAAATGGCCTGCATGGCACAGATCCAAGACAAACACCACTGCTGAGCAATAAGAACATAAAGGCTCATCTCAGTTTTGCTAGAAAATATCTTGATGATCCCCAAGACTTTTGGTAGAATACTCCCCAAACAGTAATATAGCTGAGGGAGCTGTTTTACTTCTTCAGGACCTGGAAAACTTGATGTGGTAAATGGAACCATAAATTCTGCGGTCTACCAAAAAATCTTGATGGAGAATGTTTGACCATTTGTTCGTGACTTCAAGCTGAAGTGCACTTTGGCTATGCAGCAGGACAATGATCCAAAACACACCAGCAAGTCTACTTCTGAGTGACTTAAGAAAAACAAAATTAAGGCTTTGGAGTGGCCTAGTCAAGTCCTAACCTTAATCAGATTGAGATGCTGTAGCATGACCTTAAAAAGGCGGTTTATGCTCAGAAACCCTCCAATCCCCAAAGATGAGTATGCCAAAATTCCTCCAGAGCGTTGTAAAAGACTCATTGCCAGGTATCGCAAACGCTTGTTTGCAGTTGTTGCTGTTAAGGGTGGCCCAACCCGTTATTAGGTTTAGGGTACAATCACTTTTTTCACACAGTGCCCTGTAGGTTTGTTTTTTTCCCTTAATAATAAAGATCTTTCTTTGAAAACTGCATTTTGTGCTTACTCGTGTTATCTTCTAATATTTAAATTTGTTTGGTGATCTGAAATATTTAAGTGCGACAAATATACAAAAGATTAGGAAATCAGGAAGGAGGCAAACACTTTTTCACACAAATGTATAATGTATGAATGTTTCATATTGTGCATATGTGTGCAGTATTAGTAGAAATGTAGATTTTTATATATATGCAGTATGCTATCATTTTCTATAGTTTCTGGAACAATAATAATTTTTAAATATTGTCATGTAATGCATAGACATGTTTCATTGAAAATAATATAAAAGCAACATGCACACTCTACAAGCAGGAATACTGAAGAAATGATGATGACAGTTTTAACTTTGTTGCCTTTTTTCTTGAAATCCCTATATCCTTCTACGCATCCTCAAAAGTGGGGCCCAGATGGCTGCTGTGACGCAAGATTGTGATGATTCACTGCATTCAACATACAGCAGTTGACCTGTAATCGCCATTTAAAATGTACTAATTTGTTATTCTCTCATCTCAAGCAAATGAGAATTAATCAATAATTTGTTAATTAAATAACCTGAACTTAACCAAAGAACAATGTACATATAACCTAAGCTTGAACCTCTAATAGATTCCAGCTGCCCACTATTACTTATGTAAAGGTCTCCATTTAGAGATGCCTTAAAAATCAGCGCAGTGAGGCTTTGTATGAAACAGATGGTGGATCAGAACGCAATTTAAATATTTATTATACAACGTAATTTCATAAAAGTGAAAAGATTCCAAACAATGGTGACTCCAGCTCTCCTCTCATTACATTGACTTACTGACTATTAAAAGACCAATTTACTGAAGAAGACGATTGTAAAAGATTAAAAGAAAGAATATGACCTGACATGGCAGACATAATATTGTACTTGGTGTTGGGAATCACGATGTCACAGTTTTGGACAAGGGTCCAACGAAAGGAGGTAGATTGGTTGTAGTCACACTTAGGAAGCCTAAACAACCCCTTTGCCCAGACCAAGGCTACTACTTTATACAGATGTTTCCTTCCTTACCTTTCATCTTGAATTGACAAATCCTGACAAGAGTGGAGCAACAGTACCACCTTTTATAAAAAAAAAAAAAGGAAATTTGTTGTGAAAAGTTGTCATGGGTTTTGCAGTCTGTTAAAAGTTTGCTACTATGTTGAAAAAATATATTGTAATATATTGATATGTCTACTTGGCGTACAGTACAACATATCATAGGCTCAGGCAAAGCTTCGCTTTCATTCTCTACTTTCAGTATGTTCCATCCAAATCCTTCCAAAAAATGGGTTTCAGAAGGAAACCCTAATGAAGCCATCCACTATAATGAGGCAGATGGAGTTACCTAGTCACTTTGTACTCCGTCTGACATCTGCTCCAGTGAAGCAAGATGTAAGGGTTCACAAGTCTGCATTTACATAGAGTACCTGCAGATTTTCGTGATAAACCTGGACAATCCCCTTAAGTTCACTAGATTACTAGTAATGTCTAAAATATCATAGGCTCAAGTATTCTTGTTCACCAAAGGAATACCAAACAAGGGCATAGATGTAACTGATGAGAAGCACTATAGTTACATTGAGATTAGATATTTTGGTGCATCAGCACAGTACAGAACATGATAGGCTTTGACACACCAGCTCAATTTATAGCATTATGAGGAGCAGGCACTGAAACATCAGTAGGAATGAGCAAACCCAAACTGTAGTTTGGGTTTCCAGTACCAAAACCCAAACACAGACTTCTTACTGTAAGTCCGGTTTACTGTTCAGATATGGCAGACTAATAAAGCTTGCTGAAAGGCTGCAGCAAAGCCAATCAACATGTTTTCTGGTGTAGACCCTTTTGGCACTATAACAGGTATGTCAAGTATTGCTGGAGCACCATGTTGGAAATAAATAAATAAAAAAGACATGAGGTCCGCCCTATTTTGTTAACAAGCGAAGGTAAAGCAGACACTTGTGGGCTGCAGCCTTTAGTTGTCTGCTTTATCTTGACCGGTTATCAAAAATAGATGGGCCCCTATGCCATTTTTTTAATTATTTAAATAAATAATTTTAAAAATGACATGGTGTCCCTTCCATTTTTGACAACCAGTCAAGGTAAAGCAGGCAGCTGTGGTCTGGTATTCTCAGGCTGGGAAGATCCATGGATATTTGGCCATCCCCAGCCTAAATATAGCAGCTCGCAGTCATACTAGAACAGGTGCATCAATTCTGGTGCTTTGTTTGGCTCTTCCCGCTTGCCCTGGTATTACGGCAAGCGGGGTAATATTTGGTGTTGATGTCAGCTGTGTAATGTCCCCTGACATCAAGCACACAGATTAGTAATGGGTGGCATCTATCAGACACCCCCATTACTAACCCGGTAAGTGAGTAGTTAAAAAAAACACAGTCACCCAGGAAAAAATACTTTATTTGAATAAAAATAGGAGAAGCAATTCTCCAGCGCAGAGGAAAAGGTAAAACTTCACAATATGCATTGATGTACCCTACATGTCTTTATTTTAGCAAGTACAGAATAAATTTGAAGTTTCACCTTTTCTTCTGCGCTGGAGAATCTCTTCTTCTATTTCTGCTCCAAGAAACGCCCAGGTCCTGGGCAGTTCCGAGCATGGACTTCATTCCTTATCAGGTGCCTGGAATACGGTGAGCTGACTATTTCCCCCTTTACCTTTATTTGAATAATAATACAACACTTCCACCTTTGCCTATGTATTCATTAAAAATAAATCCAGGAAGTTCTGACGGTAATATAATAGTGAAATATCCCACGATGCCCTTAGAATCCTATGAAATTCTCATTGTGAGAATGATTTCAGAACGAGACTTCATAGTTTACTCCCGTTCAGCGGCAGGTGTGGAAATTCTGATGGTTGTGCCTGCCACTGACCACGAGTAACCCTACTGGGCTTCTTTCTCAGAACTCTAGTATCCTTTATTACCTGAGTTCACAGCCACAGGGTCTCACAGCAGTTTGAGTGCCGGGCTGATGATTGTCGGTGTGCTGAGGGCTTGTCTCACGGTCGCTCATAAGTCTGGCTGCCCAATCTCAGCATAATACGACCAGCTAACAGCTGTCTGCCTTCCCTTGGCTGGTTTTAAAAATGGAGGGTACCCCACATAGTTTTTTGTTATTATTTATTAACAAGTACAGTAAAATACACAGGCAAGTGTTAGGGGTCAAGTTCCCACCTCTGCACAGGGGGAATCTCAAACCACCTCCACTGTGGTCTCCCATTCTTCTCCAGCCGCAGTGGAGCTTGCTCAGCGGAGACGTTGGTCCCAGCGTCTAGCTCAGCCTGATACTCTGTGGATGGTTTCTGCTGCTTTCCCAGGCTCAGCCATTGTAGCCAGTACTGGTCAGCAGCGAGCAGACGTCTCTGGGACTAAGTCCTGCTTTTTTCCTTCTGAGCATGCCCAAGGTAAGACCTCTCATTGGAGGTCAAGTGTCATATGATCAGGTACTGCTGCAGCTTCCATTGGTCCTCTAGGAAGGTCCTGAAACTGCTCTGGTATTGTAGCAGCTTCCATTGGTCCTCTAGGAAGCACCTGAAGCTGCTGCAGCTATAAAAGGTTTGCATGGCCGCACAGCCATGCGCTAGTATCACTTCATGTTATGAGCTTGCTATTTGTGGTCACGCCTGTATGTGGATAGGGTTTCGCTGAAATAAGCCCCTAGAATACCGGCACCTCCGGTGAGGAGTTTGTATGTATATATTCAGGGCTGGCTAATAGCTACTAGAATTCCGGTTCCACCAGAGAGGAGTGTTTGTGTGCTTCTCTGTGTGCGTCACCACTGACTGGCACCAGCTCAGCAATTAGCTGTGTTCACTCCCCTTCTTCCCATAGCTATAACTTTTTATTTTTCTGTTAATATGGCCATCTGAGGGCTTGTTTTTTGTTGGACCAGTTGTACTTTTGAACGGCACCATTGGATTTACCATATCATGTGCTCAAAAATGGGAAAAAATTCCAAGTGTGGCGAAATTGCAAAAAAAGTGCAATTCCACAAAGGTTTTTTGGATTTTTTTTACCATGTTCACCAAATGCTAAAACTGTGACCAGCCATTATGATACTCCATGTCATTGAGTTCATAGACACCAAACATATTTAGGATCCTTCTTATTTAAGTGGTGAAAAAAGAAATACATAGTTTGTAAAAAAAAAAGCTCCATTTTCTGATACCCGTAACGTCTCCATTTTTCAGGATCTCAGGGTTTATTTTTTGCATGCCGAGTTATCGTTTTTATTGATACTATTTTAGTGTAGATACAATCTTTTGATCATCCGCTATTGCATTTTAATGCAATGTTGCGGAGACCAAAAAATAGTAATTCTGTCGTTTTGACTTTTTTCTTGATACGTCGTTTAGTGATCAGGTTAATTCTTTTTTTATATGTGTATGTTAGATTTTGTTATTGTTTTATTTTGAATGGGGTGAAAGGGGGGGGGTGTGATTTAAACTTTTATATTCAGTTCTTAAGCGGGTTGTGTCTTGGCAGCAGTGACCCGGTCCGTGGCCCTGGGCATCCAATAAAAGTGAGATTAAAGGGGAATAGAGTTTATAGGGATATTGTTTGTGATGCCACCCGTGGTGTTCAGCAATGAGATGGTGGCCGACGCTGCAATTCAGGTCCTCTGGGGCAGATGGTGATGCAGCAGAGCTGGTACAGCTCTCCAATGGTAGAGCTAGGCCTCAGGGTAGTTATAGTGTTAAAGGTAATGGTGGATGTTGTAATGCAGGGCAGGTGGCACAGCAAATAATTCAGAGGACACAGCTGGGTGCAGTTTCTATCACTTTACTCACAGTTCTGCAGATACTGTCTCTAGCCGTGTGCTGTGTCCTTTGCGTCTGTGGCCCAGCCAACCCTCAGATGATTTGGGGTATACTTTTCTGGGACTCCTCTCTTATGTTCCGTTCCTGGCCGTCTCACTGCACTGGCTCCCACCTCTTCTTGCTTGTGCCTTCACACATAGTGTCCCAAGCCAGCACTCACAGGTGCCCTGACTGGAGTGGTAAGGTGTTGGATGCGGGTGTTAGAGTCCTGGGTAGTGCTCCCTCCTTACCTAAGAGTGGGATACCCCACCTCTGGCTGAGGTGCAATACCTCTGTGGTGACTGGACCCTCAGGGGCACCTCAGCGGCCTGTCCCACTTCAACTACCCCAAGAACAGGTTTGCATATAAGGGCGCACAGGCCACACCCATGCCAGTGCCACGTTTCTGTAAATAAAAATATCTTTGAAGACAAAAAAATGATGTGTTAAGGCAAAACGGAGCAACTCAAAGACCAAGTCACTGATATGGTTGTCCTAGTTGGCAGTCCCCAGGAAGAAGCGGACAGCACTGAGACCATCTATATGGTCAATACAGGTGTACAGTGATTCTATGTCGGTGGAGACCAACAGCATATCTGACTCCACAAAGATTTTGTTGACCCTCCAAGGCACGTCAATAGTGTCTTTGACAAAGTATGGTAAAGTTTTGACCAAAGGTTTCAAATTTTTTATAAGGTGGTTTTCGCAAATACCTAATTATTAAGGTTGCAGGAAGACTTTAACCCCTTCCCGACCCATGACGCCACGTAGGCGTCATGAAAGTCGGTGCCAATCCGACCCATGACGCCTATGTGGCGTCATGGAAAGATCGCGTCCCTGCAGATCGGGTGAAAGGGTTAACTCCCATTTCACCCGATCTGCAGGGACAGGGGGAGTGGTAGTTCAGCCCAGGGGGGCTTCACCCCCCCGTGGCTACGATCGCTCTGATTGGCTGTTGAAAGTGAAACTGCCAATCAGAGCGATTTGTAATATTTCACCTATTATAACGGGTGAAATATTACAATCCAGCCATGGCCGATGCTGCAATATCATCGGCCATGGCTGGAAATACTAATGTGCCCCCACCCCACCCCACCGATCGCCCCCCCAGCCCTCCGATCTGCCCGGTACACTGCCCCGCTCCCCTCCGTCCTGTGCTCCGCTCCCCCCTGTGCTCTTGTCCGCTCCCCCCGTGCTCCAATCACCCCCCCGTGCTCCAATCACCCCCCCTGCACTCCGATCCACCCCCCGTGCTCCGTTCCACCCCCCCCGTGCTCCGTTCCACCACCCCCGTGCTCCGTTCCACCCCCGTGCTCCGTTCCACCCCTCCCGCGTTCCGATCCACCCCCCCCGTGCTCCGATCCCCCCCGTGCTCCCCCCCACTCCATCATACTTACCGATCCCGCCGGGGTCCGTCCGTCTTCTCCCTGGGCGCCGCCATCTTCCAAAATGGCGGGCGCATGCGCAGTGCGCCCGCCGAATCTGCCGGCCGGCACATTCGTTCAAAGTGCATTTTGATCACTGAGATATTATCTATCACAGTGATCAAAATAAAAAAATAATAAATGACCCCCCCCTTTGTCACCCCCATAGGTAGGGACAATAAAAAAAATAAAGAATTTTTTTTTTCCACTAATGTTAGAATAGGGTTAGGGTTAGGGGTAGGGTTAGGGTTAGGGTTAGGGGTAGGGTTAGGGGTAGGGTTAGGGGTAGGGTTAGGGTTAGGGTTAGGGCTAGGGTTAGGGCTAGGGTTAGGGCTAGGGTTAGGGTTTCGGTATGTGCACACATATTCTGGCCCTCTGCGGATTTTTCCGCTGCGGATTTGATAAATGCGCAGTGCTAAACCGCTGCGGATTTACTGCGTTTTTTCTGCACCTTTCACTGCGGTTTTACAACTGCGATTTTCTATTGGAGCAGTTGTAAAACCGCTGCGGAATCTGCAGAAAGAAGCGACATGCTGCGGAATGTAAACCGCTGCGTTTCCGTGCAGTTTTTCCACAGCATGTGTACAGCGATTTTTGTTTCCCATAGGTTTACATTGAACTGTAAACTCATGGGAAACTGCTGCGGATCCGCAGTGTTTTCCGCAGCGTGTGCACATACCTTTAGAATTAGGCTATGTGCACACGGTGCGGATTGGCCGCTGCGGATTCGCAGCAGTGTTCCATCAGGTTTACAGTACCATGTAAACCTATGGAAAACCAAATCCGCTGTGCCCATGGTGCGGAAAATACCGCGCGGAAACGCTGCGTTGTATTTTCCGCAGCATGTCAATTCTTTGTGCGGATTCCGCAGCGTTTTACACCTGTTCCTCAATAGGGATCCGCAGGTGAAATCCGCACAAAAAACACTGGAAATCTGCGGAAAATCCGCAGGTAAAACGCAGTGCCTTTTACCCGCGGATTTTTCAAAAATGGTGCTGAAAAATCTCACACGAATCCGCAACGTGGGCACATAGCCTTAGGGTTAGGGTTGGAATTAGGGTTGTAGTTAGGGTTGTGATTAGGGTTATGGCTACAGTTGGGATTAGGGTTAGGGGTGTGGGGGGGTTAGTGTTGGGGTTAGTGTTGGAGGTAGAATTGAGGGGTTACCACTGTTTAGGCACATCAGGGGTCTCCAAACGCAACATGGCGCCACCATTGATTCCAGCCAATCTTGTATTCAAAAAGTCAAATGGTGCTCCCTCACTTCCGAGCCCCGACGTGTGCCCAAACAGTGGTTTACCCCCACATATGGGGTATCAGCGTACTCAGGACAAACTGGACAAGAACATTTGGGGTCCAATTTCTCCTATTACCCTTGGAAAAATAGGAAATTCCAGGCTAAAAAATCATTTTTGAGGAAAGAAAAATTATTTTTTATTTTCATGGCTCTGCGTTATAAACTTCTGTAAAGCACCTGGGGGTTTAAAGTGCTCAATATGCATCTTGGGGGGGTCTAGTTTCCAAAATGGGGTCACTTGTGGGGGAGCTCCAATGTTTAGGCACACAGGGGCTCTCCAAACGCGACATGGTGTCCGCTAACAATTGGAGCTAATATTCCATTCAAAAAGTCAAATGGCGCGCCTTCCCTTCCGAGCCCTGCCTTGTGCCCAAACAGTGGTTTACCCCCACATATGAGGTATCGGCGTACTCGGGAGAAATTGCCCAACAAATTTTATGATCCATTTTATCCTATTGCCCATGTGAAAATGAAAAAATTGAGGCGAAAACAATTTTTTTGTGAAAAAAAAGTACTTTTTCATTTTTACAGATAAATTTGTGAAGCACCTGAGGGTTTAAAGTACTCACTAGGCATCTAGATAAGTTCATTTTTTCCTTCCATGTTGCTTCTGCTGCTGTGAAGTACCTGAAGGGTTAATAAACTTCTTGAATGTGGTTTTGAGTACCTTGAGGGGTGCATTTTTTAGAATGATGTCACTTTTGGGTATTTTCAGCCATATAGACCCCTCAAACTGACTTCAAATGTGAGGTGGTCCCTAAAAAAATGGTTTTGTAAATTTCGTTGTAAAAATGAGAAATCGCTGGTCAAATTTTAACCCTTATAACTTCCTAGCAAAAAAAAATTTTGTTTCCAAAATTGTGCTGATGTAAAGTATACATGTGGGAAATGTTATTTATTAACTATTTTGTGTCACATAACTCTCTGGTTTAACAGAATAAAAATTCAAAATGTGAAAATTGCGAAATTTTCAAAATTTTCGCCAAATTTCCATTTTTATCACAAAAAACGCAGAATTTATTGACCTAAATTTACCACTAACATGAAGCCCAATATGTCACGAAAAAACAATCTCAGAACCGCTAGGATCCGTTGAAGCGTTCCTGAGTTATTACCTCATAAAGGGACACTGGTCAGAATTGCAAAAAACGGCAAGGTCTTTAAGGTCAAAATAGGCTGGGTCATGAAGGGGTTAAGTCCATCTAGTTCAACCCATAGCCTAACCTAACATGCCCTAACATGTCTTTACAAATTTACAAATAGGGTCACATGACATGTTGCTGCCTGACACAATAGGACAGCCTGGTGGGTAGAGGGGATCTTTGTTGATCTTAGGTAAAAGGTAAAAAGTTGAAACCCTTGGGTATTTAATCATTGGACTCTCAAATACTTGCTTTATAATTATGTCCGATTCACATGCCTGCCTACTATGGAATGCAGCTGAGCCGTGAAGGAAGTTAGAGGAGAGAAAGGTAATATCTCATATGTACACTTGTTCCTTTATTGTCTGAAGGTCTCCTTGTCATATTTAGCAACAGATCACAATATTTTCCCCGTTGTCTGCTGCCTTATACACCACATCATCAAATGTTTGCAGTTCTTTTAAAGAGCGCCTTTGTTGAAAGTTGAGATTACCAAAATTTCATTGAAAGATTTGTTGAAAATCTTCAAGGAATACTTTACTGAAAATCTAAACAGCTGGACATACACTACCATGCAAAAGTTTAGAGTCACTTAGAAATTTCCTTATTTTTGAAAGAAAAGCACGTTTTTTTCCAAGCAAACATTAAATGATTCAGAAATCCACTCTACCCTTTGTTAATGTGGTAAATGACTATTCTAGCTGCAAACATCTGGTTTGTAATGCAATATCTTCATAGGTGTACAGAGGCCCATTTCCAACAACCATCACTTCAGTGTTCTTATGGTACTTTGTGTTTGCTAACTGTGTTAGAAGGCTAATGGATGGTTAGAATAGCCTTGAAAACCCTTGTGCAAGTATGTTAGCACAGCTGAAAACAGTTTGGTTGATTAGGGAAGCTATAAACCTGACCTTCCTTTGAGCTAGTTGAGAATCTGGAGCATTATATTTGTTGGTTCGATTAAACTCTTAAAAAGGGCCAGAAAAAAAGAACTTTCATGTGAAACGCGACAGTCTATTCTTGCTCTTAGAAATGAAGGCTATTCCATGCGAGAAATTGCCAAGAAACTGAAGATTTCCTACAACAGTGTGTACTACTCCCTTCAGAGGAGATCACAAACAGGCTCTAACCAGAGTAGAAAGAGAAGTGGGAGGCCCCGCTGCACAACTGAGACAAATACATCAGAGTCTGTAGTTTGAGAAATCGACGCCTCACAAGTCTTCATCTGGCAGCTTCATTAAATAGTACATGCAAAATGCCAGTGTCAAGGAAAAGATTAATATGGGCAAAAGAATACAGATATTGGACAGAGGAAGATTGGAAAAAGTGTTATGGACAGACAAATCCGAGTTTGAGGTGTTTGGATCACACAGAAGCACATTTGTGAGACGCAGAACAACTGAAAAGATGCTGGAAGAGTGCCTGACACCATCTGTCAAGCATGGTGGAGGTAATCTGATGATGTGGGGTTGCTTTGGTGCTGGTAAAGTGGGAGATTTGTACAAGGTAAAAGGGATTTTGAATAAGGAAGGCTATCACTCCATTTTGCAACGCCATGCCATACCCTGTGGACAGCAGTTGATTGGAGCAAATTTCATCCTACAACAGGATAATGACCCAAACCACACCTCCAAATTATGCAAGAACTATTTAGGGAAGAAGCAGGCAGCTGGTATTCTATCTGTAATGGAGTGGCCAGCGCAGTCACCAGATCTCAACCCATTGAGCTGTTGTGGGAGCAGCTTCACCGTATGGTACGCAAAAAGTGCCCATCAAGCCAAACCAACTTGTGGGAGGGGCTTCTGGAACCATGGGGTGAACTTTCACCAGATTACCTCAGCAAATTAACTGCTAGAATGCCAAAGGTCTGCAATGTCGTAATTGCTGCAAAGGGAGCTTTCTTTGACTAAAGCAAAGTTTGAATGAGAAAATTATTATTTCAAATAAAAATCTTTTTTTCGAACCTTGTCAATGTCTGGACTAGATTTTACATTCATTTGGCAACTCATTTGATTAATAAAAGTATTAGTTTTCATGGAAAACACAAAATTGTGTGGGTACCCCAAAAATTTTGAACGGTAGTGAAAGTATAAGGGGTGAAATTTTGTCAGTCTGGGCAGGGCATTTTTAAGGAACGTACCTTGCTGTTCATCAATCTGCTTTTACAATAAATAGTTCCTCCAAAACCAAAAGGGCTTCTCGCTCAGCTGCACTGTCTAGACCAAGGCTCAGCATGTCTCTGCTGTGTAATTTTCTTAAAATAAGTTTTTATGAAAAAAATATATAAATCTTTGATGGCTGTAAGAAAATGAAAAGAGTTAGTGGATGAAAACGTAAGCCCTTTGCTCAAAACATCACACTCTGCCTGGGTCAAAGTACGAGATGATAAATTAATTACCTGTATATTATTTCTGATCTTTTTATCCTGTTGGTTACCAGTAAAATTTTTACATTTGGTCCCTTACCGTGTTTAGTAGTGTCTAAAGGAGGAGATTTGGTCTTCATCCCCTCCATAGTTTTCTTTGTTTGAATTTCATCACCAGATGTCTAAGATGTCATAGACCCAGATCGTAAGGAAGATCTTGAGCCAGTACGAAAAAAGCGGTAGTCCTGATTCTCCACTTATATACCCAATTGGTCAATTTATCATTAATACGCCTTTAAAATTTCTTAGATTTAGTAAATCGTATTTCTTTTTCCCACACCTGAAAGTCATGGTCTATGTCATCACCAAACTTCTTCAATGCATCATCAGAAAGTTAAGGGTATTTTGGAATTCTTCTATTTCATTCAAAGTTGATTAATTCAAATTCATTCAGACACTGTGTTTCGGGGTACTGCCCCTCATCAGTGCAAAGTGTGAGATCTAGTTTGGCTATGTGAGAGGAGCAATAGACCTGTTTATGATATGCAAATGATGGAAAAATTGAAAAAATGTGCTGTATAAATATATTTAACTATATATAAACAGTAAATTTATCACATCCACAAATATACAGGTGCTTCTCACAAAATTAGAATATAATCAAAAAGTTAATTTATTTCAGTTCTTCAATACAAAAAGTGAAACTCATATATTATAGAGTCATTACAAACATAGTTATCTATTTCAAGTATTTATTTCTGTTAATGTTGATGATTATGGCTTACAGTCAATGAAAACCCAAAAGTCATTATCTCAGTAAATTAGAAAACTTTATAACACCTGCTTGAAAAATGAAACAAAAAAAAATAAATTGAAAAATGTTAAAATCCGAAATGATGGCCTACTGAAATGTATGTTCAGTAATCGCACTCAATACTTGGTCGGGGCTCCTTTTGCATCAATGCGGAGTGGCATGGAGGTGATCAGCCTGTGCACTGCTGAAGTGTTATGGAAGCCCACGTTGCTTTGATAGCAGCCTTCAGCTCATCTGCATTGCTTGGTCTGGTGTCTCTCATCTTCCTCTTGACAATACCCCATAGATTACACTGGTCAATGCAATTTTTCTGGCAAAAGGTTTTAAAACATATTTTAAGTAAATTTTGGCTGCTGATTACAAATATGAACTCCGTTTTTGGCTATCACATCAGGATTTCGAGATATTTTCGATTTTTGATGAAAATTACTCCTAATGTTTTATGATAAAAACACATGATTTTCGGTACTACATTTTGTATATTTTTAATCAAGGAATAAAAAAGATTACAAAGTCTATGTACAGCAAATCAAATATACTTACAGAATTAAACTACAAAATATAAAAACACATATATATGGCACACAGATGAATGACAAATGGCAGTTATTTGAACTTTCTTTTCTTGGCTGATATGTAATGTACAGCTTCTGGGTTGTCTCTCATCAAGCTCCAGCAATAGTCAGCCATCATATGTGAGTCCCACCGGCCTTCATACCGTTCTTCCATTGTTTTAATGTCCTGATGAAAACGCTCCCCTTGTTCCTCGCTCACATCCCCAAGGTTCTCTGGAAAAAAGTCCAAATGTGTAAATAGTGAATCTTGATACTCATTCTACAGCCAAGATTTCACAGCCTCATTAGTAGCTCTTCCACAATCTCTTCATAGTTGTCTGCTTTCTTATTCCCTAGAAAATTCTGCACCACATTACAAAATGCATTCCAAGCTCTTTCTTCTGTCTCATTCATTGATGTGATAAAAGTTGGGTCTCTCATAAGTGTTCTTATTTGAGGTCCCTCAAATATTCCAGCCTTTTTCTTCTCTTCACTAAGACCAGGAAAAGTTGAACATATATAGTTGAAGCATTCTCCACTGTGATTGAGAGCTTTGACGAACTGCTTCATCAATCCAAGTTTTATGTGTAAGGGAGGAAAGACAATGTCCTTCCTATCCACTAGAGGATCATGGATGACATTCTTATCGCCAGATGCCAAACTCTGTCGCTGAGGCCATTCAGTTTTCACCCAATGCTCTGCTGTAGCTCTACTGTCCCAATAGCACAGAAAACAAGGGTTTTATCATAACAAATAGGAATTATGCATGTTCAAAGAAAACAAAGATATTCTCACATTTATTGGGAGACTAAATGAAAACTAAATTTAACTTAGTGAACCGTATAAACCGGCACTTTTCATACACTACTTATATTTATCATGGAATTCATGAAAATGGGCTATATACCTACAGCGCAAAAACTTGATGTGATAGAGAAATTATAACATCAGATTTGAATTCAGCACCCTCAAATTAGTCTAAAACTGTTCTTAAAGTCCATGCCAGAAAAAAAAAATTTGTAGACCAGTGTTATCTATGGGGTTAAGGTCAGGCGAGTTTGCTGCCAATCAAACAAAGTGATACTGTTGTTTTTAAAACAGGTATTGGTACTTTTGGCAGTGTGGATAGGTGCCAAGTCCTGCTGGAGAATGAAATTTCCATCTCCAGCAAGCTTGTCAGCAGAGGGAAGCATGAAGTGCTCTAAAATTTCCTGGTAGATGGCTGTGTTGACTTTGGTCTTGATAAAACACAGTGGACCTACACCAAGAGACGGCTCCCCAAACAATCACTGATTGTGGAAACTTCACATTAGACCTCAAGCAGCTTGGGTTGTGGCCTCTCCACTCTTCCTCCAGGCTCTGGGACCTTGATTTCCAAATGAAATGCAAAATTTACTTTAATCTGAAAATAACATCTTGGGCCATTGACAACAGTCCAGTTCTTTTTCTCCTTGGCCCTGGTAAGATGCCTCTGGCAATGTCTATTGGTCATGAGTGGCTTGACGCAGGGAATGTGACACTTGTAGACCATGTTCTGGATACGTCTCTGTGTGGGGGCTCTTGAAGCAACACTCCAGCAGCAGTCCACTCCTTGTGAATCTCCCCCAAATTTTTGAATGGCCGTTTCTTGAGAATCCTTTCAAGGCTGTGGTTTTTTTATAGGTTGGGTCGTTGTGGACGTGGTGATACCAGAATATTTGTACTTTTATTGTTTTTTTTTCATTCAAATATTTATTTAGAGATACAATATCTTTGGATTTTTTCATTATTTTATTTTTTTAAATACTTTTACAATTATTTAAAAAATGTTTTTGACTTTTTTCTAACTTTTTTACTTTGTCCCACTATGGGACAATCATTTTTTGCAGGCTGATCGCTTTTACAGCATGGAGATGAAGAAGCATCCCCATGCTGCAGAAACTGTCAGCTCTGCACTGACAGACAAACTTGCTCACCATGTACTGGGCATGATCAGCAAATTTGCTAGGTCTGGTGACCCGGATGTTATCATAACATTGGGTCACCATAGCAACGATCAGTATCCCGCATCATGCCACGGGGTCTCCGATCCAAAGACAGAGGGGGTGTCAGCCCTCTGCCTGATCCCGGAATGCTGTGATCACGTTCGATCACAGCATTTTGGAAGTTAAAGTGCCCGGAGCAGTCTGTGATTGCTCCTGGCACCTAATGCCAGGTGTCAACTGTTAGAATCAGCTGAAACATGGTGGCGATTGCCTGCACACACCCCGTGTGCTCAAGCGATCACTCAGAAGTAATATTCCATCCATGGTCAAATAGGCCCAGGGCACATGGATGGAATATTATGTCTGATGTCAGAAAGGGATTAATATGCTTGGATACAGTACTCAGTGAACAGCCAGCTTCCTTAGCAATGACCTTTTGTGGCTTACCCTCCTTGTTGAGTGTGTCAATGACTGCCTTCTGGACATCTGTCAAGTCAGCAGTCTTCCCCATGATTGTAGAGCCTGCTGAAACAGACTAAGGGACCTTTTTAAATGCTTAGGAAGCTTTTGCAGGTGTTTTTTGTTATTTATTCTAATTTACTGAGATAATGACTTTTGGGTTTTATTGGCTATAAGCCACAATCATCAACATTAACAGAAATAAACACTTAAAATAGATCACTCTGTTTATAATGACTCCATATAATATATTAGATTCACTTTTTGTATTGAAGAACTGAAATAAATTTACTTTTTGATGATATTCTAAATTTGTGAGAAGCACCTGTATACTAGCATAGAATTTACAGCATACATGAATATACAACAGCAGTGAATAAATCACAAACAAAAATGTATACACTGTGTATATACACAGTCAATGCAATATAAATCAATGCGATATACACAGTCGATGCTATATTCAGTTTATGCTTTTTGGACAATGCATACTATCTACACACAATGCTATAAACACACATGATACCATATGTACAGTTGACGCTATACACAGTCTGCTATAGCCACAGTTTATGCTATATACAATCTATGATCTATGTATGGTCCATATTATAAATACAATCATTCATTAAAGTCTATGCTATACAAAATCTATGCTGTATATATAATCTATGGTATATACACTCCCTGACAGAAGTTATGTCGC
Source organism: Ranitomeya imitator (assembly GCF_032444005.1). Lineage (NCBI taxonomy): Eukaryota > Metazoa > Chordata > Amphibia > Anura > Dendrobatidae > Ranitomeya > Ranitomeya imitator. The sequence goes on along the minus strand of NC_091284.1, from coordinate 86,641,596 downwards.
TTATCCATGTTATGTAAATAAAAGCTTATAACCCGACATTAAATTCATCCATTGGTTGTATAAATTATTCTTTTGAAAGCTGAAACCCTCCAAAATGTGGTTTAGGTTAAGAAAATAAATTGGCATCAATGCAGAAATATTGATCAGTTAATGGACACAGAATGGTCAGATTTAGGCAAGACAAAAGTTTTGTCGCTTGGTCATATAATGCACCCAATCCTAGTTTACATCCTCACCTGTGCTCAGTAAATGATCGTTTAATTAGTGTGTGTGTATAAAAAGAAACCCAGCACCCCAGACCTTCACTTGAACTGCAACTTGAGCTCTGACAACATGCCAAAAATCCACCCTGCGACCAAAGCCTGGATTATCAAGAGGATAAAGACCAGATCCACTGCTGAGGTGGCTGGCACCTTTAATGTGTCTCAGCGTCAAGTACAAAGAATTAAAAAAAGATTTGAAGACAATGGAGATGTGTTTGATAAGCCAACGTCCAGCAGATCCTTCAAGTCAACTGCTCAGGAGGAATGCTTGTTGGTTAGAAAATCCAAAGCAAGCCCCTCTTCCACTGCAGCAGAGCTCCAACAGGCCTGGTCACCTCAAGTCCCTATGTCAACTAGAACAGTTTGTAGGATTCTGTCTCAAAATGGCCTCCATGGTGAAATCAGTGCCCTGAAGCCAGCATTAAAGGGAACCTGTCACCTGAATTTGGCGGGACAGGTTTGTGGTCATATGGGCGGGGTTTTCGGGTGTTTGATTCACCCTTTCCTTACCCGCTGGCTGCATGCTGGCCGCAATATTGGGTTGAAGTTCATGATGTGTCCTCAGTAGTACACGCCTGAGCAAGGCAATCTTGCCTTGCGCAGGCGTGTACTATGGAGGACAGAGAATGAACTTCAATCCAATATTGCGGCCAGTATGCAGCCAGCGGGTAAGGAAAGGGTGAATTAAACACCCGAAAACCCCGCCCATATGACCACAAACCTGTCCCGCCAAATTCAGGTGACAGGTTCCCTTTAAACAAAAGGCAAAAAAAAAGCCGTGTGGCATTTGCAAAGTCACGCAGCCTGCTAAACAGATGGACGCTGGAAAGGTGGCAGAAGGTGGATTTCTCTGATGAATCTTCAGTAGAGTTACACCACAGCCACCGCAAATACTGCAGGAGACCTACTGGAGCCCGTATGGATCCAAAATACACCCAGAAAACAGTTAAATTTGGTGGTGGAAAGATCATGGTCTGGGGTTACATTCAGTATGGGGTGTGCAAAACATTTGCAAGGTGGAAGGCAATATCAATAGCCTAAAATATCAAGAAGTATTAGCTACCTCTTATAATCCAAATCATAAAAGGGGTCCAATTCTGCAGCAGGATGGTGCTCCATCTCATACATCCATCTCTACAACAAAGTTCCTCCAGGCAAAAAAGATCAAGGTGTTCAAGGACTGGCCAGCCCAGTCACCAGACATGAACATCATTGAGCATGTTTGAGGTAGGATGAAAGAGGAAGCTTGGAAGACAAAACCAAAGAATCTAGATGAACTCTGGGAGGCATGTAAGACTGCATTCTTTGCTATTCCTGATGACTTCATTAATAAATTGTATGAATTATTGTTGAACCGCATGGATGCAGTCCTTAAAGCTCATGGAAGTCACACAAAATAGTAAATATGACTCTAACAGCACCACAATGTCATTCACCAATGTTATGCAACATATATTTGTATTTTCAGTTAATTGTTTGAATATCACATTACTTTCTGTGGGCGACAAAACTTTTGTCTTGCCAAAATCCGACCATTCTGTGTCCATTAACTGATCAATATTTCTGCATTGATGTAAATTTATTTTCTTAACCTAAACCACATTTCAGAGGGTTTCAGCTTTCAAAAGAATAATTTATACAACCAATGGATGAATTTAATGTCAGGTTATAAGCTTTTATTTACATAACATGGATGAGCGACATAACTTCTGTCAGGGAGTGTACAGTCTACCCTGTACAGTCTATGCTATATACGTAATTGTTCTTCCTTCTCAGACTGCAGGAGATGATGATGTTGGAGGGAAAGATCAACAGTCTATTTCTGCTTCTTCAGTTCCTCCAGAGTGAGGGACCTGCTTTTATGTGACCATGATGTCACCACAGGTCCTTTTTATCATTTTAACTTTGGAGACTGCACTGATAGTGTACAGCAGACATTATGAGAGCACTGTATGGTTTGTGAAGACACGCAGCCTCCTGACTGACTGGCCAACCTAATCTGGCCCCTGACCTGCTGCAGTCTCTCAAGGATGCTGCTTGACTCTGCGCATGGCAGATGCAGCTATGGTTGCTTTCTTATCCAAGTCCCAGCAAATAACCATTGTGTCTCAATGTTTATTTCCATGTATAAATAGGAAATTACAATGAAGAACTCTAAGTCAAGTGCAGAAGAAGCAGATTCATTGTTGTGTATTTCAGCTGAATGAATTTGCTGCTAGGAAGATGGAAATAGCAGGGTGTGTAAAGATATCCCAAAATAAAACTGCACACCACAGCACATGGCAAGGAACTGAGCTGTAAGTAATTAGAAAGCAATATAGGCTAAACTATATTTTTTTTATTTTTAAAGGTGAATGGGAAAAAAAACTAATTGTTATTTTGCATTCTGATGACATAAAATAAATACAAGTAATTTTTGGCTTCACTTATCAGCATTAATTGTTTGAAAATGTCCTTACTGTATGTATATTTTTTTGCACATAGACTCTCTACATTAACTGGAACACACATTAGCTAGGTTTGCTGGCTTTTAGATAAATTTTAGCAGCATGCAAATATTGAAGCAGCAAATCAATCAATCATTCATTATAGGGGTTGTCCAATACTAGGACAACCCATTCTTGAACTAAATATTTGAACCCGATAAAAGAAAAAAACCTATACTCTCCTTCCATGCCGGCGCAGTTCCAGCTGTGTCAGCACTCACGGCCCTGGAGCTCTGGTGTGATGGAATGACGTGATGCCCGGCATTCAATCAGCACTGATGTCACTGTCCCCACCTTCGTATGGATTGAGGAGATAGAAGCTTCAGCTGATCCCTGACTTAGTTATTAAGGTTGAAGTAAGACTACATGTCCATCTAGTTCAACCCATAGCCTAACCTAACATGCCCTAACATGTTGATCCAGAGGAAGGCAAAAAAAACCCATGTGGCAAAGAGTAAGCTCCACATTGGGGAAAAAAATTCCTTCCCGACTCCACCAAAGGCACATACTTCCTCTTCATGTTTATTCTGTATGAAGGTGGAGACAGTGATGCCAGCGCTGTATTGGGCACCAGACTCATGTATCATTCCACACACCAGAGCTCCGGGATCGCGAGCGCTAACACCACTGGAATGGCACTGGCATGGGAGGTGAATATAGGTTTTTATATTTTATCGGAGCAAAAAAAGGGGAGAAGCCAGCGCAGCCTAAGGTTAAGACGCAATACATAAAGTGCAAATGCACATATTAATTTCTAACTGTATTTTCAAAATGAGACATTTAGCAAACAATTGATCAATTCTTTGAGCCACCCCGCCTCTTCACGGCAATCTCATATTGGGGCAGTCCTACACTACGTTTTTTATATTCGCTGTGCCATAAAGGCCTCCTAAATGAACTAAATGCAAGACCACATTAAAAACATGCTCTACCTGGAGCATATACTGAGTCACCCCCATGGCGCCAGAGTAGGCAAGCGAGGATAAAGGTTGACCAGGTCCAGACAGACATTTCGGATCCAACCTCCACACTGCTCATCTAGAGCCACAGATGAAGAGTGAAACAGGCTGAGGCACAGGTGCATAATTAAACAAAGCCTGAGGCAGGGCAGGGCTGCTATGTGTGTGTACAGCAGCCTATCAATCACTGAGACACAGAAAGAATGGCGCACATAACCAGGCGCGGCGCATGGCAACAGTGGTGGTCAGCCACTTACCAATAACAGAGCAAAAAAAGGGGAGAAGCCAGCGCAGCCTAAGGTTAAGACGCAATACATAAAGTGCAAATGCACATATTAATTTCTAACTGTATTTTCAAAATGAGACATTTAGCAAACAATTGATCACATACAGCACATACAGCAGCCCTGCCCTGCCTCAGGCTTTGTTGCACTTTATGTATTGCGTCTTAACCTTAGGCTGCGCTGGCTTCTCCCCTTTTTTGCTCCTTTATATTTTATCGGGGCAAATATTTAGTTAAAGAAGGGATTGTCCTAGTAGTTGACTTGTCTTCACAGAGTTAGCAAATCCTTCTAAATATACGTGCAGTTGTGGACTTACTTAAAGAGTAATTGACATTTTTATTTCCTAAATGAATGCTACTCGTGAAGCAATAAGCAACTTTGTAATATATGTTATCACAGAAATCTGCTATTTTTCTCTGCCAGGACTGATCATTCATTTTCAAAATTCTCAATTTATGGTTAAAATCTGTATTCAATGAGGGCTGTTTTTTTACATTACTGAGATGGGAGATGACAGTTGCTACGGATAAGATTCTATAAAGAGAGGAGCGGGTAGAAGGAGAAGGAAGAAGCTCTGCCTTTAGCTAGCTCCATGTCCCCTCATCAAGAGCGTTGAGAAAATTGGGGCCACAGTCTTTTTGGGGATGAGCCTATCAGAGTGTCAGATCAAGAATTGACAATCTTTACCCACCCTTCCGTGCAGTAGTGCTCCAAATCAGTCAGATTGTGAAGGCATCTTCAGATTTTCAGTTTGATTCAGGTCCGGGCTCTGGTTGGCTCATTCCAAAATGTTGATCTTCTTCTGATGTAGCCATTCTTTTGTTTATTACCTAGTGTCATGATCCAGTTCTGAGATTATGTTCAGCTCTCTTGTCTCTGGACTGGTCATGTGGGAGTTAATCCTCTCTGCCTCACCCTGGAGCTGGCTGTGCTATTTAAGTCCTCTGCAGCCTGGGGGCCAGTGTCAGCTATAAGTTCATCCTGCACTGTTTGAGCTCCTCATGTTTTGGTTACCACGTTCCCGGTAGGTTCTGACATCTTGCTTGCCCCTGACTATTCTCTGCTCGCCCCTTCTGTACCGCGCTGCTATCTCCGTGTATGACCTTGGCTTGTTTCATGTCCCTTTCATTACCTTTGACACCTGTGTTGTTGTTCAGTGTAGCTGTGCTGTGTGTGCAGCCTCCTTTCCTTATCCAGCACCCCCTGGTGGAGATTGCTCCATACTGCACTGCAGCAGCACATCACACCTAGTATGCTTAGCGTTGTTGTGCTGAAAGGTGAAATTCTTTTTCAGTCTATGCTTTTTAGCAACAGCCTGAAGGTTTTGGGGGAAAATTCACTGATATTTGGAATTGTTCATAATTGCTTTTACCTTGACTAAACCCCCAGTTCCAGCTACCAAAATACAGCCTCAAAGCATAATGATGCCTTCACAATGCTTCACTGTGGGTATGGTGTTCTTTTGGTGATGCATAGCGTTGGCTTTGCACCAAATATGCCTTTTAGAATTATGGTCAAAAGGTTCCACCTTCTTCTCATCAGACCATAAGGGTATGTTTCCACGTTCGGGAAACGCTGCGTGTTTGATGTTGCATAGAGACGCAGCGTCAAACACGCAGCGTCCAGATGTTACAGCATAGTGGAGGGGATTTAATGAAATCCCATCTCCACTATTATTATTATTATTATTATTATTTATTTATTTATATAGCACCATTAATTCCATGGTGCTGTACTATGCATGGTAACACGCATTCGGCGGCCCTGCGATTCCGGATATGCGGCGCATCTTTTTAGATCGCAGCATATCCGTTTACCTTGTGGCGACGCTGCACCGCCGCAAGGTATAACACAGGGCCCTATGTGTGGGGTGCGATGATACCGGATGTGTGCAATGAACACATCCGGCATCATTGCGTCCCCATAAGGGGGCGAGCTTTGGGCGGAGCGATTTTGCGGCTCCATCAAAACCGCCGGCCATCTTGAATGTGGACACGTACCCTAACATATTTTCCCACAGGCTCTTAGCAGACATGATGTAGATTTTAGAAAAACATTGATTGGCTTGCATGTTCTTTTTTGGAAGGAAATGCTCCCATCTCACAACCTACCCCACAGGCAAGACATATGAAGAATTTGTGAGATTGTTGTCCAAGAAGTATAGTTTCTCCTTGCTGAGAGTGACATGGCGAGATGAAGAGACTTAAAATCGCAATGCTCCTCTGGGAAAATTGTCTCTTAAGAGAGGAAGAGGACTAGAACTCTAGTGCTACCTATTGGAAGTAGGATTCCTAAAAGTCAATGTTGACCCTTTAACAAGCCATGTCACATGACTCAGGATAAAAGCCAAAATCTCAATTTGCAGACACTGTGTTTTGAGGTACTGCCCCTTGTCAGTGCAAAGTGTGAGATCTGGTTTTGGCTGTGTGATAGGTGTCAGACCGGAATCCAAGAAGTATCATTTCTCCTTGCGGAGAGTAACAGGTTAAGCATGACAAGATAAGAATACTTAAATCTGCAATGCTCCTCTGGAAAATATGCAAATTATCTCATCGGAGAGGAAGAGGACTAGAACTCTAGAGCCACCTATTGGAAGTCGCAATCCTAAAAGTCAATGTCGACCCTTTAACAAGTTTGACACATGACTCAGGATAAAGGCCAAAACCAGATTCTCAGTTTGCAGTCAAAAGCAGTATACAACTTTTTTTCTTCTCTTTTTCAGCAATTTTTGAATGAGATCCATTTCGCGTTAGTCACTGTCCTGCTAAAGTTAAGCCACTCCCTAATGACTGTCTTCACAGTAATCTATGGTATATAATGCCTTGGAAATTTTTGTGTACCCTGCTTCTGACTGATAACTTTGAACATTGCGATCCCATTGATGAGTGGTAAGCTGTTTACTGACCATGGTTTTTGCTATGAAATGCAACTATGAAAATATCTTGAAAATCCTATAAGAACAGGTAAACTGGGATAGGTCAGCATAACTGTAACTGATGGCAGCTGTGTGCTGACTAATATTTAACATGAGTTTAAATGTGATGAGTTAATTCCGAACACAACTACATCCCCAATTATAAGAGGGTGTTTAAATTGAAATAATTCTTCTAGGTACAAGCTACAAGCTCAGAACAATTAGCATTTTTTTCTTATTCAGTCTTGTATTTTACCTCATTAAATGAATTACATACATATTTTAAGTCAACAGAGATGAAATGGAGATCAAGATAAGGTCAGGAAGACCAAGCAAAATTTCACTGAGAACTGCAGTGCCTATAGGATTGTTAGAAAGGCAAATCAGACTTTGACTGCAAAAGACCTTCAGAAAGATATAGCAGACTCCGGAGTTGTGGTACATTGTGCTACTGTTCAGAGACACCTGCACAAATATGGCCTTCATGGAAAAGTCATCAGAAAAAACCTCTCCTGCATGCTCACCATAAAATTCAGGGTCAGAAGTATGGAAAAGAACACCTAAACAGGCCTGATTTATTTTGGAAACAAGTCCTCTAGACCGATGAGGTCAAAATAGAACTCTTTGCCCACAATGATCAAAGGTACATGTGGAGATAAAATGTAACAGAATTTCAGGAAAAAAACATCTTGCCAACCATTAAGCATGGGGTTGTATCAATCATGTTTTGGAGTTATGTTGTAGCCAATGGCACGGGGAATATTTTATGGGTAGAGGGAAAATGGACTCAATGAAATTTAAAGAAATTCTTGATGAAAACATAACACCATTTATAAAAAAAAAAAAAAAAAAGCTGAAGTTGAAAAGAGGATGGCTTCTACAATGATCTGATCTGAACATCACTCAAAATCTGTGTCTAGACCTCAAAATACCAGTGCATGCAAATGACCTAGGAATCTCACAGAACTGCAAGAATTTTCCAAGGAAGAATGGATGAAAATCCCTCAAACAAGAATTGGCTGGCTACAGAAAGTGTTTACAAGCTGTGATATTTGTGATACAAAAGGGGGTGTTACTAGGTACTAACCATGCAGGATGCCAAAACATTTGCATAGACCCTTTTTTCCATTTTGTAATTTTTAAAATGTAAAAAATGACTATATATATATATATATATATATATATATATATATATATACATATATATATATATATATATATATTAGTGGGGCAGTGACTCGTGTCACAGGTAGGGGTCGCTGAAGGCCACAGGTTTGTTTGTTAAAAACTCTGCAATAAAGGGTATTGGTGTGTCAGGTGCAAATGTCAGTGTTAGTCTGGTGTGTGCTCTTGTGCAGAGCTGGCTGTGTGTGTGAAGCAGCACAGGCCAGCGGAGCCAGCAGCTATGGCAGCTGAATAGCCTGGCACGCGCAGCGTACATAGTGATGCAAGTTGTCCATGGTACCTGATCTCGGATGTGGACAATCCTGTGCCCGGATGTGAATCAGAGGTGGATGTCCTGTGGCTGAAAGAGGACTGGCACGTGCAACAATTGCAAACAGGTGGCTATGGTGCTCGGCTGCTAACCGGAGGATATCCTAGGCTGTGTACGGCTGTGTGAGTGAAGAAACTGTGATACAGCGATGCAGGACACCTCCTGGAAGTTGTCAGAGGAGGACTGGCGTGTGTAGTGTCTGCGACATGTAAAGCTGTGTTTGGGGACTTTAATATGGCATGCGGTCGCCCAGGGAAACTGGACAAAGGGAAGTCCGGCCTGTTTAGGGACTGCAATCTAAAGCCATATGATGTGTAGTGCTATGAAACGAGCACCGAAATGAGATGCAGCTGTGTGTATTGAACTTTGATGCCGTTTACTATAAAGTGCTATGCACGTTTACGTGTGAAGTAACACATTAAAGAGACTTTTGTGTTTGAACTTTGTGGGTTCACAGCCTCTTCACTGCATATGGTGCGACCGCAGCACTACAATATATATATATATATATATATATATATATATATATATATATATATAAACAGTACAGACCACAGGTTTGGACACACCTTCTCATTTAAAGATTTTTCTGTATTTTCATGACTATGAAAATTGTACATTCACACTGAAGGCATCAAAACTATGAATTAACACATGTGGAATTATATACTTATCAAAAAAGTGTGAAACAACTGAAAATATGTCTTATATTTTAGGTTCTTCAAAGTAGCCACCTTTTGCTTTGGTGACTGTTTTGCACACTCTTGGCATTCTCTTGATGAGCTTCAAGAGGTAGTCACTGGAAATGGTTTTCACTTCACAGGTGTGCCCTGTCAGGTTTAGTAAGTGGGATTTCTTGCCTTATAAATGGTGTTGGGACCATCAGTTGTGTTGTGCAGACGTCTAGTGGATACACAGCTGATAGTCCTACTGAATTGCCTGTTAGAATTTGTATTATGGCAAGAAAAAAGCAGCTAAGTAAAGAAAAAGAAGTGGCCATCATTACTTTAAGAAATGAAGGTCAGTTAGTCCGAAAAATTGGGAAAACTTTGAACGTGTCCCCAAGTACAGTGGCAAAAACCATAAAGCGCTACAAAGAAACTGGCTCACATGAGGACCGCCCCAGGAAAGGAAGACAAAGAGTCACCTCTGCTTCTGAGGATAAGTTTATCCGAGTCACCAGCCTCAGAAATCACAGGTTAACAGCAGCTCAGATTAGAGACCAGGTCAATGCCACAGAGTTCTAGCAGCAGACACATCTCTACAACAACTGTTAAGTGGAGCGGCATGCTATTCCATCCAGTTTGCGTTTAGTTGGACCATCATTTATTTTTCAACAGAACAATGACCCAAAACACACCTCCAGGCTGTGTAAGGGCTATTTGACCAAGAAGGAGAGTGATGGGGTGCTATGCCAGATGACCTGGCCTCCACAGTCACCAGACCTGAACCCAATCGAGATGGTTTGGGGTGAGCTGGACCACAGAGTGAAGACAAAAGGGCCAACAAGTGCTAAGCATCTCTGGGAACTCCTTGTTGGAAGACCATTCCCGGTGACTAACTCTTGAAGCTCATCAAGAGAATGCCAAGATTATGCAAAGCAGTCATCAAAGCAAAAGGTGGCTACATTGAAGAACCTAGAATATTGTATGAATGTACAATTTTCATAGTCATGAAAATACAGAAAAATCTTTAAATGAGGTGTGTCCAAACTTTTGGTCTGTACTGTGTATATATATATATATATATATATATATATATATATATATGTAGAAAAAATAGAAACAGCACCAGACCAAATACCTTATTGCGTGCACGCTTCCCTGACCAGCAGTCAAATGGCCTCCCAGACAATAAACAAAAAAAGGGAAACAGCACAAAAAGATATAAAAAGTGGACTTTAATGCCCAGTGGCGTGGCAACGTTTCGGATTAAACAAATCCTTTTTCAAGCTTGACAAAAGATTTGCTTAATCTGAAACATTGTTTTTATATATATAAACATTAGAAAAAATAAGGCAGTGCTCCTTTCTTCAGGTGAAAGAATCTGTGATTTACTTGAGACCCACATGGCAGGCAATGTTTCGGCTCCAATGGAGCCTTTCTCAAGCCGTGAATCATTTACAATTGTCAGTTTAAATACATACATTTATTGCTCAAGTCTTTTTGGATAGCCTCTACTCCTAAATTTCTCCACCATATTATCCATAACTCCACTTATTGCCTCATCATCCTTTACAATCCTCCTCACTCTCATAATTTGGATATTATTTTTTATGTTTAAAATTTATTAGGCCATAAAAATCTATATGTGTTCAGAAATCAAAACCCATAAAGGAATACGGGGGAGATATGAAGCACTATATAAAAAATATGTATAAAAAACAATAAGGGTTGAGATAAATGGAGCTGGATGTAACAATGACGCCTATATGGACTTTGAATGGGACACTTTGGCCTTAACAAGCTGAATGTAACATAGTAACATAGTAACATAACATAGTAACATAGTTAGTAAGGCTGAAAAAAGACATTTGTCCATCCAGTTCAGCCTATATTCCATCATAATAAATCCCCAGATCTACGTCCTTCTACAGAACCTAATAATTGTATGATACAATATTGTTCTGCTCCAGGAAGACATCCAGGCCTCTCTTGAACCCCTCGACTGAGTTCGCCATCACCACCTCCTCAGGCAAGCAATTCCAGATTCTCACTGCCCTAACAGTAAAGAATCCTCTTCTATGTTGGTGGAAAAACCTTCTCTCCTCCAGACGCAAAGAATGCCCCCTTGTGCCCGTCACCTTCCTTGGTATAAACAGATCCTCAGCGAGATATTTGTATTGTCCCCTTATATACTTATACATGGTTATTAGATCGCCCCTCAGTCGTCTTTTTTCTAGACTAAATAATCCTAATTTCGCTAATCTATCTGGGTATTGTAGTTCTCCCATCCCCATTATTAATTTTGTTGCCCTCCTTTGTACTCTCTCTAGTTCCACTATATCCTTCCTGAGCACCGGTGCCCAAAACTGGACACAGTACTCCATGTGCGGTCTAACTAGGGATTTGTACAGAGGCAGTATAATGCTCTCATCATGTGTATGCAGACCTCTTTTAATGCACCCCATGATCCTGTTTGCCTTGGCAGCTGCTGCCTGGCACTGGCTGCTCCAGGTAAGTTTATCATTAACTAGGATCCCCAAGTCCTTCTCCCTGTCAGATTTACCCAGTGGTTTCCCATTCAGTGTGTAATGGTGACATTGATTCCTTCTTCCCATGTGTATAACCTTACATTTATCATTGTTAAACCTCATCTGCCACCTTTCAGCCCAAGTTTCCAACTTATCCAGATCCATCTGTAGCAGAATACTATCTTCTCTTGTATTAACTGCTTTACATAGTTTTGTATCATCTGCAAATATCGATATTTTACTGTGTAAACCTTCTACCAGATCATTAATGAATATGTTGAAGAGAACAGGTCCCAATACCGACCCCTGCGGTACCCCACTGGTCACAGCGACCCAGTTAGAGACTATACCATTTATAACCACCCTCTGCTTTCTATCACTAAGCCAGTTACTAACCCATTTACACACATTGTCTCCCAAAGATACCATTGGTTGCAGGAGGTGACCTGCATAAGGCACCATCAGGCAAACCAGGGTGTACTACATATTCCATAAGCTCATGCGTATATATACTCATACCCTGATACATCGGCGTTTTTTAGAAGACAATAAACAAAATAAAAAGACTCTTTAAAATCGCTTTAGAGATGGTACAGATAAATCTCAAGGGAAGTGATACAAATGCCGTAACAAATAGAGTTAGTTCTGAGTTTTTCATGAGCTTTACTCTATAAAACTGCTTTTCCACATTCAAGATGGCGCTTGAACGTCTGAAATGACGAAATGCGCAGTAGCAGAACTGGGTATCTGACACTGATTCTAATTGGCTGAGAGCGTTCAGGAACGCTATGAGATATTAGCGCCTGCGCAGTGAAGATTACTACACGCTGAAAGTTACTACGTAGCGTCCTCCATGTGTCTCGCGGTAGTCCCTTAAGGGTGAGATTTCTTTTAAATATATTTGAGCACAGCTGCACTTTATTGATAAGGTTTGAAAGATGATTACCTTGTTTAAGATATATGATGCATGATAAATAATAAGCACTAAGTAAGAGATATATATTTTTATGAGAAGGTCACAATACTAAGCACAATGCAATAATGTAAATTATGGGAACAAACAATATAGAAACAAATCATGTTTTTATCACAAATTTGTAAAAGACTTGAGCAATCAATGAATGTATTTAAACTCACAATTGTAAATGATTCACTGCTTGAGAAAGGCTCCATTGGAGCCGAAACGTCGTCTGCCATGTGGCTCTGAAGTAAATAACAGATTCTTTCACCTGAAGAAAGGAGCGCTGCCTTATTTTTTCTAACGTTATTGGAATGTTTGCATAGTGGATAGATTGCACTGAAGGCTTGTGCACCTGAAAGTATGTATTGTGCAGTCCCGTTTTTTTTTTTGTTTATATATATATATATATATATATATATATATATATATATTTGTTGCGTAAAATACAAAGTATTATCTTTCGCTTTAGCCCTTTTAGAGATGATTTCATATTCAACTTGATTAACTGATAACTATTCTGTTGGTGCCAGTATTGTGTGTTTCATTTCATCAAATTAATTACATTTTTTTTATTTATTCACTCCTTTTCTGCTTGTGAAGTTCAGCAGGAGTAGAGCCGATATAGCTTATTATTCATTTGTTGAAGGTTATTTTATTTTTACCATTTACTTTGGTCTTTTGCAGCTCTTTACCAATACCTACTCCTTCCATTATTGCCAACTGATAATTGTTCGCCTGTCGGCACAATTTTTAAATATGTCCTATTTTAAACTTTAAATCGCAAAATCTCTGTTTACCCTCCAGTTGCCAGTAGAACTGTCTTATTGAAGTTTTAGTGCTTCGGGTTGATTGTGAGCAGTATAGTGTCTCTCATTTAGCTTCCTGTCAGCTTAGCTCTGCTCTTCATCCACCTCTAATATAGAGTGTATTTAACCTTTTGAATACACTATTTTCCTGCACACTGTATGTTCCTGTACACCAGAGGTCCCCAACTGTAGCTTGGGAGCCACATGTGGCTCACGGTCCCAGGAATTGTGGCTCGCGGCTGTCTGCCAGCTTGGTGCATTAGCTCCAGGTCTAACAAACAGGTATGAAGAGCACATCTCAAAATGGTGAATTTTTGAGTAGCCCTGCACAGAAGAGCAGATCAGGATGCACATATACTGGTCTTAGGGGTTTAGAGATGTTTTAGGTATGGTACCCTGGAGGATAACACTACCTGTTAGAGGAGGCTCTTGAAGCTGGATGCGACAGTGTGTTGGGAGTCCTAGGTGGGAGAATACTGAATTGGGGCATTGTGGGAACCCCTGGATCTCAGTGTACTGCTTTGGATTGATTTCTGTGGAAAAGCTTTGGTTATCATTATACCCGTAATGGGGGCTTTGGTTGACACTACTTTGAGGGGGACAGGAGCAGGAAGTTGCTCATGATCCCCTCTCAGTGCTAAATGTGGCTCTCAAGGTCAAAAAGGTTGGGGATCGCTGCTGTACACGATCATGATGAATGTCCAATAATATCAATTACCATCCTGCCATTTATATCATTGTTAGCTGGTTTCTAGCAGAGCTCAACTCTTCTTCACTTCTCCACAAAGGAGGTTGGAATTCAGCCGTGTGAAGCTGGATGCACAGGGGACAGAAAGAGTTTTAAAAATATACAACGGAACAAGAAAGGAATCTTTGTGTTGTGCTTAGTCTGTATTTTAAGTATTCCTAAACTGTGTTTTGTGAAAAATAATACAATTGTGATAACCTTTAAGGGTCTCCATTAGTGATGAACGAGTATACTCGTTGCTCGGGTTTTCCCGAGCATGCTCGAGTGCCCTCCGAGTATTTTGGCGTACTTGGAGATTTAGTTTTCGTCGCCGCAGCTGCATGACTTGTGGCTGCTGGACAGCCTGAATATATGTGGGAATTCCCTAACAAACAGGCAATCCTCACATGTATTCAAATCATGCAGCTGCGTCAACAGAAACTAAATCTCCGAGCACGCCAAAATACTCGGAGATCACCCGAGCAATGAGTATATTCACTCATCACTAGTCGCAATATTTGTCTTCTTCATCACATGGAAGGATCAATAATGATTACCACATACCAATCTGGGGCTGTACTTGTTTATTATTCCTAGGTCTTCTCAGCCATACTATGGATCGCATAGCACTCAACCCAGTTATATACTATGGGGCAGATCACATCTGTAGATAATTTCTCACGCCCATTCAGCATGAAAAAACAATTGCAGAGTGCTGTGATTGGCAGCGAGACTCGGCTCACTCACCCCCTTACGAGTCTATGGGTGCGAGTAAAACATCGGACTGCACTCGGTCATCCCAGTATAGTCCGATACACGCCAAGTCAGGGCATGGAGAAAATGGAGAGATTACTTTCTCCGTCTCCTCTGCACTGGTGCTGCCATATTCTCATGTGAGAGGTTTGGAGCACAGTGCATTGACACTCAGCTCACGCTCTCAGCAGAGCAGGAGCCGAGGGCCATTAGCATATCACATCCTTTGCTCTTGCGTCGGATGCCATATGCTAGTCTGTTTCCAACCTAACTCATATATATTTTTGCCGGCTGCGTAGTTGCATATTTTATGTACAGAATTCCTATCATAGTCTTTTATGCTTTTTTTTCTACTTTAGTCCATTAAATCAGATATCTCAAGTGCTACTGTATGGCTTAAATATCTCTTTACTCATCAAATTTCTATCTATTGCATTAATGTCCGTACCCAATTACTGTTTCCTTCCCTGCTCGTCCTTCTCTATCCTTGCTATGGTTTCAATTATGTTTCTATGTTTATGAATCATGGAGAGCCAATTTGTATGTCATAAAGAGTTAGTTATATTTTCATTATATCACCCTATTGGTGTAATTTTTCATTGGTAGGGAATGTGACAGAGCTGCTGCTGTTGATCATAGTAGGGCCCCAATAAGCCACAATTTGCCTCAGTTAAAGTTGGACCCTGGAAATCAGCTTATTATTATTGGAATGAAATATTAATAATTGAATGAAATAAACAAAATATATACACAGTACATCCTATAGGCATGTATGCCAACGTGTGGTGTGGGTTGCCAGCACCAGAAAAAGGCAGATATTGCATCACCCAACCCAGTAATAATACCCTCTGAGTGCTTTACTAAAACAGGTCTTCTGGCACCCGGGACAAGAACTTAGTTCCCCCCCCAGCACATATGTGAATTGCATACTTGGTCATGTATCCACAACTTTGTTTTCCTAATTCTCTCAATGTTCAGTGAAAAACTGAGAGAAGCAGGAAGAAAAGCTAGTTGTCATATGTGTTATGATCTGGTGGCCTAGGAGCAGCATGAGACCTACTCTGGAGAAGGTGGTACCTGTACTGACCGCAGACCCTGAACTTAACACCGCAACTAGAAGTAGCCGTGGAATGTACCTAACACTTCCTAGACATCTCGACACAGCCGGAGGACTAAATTACCCTAGAGGTAGAAAAGGGAAAACTATCTTGCCTCAGAGAAAATCCCCAAAGAATAGACAGCCCCCCACAAATATTGACTGTGAGAGGAGAGGGAAATAACATACGCAGACTGAAATCAGGATTGAGCAAAGGAGGCCATTCTAGCTAAATAGAAAGGATAGGACAGAGTGCTAAGCGGTCAGTATTAAAACACTAGAAAATATCCACCACAGAAAATACAAAATCTCCACAACTAACTAAAGGCATGGAGGGTATATCTGCATCTCCAGAGATACCAGCTTGGCTGAACAAATCCTTATACAGACCAAGCTGGACAAGACAAAACATGGAAAAGAACTGAACAATAAGGCCCACAACATGTGGACTGCAAAAATCAAGGCCAGAACTTATCTTTGTAGAAATGAACAGCAAAGCAGGAGAGACTAGGAAGGAATGTGAATCCTCCAGGACCAATGGACAACTGGCACTGACTAAGGCCATGTTCACACGATCCTTTTTTTCATGCGGAATTGCCGCGATTTTCCCGCTGCGGGTCCGCAGCTGTTTTCCATGCAGGGTACATTACATTGTACCCTATGGAAAACAGGAACTGCTGTGCCCACAATGCGGAAAATCAAAAAAAAAGCCGCGCTGAATAGCTGCGGGAAAAAAGAAGTACCATGTCACTTCTTTTTTCGGAGCCGCAGCGGTTCTGCACCCATTGACCTCCATTGTGAGGTCAAACCCGCAGTAAAGCCGCAGATGAAAAAAATATCTGCGGGTTTTACTGCGGTTTGTGGTGCAGAACCGCTGCAGCAGGAAGTGTGGGGAAGCGGGCGGAAGTGCGTGGGCGGAGTGTGGCTGCCCCCCGTGCTCCGATCCCGCCCCCCCGTGCTCCAATCCCACCGCCCCGTGCTCCGATGCCCCCCCCAGTGCAACGATGCCCCCCCATGCCCTAATCTCCCCCCCTTATACTTACCCGGCGTCCCGGTGTCCGTCCGGCCGTCTTCTCCCTGGGCGCCGCCATCTTGCAAAATGGCGGGCGCATGCGCAGTGCGCCCGCCGAATCTGCCGGCCGGCAGATTCGTTCCAAAGTGCATTTTGATCACTGAGATATAACCTATCTCAGTGATCAAAATAAAAAAAATAGTAAATGCAACTCCCCCCCTTTGTCACCCCCATAGGTAGGGACAATAAAAAAAAATTAAGAATTTTTTTTTTTTCCACTAAGGTTAGAATAGGGTTAGGGGTAGGGTTAGGGGTAGGGTTAGGGTTAGGGGTAGGGTTAGGGTTAGGGTTAGGGGTAGGGTTAGGGTTAGGGGTAGGGGTAGGGTATTTTCAGCCATTTTAACCCTAAAAAACTTCCTAGAAAACACACAGACTCTGCATAGAAAACTGCATAAAAAAAGGATCAAAAAAAAGGATCAAAAAACGCATCAAAAAACGCATCAAAAAAGGACCAAAAAAGGACCAAAAAAAGGACCTGCGTTTTCTGCCAAGAGCTGCAGTTTTTTAAAAAACAGTCCTGAAAAAAAAAGGATGGAAATCAGGAACGTGTGAACATACCCTAAAGGGTCAAGAAAGACTAAATAGCCCAGTCCGAATTGCAATAAGTGGACACAACTGATGAATGTTGCGATCCAAAGACAGCAGCGCTACCACTTATAACCACCGGAGGGAGCCCAAGAGCAGAATTCACAACAGTACCCCCCCCTTGAGGAGGGGTCACCGAACCCTCACCAGAGCCCCCAGGCCGATCAGGACGAGCCAAATGAAAGGCACGAACCAAATCGTCAGCATGAACATCGGAGGCAACAACCCAAGAATTATCTTCCTGACCATAACCCTTCCATTTGACAAGATACTGAAGCTTCCGCCTCGAAAAACGAGAATCCAAAATCTTCTCAACCACATACTCCAACTCCCCATCAATCAACACCGGGGCAGGAGGATCAGCAGAGGGAACAATGGGCACCACATATTTCCGCAACAAAGATCTATGAAATACATTATGGATGGAGAAAGAGGCTGGAAGGGCCAAAACGAAAAGACACTGGATTGATAATCCAAGAAATCCTATAAGGACCAATAAACCGAGGCTTAAACTTAGGGGAAGAAACCTTCATAGAAACATGACGGGAAGACAACCAGACCAGATCCCTGTTATGAACAGGTAATTCAGAACCACAATGGACCTTGAAGTTCAGAGCACACAAAGTGACCTGACAATTACCAAAAACATAGGACGAGCTCTGAGACGTGGGAACTCTGCTGACCGCAATCCCTAATCCTATCCAACCACACTAGAGGTAGCCGTGGAGCGCTCCTGACCAGTCCTATGCGCCTCGAGCACAGCCTGAGAAACTAGCTAGCCCTAAGAAAGAAAAATAAGCCTAGCTTGCCTCAGAGAAATACCCCAAAGGAAAAGGCAGCCCCCCACATATAATGACTGTGAGTTGAGATGAAAATACAAACGCAGAGATGAAATAGATTTAGCAAAGTGAGGCCCAACTTACTGAACAGACCGAAGATAGGAAATATTGCTTTGCGGTCAACACAAAACCCTACAAACAACCACGCAGAGGGGGCAAAAAGACCCTCCGCACCGACTAACGGTACGGAGGTGCTCCCTCTGCGTCCCAGAGCTTCCAGCAAGCAAGAAAAACCAATATAGCAAGCTGGACAGAAAAAATAGCAAACAAAAATAACACAAGCAAAACTTATCTTATGCAGGATAGACAGGCCACAGGAACGATCCAGGAGAAAGCAAGACCAATACTAGAACATTGACTGGAGGCCAGGATCAAAGCACTAGGTGGAGTTAAATAGAGCAGCACCTAACGACTTAACCTCATCACCTGAGGAAGGAAACTCAGAAGCCGCAGTACCACTCTCATCCACCAAAGGAAGCTCATAGACAGAACCAGCCGAAGTACCACTCACGACCACAGGAGGGAGCTTGGCCACAGAATTCACAACAGATCCCCAACCCGAAGCCGGGAACCAACACACCGGCGACTGTTAGCAAAACGCTGAGCCTCCTGCTGAGACAACACCAAATTGTCCACAACATGAGCCCAAATTTGCTGCAACCTGTCAACCACAGAGTCCACCCCAGGACAATCAGAAGGCTCAACCTGCCCTGAAGAAAAACGAGGACGAAAACCAGAATTACAAAAGAAGGGTGAAACCAAGGTAGCAGAACTAGCCCGATTATTAAGGGCAAACTCGGCCAATGGCAAGAAAGCCACCCAATCATCCTGATCAGCAGACACAAAACATCTCAAATAAGTTTCCAAAGTCTGATTAGTTCGCTCGGTTTGGCCATTTGTCTGAGGATGAAATGCGGAAGAAAAAGACAAATCGATGTCCAGCCTAGCACAAAAGGCCCGCCAAAACCTAGAAACAAACTGGGAACCTCTATCGGACACAACATTCTCCGGAATGCCATGCAAACGAACCACATGCTGAAAGAACAATGGAACCAAATCGGAAGAGGAAGGCAATTTTGGCAAAGGTACCATATGAACCATCTTAGAAAACCGGTCACAAACCACCCAGATAACCGACATCCTCTGGGAAACCGGAAGATCTGAAATAAAATCCATAGAAATATGCGTCCAAGGCCTCTCAGGGACAGGCAAAGGCAAAAGCAACCCACTAGCACGGGAACAGCAAGGCTTGGCCCGCGCACAAGTCCCACAGGACTGCACAAAGGAACGCACATCCCGTGACAAAGAAGGCCACCAAAAAGACCTACCAACCAAATCTCTGGTACCGAAAATCCCAGGATGGCCAGCCAACACAGAACAATGAACCTCAGAAATCACTTTACTAGTCCATCTGTCAGGAACAAACAGTTTCCCCACTGGACAGCGGTCAAGTTTATCAGCCTGAAATTCCTGAAGAACCCGTCGTAAATCAGGGGAGATGGCAGAAAGAATCACCCCTTCCTTCAGAATGCCGACCGGCTCAAGGACCCCAGGAGAATCAGGCAAAAAGCTCCTAGAGAGGGCATCCGCCTTAACATTCTTAGAACCCGGAAGATGCGAGACCACAAAATCAAAACGGGAGAAAAACAGGGACCATCGGGCCTGTCTAGGATTCAGCCGTTTGGCAGACTCGAGATAAATCAGATTCTTATGATCGGTCAAGACCACAATACGGTGCTTGGCCCCCTCAAGCCAATGTCGCCACTCCTCAAATGCCCACTTCATAGCCAACAACTCACGATTGCCGACATCATAATTGCGTTACGCAGGCGAAAACTTTCGAGAAAAGAAGGCACACGGTTTCATCATGGAACCATCAGAATTCCTCTGAGACAAAACGGCCCCTGCCCCAATCTCAGACGCGTCAACCTCAACCTGAAATGGAAGAGAAACATCCGGCTGACGCAACACAGGGGCAGAAGTAAATCGGCATTTAAGCTCCTGAAAGGCAGAAACAGCCACAGAGGACCAATTCGTCACATCAGCGCCTTTCTTGGTCAAATCGGTCAGGGGTTTAACCACACTGGAGAAGTTGGCAATGAATTAGCAAAGCCCAAAAATTTCTGAAGGCTTTTCACGGATGTGGGCTGGATCCAATCATGAATGGCCTGAACCTTAACCGGATCCATTTCTATAGATGAGGGAGAAAAAATGAAGCCCAAAAAAGAAACCTTCTGTACTCCAAAGAGGCACATAGACCCCTTCACAAAAAAAGCATTACCACGAAGGATCTGAAATACCATCCTGACTTGTTGCACATGAGACTCCCAATCATCTGAAAAAATCAAAATATCATCCAAATATACAATCATGAATTTATCAAGATAATTCCGAAAAATATCATGCATGAAGGACTGAAACACAGATGGAGCATTAGAGAGCCTGAATGGCATCACAAGGTATTCAAAATGGCCTTTGGGCGTATTAAACGCAGTTTTCCATTCGTCACCCTGCTTAATACGAACTAGATTATATGCCCCTCGAAGGTCAATCTTAGTAAACCAACTAGCCCCCTTAATCCTAGCAAACAAATCAGAAAGCAAAGGCAAAGAGTATTGGAATTTGACCGTGATCTTATTCAAGAGGCGATAATCAATACGGGGTCTCAAGGAGCCATCCTTCTTGGCAACAAAAATAAAACCTGCTCCCAATGGTGAAGAAGATGGCCGAATATGCCCCTTCTCCAAAGACTCCTTAACATAGCTCCGCATGGCGGCATGTTCTGGCACAGACAGGTTGAAAAGTCGGCCCTTAGGGAACTTACAGCCTGGAATCAACTCAATCAAGTCAATCGCACAATCACAGTCCCTGTGCGGTCCCTGTGCGGTGGAAGAGAACTGGACTTGGGTTCATCAAATACATCCTGAAAATCAGACAAAAACTCAGGAATTTCAGAAGAAGGGGAGGAGGCAATTGACATCAAAGGAACATCAAAGGAACGTCACCATGAACCCTGTTGTGAATTCCGCTCTTGGGCTCCCTCCGGTGGTTGTAAGTGGCACTTTTGTGAGTTCTGCTCTTGGGCTCCCTCTTGTGGTTTCTAGTGGTATGGCTGCTCCTTGGAGTTAGCTGTCATCAGCTGCCTCCACTTATCGTCCGCTATTTAAGTCTGGCTCTTTCTTCAGCCTGTGCCACTTGTCAATGTTTCCTGGCTGGATTCACATCTCTGCTTGGATTCTCCTGGTTTCCTGACCAGTTCTGCAAAGATAAGTTCTGGCTTTGCTCATTTCAGTCCACATGTTGTGGACTTATTGTTCTGTGCATTCTATATTTGTCCAGCTTGTCAGTATGGATTTTTTCTGTTAGCTGGAAGCTCTGGGAAGCAGATTTACCCTCCACACCTTTAGTCAGGTGTGGAGATTTTGTAAACTCTGTGTGGATTGTTTTGTAGTTTTTATACTGACCGCACAGTATCCTTTCCTGTCCTATCTATCAAGCTAGACTGGCCTCCTATGCTAAAATCTGATTTCATTTCTACGTATGTTATTTTCCCCTCCTCTCACCGTCAATATTTGTGGGGGGCTATCTTTCCTTTGGGGATTTTCTCTGAGGCAAGATAGGTTTCCTTTTTCCATCTTTAGGGGAAGTTAGATCTTAGGCTGTGCCGAGGGGTCTAGGGAGCGTCAGGTACCCCCCACGGCTATTTTTAGTTGCGCTGCTAGGTTCAGGGTTTGCGGTCAGTACAGATACCACCTCCTTCAGAGCTTGTCTCATGTTGTTCCTAAACCACCAGATCATACCAGTACAAGTGGCCAAAAATGAATTAAATGTATCTCAAAAGAAGGAAAAGAAAGTTCTGAACCGTTTTTTTTTCTGTGCTTTGGTTTGTCTTTTGTTTTTCCTCTTGATATCTGGGTGGTTCAGGATATATGTTTTGGCATGGATGTTCAGTGTTTGTTTTCTCATGTGGATCAACTTGCTGCAAGATTACAGAGTATCCAGGACTATGTTGTCCAGACTCCGGCTTTAGAGCCCAGAATTCCTACTCCTGATTTGTTTTTTGGGGACAGATCCAAGTTTTTGAACTTTAAAAATAACTTCAAATTGTTTTTTGCTTTGAAACCCCGTTCTTCTGGTGATCCCATTCAGCAGGTGAAAATCATCATATCCTTGCTGCGTGGTGACCCTCAAGACTGGGCTTTTTCTCTTGAAACAGGGGATCTGGCATTATTGAATGTAGATGGACTTGTGTCAAGGTCAGGAAGCGGCAGAGTTATACTGCCAGAAATTTAGAAAATGGTCTGTGCTCACTAAATGGAATGAAGAGGCTCTGGCTGCTATTTTCAGAAAAGGTCTTTCTGAAACCCTTAAAGATGTTATGGTGGGCTTTCCCACGCCTGCCGGTTTGAGCGAATCTATGTCTCTAGCCATTCAGATTGATCGGCGTCTGCGCGAGCACAAAGCTGTGCACCATATGGCAGTATCCTCTGAGCATAGTCCTGAACCTATGCAATGTGATAGGATTTTGACTAGAATAGAATGGCAGGAATTCAGACGTCAGAATAGACTGTGTTTTTACTGTGGTGATTCGGCTCATGTTATCTCTGATTGCCCTAAGCGTACTAAGAGAGTCGCTAGGTCTGTTACCATTAGTACTATACAGCCTAAATTTCTCTTATCTGTGACCCTGATTTGCTCATTGTCATCCTTTTCTGTCATGGCATTTGTGGATTCAGGCGCTGCCCTGAACTTAATGGACTTAGAATTCGCCAGGCGCTGTGGTTTTTCCTTGCAGCCTTTGCAGAGCCCTATTCCTTTGAGGGGCATTGATGCTACACCCTTGGCCAAGGATAAACCTCAGTACTGGACACAGATGACTATGTACATGGCTCCTGCACATCAGGAAGATTGCCGTTTTCTGGTGTTGCATAACCTGCATGATGTTGTTGTGCTGGGATTTCCATGGTTACAGGAACATAATCCGGTGCTGGATTGAAAAACTATGTCGGTGACTAGTTGGGGTTGTCGAGGAGTACATAGTGACGTTCCTTTGATGTCAATTTCCTCTTCCCCCTCTTCTGATTTCCAGGATGTATTTGATGAGCCCAAGTCCAGTTCACTTCCTCCACATAGGGACTGTGATTGTGCTATTAACTTGATTCCTGGTTGTAAGTTCCCTAAGGGCCGACTTTTCAATCTGTCTGTGCCAGAGCATGCCGCCATGCGGAGCTATGTTAAGGAATCTTTGGAGAAAGGGCATATTCGGCCCTCTTCGTCACCATTGGGAGCGGGTTTCTTTTTTGTTGCTAAGAAGGATGGCTCCTTGAGACCCTGTATTGATTATCGTCTTCTTAATAAGATAACGGTCAAATTCCAATACCCCTTGCCTTTGCTTACTGATTTGTTTGCTCAGATTAAGGGGGCTAGTTGGTTTACTAAGATTGACCTCCGAGGGGCATATAATCTTGTTCTTATTAAACAGGGTGACGAATGGAAAACTGCATTTAATACGCCCGAAGGCCATTTTGAATACCTTGTGATGCCATTTGGGTTCTCTAATGCTCCATCTGTGTTCCAGTCTTTCATGCATAATATTTTCCGCAATTATCTTGATAAATTCATGGTCGTATATTTGGATGATATTTTGATTTTTTCCAATGATTGGGAGTCTCATGTGAAGCAGGTCAGGATGGTGTTCCAGATCCTTCGTGATAATGCGTTATTTGTGAAGGGGTCTAAGTGCCTATTCGGAGTTCAGAAGGTCTCTTTTTTGGGTTTTATTTTTTCTCCCTCGTCTATAGAAATGGATCCTGTTAAGGTCCAAGCTATTCATGACTGGATCCAACCCACATCTGTGAAGGGACTTCAAAAATTTTTGGGCTTTGCTAATTTCTATCGCCGTTTCATTGCCAACTTTTCCAGTGTGGTTAAGCCCCTTACTGATTTGACGAAGAAAGGCGCTGATGTGACGAATTGGTCCTTTGAGGCTGTTGAGGCCTTTCAGGAGCTTAAACGCCGATTTACTTCTGCCCCTGTGTTGCGTCAACCGGATGTTTCTCTTCCTTTTCAGGTTGAGGTCGACGCTTCTGAGATTGGGGCAGGGGCCGTTTTGTCTCAGAGGGAGTCTGATGGTTCTTTGATGAAACCGTGTGCTTTTTTTCCAGAAAGTTTTCGCCTGCGGAACGCAATTATGATGTCGGCAATCGGGAGTTGTTGGCTATGAAGAATGACGTCGCGGCTTCTGATTGGCCGCGTGCCGCCCATGTGACCGGCACGCGGCCAATCAGAAGCCGCAACGTCATTCTCATTCACAAAAGTGCTAATTCTAGGAATTGAGGACCTGCGAATGACGTCGCGGCCTCTGATTGGTCGCGTGCCGGTCACATGGGCGGCACGCGACCAATCAGAAGCCGGGACGTCATTCACAGGTCCGAAAGGCGCGCTTTTTAAACAAAGAAGCCTCCCGGATAGCAGCGTGAAGTCCAGGGGCCGCCGGAGAGGTGAGCATATCAATATTTTTTATTTTAATTCTTTATTTTACACATCCCTATGGATCCCAGGGCCTGAAGGAGAGTTTCCTCTCCTTCAGACCCTGGGAACCATGAGAATACCTTCCGATACTTGATGTCCCATTGACTTGTATTGGTATCGGATATCGGTATCGGCGATATCCGATATTTTTCGGGTATCGGCCGATACTATCCGATACCGATACTTTCAAGTATCGGACGGTATCGCTCAACACTAGTTGCTAGGTCCTTTTGGTGGCCTTCCTTGTCTCGCGATGTGCGTGCTTTTGTGCAGTCCTGTGGGACTTGCGTTCGGGCCAAGCCTTGCTGTTCCCGCGCTAGTGCGTTGCTTTTGCCTTTGCCAGTCCCTGAGAGGCCCTGGACGCATATTTCCATGGATTTTTATTTCGGATCTTCCTGTTTCCCAGAAGATGTCTGTTATCTGGGTTGTTTGTGACCGGTTCTCTAAAATGGTCCATCTGGTACCTTTGCCTAAGTTGCCTTCCTCCTCAGATCTGGTTCCATTGTTTTTTCAGCATGTGGTTCGTTTGCATGGCATTCCGGACAATATTGTGTCTGACAGAGGTTCTCAGTTTGTCTCTAGATTTTGGCGGGCCTTTTGTGCTAGGATGGGCATTGATTTATCTTTTTCTTCGGCGTTTCATCCTCAGACTAATGGCCAAACTGAGCGAACTAATCAGACCTTGGAGACCTATTTGAGATGCTTTGTGTCTGCTGATCAGGATGATTGGGTGTCTAATCGGGCTAGTTCGGCTACTTTGGTTTCACCTTTCTTTTGTAATTTTGGTTTTCATCCTCGTTTTTCTTCTGGGCAGGTTGAGCCTTCTGATTGTCCTGGTGTTAATTCTGTGGTGGACAGGCTGCAGCAGATTTGGACTCATGTGGTGGACAATTTGACGTTGTCTCAGGAAAGGGCTCAACGTTTTGCTAACCGCCGTCGGCGTGTTGGTCCCCGGCTTCGTGTGGGGGATTTGGTTTGGGTGTCTTCTTGTCATGTTCCTATGAAGGTTTCTTCTCCTAAGTTTAAGCCTCGGTTTATTGGTCCTTATAAAATTTCTGAAATTATTAATCCGGTGTCTTTTCGTTTGGCTCTTCCTGCCTCTTTTGCCATTCATGATGTTTTCCATAGATCTTTGTTGCAGAGATATGTGGTGCCCGTTGTTCCCTCGGTTGACCCTCCTGCCCCGGTGTTGGTTGAGGGAGAGTTGGAATATGAGGTTGAGAAAATTTTGGATTCTCGTTTTTCGGGGCGGAGGCTTCAGTATCTTGTCAAGTGGAAGGGTTATGGCCAGGAGGATAATTCTTGGGTTGGCGCCTCCGATGTCCATGCTACTGATTTGGTTCATGCTTTTCACTTGGCTCATCCTGATCGGCCTGGGGGCTCTGGTGAGGGTTCGGTGACCCCTCCTCAAGGGGGGGTACTGTTGTGAATTCCGCTCTTGGGCTCCCTCCGGTGGTTGTAAGTGGCACTTTTGTGAGTTCTGCTCTTGGGCTCCCTCTTGTGGTTTCTAGTGGTATGGCTGCTCCTTGGAGTTAGCTGTCATCAGCTGCCTCCACTTATCGTCCGCTATTTAAGTCTGGCTCTTTCTTCGGCCTGTGCCACTTGTTTCCTGGCTGGATTCACATCTCTGCTTGGATTCTCCTGGTTTCCTGACCAGTTCTGCAAAGATAAGTTCTGGCTTGCTCATTTCAGTCCACATGTTGTGGACTTATTGTTCTGTGCATTCTATATTTGTCCAGCTTGTCAGTATGGATTTTTTCTGTTAGCTGTAAGCTCTGGGAAGCAGATTTACCCTCCACACCTTTAGTCAGGTGTGGAGATTTTGTAAACTATGTGTGGATTGTTTTGTAGTTTTTATACTGACTGCACAGTATCCTTTCCTGTCCTATCTATCAAGCTAGACTGGCCTCCTATGCTAAAATCTGATTTCATTTCTGCGTATGTTATTTTCCCCTCCTCTCACTGTCAATATTTGTGGGGGGCTATCTTTCCTTTGGGGATTTTCTCTGAGGCAAGATAGGTTTCCTGTTTCCATCTTTAGGGGAAGTTAGATCTTAGGCTGTGCCGAGGGGTCTAGGGAGCGTCAGGTACCCCCCACGGCTATTTTTAGTTGCGCTGCTAGGTTCAGGGTTTGCGGTCAGTACAGATACCACCTCCTTCAGAGCTTGTCTCATCTTGTTCCTAAACCACCAGATCATAACAGAACCCCCTGACAACCCCAACTAATCACAGACATAGATTTCCAATCTAATACCGGATTATGCACCTGTAACCATGGGAAACCCAGCACAATAGCATCATGCAAATTATGCAACACCAGAAAACGACAATCTTCCTGATGGGCTGGCGCCATGCACATGGTCAGCTGTGTCCAAAACTGAGGTTTATTTTTAGCCAACGGTGTAGCATCAATGCCCCTCAAAGGAATAGGACTCTGCAAAGGCTGCAAGGGGAAACCACAACGTCTGGCAAATTCTAAGTCCATTAAGTTTAAAGCGGCGCCTGAATCCACAAATACCATGACAGAAAATGACGATAATGAGCAGATCAGGGTCACAGATAACAGAAATTTAGGTTGTACAGTACTGATGGTAACGGAACTGGCGATTCTCTTGGTACGCTTAGGGCAATCAGAAATAACATGAGCAGAATCGCCGCAGTAAAAACACAACCCATTCTGACGTCTGAATCCTTGTCGTTCAGCTCTAGACACTATCCTATCACACTGCATAGGCTCAGGATTCCGCTCGGAAGACAACGACATAGTGTGCGCAACTCTGCGCTCGCGCAAACGCCGATCAATCTGAATGGCCAGAAACATAGAATCACTCAGACCAGCAGACGTGGGGAACCCCACCATAACATCTTTAACGGATTCAGAAAGACCCTTTCTGAAAATTGCCGCCAAGGCATCCTCATTCCATTTAGTCAGTACATACCATTTTCTAAATTTCTGGCAATACGATTCTGCCGCTTCTTAACCCTGGCACAGGGCCAACAAGATCTTCTCAGCTTGATCCACAGAATTAGGCTCATCATACAATAACCCCAATGCTTGAAAGAAAGAATCAACATTAAGCAAAGCAGTATTGCCAGATTCCAGGGAAAATGCCCAATCCTGTGGGTCACCATGCAGCAGGGATATGATGATTTTAACCTGCTGAATGGGATCACCAGAGGACCGGGGTCTCAATGCAAAAAACAGTTTACAGTTATTTTTGAAACTCAAAAATTTGGATCTGTCACCAAAAAATAAATCAGGAGTGGGAATCTTAGGTTCTAAGGCAGGAGTCTGATCAATATAATCTGAAATACCCTGTACCCTAGCAGCAAGCTGATCCACACGAGAAACCAACTCCTGAACATTCATGTTATTACTAGGTTCCGCAGCCACCCAGAGATTAAGAGGGAGGAAAAGACAAAACAGGCTAAGGAAAAAAAAATGGCTCAAAACCTTTCCTCCCTTCTTCTGAGATGCAATTAACTCATTGTTGGCCAGTTGTACTGTTATGATCTGGTGGCCTAGGAGCAGCATGAGACGTACTCTGGAGAAGGTGGTACCTGTACTGACCGCAGACCCTGAACTTAACACCGCAACTAGAAGTAGCCGTGGAATGTACCTAACACTTCCTAGACATCTCGACACTAGCCGGAGGACTAAATTACCCTAGAAGTAGAAAAGGGAAAACTATATTGCCTCAGAGAAAATCCCCAAAGAATAGACAGCCCCCCACAAATATTGACTGTGAGAGGAGATGGAAATAACATACGCAGACTGAAATCAGGATTTAGAAAAGGAGGCCATTCTAGCTAAATAGAAAGGATAGGACAGAGTGCTAAGCGGTCAGTATTAAAAAACTAGAAAATATCCACCACAGAAAATACAAAATCTCCACAACTAACTAAAGGCATGGAGGGTATATCTGCATCTCCAGAGATACCAGCTTGGCTGAACAAATCCTTATACAGACCAAGCTGGACAAGACAAAACATAGAAAAGAACTGAACAATAAGGCCCACAACATGTGGACTGCAAAAATCAAGGCCAGAACTTATCTTTGTAGAAATGAACAGCAAAGCAGGAGAGACCAGGAAGGAATGTGAATCCTCCAGGACCAATGGACAACTGGCACTGACTAAAGGGTCAAGAAAGACTAAATAGCCCAGTCCGAATTGCAATAAGTGGACACACCTGATGAATGCTGCGATCCAAAGACAGCAGCGCTACCACTTATAACCACCGGAGGGAGCCAAAGAGCAGAATTCACACCACACGTGACCTTAACCTATTACTTGCCAAATTAAAATTTTTACAAGTACGGATTGTTCAGAAAAGGGCGTCCCAATATTCAATTAAAAAGGACAATGACATGATTTCCTATTTTGAAAACATTCATGTTACAAACACAACACAAAAAATTGGACCTAATTATAAAAATTATAAAATCTTAGTTGCTAGAAGCTAAAGATTAGGCGTCCCAAAAAAGGACATTAGTAGATAATGGGTTAAGATTGAAAATCGCATATGAGCCAGCAGAGCTGAATCCTGACAATGAGTACATTACACGCTGATAAAATTGGCATACTACAGGGCTTCATTTTATAATTAAAGGACTCATCCAGGCTTGAGATGAAAGCCTGCAGTCACTCTATGTGACTGCAGGCTTCTGAATTCTGTCAACACATGAACTGCACACTTTTAGGATGCTCCTTTGCACAAGAATGTGATTTGTATACTTCAGGCCACATTTGTCATGGTTCCACCCCTCAGGGTGTCTGGGATGCAGTTACAGCAGCTCGGCCATCCAATCCGGTACAGGGGCATGCTGAAGCTGTCAGTACTTTGATTGACAGCATGGCCATCCAATCTGGTTCAAGGGCATCCTGAGGCTGTCAGTGTCTTGATTGACAGCTCAACTATCCAATCTGTGACTGGGAGGCGTCGGCTGTCTCCAAGTGTTTACTGTTGTGGATTCTGTTTTTGGGCTCCCTCTGGTGGTTACAGATGGTACTGGGTGACTTGTGTTCTCTGCGGTCTCTGGTGTCCACCTGTTCTATCAGGATATGGGAGTTTCCTATTTAACCTGGCTTTCTTGTCATTTCCTCGCCGGCTATCAATGTAATCAGTGTGTCTTGTTACCTCTGCTTCCCGCTTCTGTAATCTTCAGGACAAGCTAAGTTTTTGATTATCCTGTTCCACGTTTTGCTTAATTTTTGTCTTAGTCCAGCTTGCAGATATGTGATTCCTTTTTGCTGGTTGCTCTAGTGGGCTGATATTACTCCTCATGTTCCATGAGTTGGCACATGAGTTCAAGTAATTTCAGGATGGTTTTTTGTAGGGTTTTTCGCTGACCGCGCAGTTCACTTTTGTATCCTCTGCTATCTAGCTTTAGCGGGCCTCATTTTGCTGAATCTGTTTTCATAACTACGTATGTGCTTTCCTCTCATTTCACCGTCATTACATGTGGGGGGCTGCTATTTCTGTGGGGTGTTTCTCTGGAGGCAAGAGAGGTCTGTGTTTCTTCTAATAGGGGAAGTTAGACCTTCGGCTGGCGCGAGACGTCTAGGAATCATCGTAGGCACGTTCCCCGGCTACAGCTAGTTGTGTGTTTAGGTTCAGGATCGCGGTCAGCTCAGTTTCCATCACCCTAGAGCTTGTTTTGTTTTTTGTGCTTGTCCTTTTGTGATCCCCTGCCATTGGGATCATGACAGTTTACTATCCCGGGTAATTGCCATGCATACTTAACTGAGTAGCTTCTCCCAGAACACTGCCAGGCATACATTCAACAAGTGTGGTTTGTGCTTCCCTGTGCCCTGAGTTCTGCATGCTTGATCTGTTGCCTGACCTTGGACTTCGTTTTGACCATCCGCCTGTTTAACCCCTTCTGCTCCGATCCGTTATCCCGGTACTCTGACCTCGGAACGTTACTTGACAACACTTTTGTCTCTTCCTTCTGTTTATGAAGTACCCTCCTGGCTTCCGACCTTGGACTCCTTGACCACTCTGACTCACGGCTTGACCTTGAGAAGTGACTAGCGTCACAACATTCTGACTAAATGTGTCCGGTCTCACTCAATTCATTTTTCATTGAGTGAGGCCACGCATGTCTAGTCAGCACAAGAGAATTCACTTGTAACTAGCCTGATGAAGGGGCCTTTTGAGCTCTGAAAATTTGCAAATATAATTTCTCTGGTTTGCCAATAAAGGTATCACTCCTTGAATACTTTTCTCATTTTTTTGGGACATGAGTATTTACATCGATTTTTCTGGCTAACACGGTACCACAATATTATTTTGTATTGTACATCATAATACTATTTCTAGAAATCCGGCACCTGGAACTTCGAATCACGTCATTGGGGAAGAACACTGTCAAACTATCTCCATGTCAAAAATGTACAGTATATAACCTTACAGTGTGTTATGGACCAATGCTAGTGCTGTGAATTTATAACATAGTGTAGGCAATGGTTAAAGGAGAATATCGTCAAAAACTGAATGTTGCCATGCAAGCATTTTAAAATTTAGAAAGAGAGGTATGTAAATTCAGAGGACAGTTGTATACAAATGTAATTTCAGTTTTGGAGTTTTGGCTGTGATTATTTCAAATATTTAAAGTGTTTTCCGAGTTTGAAGTGTTTCTGCTCATTATATCGTTTATCCAAAGCATCACACAATGTGTTCAGCAGCCAAATATAAATCGGTTTTAAAAGCCACGGCAGCAGCATAGTGAACATTCAATGCATTCTGCGCATCATTTCACTTATGACTAGTGTTGAGCATTCCGATACCGCAAGTATCGGGTATCGGCCGATACTTGCGGTATCGGAATTCCGATACCGAGATCCGATATTTTTGTGATATCGGGTATCGGTATCGGAAGTGTAAAATAAAGAATTAAAATAAAAAATATTGTTATATTCACCTCTCCGGCGGCCCCTGGACATCAGCGGGAGGATCCGGCGTCCGGCACGGCTTCTTTCTTCAAAATGCGCGCCTTCAGGACCTGTGGTATGACGTCCCGGCTTCTGATTGGTCGCGTGCCGCCCATGTGACCGCCACGCGACCAATCAGAAGCCGCGACGTCATTCCTCAGCTAAAGTCCTAGAATAAGCGCCTTTTAGGACCTGAGGAATGACGTCGCGGCTTCTGATTGGTCGCGTGGCGGTCACATGGGCGGCACGCGACCAATCAGAAGCCGGGACGTCATTCCACAGGTCCTGAAGGCGCGCATTTTGAAGAAAGAAGCCGTGCCGGACGCCGGATCCTCCCGCTGATGTCCAGGGGCCGCCGGAGAGGTGAATATAACAATATTTTTTATTTTAATTCTTTATTTTACACTTTAATATGGATCCCAGGGCCTGAAGGAGAGTTTCCTCTCCTTCAGACCCTGGGATCCATGAGGATACATTGCGATACTTGATGTCCCATTGACTTGTATTGGTATCGGATATCGGTATCGGCGATATCCGATATTTTTCGGGTATCGGCCGATACTATGCGATACCGATACTTTCAAGTATCGGACGGTATCGCTCAACACTACTTATGACTCAAAAACAACAAAATATCCCAAGCCAAAATAAATTAAACAAAATCAATCTGCTCAGGAAGTCGTGCAGTAATGTATTCAAAAGACGACCCAATATTGTAATTCATCTAAACATTAACTTTATATTGACTGTGATTGTATCAGGAAAGCTTTTAGAAAAACGTCATTAAAAACACACAATCACACCAATAACATGCACCAATTAAATAAGCAACTAATTTACCAATGTATAGATTAAGGCCGGGGTCAGACTTGCGAGTTTCTCGCAAGTCTGACCCCGGCTTTAGAAATCGTAAAGCTGTGACAATCCCAATAAGCCAGTAATAAAAATAAGTAACAATTTTGTATATACTCACTGATTGCTCAACATTATTGACAGGCAGTGTCATTTAGCCTACAAAGGCAATTAACCCCTTAATGCCTGGGCAATTTTTCATTTTTGCTCTTTCCTTTTTTTTTTCTCCCCTTCTTCCAAGAGATATAACTTTTCTATTTTTCTGTTAACATAGACTTGTTTCTTGCAGGATGAGTTGTAGTTTTGAGTTACTCCATTAATTTTACTATAACGTGCTGAAAAACAGGAAAACAATTCCACGTGGGATGAAATGGTGAAAAAAATGCACTTCTCAGTTTTTTAGGTTTTGTTTTTACGATGTTCATTGCATGGTAAAAATGACCTGGAAACATGATTCTCCAGGGTCAGCATGATTACAATACTTGGACAGATTTTTTTTTACTTACAGTAAGTGGGGTGAAAAATTCAGAAGTTTGTAAACCAATTAATGAGTTTCTGCTGTCATTTTCTGAGACCCATCACTTTTTTTTGGTCGATTTTTTTTTAGTGTGGCTAGCAAGCAGATGGCTTAATTGATACTATTTTGGGTTATAAACATGATTTTGATAGCTCCTTATTAATTTTTTTAATGGAATTGTGGTGCCCCAAAAAACACGATTCTGGTGTTTAATTTTTTCTCTTCACAGCATTTACTGATCTGGTGTTAGGACCCATGGAATGCACCGAGTATATTATTATTGGTTGTTCGCAGCCCGGGGTCGACTTTGCAGGAGACCTACCTGCTGCTAACAAATGGTGGCACAATATGGCGGTAGAAGCGAACTCTGTTACCTGTTACGTCACAAAGTCGAACAGAAGGGAAAACGCTGTGCCCTGTTAGCGTCACAGGGGAACACAGCTGCCTAACAGAGCAAAAGCAATCAGTGGTCAAGGAGTAGCAAGCACACAAACACCTCCTCTCCGGTGGAGCCGGAATTCTAATGGCTTTACGCCAGCCCTGAATTCACCATACAAACTCCTCACTCGAGGTGCCGGTATTCTAGTGGCTTATTTCAGCCGGACCCTGACCACAAGCAGACAAGACCACTGAGTAGCTAAAGCTCATAACATAAGCTAATGCTAGCGCATTGCCGTGCGGCCATGCAAACCTTTTATAGCTGCAGCAACTTCAGGACCTTCGTAGAGGACCAATGAGAGCTGCTACAGTACCTGAGCAACTTCAGGACCTTCCTAGAGGACCAATGGGATCTGCCACCGTACCTGAGCATGTGACCCCCGACCTCCAATGAGAGGTCTTACCTCGAGCATGCTCAGAAAGGGAAAAGCAGGACTTAGTCCCAGAGACGTCTGCTCGCCGCTGACCAGTACTGACTACAATGGCTGAGCCTGGAAAGGCAGCAGTAACCATCCGCACAGTATCAGGCTGAGCCAGATGCGGGACTGACGTCTCTGCTGAGCAGGCTGCACTGCGGCTGGAGAAGAATGGGAGACCGCAGTGGAGATAGTTCGAGATTTCCCCTGTGCAGAGGTGGGAACTTGACCACTAACATGGCCTCCGCTCCTTGGGCCTCGCTACGCTCGAAAGCAGCAATGAGCTGTGGAGCTCGAATGTGCTCAGCAGGTTCCCAGGACCTGTCCTCTGGGCTGTAACCCTTCCAGTCAACCAAATAGAATTTTTTGCCACGTACCACCTAGCACCCCCAAAATAGCGTTCACCTCATAATCATCTGTAGATGAACCCGATGTCCCGGCAGATTACTCGGAAAAGCAGGACATGTATATGGGCTTCAAGAGGGACACATGAAAGGTGTCGGTGATACATAGGCGTGAAGGAAGGGCCAGACGGTAGACCACAGGGTTAACCTGTTCGAGAACCTTGAAGGGACCCAAGTAGCGAGGTGCAAACTTAGTGGACTCAACTCGCAACCTGATGTTACGGGCGGAGAGCCACACCAAGTCGCCAGGAGCAAAGGTCGGAGCCGGGCGCCCATGTGCATTGGCGGAGGACCTCATTCTCTCCTTGGAGGCCCGAATGGCATCCTGAGTGCGGTCCCAAATGTCCCGTACCTCCACAGCCCAGTCTGCCACCCTGGAGTCGGAGGTTGACATGGGCATGGGCACAGGGACATGCGGAAGCTGGATGTAATTTAGGAGGAATGGAGTCTGACCGGTGGAGTCGGCTATGGCGTTGTTAAACTCTGCCCACGGTAGCAAGGATGCCCAGTCATCCTGCCTGGCAGAATCAAAATGTTGTAAATATGTGACCTGGGTCTGGTTGGCCCTTTCAACCAACCCATTCGTCTCGGGATGATATGCTGAGGAGAGATTCAACTCAATACTGAGTAGATGACAAAGCTCTCTCCAGAATCGAGACGCAAACTAGGGACCCTGGTCACTGACAATTTCGTCTGGCATACCGTGTAGGCGAAAGATATGCTTTATGAACAACGCTGCCAGATCCCGTGCAGAAGGTAGCGGTGGAAGAGGCACCAAGTGCACCATTTTGGAAAAATGGTCGGTGATCACCTAGATAATGGTGCAGCTACGAGACTTGGGTAAGCCCACCACAAAATCTATCCCGACCATCTCCCAGGGCCTGTATGCCACCGTCAAGGGGTAAAGCAACCCAGCTGACCGTTGCCGAGACTTGTTCTTGGCGCAAGAGACACACGCCCGAACATAGTCTGTGACGTCATGAGCCATATGCGGCCACAGAATGTCCTCGCCAGTAGCTCAGATGTCCGTTTGGACCCAAAATGTCCACCCACCCTGGATGAGTGAGCCCAAGAGAGAACCTCCGGATGCAGACTGGATGGTACAAAAGTCTTGCCCGGAGGCACAGACTCTAGCGAAACTGGGGCCACAGTTCTCAGGCTCTCTGTGGGGACAATAAGCCGAGGCTCCTCTTAATCCTCCTCAGATGATACAACGGAGCGAGAAAGAGCGTCAGCACGAATGTTCTTCTCCCCGGAAAGAAAATGGAGGGTGAAATGAAACCGGGAGAAGAACAAGGACCATCTGGCCTGACGAGACTTTAACCCCTGGGCTGTCTGCAACTACACCAAATTCTTGTGGTCAGTGAAGACTTGGAAGGGAAAACGATCCCCCTCCAAGAGATGTCTCCACTCTGAGAAGGCCAACTTCATGGCTAGCAACTCCCTGTCCCCGATGGAATAATTCCTCTCCACTGATGAGAATGTCTTGGAAAAGAAGCAAGGATGCTTCCGACCTTGAGCATCCTTTTGGAAAAGGACTGCTCCAGCCCCAACGGATGAGACATCCACCTCCATTATAAATGGCTTATCTACATCGGGGCGATGTAAGATGAGAGCGCTAGCGAAGTGTGACTTAATGGAGTGAAAGGCCTTGGAGACCTCCTCAGACCACAATTTGGGATGTGCTCCCTTCTTGGTGAGGGCAACCAAGGGAGCTACCAAAGTTAAGAAGTGTGGAATGAACTGGCGATAGTAATTAATGGACCCCATAAAGCGCTGCACCGCTTTAAGAGAATGGGGTTCCTGCCAGTCCATCACAGCCTGTAGATTGGCAGGATCCACAGTCAATCCCTGGGCGCAGATGATATAGCCCAGGAAAGGTAAGGACTCCTGCTCAAACACACATTTCTCCAACTTTGCGTAGAGGGAATTTGCCCGTAAGAGATCGAAGACTCTGAAAACATCTCTCCGGTGGGAGTCAATATCTGAAGTGTAGATGAGAATATCATCCAGATAGACTACGACTGAGGTGGAGAGCATATCACGGAAGATGTCATTCACAAAGTCTTGGAAAACGGCTGGGGCATTATAGAGCCAAAAGGGCATAACCTGATATTCATAGTGCCCATCCCTGGTGTTAAAAGCTGTCTTCCATTCGTCCCACTCACGGATGCGAATCAGGTTGTAAGCACCCCGCACATCTAATTTTGCAAATGCCCTTGCCCCCCGAAGCCTATCAAAGAGCTCAGATATCAGGGGCAGATGATACTTATTCTTAATGGTGATGGCGTTAAGACCCCTGTAATCTATGCATGGACGCAATTCCCCGTTCTTCTTCTGCACGAAGAAGAACCCAGCCCCTGCTGGTGACACTGACTTCCTAATGAATCCTCTTGCCAGATTTTCCTGGAAGTACTGTGACATTGCCTCCATCTCCGGGAGAGATAACGGATAGACTTGACCCCGGGGAGGCTCAGCACCAGGCAAGAGGTCAATAGGACAGTCATAGGGGCGGTGAGGCGGAAGGGTCTCCGCAGCTCTTTTGGAGAACACGTCCGCATAGGGCCAATATTGCTTGGGGAGAGAGGATAGATCTGTGGTACCTCAGTAGTAACAACCTCAACACATTCCCTCTGACATCTACCCCCACAAGATTCACCCCATCCCAAAATTCTGCTTGTGGACCACTCAATACAAGGAGATTGGTACCGCAGCCAAGGTATCCCTACCAGGAGCTCATCAATTCCCTCAGGAATGACGAGTAGAGATATAATTTCCTGATGAGATGGCAACATGGACAGAGAAAACGGGATGGTCTGGTGTGTTATCTGTGAGGGCAGTGTCGACCCATTTACCACTTGTACGGTTACTGGTTGAGCTAACATTACCAGGAAAATTGCGTGAAGCTGGGCGAAGACAGAAGACCCTCCGCCCCAGAATCCATGCAGAGCTCTACCGAGTGGGAAAATGAGCCAATAGTAATTGTCTCCTAAAGGATAATTTGGAGGCAAACGTCTCCGTATCTAGTGTACCTCCACCTACTACTACTGGACGCTGACGTTTCCTCAACCGCTGGGAACATCTGGTGGCAAGATGTCCTGACTGCTGGCAAACATGACAAACCTGGAGTGCACGAGCGGTCCGGGACTTAGATCCCGCTTGTGACACTACCATGGCCTCATGTGACTCAGGGGCCTGGACTGGAGATTCCAAAGATTTGGCGAAGGTGGGAGCCAGCCGAAACCTCTGCCTACACTGGGCTCGCTCTAACCTCCGATCATGAAAACGGAGGTCAATACGAGTGGACACAGCTATTAACTCCTCCAGTGTGGCGGGAATCTCCTTAGTGGCCAGAGCCACCTTCACATGGTCAGCCAGCCTCCTCCAAAATATCGGAATAAGGGCTTTATCCGACCACTCCAGCTCAGATGCTAGGGTGCGAAAGTGGATGGCAAAATGGCTGACCAAGGACGAGGCCTGAATCAATGCCAACTGTTGGAGTGCCATATCATGGGTGACACGAGGTCCTAAAAAGACCTGTTTCAGAGTGCTCAGGAACAACGGAGTACTCTGCACCACATGATTGCCACGCTCCCACAGCGGCGAAGCCCACTCCTACACCCTGTCCGACAGGAGAGACACAATAAATCCCACCTTAGCCCACTCTGTGGGGAAACATGCGGCCAGAAGCTCGTGATGTATAGAGCACTGGCTCACAAAACCCTTACAAGATTTACTATCATCAGATACGTGCCAGTGATAGTAAAGTATTTCGCTGTGTTTCGGGACATAGTGCTGCGATCACATCAGAGGACAGATAATTACACACCACTTTTTTTTTTTTTTGCGATCGCTGGTAAACAGTTAATTACCGGCGATCGCAAAACAGGGGTCGGTATAACCGACCCCGATCATGTTCTTTGGGGTCTCGGCTACCCCCGGCAGCCGAGACCCCAAAGATCCTCCCGATGCCGGCCAGCGGGCGCACTGCGCATTCGCCCGCCATTTTTTTGCCGGAAAAAGATGGCGGCGCCCATCGGGAGCCACGAGGAGCACCAGGGGAGACAGGTGAGTATTGGGGGGCTATCTGGGACCCCATTTCTTTGTCCCTTGATGTGCGATCACATCGGAGGACACAGAAATAAAAAGGGAAATCGCGTTTTTTTTGCGATCGCCGGTAAACGGTTAATTACCGGCGATCGCAAAAGCGGGGTCGGTAAAAACCCCCCCAAATCATGTTCTCTGGGGTCTCGGCTACCCCTGGTAGCCGAGACCCCGGAGAAAATCCGACTCTGGGGGGCGCTATTTACTTTTTCCACAGCGCCGTTAATCAACGGCGCTGTGGTTTAAGTACCCTTAACTGCCGCCGTTAAAAGGCGTATCGGCAGTCGTTAAGGGGTTAATTATCCAGAAATCTATTTTCAGTAGGCCAGGAGAAAAAGGCTATTGTAGGATGAGCCTTGGCCCATGCAGTCTCAGGCCAGCGGATGAGAGGACCCACTGACCCCCGTGTCTCCACACCATCTATGCAGTTAATTATATACGGTTAACAGACCCATACTTATATTATGGTACACACATACACAAACTTTGTGGAGACACCAATTAGGAGGAGTGAAATTTATCATTTGACCATGGCCTTTTTTCCAGCTCATGCCTGTTCATGACCATTTCAAGCCAACTTTGCATCCATTATCAACACCTGAATGGGAGTTGGATGCTGAGGCTTTGTGTAATGATGAAGCATCTCACCATCATGACCAAGAAACCTCGTAGAAGGTGGTCCGTCAACTCTTTCAAGAGTCTGGGAGGTGTTACCCTTTAGTTTATTTTTCATGGGTCCTCCTCTTCTGTTGGACTAGGCAATCTATATTTCATGAAAGACTCATAAATAGCAAATATTCGCTCTGTGCTGGCTTTGAAGTTCTTTTTGACTTTAAGTATAAAAGTCTATGGCTGCAGGATGCATAAAACACCTCCTTGGCCGGCAGGTAAGTCATTCAATCTTAATGACTTGCCCCCACCACCAAATCAGAAGGTAGCTTTCATACGTCATTCTCTGCAACTTGATCTCTCTGACAAATGGGGAGAAGACATGATTTCTATGAAATCATAGAAAATAATCTACACATATACCTATGGAATATATTAAAATGACTGATCATGGGATAAAGACGATAGAATAGGATAGGAGGAGATTGAAGAAAATTATTTAAGGGTAAGTTCACACAGGGCGTTTTTGCTGCGTTTTTTAATGCTAATTTTCAGCTGCTTTTTACAGTACCAGCAAAGCCTATGAGATTTCAGAAATCTCATGCACACACATTGGTTTTTTGTGTGATTAGTATTTTGTGCTTTGCAGCGTTTTTTTTTTTTACATAGGGCATGTCACTTCTTGCAGCGTTTTTCCAGCATTTTTTCAGCGCTTTCCACCGATTGACTTGAATGGATGGTGAAAAAACGCTGCAAATATGCAAGTTTGAATTTTCTTGCAGCGTATTTGCTTCAGAAAAGTCAAGGACAGCCGGATGTGACATCACACTCGGCTCTTCTGCATCTAGATTACAGGCTGCATGATGCATCGATGCAGCCTGTCTTCCAGCAGAGTGGACCCGAACCCCATTCACTTGAATGGGGGGGTCTAACAATGCAGTGTTTGACACGCTGTCATGTGCATGATAGCGCGGCAAACACTGCTTCTGATTGGAGGGGAAATCATCCCCGCCGGTCAGAGAGCCGCGGTTCCCATGCTGTCAGAAAACAGCGGGAGCGCTCAGCTGTGATTGGAGGTATAAACTTCACCTCCGATCACTGGTATCAGCTGATGGGACTACTGCTCCCATCATCTGACACCTGCAGCCGCTAATTACAGTGAGAGCAGGAGCGGCGGATGGGAGTTTTCATCATTTTTTTTTTTAAATGGCGTGGGTTCCCCCTAATTTTGATAATCAGCCAGACAAAACTCACAGCTGGGGGCTGCAACCTCCAGCTGTCAGCTTCAGCAAGGCTAGTTATCAAGAATAGAGGAGTCCTCACGCTTTTTTTTAAATTATTTAAATAATTTTAAAAACGGCATGGGGTTCCCCCATTTTTGACAATTAGCCTTGCTAAAGCTCACAGCTGGGGGCTGATATTCTCAGGCTGGTAAGGGGCCATTAATATAGGCCCCCCAGCCTAAACATAGCAGCCCACAGCTGCCCAGAAAAGGCATATCTATTAGATGCCCCAATTCTGGCGCTTTGCCCGGCTCTTCCCATTTGCCCTGTAGCGGTGGCAAGTGGGGTAATGAGGGGTTAATGTCACCTTAATATTGTAAGGTGACATTAAGCTGGCTTAGTAATGGAGAGGCGTCAATAAGACACCTATCCATTACTAATCCTATAGCAGTTAAAGGGCTAAATAAACACACACACAGTAAGAAAAAAGTATTTTAATGAAATAAAACACCACGCAGTTTTGACTATATTTTTATTATTCTGCTATTCCAAGCGAAGACCTCGATCTGCTGTGATAATAAAATAAAAAAGCAAAAGTATACTCCCTGATCCGTCGTAATCCAATATAACGAGTGTTCCACGCAGTATCTGGGAGAGATAAAGCTTACAACCAGTAGCGATGCTAATGCGACCGCTCCCGGCTGTAAGTGACTGGGGAATGAATGAGACGGAGCAGGTGCAGGGTCAGTAGCAAGCGGTGACGTCACCGAGCCTGCGCTCCCTCACTGCCTGACCTGAAGTTACCTCTGGACCGTGGGAAAATGCCGGGGAAGAGGATACCGCAGGTAATGTATCTATTCTATTCTATCTATTCTATCAATCTATCTATTCATTCTATCTATTCCATCAATCTATCTATTCTATCTATTCATTCTATCTATTCCATCAATCTATTATATCTATTCATTCTATCTATTCATTCTATCTACAGGAAGTTGTTTTTTTTTCTCTGTGTGCACTCAACTTTATTGGCATGCACAAAGAGAAAAAAGACACATGAAAAAACGCACCAAAAACGCACCAAAAACGGACCTAAACCTGCGTTTTTGGTGCAGCTTCTTTCCTGCCAAGATGAAAAACGCCCTTACCCTAAAAAGTGGTTCTACAGTGCTGCTTTAAAGTTTGTCTAAACTTCTGATTTTTCATATTTCTGCATAAATTTGACCTAAAACTACATCAGATTTTGGCACAAGTCCTAAAAGGAGGTAAATAGAACCAAATCAAACAAATGTGTCAAAAAATATTAGCTTGTCATTTTTTTTAAATGAGCAAAATGATCTGTGAATGGCAAGAATATATGAACATTTATGATTAACAGATTGAAGGTGAAATTATAGTCTGGTCTTTTCAATTAATAGGATGACAATTGGGTATGAGTGGGCGATCTGTTTTACTTAAACAAAAGGGATCCGTCAAAGTCTGATATTATAGCTGTAGGAAAAGACCTGGACCACACATCCAAAACATATGCATTGATCTACAGTATTGTATATAAGCAACAATTTACAAAATTGAACATGAGATTCTTAGTTTAATCTGATCAGACTGTATGAAGCCAACTGCTACATCACAGTGAAACTTCCCATGCGCCAACCACCGCTGTAACAATGGTGCATCAGAAAGGTGAGCGACCTGGTACTACATAGCACCCATACTGCCAGGCTGAGCCACCATGACTCCAGGTCACACCACCCCACATGCACAGCATGAAAGCAACAATGGCAACCACACAGCACCAACACCAGGTGAAAGAAGTTAGAAAACTCACTGCCACATGTTCGTGACCTAGTGCATCCCAGCCACCATGTTGATCTTCACAACGTATGTTTTTTGCAAGCGTATTATGGTATGAACAAAGGAAATTTCTGAAAATCTCAGAAGAATTATTGATGATTAGAAAACTTAAAATGGATACAAAACCACCTGTAAAGAGTTTTCACTCAAACTATCCATAGTCAAACAGTTTAAAGTGGAGGAAATTCAAGACAATTATTACCCTCACTCAAAGAACAAGGCATATCATATCATATTGAGAGAGAGAGACCCCAGAACGTAACATGTGCAGGATTTCAATGGGAAATGCCTGGAAAACCTGATTCGGATGCCCGATTTGTCATTTCACATCACAGTTTCATCCGTTTATCGCTGGAATCATCACTGGGCGTTTTCTCCGTCTGCCGGAATAGAATTTTTTTACGGATCCGGCAAAGAAGCGTATGAAACGTTTGGCCATCAGGCGCAATCCGGCGCTAATACAACTCTATGAGAAAAAAAACGGATCCAGTGGAAAAAAACGGATCCGTTTTTTTCAAAACTCGCCAGATTGTGCCTGATGGCAAAAACCTGATGTGTGAAAGTAGCCTAAGATTAACTAATCAGGAGAACCATTAACCATCAGGAGAAAAGCAAGAAGAAAGCAACTTCCCAACAAAATGAACATTGCTGCTCATCTCCAGTTTGTAAAAGATCATTTGGACAAGCCAGAGGGCTATTGGAACAATGTTTTGTGGAAGGATAAAACAAAAATAGAGCTTTTGATTTACATGAGAAGTATAATATTTGGAAAAAGAAAAACACTGCATTACTGCATAAAACCCGATGCCATCTATGAAGCATCATGGTGATAGTATCATGGTTTCAGCCTGTTTTAATGCAGCGGGGCCAGAATGGGTTGCCATTTTTGCTGGACCTAAGCAAATTCTAAACTAAAATGATAGGACATCTGCTCATCAGATGAAGAAAAAAGTCAACATAATGTCGCTTTGCACAGTAACAGGACCACCCCCCATTTAAAACAGTATCCTCAAAAAATAAATACATCACTGTAGTAATATTATCCCTTAATTAGCCCCTATGGTAATAATATCCCCATCCTGTGTATCTCATTCCTGGCTACAGTCATATGTTCTCCCATTCTGCCCTCATGAGGATCCATTCTGCCCCCATATGATCTCTGCATCCTCCCCCATCTGTCCCATGATCCTGCCCCATCTGTCCCATGATCCTACCACCCCATCTGTCTCCATCCTGCACCATGTGTTTCCATCCTGCACCATGATCCTGCCCCATCTGCCTGCATCCTGCCCCATATCTCACATTCTGACCCCATGTCTCAC
The DNA here is from genome assembly GCF_032444005.1 of Ranitomeya imitator. Lineage (NCBI taxonomy): Eukaryota > Metazoa > Chordata > Amphibia > Anura > Dendrobatidae > Ranitomeya > Ranitomeya imitator. The sequence goes on along the minus strand of NC_091284.1, from coordinate 86,597,957 downwards.
ATCCTAACCTGTGTTGTTTCCATTCCTTCCCCATGTTGTTTCCATTCCTGTCCTCGTGTTTCACATACTGCCCCTTGTGTCTCCATCCTGCCCCCTGTGTTGTTTCCATTCCTGCTCCCTGTGTCATTTCCATTCCTGCCCCCTGGGTTGTTTCCATTCCTGCCCCCTAGGTTTCCATTCCTGCCCCTTGTGTCTCCATCCTGCTCCCTGTGTTATTTCCATTGCTGTCCCCTGTGTTGCTTCCATTCCTGCCCCCTGTGTTGTTTCCATTTCTGCCCCCTGTGTTGTTTCCATTCCTGCCCCCTGTGTTGTTTCTATTGCTGCCCCATGTTGTTTCCATTCCTGCCCCCGTGTCTCACATACTGCCCCCTGTGTTGTTTCCATTCCTGCCCCCTGTGTTGTTTCCATTCCTGCTCCCTGTGTTATTTCCATTGCTGTCCCCTGTGTTGCTTCCATTCCTGCCCCCTGTGTTCTTTCCATTTCTGCCCCCTGTGTTGTTTCCATTCCTGCCCCCTGTGTTGTTTCTATTGCTGCCCCATGTTGTTTCCATTCCTGCCCCCGTGTCTCACATACTGACCCCTGTGTTGTTTCCATTCCTGCCCCCTGTGTTGTTTCCATTCCTGCTCCCTGTGTTATTTTCATTCCTGCCCCCTGGGTTGTTTCCATTCCTGCCCCCTGGGTTGTTTCCATTTCTGCCCCTTGTGTCTCCATCCTGCCCCCTGTATTGTTTCCATTCCTGTCCCCTGTGTTGTTTCCATTCCTGCCCCTGTGTCCCATCCTGTCCCTGTGTCCCATCCTGTCCCCGTGTCCCATCCTGCGCAGTGTTGGTTCCATTCCTGCCCCGGTTTCTCCATTCTGCCCCGAGCTTGCCGCATTCAATAAAAATAAAAAAAACACCTTTCTCCTTACCTGGCCATGGTCCAGCGCCGACATCCATCCCTGGCATTTCAGTGCAGACTCGTCGGCGAATAACAATGACGTCATACGCCAGCGACGTGCGGGCTGATGTCAGCTGCCAGCCTCTGATTGGCTGGTGGCTTTAACTACTGCCGTGCGGGCACACACACACTCAGGAAAATACGTACACACCCCCACCCACACACTCAGGAAAACACACACACTCAGAGAAACACACGCACCCACACAGGAAAACACATACATAAACACGCCCACACACTCACACACACTCAAGAAAACACAATCGGGAAAACACACACACTCAGGAAAACGCTCACACACTCTCAGGGAAACACACACACGCTCAGGAAAACACACATACTCTGACCTGCCATGTTTAATTTGTTAAATGCCCCCCTCCCCCTTGCCACTTAACACAGCAAGCATTGAGATGGGCAGCTGGAGAGGTTACCTGGAGTGTGCACTGTGCTGGGCAGTGGGCACAGAAGGCAGCCTTCCTCTCTTCTAGTCCATATCCTGCCGTCCTGTGCTGCTGCTCTGGTCTGCACGCTGTAGCTCCTCCCCATCCAGGCCTGGCTGATCGGACATCAGAGACAGATCTGCCCACAGAAGAGGAGGAGGCTGTGAGCAATCACTATGGAAGTAAAGCAACCTCCTCCTTTTCTTGTGTGCCAGGAGCTGCCCTCTCTCACAGCAGCGTGCACATTACTGAAGCCGGCCATGGCTCCAGCCACAGGTGCACGCTGCGTGTCCCGCCCTCATGTTCCTGCTCATCACATGTCCTCCAGCGGCCCTGTGCAGTGGCTTTGGCACCGGCCCGGGGGGCAAATGCAATCTTGCAACCCGGCCCAGTCCGCCCCTGACCCCGGCCTAACATGCATTCTTGTATTGTACATTTATTTTATTATGGACATTGAATTACATCCGCACTACAGGGAGACAGTTAATGACTTCTCAGTGTACCACTTTGATATTAGTTTAGTTGTGACTTAGCAACTAAACAACATATCCAGAGGGAACCTGCCCTAGTGTGCTGACGGCTGTATCGATGTAAACCTATCACCTAAGGACAAGCTAAGTAGTCCTATATGATATATCTATTTACTCCTCATGAACCTCATGCTTAGAGGGGAAACATGTTGAGTTTCTTTTTTGGACATGCTTACTGGTTGTTGAGTTTCTATTATGGATATATGCATTGCATATTTGACAAATTATATTTAACAAATCATTCTGAATGGGATATATTTTTTGATATTTCATTGGACTAATGAACTTATGGATATACCAGCTCTAAGTAGGAGATAAGGATTTGAGTAATTTTGTAGAGGTAACTTGGGGGAGTTTTCTCTGATGTATCATGAGCTGTGTATGAATTGACACTGGGGCAGTAGCATAGCTACCGGGGGGGCAGAGGGTGCGGGTGCCCCGGGCCCGGTGCTTAGAGGGGGCCCACCCGGAGCCACGCTACTGTAACTGTATCGGCGCGTGCAGCGCGCCAATACAGTTACCTTCTGCGGCAGAGCAGGGAGAATCGATCTCCCTGCTCTGTCGCTATGGGGCCCCTGAGCAGGTGGGGAGGCCGGTGCCAGCAGTGGGCCCCCCACCTGTCATCGCAGGGTCAGCTGTACCGGCATTTAGTGAATACAGCTGACCACAATGATGAGGGAAGGAGCGCTGCGCCTAATACTACAGGGTCTGCCTATGGGGGTCTGCCTAATACTACAGGGTCTGCCTAATACTACAGGGTCTGCCTATGGGGGGGTCTGCCTAATACTGCAGGGTCTGCCTATGGGGGTCTGCCTAATACTACAGGGTCTGCCTATGGGGTGCTGCCTTACAGTACAGGGTCTGCCTATGGGGGTCCTGCCTTATAGTACAGGGTCTGCCTATAGGGGTGCTACCTTATACTACAGGGTCTGCCTAAAGGGGTGCTGTCTTATACAACAGGGTCTGCCTATAGGGGTGCTGCCTTATATTACAGGGTCTGCCTGCGGGGTGCTACCTTGTGCTATAGAGTCTGCCTATGGGGAGTGCATTATGCTATATTGAGGTCTATCTGGTACATTATACTATATTGAGGACTAGCTGGTGCATTATACTATATGGAGGCCATCTAGAGGGGCATCATACAGTGTGGGGATTACAGTGTTGGAGCCATCAAACAGTTTGCTATACTAAGGGGTCAGTATACTGTGTATAACAGAGCATCATACTGTGTATAGGGGAGCTGTACAGGGGGAGACACGGTACATTATTAAATGTAAAGTATTCTTGCTATAGGGGAACTCAGGTTACTGTGACTATCAAAGGGGCACACAGGGCAATATTACTTTCTAGGGGGCAAAATGTGGGCACTGTTTTCTAGGGCACTTGCACCCGGCATTACAATATTATAGAGGGGTGCCTTAGAATATAGAGGGCACACAGAACCACACAGCAGGTGCAGTAATAGGGACACATACGGCAGCAGCAGCTCAGTATTGGGGTATCAGGTGTAGTAATAGAGACACATATGGCAGCAGCGGCTCAGTATTGGGGTATCAGGTGCAGTAATAGGGACACATACAGCAGCCGCGGCTCAGCATTGGGGTATCAGGTGCAGTAATAGGGACACATACAGCAGCAGCGGCTCAATATTGGGGTATCAGGTGCAGTAATAGGGACACATACGGTAGCAGATGCTCTGCATTGGGGTATCAGGTGCAGTAATAGGGACACATACGGCAGCAGAGGCTCAGTATTGGGGTATCAGGGGCAGTAATAGGGACACATACGGCAGCAGAGGCTCAGTATTGGGGTATCAGGTGCAGTAATAGGGACACATACAGCAGCAGCGGCTCAATATTGGGGTATCAGGTGCAGTAATAGGGACACATACGGCAGCAGAGACTCAGTATTGGGGTATCAGGTGCAGTAATAGGGACACATACGGCAGCAGATGCTCTGCATTGGGGTATCAGGTGCAGTAATAGGGACACATACGGCAGCAGAGGCTCAGTATTGGGGTATCAGGGGCAGTAATAGGGACACATATGGCAGCATTGGCTCAGTATTGGGGTATCAGGTGCAGTAATAGGGTCACATAGGGCAGCAGCGGCTCAGTATTGGGGTATCAGGGGCAGTAATAGGATCACATACGGCAGCAGTGGCTTAGTATTGGGGTATCAGGTGCAGTAATAGGGTCACATAGGGCAGCAGCAGCTCAGTATTGGGGTATCAGGGGCAGTAATAGGGTCACATACGGCTGCAGCGGCTCAGTATTGGGGTATCAGGGGCAGTAATAGGGACACATACGGCTGCAGCGGCTCAGTATTGGGGTATCAGGTGTAGTAATAGGGACACATACGGCAGCATCGGCTCAGTATTGGGGCATCAGGTGCAGTAATAGGGACACATACGGCAGCAGCGGCTCAGTATTGGGGTATCAGGGGCAGTAATAGGGATGCATACGGCAGCAGCGGCTCAGTATTTGGGGCATCAGCAGGATGAGGAGTTTGTGCAGGTTGGGAATAGATGGTGATGGGGCTGGAATATGAGAAGTGAAATGTTTCTTTGTTGTATTCTCTGCAGCCGAGTCGTGGCTGGAAGAAGTTGTCTTGTCGGTCTGGGCCAAATGGAAAAGATGGGAAAAATGACGACTCCATCATAAAGAACGTCAGCGGTAAGACATTATCTGTAACTGTGCTGTGATCTCTTACATGTTCTGTAGGACTGGTATCTACCACTGACCATATGGCGGTAATATCCATGTTGGTCTTTATATAGAAATTATTTTCAGTAACAACGCGGTCATCTGTTGAGGTTCTCCTCCACTATTAGGGCGTGTCACCGAGTTGTAATCAAGGTTACCTGGTTAGGGGCCCACTTAGAAGCTTCGCCCCCCTGAACTAAAACCCTAGCTACGTCTCTGCACTGGGGGGAACCATGTGAAGGAAACTCAAGCAACATTTGGATCTAACTGGCATATTGAAGCACTATAGCACCTTACTCAAAAGCCCTTTCGACTTGTCTGACCAGGGACATATTGGGGACAGTCTTTGAGGAGCGGGAGCGCCATCTGCGTCAACTTTAAAATAGGGTGCCAATCTCCGCTGGTAGGTAGGGTCAAAGCAGGGATAGCCCATTATTGGCCCCTTGTCTGCTAGAGATAAGACCCTATCTACATTATTGGATACACCGTATGCATGTAACTGGTTTTTCTATCCCATCCCATAGGGTTACATAGGGGTAGAAGGGATAGCCAACGGTGAGCGGGGGCGCCAATTGCGCAGGTTTAGGGTGCCAACCTCCGCTGGCAGGTAGGGTACATATAGTGCAGTGCAGGGTCAGGCACCTCCCTGGCCTTTTCTATTGTATGGTTTTATATGGTGATGGCTTTGGTTGGTACACTGGTTAAGAGTTTTTAGATTAAATAATAAAAGGTATTTTTTATATTCAACATTTACATTGGAGTTTTCTCTGTGAATTTTTGTTATAAAGTTTATTCCCAAAGGTTATCGTTTTTTTCTGTGAATACTCCTTCAAAATATCCAACATTTTTCACAGGTCCCTTTTGAAACCATTTGGAGCAGTCGAGGAGGAATCCTCATCGTCACTCCTCCTGTGTTGGTGGAAGGTCATCTGGAGTATGAGGAGGGGTGTAACATTGATTCTCAGTGGGTGCTCCGGAATCTGCAGTATTTGGTGCACTGGAAGGGGTATGGTCTGGAGGATCGGTCGTGGGTCACGGCCGATTCAGTGCATGCTGATCGGATGGTTTGGGCTTTTCATGCCCGGCAACCTGAAAAGCCGGGGGTCCACTGGACCCCCGTTAAGAGAGGGGTACTGTCATGGTTGTGGACAGGGTTCCTTCCCTGTCCTTTCGGGGTTAATTTGTATAGCCTCCTTTTGGTTTGGGTAGGGCTATATTTACCTGCCTTCATCTGGGGATCCTTGTCAGTGATACATCTGTCTTGGCTGTGTGTCTGACCCCCTGGTGTGCTTGCATACTGTTTAGTCCTTTTGCATTCTTGTGTATGACTCTGCCTGTTTTCTCGTTCTGTGCTTTGCCTTGTGACTCTGTGCTTATTGTCTGTTTCTGTCGCTCACCTTCGGCTTGGTACTTTAACTTCCCTCCTGTCTGCCTCGTTTGTACTGCACCGCTATCTTCAGCTCCCCAACCTTTTTGCTACGTCTCGACCACGCTTATGTCTCACCCTTCTGGCACTTCATCTACCTCCCGCCTTGACCTCGGCATGTTCAGACTACTCTCTGGCTTTGCCGGTCATCGCCGTTACTTGGCATCTGGACCCGCCTCCATCCTCTCTGCCGGAGGTCACATGCTTCAGGTCCTGCGCTCCAGCAGGTAAGCTCACCGCAGTGCTCCTTACTCTCTCTCTGTCCTTCTGTAACACGTGCACAGCTGTAAGTCTGCAGCAGGGCTCTTGACAACTACAGTTATGTGAAGGTATCAGAGGTTTGTTTGAGAACATTAGAGATAAAACAGCAACATGGAAACCAAGGAACAGACCAGACAGGTCAGGGAATGGAAACCAAGGAGCACACCAGACAGGTCAGGGATAAAACTGTGGAGAAGAGAAAAGCAGGGTTAGGCTATAAAACAGAGCACAGTTCAATCCATCATCCAATAATGGAAGGAGTATGGCATAACTTAAAACCTACCAAGACATCGCTGTCCATCTAAACGGATATCTCAAGCAATAAGAACACTAATTATAGAAGCAGATATGAGGCCTATGGTCACTCTAGAGGAGCTACAGAGATCCATAGCTCAGGTGGGAGAATCTGTCCACAGGACAACTATTATTTATATAATCCATTAATTTGACCTTTATGGAGAAGTGGCAAGAAGAAAGTTGTTTTTGAAAGCAAGCCACAAGAAGTCTTGTTTGCAGCTTGCAAAACGCTATGTAGGGGAAATCGCTAGCATGTGGAAGAAGATGCTCTGGTTAGATAAGACTAAAGTACAGCTTTTTGAGATAAGTGCAAAGAGTTATCTGTGGTGGAAAACTAACCCTTCACGCCATCCTGAAAACCACCAAACCTACAATCAAACATGGTGGTGGCAACATCATCATGTGGGGATGATTCTCTTCAGGGAGGCTGGTTAGAGTTGATGGGAAGATGGATGGAGCTAAATACAAGGCAATCCTGGATGAAAACCTGTTATAGTCTGTAAAAGACTTGCGACTGGAGCGTCCTTACCCTTCCAGCAGGATAGTGACCCTAAACATACTGCAAGAGCTACAATGGAATGGTTAGATCAAAGCATATTCATGTATGTGAATCGCCCAGTCACAGTCCAGACCTAAATCCCATTGAGAATCTGTAGTAAGAATATAAAATTGCTGTTCACAGACCCTCCATCCATTCGCACTGAGCTAGTTTGGAAAGAAGGATAAGCAAAAATGTCAGCCTCTAGATGTGCAAAGCTGGTAGAGACATACCTCAAAAGAATTGCAGTATTGACTTGGGGGTTGAATTCAAATACACGTCACAATTTTCAGATTTATATTTTTTAAATATGTAGAAAACTATGCATCATTTCCTTTACACTTCACAAATGCTTGCTACTTACTTTTGGTATATAAAATAAAATACCAATAAAATACATTTAAGTTTGAGGCTGTAATGTAGAAAGCTGTAGAAAAGTTCATGGGGTATGAATACTTTTTCAAGGCACTGTATATGCAGTTTTGGCACCAAAAATGAAAGAGTTAAAAGATGGACAATATTTACCATCCAGCTTAAGCCACTTTGATAAGTGGGGCGCACACAGTATAACTGAGCTACAAACTATTAGAATAAGTCACATAAGACCTCTGTGGCCTTATGGTCATTATACCAAGATCCCTGGAAGGAAAGGGATTTTTTTCTGAATTAAAACTACAATTTATTGGATTTGACGGCTTATTAGGAAAGAGCATGGCAAGTGTTGCTAGCTGTGCACAGATGTCATTATAGACTCATATAAATGGGACCAAAATAGCAAGTCATCAAACATATATGCAAGGTGAAGTCATTATTGAGGAGGAATAGCTTAATTATATGCAAACTCTATTATACGCAGCCTCATAGATTAATATTTTTGGACTTGCAGGAAGATAACACTATATAAAATACCCTTGGTCCATTCTGTAAATGCATCATTATCCATCACGTGAAGATATCTGGTTAACTTTTTTATTTACTGCAGAATATACAGTACAGACCAAAAGTTTGGACACACCTTCTCATTTAAAGATTTTTCTGTCTTTTCATGACTATGAAAATTGTACATTCACACTGAAGGCATCAAAGCTATGAATTAACACATGTGGAATTATATACTTAACAAAAAAGGGTGAAACAACTGAAATTATGTCTTATATTCTAGGTTCTTCAAAGTAGCCACCTTTTGCTTTGATGACCGCTTTGCACACTCTTGGCATTCTATTGATGAGCTTCAAGAGGTAGTCACCGGGAATGGTTTTCACTTCACAGGTGTGCCCTGTCAGATTTAATAAGTGGGATTTCTTGCCTTATAGATGGAGTTGGGACCATCAGTTGTATTGTGCAGAAGTCTGGTGGATACACAGCTGATAGTCCTACTGAATAGACTGTTAGAATTTGTATTATGGCAAGAAAAAAGCAGCTAAGTAAAGAAAAACGAGTGGCCATCATTACTTTAAGAAATGAAGGTCAGTCAGTTCGAAAAATTGGGCAAACTTTGAAAGTGTCCCCAAGTGCAGTGGCAAAAACCATCAAGCGCTACAAAGAAACTGGCTCACATGAGGACCACCCCAGGAAAGGAAGACCAAGAGTCACCTCTGCTTCTGAGGATAAGTTTATTCGAGTCACCAGCCTCAGAAATCACAGGTTAACAGCAGCTCAGATTAGAGACCAGGTCAATGCCACACAGAGTTCTAGCAGCAGACACATCTCTGCAACAACTGTTAAGAGACTTTGTGCAGCAGGCATTCATGGTAAAATAGCTGCTCGGAAACCACTGCTAAGGACAGGCAACAAGCAGAAGAGACTTGTTTGGGCTAAAGAACACAAGGAATGGACAGTAGACCAGTGGAAATCTGTGTTTCGGTCTGATGAGTCCCAATTTGAGATCTTTGGTTCCAATCACCGTGTCTTTGTGCGACGCAGAAACGGTGAATGGATGGACTCTACCTGCCTGGTTCCCACCGTGAAGCATGGAGGAGGAGGTGTGATGGTGTGGGGGTGCTTTGCTATTTGACCAAGAAGGAGAGTAATGGGGTGCTACGCCAGATGACCTGGCCTCCACAGTCACCAGACCTGAACCCAATTGAGATGGTTTAGAGTGAGCTGGACCACAGAGTGAAGGCAAAAGGGCCAACAAATCAAGATTGTTGGAAGACCATTCCCGGTGACTACCTCTTGTAGCACATCAAGAGAATGCCATGAGTGTGCAAAGCAGTCATCAAAGCAAAAGGTGGCTACATTGAAGAACCTAGAATATAAAACATAATTTCAGTTGTTTCACACTCTTTTGTTAAGTATATAATCAGTTTTAGTTCAGTAGTTTTGGCGGTATTATAACCACTGAATATACTGGTAATATGCGGTTATGGTCTGGAGGTGTAATTCTCCTACTATATTGCAGTATTGATGGTAATAAGTCTTGGTACAGTCATGTTTGGTAATGATCAGTATGAAGACATTTTTCTGTCACTATGTAGTGCTATTTTGTATACATAGTGTGGCGGGATTATTTCGCCTTACATAGCAGTATTATTTTTAATATTGGTCTTGTAGTAAAATATTTGTGATATAGATACCCATATTGGTAAGTAGTTGGGGAGCAACCTGGGTCTTCGTGCTTCCAAATGCTAAGGCTGAATTTCTGCCCCTGTCCGGCACTTATTGACACATCTGAAACCAACCATAAGTTAAGATATCCTCCTGAGTTATTACTCAGATTAGTGATGAGTGAACTTGTGTTATCCAAGCATGCTGGTGTGCTAACTGAGTGTCTTCGGAGTGCTCAAATACTATATTCGAGTCCCTGCAGCTGCATTTCTCGGACTGTTTGGCAGCTGCGACACATGGAGGCATTGACTGTTTTTTAGGCAATCCCTGCATGTGTTGCTGCTGTCAAACAGCCATGAGACATGCAGCCGCAGGGACTCAAACATATTATTCAAGGCTGAAGTCACACAGTTAGCGCCCGAGCATGTGCGGATAGCACCTTATCAGAGCACATTCTCTCATCATCACTACTTCCAATAAACTTTGCAACTGCAGAGATGTGTGAATGCACCTGCTGCATTTTACTTCACATTTGAGAAAGTTCTCTGCCAAGTTTTTTATGTTTTCATTATCTCCAAAAAATGCAAAAGCAAGATACACAGTGGTTTTGATTTCTGACATGCTGTTTGCCATAACTACATTGCAGGAAAGAGGAAACCCCTTTAACTTGACATTGCATTGTGCTATATCTGGATGCAAATTCACCAACACAACCCTAAATATGGCAGAAACACTGAGATGATAGGAATTTGTCAACGTCTCTGCATTATATGGAAAAGCAGTTCTATACAGTGCTTACAGGTGGGATATGTTTGATCCTGTAACATTTATCTAATATTTTCAATAGATGCCAGGAGAATATTCCCTCCTCCAGTGCATTGTACAGGATATTAGGAAGCTGAAAAGCATTGTTACAGCTCCCCCTAGTGGCCTTTAAGCTTATAATTCAATGGTTACAGCAGCAGATATTAGTTTTTGTACACATGAAATCTGTATGGATAGACTTTACTTTTCTTTTAACCCCTTCATGACCGGGGGATTTTTCGTTTTTCCGTGTTCGTTTTTCGCTCCCCTCCTTCCCAGAGCCATAACTTTTTTATTTTTCCGTCAATTTGGCCATGTGAGGGCTTATTTTTTGCGGGACGAGTTGTACTTTTGAACGACATCATTGGTTTTAGCATGTCGTGTACTAGAAAACGGGAAAAAAATTCCAAGTGCGGTGAAATTGCAAAAAAAGTGCAATCCCACATTGGTTTTTTGTTTGGCTTTTTTGCTAGGTTCACTAAATGCTAAAAATGACCTGCCATTATGATTCTCCAGGTCATTACGAGTTCATAGACACCAAACATGACTAGGTTATTTTTTATCTAAGTGGTAAAAAAAATTCCAAACTTTGCTAAAAAAAAAAAAAAATTGCGCCATTTTCCGATACTCGTAGCGTCTCCATTTTTCATGATCTGGGGTTGGTTGAGGGCTTATTTTTTGCGTGCCGAGATGACGTTTTTAATGATAGCATTTCGGTGCAGATACGTTCTTTTGATCGCCCGTTATTGCATTTTAATACAATGTCGCGGCGACCAAAAAAACGTAATTCTGGCGTTTCGAGTTTTTTTCCCGCTACGCTGTTTAGCGATCAGGTTAATACTTTTTTTTAATTGATAGATCGGGCGATTCTGAGCGCGGCGATACCAAATATGCGTAGATTTGATATTTTTTTTATTGATTTATTTTGATTGGGGCGAAAGGGGGGTGATTTAAACTTTTATGTTTTTTTTATTTTTTTCACATTTTTTTAAACTTTTTTTTTTTACTTTTGCCATGCTTCAATAGCCTCCATGAGAGGCTAGAAGCAGGCACAACTCGATCGCCTCTGCTACATAGCAGCGATCTGCTGATCGCTGCTATGTAGCAGAATTTGCACGTGTGCTGTGAGCGCCGACCACAGGGTGGCGCTCACAGCGACGGGCAATCAGTAACCATAGAGGTCTCAAGGACCTCTATGGTTACCATTCACAAGCATCGCCGACCCCCGATCATGGGACGGGGGTCGGCGATGATGTCATTTCCGGCCGCCCGGCCGGAAGCGGTAGTTAAATGCCGCTGTCTGCGTTTGACAGCGGCATTTAACTAGTTAATAGGTGCGGGCAGATCGCGATTCTGCCCGCGCCTATTACGGGCACATGTCAGCTGTTCAAAACAGCTGACATGTCCCGGCTTTGGTGCGGGCTCACCGCAGAGCCCTGCATCAAAGCAGGGGAGCCGGCATCGGACGGTATAGTACGTCCGATGCCGGTAAGGGGTTAAGGGTTATATCTCAATGTAGGTTACCACAATAAACCTAGTAATATAATAATAATAATAATCTTTATTTTTATATAGCGCTAACATATTCCGCAGCGCTTTACATTTTTTGCACACATTATCTTCGCTGTCCCTGATGGGGCTCACAATCTAAATTCCCTATCAGTATGTCATGTATAATATACAATGATGTCAGAATAAACAAAAGATACATTTTAAAAGTGCTTTCCCAAGATTGACATGAAATCAAGTTTGAGGAAGTTGAAAAAAAAAAAAAAAAGATTTTTCGAGTAAATTAATTTTTCAAAACTTTTTCCATTTATTTCCAGGTGAGAAGATTGGAAGGTGAAGAAATCCTTGGATCTTATAACTTTATGTGGTTGTGAAATCTGTTTGTAAAGCCTAGTGTACATATTCATAACAGCTATTTTTTCCCCCTATTCTCGGATACACGGTGGTATAAGTCCCTGTATAGTCAGGGTACACGCTCTATGGATATATGGTATATCATTGCAGGGGTGAAGTTACCCTAAGGGTATGTGCACACGTCCGGATTTTTAGCGTTTTTTTGCGGAATTTCGCTATAAAAACGCTATAATTCCTCATCAAAAACGCTAAAAATATGCATCCTATCATTTAGAATGCATTCCGGATTTTTTGTTCAGATGGATGCATTTTTTTCCGCAAAAAAAACGCATTCCGCAAAAAAAATGGACATGCTTCTTTTTGCGGATTTTTTGCGGATTTCTAAGCCAAAATGACTTTCAGGAAAAAAAAAAAAACGCAAAAATTCCGCAAAAAATCCGCAAAAAAATCCGCGCAAAAAATGCGCAAAAATCGCGAAAAATCCGCGCGGAAAAAGACGCGAATTTCTGGCAGAATTCTCCGGATTTTGTCAGGAAAAAAACCTGACGTGTGCACATACCCTAAGACAGAGATTCAGTTCTGCATACCACATCTGTAACATACTGACCTACCCAATGGCGTAACTTGAAGCTTAAGGGCCACAATGCCAAATATTCAACAAGTTCTCAGTTATAACAATAATTTTTAAATCTACAGTGTCAACATAATCAACAGCACTTTACAATTTAGAGGGGACATGTACGAACAATATAAGACATTACATAGTAACACATAATTCAACACATACCAAGAGGAGTCAGGGCCCCGATTACAATCTATGAGGAAATCGTAGAGTCACAAAAGGTAAAAATCAAGTGCTTGTCGTGTATGGTTCAGCCATCAGTAGTGTTCCGCTAATAGCACCTGACCACACGGCTGCTATTGAGTAAATGAGCATATCTCCCACCTGTCATCACAATTTCAATGGTATCTTCGTCCATTGGAGGGCTACTTTTGTGGCTATAATAGCATTTGGAGGGCTATTTGGTGGACCATCATACCATTTGGGGGCTATCAGACCATTAGGATGGCTATTTGGGGCTACCAAAACATTTGGAGGGTTATTTGTGGGGCCAGAGGAACGTGTGTAGAATAGTCTGCTTCTCTTTTAAATATGCTGGAGAAGAACAGAAGGGGACCAGCATGGGGTACATTATAACAGGAAGGGAGCATTATACCAGGATTGGGAACATTATACGAGAAATGGGACATTATACCAGGATGGCGGATATTATAACAGGATGGGAGCATTATACCAGGATTGGGAACATTATACGAGAAATGGGACATTATACCAGGATGGCGGATATTATAACAGGATGGGAGCATTATACCAGGATGGGGAACATTATACGAGAAATGGGACATTATATCAAGATGAGGGGTATTATACCAGGAAGGGGGAAAATGTTTCAGCATTGAGGAGATTGTTACAAAAAGGAGCCAGTATGGGAGACATTATTACATTGAGGAGTAACACGTATGTCTCTATAGGATTTAGAATGCTACGAGGGCCCATACATCTGACCAATATGCAAGTGGGGGTCCAGGTCCAAAGTTTGCACATGTGTCCATCAGACTCCACTACCCAGGACCAATTACAACCCACTATTGCTAATGCCCAGGGACAGCATTAGGCAGGGGGAAAGCTGAGCACTTACCCAGGGCCCGACTCTCTTGGGGGCCCCCAGCCCCTATAGCCAGAGCTATCCTGATAATAACATTAAAACAATTTTTAAAAATACACATATTTGGTATTGCTGGATTTGTAAAAGTTTGACCTTTCAAAATAAAAAAGTAAAAAAATCTGTTCGGTAAACAGCGTAAAGAGAAAAAAATCAAAATGCCAGAATTACATTTTTGTCACTACTCAGCTATCAGGTGACCCGGAACCAGGGGCTCCTTCCCTGTCCCTATCACTAGGGGGTGCCCTAGCTTGCCCTATTCGCCAGGATACTTCTGAAGGTGAAGATGCTGGGGCCGCTGTTGTGAATTCCGCTCTTGGGCTCCCTCCGGTGGTTGTAAGTGGCACTTTTGTGAGTTCTGCTCTTGAGCTCCCTCTTGTGGTTTCTAGTGGTATGGCTGCTCCTTGGAGTTAGCTGTCATCAGCTGCCTCCACTTATTGTCCGCTATTTAAGTCTGGCTCTTTCTTCAGCCTGTGCCACTTGTCAATGTTCCTGGCTGGATTCACATCTCTGCTTGGATTCTCCTGGTTTCCTGACCAGTTCTGCAAAGATAAGTTCTGGCTTTGCTCATTTCAGTCCACATGTTGTGGACTTATTGTTCTGTGCATTCTATATTTGTCCAGCTTGTCAGTATGGATTTTTTCCGTTAGCTGGAAGCTCTGGGAAGCAGATTTACCCTCCACACCTTTAGTCAGGTGTGGAGATTTTGTAAACTCTGTGTGGATTGTTTTGTAGTTTTTATACTGACCGCACAGTATCCTTTCCTGTCCTATCTATCAAGCTAGACTGGCCTCCTATGCTAAAATCTGATTTCATTTCTGCGTATGTTATTTTCCCCTCCTCTCGCCGTCAATATTTGTGGGGGGGCTATCTTTCCTTTGGGGATTTTCTCCGAGGCAAGATAGGTTTCCTGTTTCCATCTTTAGGGGAAGTTAGATCTTAGGCTGTGCCGAGGGGTCTAGGGAGCGTCAGGTACCCCCCACGGCTATTTTTAGTTGCGCTGCTAGGTTCAGGGTTTGCGGTCAGTACAGATACCACCTCCTTCAGAGCTTGTCTCATGTTGTTCCTAAACCACCAGATCATAACAGGCCGCCACCCTTGCCTTATCTCCCGAGTTAGCCCTCTGTTCTCTTCCCCACCCAGGGAAGAGGGGCGCTTCTGTGCATCGCAGTACACCAACGCAACAAACAAAACAACACAAACAAGGGGGCAACTGAAAATGCCAGGCATGCAAATATTCACTCACATATAACAGAAGTATGCACCGTGGACTGGAGAATTGGGAAAAACCAAAGAAACAGGAGGGAAGGAAATTATCACACTTACAAAACCACGCAACAGTCACAGAAAACTCCTCCAAAATCCCTTCTCATATGAACACTTCTCCTCCTAACCATGCAACAAAAGCTAGCTCTGACATGTGCTAGAATCAGGACATAGATTATAAAGGGGATGGGAGTGGCTAACTGAGCTCAAAGTTTCCAACATGGCCGATTAACCCCTGTTCTGCCAAAAGAAATAAACACCATTAAAAAGAAGGAGAAGTGCTTCTTCTCAGTGCAGGAGTAGGAGCTGCGGTCTTCTAGCTCCTCTCTGTTGCAATAACCCCGTGACAGTTTTCTAGGCAGTCGCAACATTGCAATAAAATGCAATAAGAGGCGATCAAAACATTGTATCAGCCCTGAAATTGTATCAGTAAAAATAGCTAATGGCACAAAAAATAAGCCCTCATAAAGCCCCATATCCCAGAAAATGAAAATGTTACCAGTCTCGGAAAATGACAGCGAAAGCAACATATTTTTTTTTTACAAATTTCAGAATTTTTTTTTACCACTTAAAGCGAATTTAATCAGCAGGATTGTGCTTATTAGACCACAGACACTGTCAGGTTGGAGCCGTCCATTATACTTTTTAAAATGATACCTTGGTTGATGAAATAAGTCTTGTGGTTGTTGTTTAAATCTTTATTTGTAGTTTTCGGACAGCCTTTGGGTGGGGCTTTGTGGTGCTCTGCTTAGATATGCATCTGTATATCCCTCAGTGGCCTGCCCCTTATATTACATACTGCATAGAATATTGTGTGGAAAAAAAAAAACATTTACCACGCAGGCGCCTGTGCTGTAGTATGATACAATGGCTGATATGCATATATGAATTTATGATTTAGTCATATAGTATTGTGGGAAGAAAAAAAATGATCTTCATTAAAATGGTGGTGCTGCCTGCACAGTAGCATCTATTGTGTTCCGATAGATACTACTGCACAAGCGCCACCACCATTGCATTTTTCTGGGGAAAATGTTTTCGGATACATCAAAATGGCGCCAGCGATGCCTGCACAGTAGCATTTATAGTTGATAGAGTATATTGCGCAGTCGCCAACGGCGTCTTCTTGATGGAGCCACATTTTGTTTTTCCTCTTGTAAAATGGTGCCTGCGCAGTAGCATCAGTGACCTGTCATAAGCCCATACAGATGAATATGTAAGCAGAGTACCACATAAATCCATGCTCACAGCCATTTACTAGGTCAGTTTTACCATATACTGAACATGTTAAATAAAAAACTCAAAAGACCATTGTGGAATTGTACTTTTTTTTTTGCAATTTCAAAGCACTTGGATTTTTTCCCATTTCCAGTACACTATGTCGTAGAATGAATGGTGTCATTCAAAATTACAAAGAAAAGAAAGACTGGAAGGACACCAAGCACAAAATAGGGTCTTATCTGGGTAGTTATGGCTCTTTGAAGATGAGGAGGAAAAATCAAAAATATAACCCGTCAGCAGACATGTGTGAGCCGGAGCGCGGGATGCAGTGACGGGCAGGAGGCAGAGCAAGGGCTAACAAGTATAACTGTTTTAATGTAACAGGGGAATACTCCACGCAGGGAGGTAAAGGGTTATTGAGGGTATGCAGTTTGGGGGTAATGTGTAGGTAAAACTAGGGCAACAACAGTTCTGAAGATTTAACTTATCCGGTCCAGACGGCTCCCTGACTGGAATGTCCACAAGGCAAGTAAAGGTGACGCCAACAACGGCTGTTCCAATGTGATCCTGTAGACAACAATGTCTCGTCTTCTGACAGCAGTGGTCGGTCTCCGGTACCTTCCACTGAGCTCTAGTCCATATGCTGCAGTAACTATCAAAACTGAGGGTCACAGTCCCGTACGAGCAACACGCGGCTCTGCACATATAAACTAGCAAAATCTCAGGGTCTCCCGGGAGCGAGAAAGTATGAGCTGGTCAGATAAGTTACACAAGACTATGCAGTACTCAGTTCTCTCTCTGCGGCACGTGCACTGTACTCGCGGTCATGAAGCACACGGCACCTCGATTTCTATGCTGCGCGCTGCCTGCTCCTGCCAAGACTGTAGCGCCGCCGACCACTGGTGCACAGCTTCTCTGGCAGTGTACTGCACCCGATCTCTCTCTGGCAGCACACCGTACTCACTAGCCCGGAACGTACCACACTTCTCTCCGTGGTGACCAACAGGCACCCTGCACATCTCTCCTCACAGTCACTGTCAGCGGTGGCGATGCTTGGGCATGGGCCTGCAGTGTACGAATGCTCTGGGGCCGGATTAACCACTGGTCCCTGCTGCTGGCCTGCATGATGCTCCCCGGACAGAACACTCTTCTCTCTGGTTGCTGCTGCTGTTGCTAGACACACAGCTTCCCTCAGCGCAGCAGTCTGGTCTGCTCGGTGTGCACGGCTCCGCTCTGTGTGCTCAGCTCTGCTCTGCAGCGACCTCTCTGCAGGTGACTGGGGGCTCTCTCCATGCCACCTGTTGCAGCGCCGATACTCTGTTGTGGAGGAAGGGGAAGTTCGCGCCCAACTACCCTGCTTCGAGCACTTTTTTCTCTTATACCCCTGCTGCAGTGCTTGCTTCTTTTCCGTCTCTCCCCACCCCCTTGGGACAGCAGGAATGTCCACCTCTCTATCGCTTCCCCCCCCCCCCAAGAACAGAGGATGCAGCCCTTTCAGTTCCAGAACCAGCATGCCTGCAGTGCTGTGGACCCCCTTACATATACCTATATGGATTTGTGGTTCAGTTGTGCAATCATCATCCTGCCTTGTCCTTGCACTGCTGCATGCAGCCCTGTAGTTACCCGTGTGCCTTCCAATGTTGATCAAATTGATCCTTTTTTTCCTACAGTAATTGCAAAAATTCTGATAATATATTAGATGAGTTTTCCTTGTTTCTTAATTAACAGATGACAGCAGAAGAAGCAGTTGGCTGGGATCACTCGCTGAGATGATTGGCACTACTATCTTGTGTTGTGCAGTACGTCAACACATGATGGGAATGAAAATCTAATCACTTTAGTCACTTTATTTTGAGTAAATATTACATTAAAGTCATGCATGTAATTATTTCTTCCAGCATTAATTTACCTCAGATGTTGGATTTCTCCAAATATTGTAATTTATACTTGGTTTCTTCATAGCTTTTGAATTGCATAAACAGCAAGGTCCTAATGTCTTACCATTATCATGTATGTTGCATCCTTGCAGAAAATATTAAATGTTCAATATTTAGTCTGCTCATTGTTTTGACCCTGGACAGAAAACATACACATTATATTTTATGCATGTGGAGGAATGGGGAAAAAGGTGGGGAAAAATAAGTCAGCTCACCAGTCTCAAATGAAGTCCAGTATGTGTCCACGCACGGAGCCGCCCTGATCAGAGACGTAGTCCAAAGCCAACAATGAAGAGAGAAAGTTCTCCAGCGTGGATTTTCATTAAAACATCAGTTTTATTGGAGACATATTAAAACCACTATTAGGCTATATGCAGCATGAAAATGGGGTCTTTGGTGGTCCAAACCGATGCATTTTGACCATTCAGGATTTAGTCATGGTGTGTCTCCAATAAAACTGATGTGTTAATGAAAATCCACGCTGGAGAACTTTCTCTCTTCATTATATTTTGTGGGGATGTTCACAATTCCACTTTTTTGCAGACCAACGAGGACCCGTTTTACTCTGGGCATTCAAGATGGCATCCGTGTGCAGACAATTTTTCACTGACCGGTTGCTAGACGTTTGAGAAACCTCCAGAACAAAACTAAAAAGGGTTATTTTTAATATCATAGAATAAAGAATAAAAATGGGACACTCTTCAAATCACTATCATCAATAGAGCAGAAAATAAAGGTTTTTTTTTAGGTTGTCCGGTAGCGCCTAAAATTGTCCTTATAATTCAGGCCTATGTTATACAATGAAGCAGTGTATATGTCTGATTTTTTTCTCAGAACAAGTTATCTGAGGGAAAAAAAATGCAGCATGCACAATTTGCCTCCCATAATCAGATGGCACTCGTCCATTCAAGTCTATGGATCTGTGGAAAACATCAGACTGCACTGCGAGTGTGATCTCATTTTCATGGTTAGGCCGGGATCCCACATGCGAGAAATACGGCCGAGTCTTGCATGATAATACCTGCTGCTGGCACTCAGGAGCGGAGCATAGCAATATATGCAGCCGCACGCTTCACTCCTGAGTGCCAACGGCAGTGCCAGGTATTAGCATGCGAGACTCGGACGTATTTCTCGTATGTGTGATCCCGGCCTAACACTGAATGGAGAAGGTGGAGAAACGTTTTTTTTCTTCACCTCTGAGAAAATGACACTGTGATCACCCTCTGACCAAACTCTCAGTGTGATATGACCGATTTTCTTGGATGAGAGAAAAACGGTTGTGTGACCCTAGCCTGAAGCCATGTTCACATGTTCAGTATTTGGTCAGTTTTTTACATCAGTATTTGTAAGCCGAAACAGGAGTGGGTGATAAATACAGAAGTGGTGCATATGTTTCTATTATACTTTTCCTCTGACTGTTCCACTCCTGGTTTTGGCTTTCAAATATTGACCACATACTGAACGTGTGAATGTGGCCTTAATTTCCAAAAATGCCAAGGGGTTAAAAGAAGTTATTGGACTATTTTGTAGGCGTTTTGCACTATGAAATCACTCCATAAATTACTGTACAATTCAATGCTGCAAAAAACTCCACAAAACTGCCTTTTATATTATTTTTTAAGCATTTTAAGGCATTTTTGCATCATAAAACACATGCATTTTGCTCTTGAACCTTTGCTGGAGTTGTGGTTTAGAAGTGGGCTCTCAATAGCATATCTTTTGGTCTTGCTCGGAAATCAGTTTTTGGGAGGAAGTGAGAGCCTTAATTTTCAGGGTTCTTTTTGTGGAGGTTGAACTAGATCCCACTATTTTCCTTAGGCCGGGGTCACACTTGCGAGTGTAATGCGAGAAACTCGCATGAATCTCTCGCATCGATACCCGGCACTGCCCCCGGCACTTGGGACCGGAGCGTTCAGCTGCATAGAAATACATGACTCCGGCCTTGATGTCTCTCCTAAAGGGATGGGGAAAAATTCAGCTAAATTGCTGTTGCACATTCTCACTGCTGTGCGATGTTTGATAGTTCTTAATTGGAAACAGACCTCTCCCCCTCCCACCTACATTTGATTAAATTGAATTGCTGATATCCGTAGAATGGAATATATGACGGCTTTGATGAAAGCTGGAGTGGACAGATTTGATACGATTTAGGCTCCCTGGGATTATTACTAGGCTCAGTTTGGCGGTTAGGAATGATTTCTCTTAAAATTCCTACATAGTTTGTGCCTCTTCCCCCTTTCTCCTTATCCCTTCCTGTCTATGTCTTGTACTTGTTAGATTTGTTTAGACATCATCTAATGGATTGTAATACTGACCGAGCATGCAGTGGAATCATATAAGTTGAAAAATGATAAAGGTTGCACCATTATTTACCAAGAATGATTACTCTAGAACATTGAAAATGCATTACTGCCATAGAAAATAGGAAAAAAGCGCTATATAATGTACACATGAAATATTTATCTGCAAAAATTGCTATGAAAAAAGGAAGGTACTTTGCACATAAATTGGCCAATGTATGTGAGCCCAATTGCCATGTCAAGGCGTCCTTCATAATTGGGTCCCTATCCTGTTTTGTCACCACTCCTGGGCAAAAAAGCCTACAATTTATGGGTCAAGAGTGGGCTCACATATGCAGCGCCCCAGAGATCTGGTCGTTGCAGTATGACACTCCGGCCACTAAGGGGAGTGATGGTACGTCTGATGGCACTGAAGGAATTCTACTGACCAGGTATCACCAGCACACATTACACTTCACACTCCGGCCACTAGGGGGAGCAAAAGGCTTTATTTATTGGGCCCCTCCTCACACTGGTAAAACTAGGGGTTGGATAGAAAGTTAGTGAGAAGCTGACTGGGTTGGATTCAGGCAACATCCGGTGGCAGGGGGTGTTGCAGGGAGAAGACACAGGAGGGTCCCTGTCAGGCGTGGGAATCTGGCAGGTGCCTAGCGAACAGAGCAGAACGTAACTGAGCCGTGCCTGCACCTCCTTGCGGCGGTATCCTAAGAAAGAGACAAGAAAGGAAGGATATTGTGGAACAGTGTAAACGAGATCAAGCAAAAAGGAGTACCAGTAGGAGTCGTGCCGTGAGACCGAGGCAACATCCTACTGAGGCGCGTAGCCAGTGGCCGGAACACCGCGGAAGTAACTGACTCTAGGCCTTACTTCAAACTCCGCAGGACAGTTAATTATAGGTTGGCTGGCTACCTTAAATTTCCTAAGAAGACATAGCGTACCCCACAGCAGCGTCGGTCACCCTGACCGAACACCACAGGTGGTGTCACGAACCCCTGACAGACTGCACCACCTTTATTGGACACCCCTTAGCAGGGTCGCGGGCCGGGTCCAGCCACCGTGACAGCCTCAGAACCGAACCAGAGAGGCCCGGTACTGAGAATGCGTGGCCCTGTGTCTGGGGGCGATTTAACTTGGTGTCACGAACAGGATCGTACTTAAGCCTGAAGAATTGGGTCATGTGTGCCTTGGAACTGTGATTGAAACGTGTTGGACTGTGATTTATTGCAATGACTGTGTATTGCTATCTGCCGCAAGATTCCCACCAAAACTGCTGCCATTGTAGCGCCACGAGGAGCGCAAGAGAAGGAGAAGGGCGTGGAAGTGGGCGTGAGTAAGCTGGAGAGCGTGAAAGATAATGGCCGCCCAGTCTAAGCATTGCTGTATCCTGAGGGCATGTCCGTCAGCGGCTGAGGTCCGCCTTCTCATTCTCCATGGAGGGTGGAGACAATGGAGATGGGACCGCCCTCGGAAAAGAGCCCGGGAAGAAGACCCAGAGGAGGAGACAAAGATGGTGACGTCCAGGCCAACGCATGGCGACAACCCGGCCAGGCAGAGACCTGCACCCCCTGCAGCGACCTCGGAGTCATCACCGCTGCAGAGACTTCCCATCGTGGAGCAGCCGGAGGGAAAACCCGGCGGATGGATGCCCGACGGTGGGATGGCCGCGGCCGAGGTCCGGCAGCTGGCGCGCTGCCTGAAGGCCCAAGCTCGTGTGAGTTCCCGATTGGGCCACCCGACAGAGATTCGCCTGTCGCCCATGTCTCCTCCTTTACTCATTCCGGCCGCGGCGGACCCCCGAACCCGGCCAGGGGATCGTGTACCGCAGGGGTCGGATCTGAAGATCTTGACGGTGATGGAGCATCAGCGACGCCTGGTGGCGGCCCAGAGGAAGCACCCTCAACCCGTGACCGTAGTCGACCTCACGGAGGAAGTGGAGGTCTCGCCGTCGCACTGGGGAGTGGTGGTCTTTTTTGATCCCAGGGAGGAAAGAGGAGCTATCCAGGAGATCGGAGAGCCCGTGCGAGTCCATTTCAACCGGAGCGAGGTGGAGCCGTGTTATGGGACGGTCAAAGACCGCGACCTAAGACCTGGAGATGTGGTAACTTATACCCGATGGTCGAGGGGGAACGGCTGGACGGCCAGGGGCGTTCAGCGGTGCGCAGTCCTTCAGGTCGCAGCTGGGACTCTGGAGGATGAGGTTCCCGCTGCGGAACGCCGGGCTGACCAGGCCCCGCGTGCGACTGTGGATCCCACCCGTGCTCAACGGAGAGGAGTGGTCTGCGAGGTAAGACCACAACCTTCACAGAACTAAACCTCGAAAACCCGAATATGTAAATAGTTGACTATTTCCTGCTTTTGCTGCTGCCTTAAACCCGACCAGGGTTATTTCTTAAAGGGGTCCCTTTGTTTACCCGGGATCCCTATTGTTTATAGTTCTTTTTCTATATTTGCACAGAGTTATCATTGTTCCAAAGACTGCCGGATCATGGACGGTGAATGATTCAAAAACTGTTTTTGTATATAGTTTGCACCTTCTTAAAGGTGCTCCCTACTGGTTTTACAAGTGAAAGAAGACTTTGCGAAGATAATGCTTCTGGACATGACGCAGAAGGTCTTGCTTTCAGTGGACTTGCAGACAGAGAGAGAATCTGCACTACCTACTAGAGACTTGGGTCCCTCTTAAAGGGAATGTTTACATGATTGCTTTAATAAAAGTTGAAACGTTAATAATGTTGAAATTTAGAAAGTTTGATAATGTTGATAGAGACTGAGGACAGGAAAGCTTGAAAGTGAACCCGTAGGGGTTAGAGAGAGAGTCCTCCTGAGAACAGTAGAATGATGGTCGGTACAATGACAGTAAGCCCAGCCAAGGAGCTAGGCGGTCCTGCATTGGTGAAGCTAGAAAGGAAAGACAAGTTGAGTTATTTTATAGTATTTTATAGCTGGCCTTTAGTGGGCTCAGCTTATATGCCCTTAAAGGAGAAGTTAACTTATTGTTCAGAATTTGCACTAAGTAGAATACCCGGTTGGGTAAAATGAGTTATTTATAGTCATAATGTTATTTAAAAAAATATTTAATCCTGTTTTTGTTTGTAACGTTCAAGTGTCCTCACCTCCCATAAAGGGAAGCATTGTTCTATTTACTTGTTTCAAGCATTTCAAAAAATTTTGTATGTCTTTTGCTGAATTGTATTGTTGTTCTTCTTCCCAGTCCAGGAGTACTGGAGTTAACCTGGGGGGGAGTGCAGCACCCCAGAGATCTGGTCATTGCAGTATGACACTCCGGCCACTAAGGGGAGTGATGGTACGTCTGATGGCACTGAAGGAATTCTACTGACCAGGTATCACCAGCACACATTATACTTCACACTCTGGCCACTAGGGGGAGCAAAAGGCTTTATTTATTGGGCCCCTCCTCACACTGGTAAAACTAGGGGTTGGATAGAAAGTTAGTGAGAAGCTGACTGGGTTGGATTCAGGCAACATCCCGTGGCAGGGGGTGTTGCAGGGAGAAGACACAGGGGGGTCCCTGTCAGGCGTGGGAACCTGGCAGGTGCCTAGCGAACAGAGCAGAACGTAACGGAGCCACGCCTGCACCTCCTTGCGGTGGTATCCTAAGAAAGAGACAAGAAACGAAGGATATTGTGGAACAGTGTAAACGAGATCAAGCAAAAAGGAGTACCAGTAGGAGTCGTGCCGTGAGACCGAGGCAACATCCTACTGAGGGGCGTAGCCGGTGGCCGGAACACCGCGGAAGTAACTGACTCTAGGCCTTACTTCAAACTCCGCAGGACAGTTAATTATAGGTTGGCTGTCTACCTTAAATTTCCTAAGAAGACATAGGGGGCAACAGTGGGAGAGGGGCGTCTCTAGGGTCCCGGAAGACCTCCAGGCCTTCCCGTCATACGGGTGCGTCCTAGCCAAAACATACTGGGGGACAAGAAACTAGCAACATCTGGAACTAAAGAGAGAGAGAGCTATAAAGAACGAACGAAACGAGAACAGCAGTTGTGAGGACTATTCTGAATGCTCAGCAGGGTAGCACTACAACACACAGGCGCTATAGGTAGGCAACGATTTCCACCTGCAAAGTGAACTCTGGAAGTGCCCATCGGACCAGCCGGTCTCTGATAGCCCTGTTAAACGTGCTCTGGATTGAGGATCCTGAAGTCTTCAGTAAAGAGGTAAAGAGACTGCAACCTTGTGTCCTCGTTATTGTTTGCACCTCACACCATCACCATCTACCTTACTGGGAAGCCCTGGGGATATACTTCACCTGTGGGAAGGTATACCATCCAGCTGCCATTCCATCACCCCAGCGGACCCCACAGCAGCGTCGGTCACCCTGACCGAACACCACAGGTGGCATCACGAACCCCTGACAGACTGCACCACCTTTATTGGACGCCCCTTAGCAGGGTCGCGGGCCGGGTCTAGCCACCGTGACAGCCTCAGAACCGAACCAGAGAGGAACGGTACCGAGAACGTGTGGCCCTGTGTCTGAGGGCGATTCACATACATTGGCCAATTTATGCGCAAATTAGCTTCCTTTTTACATAGCAATTTACCAAAAATGGTAAAAGAAAAACAGCCTTTCTGGCACATATGGCAGATCTCACAGGAGCATCAGCCTAGAGGCTTCCTTGCCTCTACAAAACACAAGTAGGCGTCCCACCCATCTCTTACTTACTCACCTAAAAACTCGCCCTTAACATGGCTGCTTAACTCCTTCAGCTCATAGCATTCTGAAAAAAAACTTATGGGTTTATAGATCATGGAGGAAAGCAATCTCTGTGACACATATCTCCCCTCACATACCGAGCCTTGACCCTGTCACAATACATACACACAGTGGGATTGCAGCTGCCCAGGAGAATTCCGCAACTGTGCCACGGGTAAAACGCATGCGGAATTGGCATGCGTTTTCCCGCTAAACACTAGCGTTTTACAAGCGTAATTAGCTTGCAGAACGTTAGTGTTTTCCAAGCTATCTGTAGCATCGCTTGGAAAACTGATTGACAGGTTGGTCACACTTTTCAAACATAGTGTTTGATAATTGTGACCAAATTTTTACTATGATGCTGCCTATGCAGCATTAATAGTAAAAAGATCTAATGTTAAAAATAATAATAAAAAAAATAAATCGTGATATTCTCACCTTCCGGAGTCCCGCGCAGCGTTCTCACTCCTCGTGATGCTCCCATTCCCAATAATGCCTAGCGGCAACGACCTCAGATGACGTAGCGGTCTCACATTCCTATGTGTGTGGAATCCCCGCGATTCCGCACAATGAATGAACATGCTGCGTTTTTTTCCGGAATGCGATTCTACCGCAGAAAAAAATGCAGCATGTGCACAAAAAATGCGGAATGCATTCTAATAATAGGATGCTTAATGTATGCGTTTTTATCGTGTTTTTATAGCGAAAAACCGCAAGAAAAACTAGAAAAATCCTGTGTGCACATAGCCTAATAGATGCTAAAAGAACCTCTCATGAAGTCAATAGAGTGATATATTATAAGTCAGCAGGGGCTCAAATTTTAAGGTACATGTACAAACAATTCTCGGTTCCAAAAGACAGCACATTACATATAATAAATGCTCCTTGTCAAAGACAATCTCAGTACTAATGTGTTGTAGTCACAGAATTGAAAGTTCATCTTCGTGAGTGGTGTGTAAATGAATATTTAACATAATAAGGAGCCTACTAAACGTATCTACAATAGGCACCATCAGACGAATAATGGAATGACAAATAATGAGCAGCTAAAGTCAATGGATTTAGAATTCAGACCCTGAAAGTTGAAGTGTACATACAAAGATCATAGACCCATACCAAAAAAAAAATGCTGACCCCCTTCCTGGTTCTTATTCATATAAACTTCCTATTCCTTAATAAAAAGTTGTGTGGCTATTTAGTTTGCTACTTAGTTTGTAGAGCATCAGATAGGGGAAGGTCACATAAAGTTTTACTGGATTTATCTAGCTGAACAAACTATATTTTAAAAATGCTTAAAAAATAATATTTTTGGTGCTGTTTTTCAGATAGGGGCATTTTTTCGGCTTCTGTCGATTCATTAGTCAAATTTAAAGCTTTTTTTCAAGCAGAAGTGCTTTGCCTGACAGGTTCTCTGGGGCGCATGACAAGTTTGCTGTTTTCAGAGAGGCTTGTAAACTGTACTTTAAGTTACATCCTGTTTCCTCAGGTACAGAGGAGCAACGTGTGGGGATAATAATATCGCTCCTTCAGGGGGACGTCCAAGCATGGGCATTTTCTCTCCCACCTGACTCCCAGCTGCTTCAGACGGTGGAGTAATTTTTCAGGCACTGGGCCTTATATACGATGACCCCCACCACGTCTCCTTGGCTAAGTTCACACTGCGCCAACTTCAGCAAGGCTACCGGCCAGCAGAGGAGTATTGCCCTGAGTTTCAGAGGTGGGCCATGGACACTAAGTTGAATAATCCCACACTCTGTAGCCTGTTTTGTCAGGGGCTTACAGTAAGCCCTGTATCAAACTCCAGTCTCCCTTGAGGTGGCCATGTCTCTGGCGATCCGGGTTGATCACCGTCTTCGCCAGAGATGTAGGGAGACATCCCAAGGTGCGGGAGGTCCGGGGCCAAGTGAGTTCGGGAATGAATCATCTGAGGAACCCATGCAGGTTCTGGAGAACTATCAGTTGTTCAGCGAAAAGGAGGAGTGTGTTTTTACTGTGGTAAAAAGGGACATTTCATGGGCACGTGTCCTTCCCAATCTCACTGTAAACAGCTGTCAGGAAAACTAAGAAGCCGGGGTTGCATGGAGGTTGGCAATCCGGGTGTACCACCACCTCCGTGGGTAGGACACAATTTTTTCTGCCAGCAGAATTTCACCTGGGTGAAATTAAGGTAGAGGTGTCTGCAATTCTAGACTGTGGGGCGGGGTTTAATTTGATCAACCTTAGGCTCACCCAGGTCTGAATACTCAATCCACATACACTGTCTAGACCAGTGTTTCCCAAACTCCAGTCCTCACGGACCCCACGGGTCATGTTTTTAGGATTTCCATAGTGTTGCACAGGTGAGACAATTCCTGATGCCTTGATGATACTTCCACTACTTGCCCAATACTAAGGAATTCCTGAAAACATGACCCATGGGGTCCGTGAGGACTGGAGTTTGGAAACACTGGTCTAGATCCTTTCCCATAATTGGCATCGACTCCGCCCCCCCCCCCCAAATTAATATCTTCAGGTACGGACCATGCACTCTGAGGTGATTGACTGTTATGTGCTAGAGGGTCTGCCCTCCCTGTAGTTCTTGGACTTCCTTGTCTCACTCTGCACAGTCCTGTAGTAGGTTGGCAGACTCAGAAAATGGTAAACTAGAGTGAGTATTGTCAAGGATATTGCTTGGGTACCCACCTTTCTAGGGTAGATACCCAGTCTGTGCCGAAATACCTGTCTGATTTTGGGGATGTGTTCTCAGAGCAGGGTTGCCAAGAACTCCTTCCTCATTGTCCTTATGACTGTGCCATTAATCTTGTTCCTGGTGCCAAGCTGTCTAACAGCAGACTGCATAATATCTCTGGTCCAGAAAGGCAGGCCATGGAGGACTATATTGCAGAAAGTTTGGCAAAGGGTCATATCAGATCATCCTCAGCCCCGATTGTCGTGGGGTTCTTTTTTGTAAAGAAAAAAATGGGAGTTACACCCATGCCTAGACTTCCGTAAACTCAATAAGATCTTGGTCCGGGATCCAAATCCGCTCCCTCTCATCCCGGACTTCTTAATCAGATTGTAGGAGAAAAATGGTTTTCAAAACTGGATGTCAGGGGGGCGTATAATCTCATCTGCATTAAAGAGGGGGATGATTGGAAAATAGCGTTCAATACCCCTGAGGCACACTATGAGAACATGGTGATGTCTTTTGGGTTGACGAATGCACCCACCGTCTTTCAGCACTTTGTAAATGACATCACCTGGTAGGTAGATTTGTGGTTATCTATCCAGATGACATATTAATTTATTCACCTGACCTTGAGTCACATCAGGCACATGTCAGACAGGTCTTACATATACTCAAAAACAATAAATTATATGTCAAACCTGAGAAGTGTATGTTCTCAGTTGAGAAGATCACTTTCCTAGGATATGTGTTGTCATCCACCGATTTTCGCATGGATCTGGCAAGAGTCCGGCTGATATTGGATTGGGATCATCGTGAGGATTTGAAGGTGATACAAAGGTTTTTAGGTTTCGCCAACTACTACCATAAGTTCATCAAAAACTTTTTGGTAGTAGCCAAACCTCTGACGGATATGACTAGGAAGGGGACAGACTCCAAGTGGTCCAGGGAGGCATTCAATACTTTTAAGAGGTGTTTTTTATCTGCATCGATCCTCATACAGCCTAATGTCTCTCAGCCTTTTATCGTTGAGGTTGATCCATATGAGGTGGAAATGGGGGCTGTGTTGTCACAGGGTGTGTCTCCTGGTAAATGGTTTATTTTTCGAAAAAACTCATCTGCTGAGAAATTATGACATCAGTAACAGGGAACTTTTGGCAATCAACTGGGCTTTTGAAGAGTGGCATCATTTTTTGGAGGGAGCGGTTCATCTGGTTATGGAAATCAGCCGTGATCTACCCGTGTCAGTGGGAGTACTGTAATTTTATCCCTTTACCAGCTTTACCGGACGCTAAGTCCTTGGTGTAAATTTTTGTCAAGGAAATTATAAGGTTACATGGGATCCTTACTGATATTGTTTCTGACCGGGGAGTACAGTTTGTTTCCAATTTGGGAGGGCATTTTGCACCCATCTGGGGATACATCTATCATTTTTTTCTGAATATCACCTGCAGACTAATTGGCAGACTGAACGGATTAACCAGAATCTGAAGACGTATCTTAGGTGATTTATGTCTGAGAATCAGGAGTATTGGGTTACCTGCTTTCCGCTAGCTAAATTCACTGTAAATAATAGTTGTCATGAATCTACTGGTAAGTCCCTGTTTTTCAGGGAGCATGAATTTCATCCTCAGTTCAGCTCATTTAATAAAAATCGTCCTTCTGGATTATCTGAAGAGGAACGGTTTTCATCATCTATTACGTCAGTATGGCAAGGGGTTACTACTAATATGAGGAAAATTGGATCCAAATATAAGAGTGTGGCTGATCAAAGACGTTTGGTGGGTCCGGACCTTTGTATTGGTGACTTGATGTGGATGTCCTCTAGGAACATTAAGTTGAAGGTTCCATCTTAGAAACTGGGTTCCAGGTTTATCGGTCTTTATAAGATCGTAGCCATCTTCAATCCCATAGCATTCCACCTTGCTTTGCCGCCACCAATCCATAATGTATTTTATCGCTCTCTTCTTTAAAAATTTGTTACATCTTCGATATCATCACCACTGCCACCATCTACTGTCATTGTCGATGGAAACTTGGATTTTCAGATGGCAAAATCACGGATTATCGTTTAGTTCATCAGTTGCTTCAGTATTTGATATATTGGAGTGGGTACAGTCCTAGGGAGAGGATGTAGGTACCAGCATCTGACGTTCATGCGGCCAGACTGATCTGGTCTTTTCACGTGGCACACCCCGATAAACCGATACTGAGGTTCCGGAGGTCCCTTGTAGAGAACGGGGGGTACTGTCACAGGGTTACCGCAACAGAGAGGAGCCAGAAGACCCCAGCGTCTGATTGCTCCTACTCACTAAGCACTTCTCTTTCTTTTAATGGTGTTTATTTCTTTTGGCAGAACAGGGGATAATCGGACATGTTGGAAACTCTGAGCTCTCATCTGAGCTCAGTTAGCCACTCCCATTCCCTTTATAATCTGGGACCTGATTCAAAGCCATGTCAGAGCTAGCATTTGGGCTAAGTCAGGAGATAAGGCAAGGGTGGCAGCCTCGGCGTCTTCACCTTCAGAAGTATCCCGGGGAATAGGGCGAGCTAAGGTGCCCCCTAGTGGTAGGGACAGGGAAGGAGCCCTTGGTTCTGAGTCACCCGACAGCTGAATCATGACAGTAAAGTACTGTAGGAGTGTGAATGCATTTTTCCTCAATACATCACTTCAATAGAAAGTTGCATAAAGACTTAAACTAAACAAAGTTTAGTTTGCTTACGCAGATAGAATGTGTCAAATACAGATCCTATCAAACCTAGTAGGAGCGATAATGCAAGATGTATTTGACTAAATATTTAATAAATGGTATGCATTAATAATCATCTTTGAGCTTGAAATGTTTTATGAATTGCAAAAAACAACATTTACCTTTAAAATATAAAAGCCAAGTAACAGGATCCTAGATACATTTATTCTGCAATAGGAAACTGATAACATTTAGTGATACTGCAGGATATGGCAGGTGGGATAAAAGTTCCTTCACACGGCTAAGAAGTGAAATATGTGACATTTTATTTGCCTCTAATCCACAGTGAAAACGAAGTGACTCCATTCTCTTCAGACATCCTCGGCACAGGAAATATGTTTTTTTAAATAAGGAATAAAGAAAACAATTACTTGCTATAATGAACATTTAATTATGAACCTGTTTCCTGTGCTGAGCAATGCAGAGCAATTTATTAAAAATAGTTAATATCCCTATTACTCATTTAATGTCCCCTGACATATCAGTTAATCCACCATTGATGGTAATCAGTAGGGGTGTACATAGAAATCACTGGACCCCATTGCAGAAGTTCAAATTTTCCGCTCCCCCCCCCCCCCTCCAAAAATATATATTTGCCAGGGTCTCAGAAGTTTATATATCAAAATTTTACAGCACGTATAAAGTAATTTTGCTGCCATTGAAGCCTCTTAGTGTTCCCATGCCATAAGATACCCCTTTCATGGTCCCCATAAAGTATGATGCCAACAAAAGTGACCCCCAAGCATAAGACAGAATGGTACCCCTCCACTCCAAAGTATGATACCTCCACAGTGAAACTAACACAGTACGATGGCCCTGACACAGCCCACCACACAATATGATGCCCTCCACACAGCCCTTTATACAGTATTGGCCCCCAATACTGTATAATGGCCCAAAAATCCCTCCATACAGTCCGTATAATGGCCACCAACATAACCCTCTACACTGTATAATGGTCTGCACATGATATAATTGCCTCCACTAGCCCTCCAAATTGTATAATAGCCCCCATATAACTCTCCAAACAGTATAATGACCCCTATATAGTCCTCCAAACAGTAAAATTGCTTCCACAATGTCCTCATTGATTTAAAAAAATATTCTCCCCATTCCCCTGCTGTTCCAGTCTCTGCAGTGTATAGTCTGAAGTACTGCATGGTTTGCACAGTGGGCGCAATGTAGTGATTTTGTCGTGCCCATTGTGAGAAACAGGGAGAATGATGGAGGTGGGAGCTTTCAACCGTATCTGCATCCAAATTATTATGCAAATTAGAAGTGTCATGTCAAGATGTAATTTTTTTTTTCAAATAAACTCACGGATGGTCTTGTGTCTCAGGGATCTTTGGATCATTGAACTCAATCTTAGTTTGCCAGGTGAACCCAATTATAGGAAAACTTAAAAATGATGTTCCACATTATCAAACAGACCACAGGTATCATGCAATATGGGAAAGAAAAAGGATCTCTCTGCTGTCAAACAGCATCAAATAGTGCAATGCCTTGGACAAGGTATGAAAACATGAGATATTTCACAAAATCTTAAGTGTGATCATCGTACTGTAAAGAGATTTGTGGCTGATACACAGCACTGACAGGTTTGTGTAGATATATACATAATGAGGAAGGTTTCTGCTAGAAAAATTCATCATATTAAAAGTACAGCTGCTAAAGTACCAAATTGTAGGATCCTCCAGAGGCTTGAAGTTGTGCATAAACCTACTACTCGATAACCTCTACACAGAGCTCACAAGCAGAAATGGCTACAATTGGCCCAGACATACAATAAAATAACCCTGTTTACTGATGAGTGCTGTGCAACCCTAGATGGTCCAAATTGATGGAGTAGTGATGGTTGACAGCCACCATGTCCCAACAAGACTGCAACGTCAGCAAGGAGGAGGTGAAGTCATGTTGTGGGCCGGTATCATAGAGAGAGAGCTGGTAGGCCTTTCTAGGGTCCCTGAAGGTGTGAAAATGACCTCAGCAAACTATATAGAGTTTCTGACTGACCACTTTCTTACATGGTAAAAAGGGAACTGTACCATCCACCGCAAAATCGCTGACTGCTATAGCTCCAAGCCTCAGCAGGGAAATGGAAATAGAAATATCACCCGAAACTTCCAGCAGCAAGCTGGGAGTTATAAACATCCAGTCCTAGGTGTGTCCATTAGAGTAGAAGGAAGGTTGCCACTGGGTCTTAGAGTCAGAAGGACCAGGAAAAAGTCCATCAAACTGCTGAGACCTTCTGCAGTCAGATGCAGTGCGACGATCTGCAGCCTCTGACACACCCGTGACGAAAACAGTAATTGCAAAAGATAAATAGATAGATAGAAAGATATGACTAAGTGCGCCAGAAACACATCAGGTTGAGAGTCTCGCTCTCACTTTTATTATTCATTTTTAAACTCTTCTAATAAAAATCATTTTTTATTTAACTTGGATGGACGTGCCGGTACACTCTTCTGTCTTCCTCACTTTGACTGAAATCACTAGCAGGTATGGCACCCACCAGCTATATTCGCTTGCAATGGGTTTTTATATATGTTTCAGCGTGTCAAGCTCCAACCTTCTCCCTTTCCCCACTCTCTCCACAGATAAAGCTTAATGACCTCATTGTTTATTATTGAATTGTTATGATCTGGTGGCCTTGGAGCAGCATGAGACGTACTCTGGAGAAGATGGAACCTGTACTGACTGCAAACCCTGAACTTAACAGCGCAACTAGAAGTAGCCGTGGGGGGTACCTAACACTCCCTAGACCCCTCGACACAGCCTAAGAACTAACTACCCCTAAAGACAGAAACAGGAAACCTATCTTGCCTCAGAGAAAATCCCCAAAGGAAAGACAGCCCCCCACAAATATTGACTGTGAGAGGAGAGGGAAATAACATACGCAGAAATGAAATCAGGATTTAGCATAGGAGGCCATACTAGCTAAAAAGAAAGAATAGAACAGAGTACTATGCGGTCAGTATTAAAACACTAGAAAATATCCACCACAGAAAATACAAAACACCACATCTGACTAAAGACATGGAGGGTATATCTGCATCTCCAGAGAAATAGCTAGGCTGCAAAAAATCCTTCACAGACTAAGCTGGACAAGACAAAAACATGAAAATGCACAGAACTATAAGGTCCACAGCAGGTGGACAGCAAAAACAAAGCCAGGACTTATCTTTGAAGAAAAGCACAGCAAACAGGAGAGACCAGAAGGGATGTGAATCCTCCAAAAACAATGGACAACTGGCACTGACTAAAGGAACAAGCAAGGCTATATAGCCCAGCCCAGATTGCAAAAAATAGATACACCTGATAAATGCTGCGATCCAACTACCGCAGCACTACCACTCATAACCACTGGAGGGAGCCCAAGAGCAGAATTCACAACATTGGATATAATATCTGTTCTGATTTATCTTAACATTATTCCCATTTTCTATTATCGTATTTCATGCTATGTTCATATGTGTACAGCTTAGGCTACATTCACATTTGCGTCTTTGGGCGCAGCGTCGTCAACGGATACCAACGCATGCATCATGCGCCCCTATCTTTAACATGGGGGCGCATGGACATGCGCCGGTATGCGTTGTCATGCGTTTTTTGACGCATGCGTTATTTTGGCACACCAGACAGGGCGCGGACGACGCTACAGGTTGCATTTTTGATGCGTCACATTTCCAAAAAACCCGCATGCAACGCACTTGCATCGTAAATGCCCCCAAAAAACACATTAGTGTCTATGAAAAACGCATAGGGCGCAGATGCCTACGTTGAGCCGCATTTTTTGACGCAAGCGCCTTTTGAGTAAAATGCAAGTGATGTATTTTTGGGGGGCGTTTTCAATCGTATAGGACAACGCATGCGTCAAAAAACGCTGTGTTGTGTATGCGTTTGACATGCGTTGTGCGTTGCATAAGACGCTGCGCCCAAAGACGCAAATGTGAACGTAACCTTAGCAGTACTATTTATGGTGATATGATGACCTGACAATCAGATTACCCATTGGATTTTGCTAGTGTTATATAATTGAACACACAGTTGAGGTTATGGCTTTAAATATGTTGATATGTTTTAATAATTATTATGACTTGGTGGTTGAGGAGTATGGTGGGAGTCTCAACCTGATATCGGCTTCCTCTCCTTCTCTTAGTGCAAACGGTAGCTTAATTTCTATATAAATACAGCACCTATGGAACACGGGATATTACACCGATGTTCCACTTTCTTTAGCTTCTTCCCTTTTCCTTCTCTCCCTGCTCCCTCTCTCTATCTCTTCATTTCTCTCCTGGGTGGATGTGCAAGCTCATATACTTATATACTGTCGTTACCTAATCAATATGGATAAAATTTCATTTTGCTTAATGTAAAGGGGCTGAACATCCCAGAAAAGAAGAGGAGAAGAATTGCACTTAAGTCATAAGCGGCGTGTCTCTGTTTTGATGCTCCAGGAGACTAATTTTCAGTCTGGGGCAATTCCAAAATGCGCTCCTAAATGTTAGCCAACATGGTTTCACAGTTCTAACCCAGATTCCAAATCTTAAAGGCTACCCGTGGCATTCCAGAAATCTTTTGGATCTGAAGTTCTAAATTCTCTTATTGATCCCTTAGGCAGATAAGTCCTCCTTCCAGTGTCATAGGCTACAGGCAATTTTGTGATGGCTAATGTATATTTCCTCAATCAGGGCCAGCCAAACTTTGGCTTAGATTGTTGAAAGCTCTTGGGGGAGTTTGTGGGTTCCTCTGCTGTGATACTTAGTGGTGACTTTAACCTCCCTATGAATCCATCAATTGACAAATCTGTTGATAAGTCTTCCCACTCTCTGTCCTCCATACAGAAAGTTAAAAAAACAAATACAAAATATAAGATTGGTAGATGTTTAGAGGGTACTTCAACCAGAAACCAAGGACCACCGTTTCTACTCACAAACACACTCCACCTATTGTAGAATTGATAACTTTTTTATTTTGCATACACTACTAGATCTTTAGGTAGAGGCAGAGATAGGATCTATATCATGGTCAGACAATGCTCCTATCTATCTATCCATACAATTACCTTAGGTCCTCATTCGAGAACCAGTTTAAAGTGGCGTTTAAATGAGAACCTACTTCAAGATCCATTGTGTCTATCAGATCTCAAACAAACTATTCAGAATTTTGTTTCTGATCATGACCAGGATCCTACCTCCCCCTCAATTAAATGGGAAGCCCTGAAGAGTGTCCTACGAGGCGTTCTAATATCGCATGGAGCACATCTCGAGAAAGAACGGGCTACAGAAATAGCTGATCTTTCTTTTCAAATCGCTAAACTTGAAACACAACATCAACATAAAACATCTTCACCCATATATTCACAACTTTCAACACCAAGACAGAAACTATTAGCAATTATAGATCAGAAGTCTCAATATTTTATAGAACAAATTAGAAGTTGTTTTTACCAACTAGGCAATAGAAGTTGCAGGTTACGGTCAAGAGCTTTAAACACTTAAATCCAATTACGGTAATAAAAATCAACTGAGGGGATAAGGGTGCATAGTACTAGCGAAATCCTCCTGGGTTTCAGTGATTATTACAAATCCTTATATAATATCAAGGATCATTTTAGAGACCTTCATATACCCCAAGTTCAGGATAAAATAAAATCTTACTTGCATTTGCATAAACTTCCTATATTACCTGAGCAAGTGCTACTTGACTAACGCAATAAAAATGGACCTTTTACCTCATCTTTTATACTTATTTCAGGCAATTCTCCTTTACTTACTAGCTCCCTTTTTTCCACGACTCAAGGATGCCATAACTAAATTCATCTGGTTTCATTATTGCCCCTATTTATCGTATTATCTATTATGCAACCCTAAAAAGGCAGGAGGAGTAGGTTTGCCAGATTGTTTTCTTTATAATTATGTTTCCCTGAGGATGTGTATCCTAGCATGGTTGAAAAGCAATGTCTGACTTTCATTTGTTCATTTGCATAGATCTTTTATTTACTATTACTTTTGTCAAATTCAAGTTATTTCTGTGACCATTGTGGCTGTTTCTGTCATTAAAAGAGGGGTACCAACAATTTTGACCACGTGTGTATTTCACCGTAAGGGGAAAAAGACATGGGTTGAAATAGCAACTATCTGGACCACAAATACTATAAACATGAATATTAATTTTCTTCCATTTCTCACCATAAGTCTCCTTCATTCTTTCTTCTCATTTTATTCATTTCAGATTGTATTTTTTATGCATATTCATACTACTACAGAAGTGTAAGAGAGATGTGTATTAGACTTAGTAAAGATGTATAAGGTATGGCCAAAAGGGTCATACATATTCAATGTCAAATATGTCTTAGGCCATGTGCACACGTTCAGTATTTTTTGCGTTTTTTCCGTGTTTTTTCGCTATAAAAACGTGATAAAAACGTGAAAAAATGCTTACATATGCATCCTATTATTTAAAGTGTATTCCGCATTTCTTGTGCAAATGTTGCTTTTTTTTCACGCGAAAAAAATCGCATTGCGGAAAAAAAAGCAACATGTTCATTAAATTTGCGGAATTGCAGGGATTACACACACCTAGGAATGCATTGATCTGCTTACTTTCCGCATGGGGCTGTGCACACCATGCGGGAAGTAAGCAGATTATGTGCGGTTGGTACCTAGGGTGGAGGATAGGAGACTCTCCTCCACGGACTGGGCACCATATAATTGGTAAAAAAAAAAGAATTAAAATAAAAAATTGTGATATACTCACCCTCTGATGGCCCCGGAGTCTTCCCGCCTCTCATCGGTGCACGCTGCCGCTTCTGTTCCTATAGATGCTCTGTGTGAAGGACCTGCGATGACGTCGCCGTCTTGTGATTGGTCGTGTGACCGCTCACGTGACCGCGACGTCATCGAAGGTCCTGCACACACACACCATCTATAGGAACGGACGCCGCTGAGGAGATCGGCTGTCTGCGGGTGAGTATAACCATTTTTTTTTATTATTATTATTTTTAAACATTCTATCTTTTACTATAGATGCGGCATAGGCAGCATCTATAGTAAAAAATTGGTCACACTTGTCAAACACTATGTTTGACAAGTGTGACCAACCTGTCAGTCAGTTTTCCAAGCGATGCTACAGATCGCTTGGAAAACTTTAGCATTCTGCAAGCTAGTTTCGCTTGCAAAATGCTAAAAAACAACGCGAAAAAAACGGGAAAAAAACGCAAAAAGAAAATGCGGATTTCTTGCAGAAAATTTCCGGTTTTCTTCAGGAAATTTCTGCAAGAAATCCTGACGTGTGCACATACCCTTATACCCATTTATGCATAGACCTTTTGGTAACCTTGTTTATTGTTTTAATATTTGCAGAAAACTAATAAACCTTTGATTTACAAAAAAAAAGTAATTTTCTTCAAATATAAAAGCAAAATAAAACAATCTTTGTTTTGGCTAAAACACAAACTCCAAAAGACATATTTCCATACACATATTCAATGAAAATCAAAACATCTTACTTTCTACGCATATTTTAAAAGATTTAACACAAAACTCAGAAAAATTATAATAAATTTGTGGCCAGGAGTACAATTGTATACCTCCCCCAGTAACAAAGTCCAAATTTTTAGGACAACTCAGGGAACTCCAAAACATACACAACACAAGAGAACGGAGTAATAAGATCCCAAAAATCATGTTCATAAAATAGTATAAATTTTTATTTTGACCAATACTAACAAGTTATATCATAATACATTAATACAAAACAGGCATATAGCCAGAAGATGGGGTGTAGAGGAAAATTATGGTATGCTTGGGGAATAGGAGGGAGCAAGACACATTACATCCCAGGCACAGCCAGAAAAATTACCACAATCACATTAACCCCTTCCCGACCTTTGACGCCACGTAGGCGTCATGAAAGTCGGTGCCAATCCGACCTGTGACGCCTATGTGGCGTCATGGAAAGATCGCGTCCCTGCAGGCCGGGTGAAAGGGTTAACTCCCATTTCACCCGATCTGCAGGGACAGGGGGAGTGGTAGTTTAGCCCAGGGGGGGGTGGCTTCACCCCCCCCGTGGCTACGATCGCTCTGATTGGCTGTTGAAAGTGAAACTGCCAATCAGAGCGATTTGTAATATTTCACCTATTATAACTGGTGAAATATTACAATCCAGCCATGGCCGATGCTGCAATATCATCGGCCATGGCTGGAAACAATAATGTGCCCCCACCCCACCCCACCGATCGCCCCCCAGCCCTCCGATCTGGCCGGTACACTGCTCCGGCTCCCCTCCGTCCTGTGCTCCGGCTCCCCCCGTGTTTTTGTCCGCTCCCCCCGTGCTCCAATCACCCTCCCCGTGCTCCAATCACCCCCCCTGCACTCCGATCCACCCCCCCCCCCGTGCTCCGTTCCACCCCCCCCGTGCTCCGTTCCACCCCCCCGTGCTCCGTTCCACCCCCCGTGCTCCGTTCCACTCCTCCCGCGCTCCGATCCACCCCCCCCATGCTCTGATCCCCCCCATCATACTTACCGATCCTGCCGGGGTCCGTCCGTCTTCTCCCCGGGCGCCGCCATCTTCCAAAATGGCGGGCGCATGCGCAGTGCGCCCGCCGAACCTGCCGGCCGGCAGATTCGTTCCAAAGTGCATTTTGATCACTGAGATAGATTATATCTCAGTGATCAAAATAAAAGAAATAATAAATGACCCCCCCCCCCATAGGTAGGGACAATAAAAAATAAAGATTTTTTTTTTCCACTAATGTTAGAATAGGGTTAGGGGTAGGGTTAGGGTTAGGGCTAGGGTTAGGGGTAGGGTTAGGGTTAGGGCTAGGGTTAGGGGTAGGGTTAGGGTTAGGGGTAGGGTTAGGGGTAGGGTTAGGGCTAGGGTTAGGGCTAGGGCTAGGGTTAGGGTTTCGGTATGTGCACACGTATTCTGGTCCTCTGCAGATTTTTCCGCTGCAGATTTGATAAATCCGCAGTGCTAAACCGCTGCGTATTTATGGCGGATTTACCGCGTTTTTTCTGCGCATTTCACTGCGGTTTTACAACTGCGATTTTCTATTTGAGCAGTTGTAAAACCGCTGCGGAATCCGCACAAAGAAGTGACATGCTGCGGAATGTAAACCGATGCGTTTCCGTGCAGTTTTTCCGCAGCATGTGTACAGCGATTTTTGTTTCCCATAGGTTTACATTGAACTGTAAACTCATGGGAAACTGTTGCGGATCCGCAGCGTTTTCCGCAGCGTGTGCACATACCTTTAGAATTAGGCTATGTGCACACGGTGCGGATTTGGCTGCGGATCCGCAGCGGATTGGCCGCTGCGGATTCGCAGCAGTGTTCCATCAGGTTTACAGTTCCATGTAAACATATGGAAACCAAATCCGCTGTGCCCATGGTGTGGAAAATACCGCGCGGAAACGCTGCGTTGTATTTTCCGCAGCATGTCAATTCTTTGTGCGGATTCCGCAGCGTTTTACACCTGTTCCTCAATAGGAATCCGCAGGTGAAATCCGCACAAAAAATACTGGAAATCCGCGGAAAATCCGCAGGTAAAACGCAGTGCCTTTTACCCGCGGATTTTTAAAAAATGATGCTGAAAAATCTCACACGAATCCGCAACGTGGGCACATAGCCTTAGGGTTAGGGTTGGAATTAGGGTTGTGGTTAGGGGTGTGTTGGGGTTAGGGGTGTGATTAGGGTTATGGCTACAGTTGGGATTAGAGTTAGGGGTGTGTTGGGGTTAGTGTTGGAGATAGAATTGAGGGGTTTCCACTGTTTAGGCACATCAGGGGTCTCCAAACGCAACATGGCGCCACCATTGATTCCAGCCAATCTCGTATTCAAAAAGTCAAATGGTGCTCCCTCACTTCCGAGCCCCGACGTGTGCCCAAACAGTGGTTTACCCCCACATATGGGGTACCAGCATACTCAGGATAAACTGCGCAACAATTACTGGGGTCCAATTTCTCCTGTTACCCTTGTGAAAATAAAAAAAATGCTTGCTAAAACATCATTTTTGAGGAAAGAGAAATGAATTTTTATTTTCACGGCTCTGCGTTGTAAACGTCTGTGAAGCACTTGGGGGTTCAAAGTGCTCACCACATATCTAGATAAGTTCCTTTGGGGGTCTAGTTTCCAAAATGGGGTCACTTGTGGGGGGTTTCTACTGTTTAGCCACATCAGGGGCTCTGCAAACGCAACGTGACGCCCGCAGAGCATTCCATCAAAGTCTGCATTTCAAAACGTCACTACTTCAATTCCGAGCCCCGGCATGTGCCCAAACAGTAGTTTACCCCCACATATGGGGTATCACCGTACTCAGGAGAAACTGGACAACAAATATTGGGGTCAAATTTCTCCTGTTACCCTTGGGAAAATAAAAAAATTCTGGGCTAAATAATTATTTTTGAGGAAAGAAAACGTATTTATTATTTTCACGGCTCTGCATTATAAACTTCTGTGAAGCACTTGGGGGTTCAAAGTGCTCACCACACATCTAAATAAGTTCCTTTCGGGGTCTAGTTTCCAAAATGGGGTCACTTGTGGGGGGTTTCTACTGTTAAGCCACATCAGGGGCTCTGCAAACGCAACGTGACGCCCACAGAGCATTCCATCAAAGTCTGCATTTCAAAACGTCACTACTTCACTTCCGAGCCCCGACATGTGCCCAAACAGTGGTTTACCCCCACATATGGGGTATCAGCGTACTCAGGAGAAATTGGACAACAACTTTTGGTGTCAAATTTCTCCTGTTACCCTTGGGAAAATAAAAAATTGCAGGCTAAGAGATCATTTTTGAGAAAATAATTTTTTATTTTTATTTTCATGGCTCTGCATTATAAACTTCTGTGAAGCACTTGGGGGTTCAAAGTCCTCACCACACATCTAGATTAGTTCCTTTGGTGGACTAGTTTCCAAAATGGGGTCATTTCTGGGGGATCTCCAATGTTTAGGCACACAGGGGCTCTCCAAACGTGACATGGTGTCCGCTAATTATTGGAGCTAATTTTCCATTTAAAAAGCAAATGGCGTGCCTTCCCTTCCGAGCCCTGCCGTGTGCCCAAACAGTGGTTTACCCCCACATATGGGGTATCAGCGTACTCAGGACAAACTGGACAACAACATTTATGGTCCAATTTCTTCTATTACCCTTGGCAAAATAGGAAATTCCAGGCTAAAAAATCATTTTTGAGGAAAGAAAAATTATTTTTTATTTTCATGGCTCTGCGTTATAAACTTCTGTGAAGCACCTGGGGGTTTAAAGTGCTCAATATGCATCTAGATAAGTTCCTTGGGGGGTCTAGTTTCCAAAATGGGGTCACTTGTGGGGGAGCTCCAATGTTTAGGCACACAGGGGCTCTCCAAACGCAACATGATGTCCGCTAACAATTGGAGCTAATTTTCCATTCAAAAAGTCAAATGGCGCGCCTTCCCTTCCGAGCCCTGCCGAGTGCCCAAACAGTGGTTTACCCCCACATATGAGGTATCGGCGTACTCGGGAGAAATTGCCCAACAAATTTTATGATCCATTTTATCCTATTGCCCATGTGAAAATGAAAAAATTGAGGCGAAAAGAATTTTTTTGTGAAAAAAAGTACTTTTTCATTTTTACAGATCAATTTGTGAAGCACCTGAGGGTTTAAAGTGCTCACTAGGCATCTAAATAAGTTCCTTGGGGGGTCTAGTTTCCAAAATGGGGTCACTTGTGGGGGAGCGCCAATGTTTAGGCACACAGGAGCTCTCCAAACGCGACATGGTGTCCGCTAACGATGGAGATAATTTTTCATTCAAAAAGTCAACTGGCGCTCCTTCCCTTCCGAGCCTTACCATGTGCCCAAACAGTGGTTTACCCCCACATATGAGGTATCAGTGTACTCAGGAGAAATTGCCCAACAAATTTTAGGATCCATTTTATCCTGTTGCCCATGTGAAAATGAAAAAATTGAGGCTAAAAGAATTTTTTTGTGAAAAAAAAGTACTTTTTCATTTTTACGGATCAATTTGTGAAGCACCTGGGGGTTCAAAGTGCTCACTATGCATCTAGATAAGTTCCTTGGGGCATCTAGTTTCCAAAATGGGGTCACTTGTGGGGAGCTCCAATTTTTAGGCACACGGGGGCTCTCCAAACGTGACATGGTGTCCGCTAAAGAGTGGAGCCAATTTTTGATTCAAAAAGTCAAGTGGCGCTCCTTCCCTTCCAAGCCCTGCCGTGCGCCCAAACAGTGGTTTACCCCCACATATGAGGTATCAGCGTACTCAGGACAAATTGGACAACAACTTTCGTGGTTCAGTTTCTCCTTTTACCATTGGGAAAATAAAAAAATTGTTGCTAAAAGATAATTTTTGTGACTAAAAAGTTAAATGTTCATTTTTTCCTTCCATGTTGCTTCTGCTGCTGTGAAGCACCTGAAGGGTTAATAAACTTCTTGAATGTGGTTTTGAGTACCTTGAGGGGTGCAGTTTTTAGAATGGTGTCACTTTTGGGTATTTTCAGCCATATAGACCCCTCAAACTGACTTCAAATGTGAGGTGGTCCCTAAAAAAAATGGTTTTGTAAATTTCGTTGTAAAAATGAGAAATCGCTGGTCAAATTTTAACCCTTATAACTTCCTAGCAAAAAAAAATTTTGTTTCCAAAATTGTGCTGATGTAAAGTAAACATGTGGGTAATGTATTTTATTAACTATTTTGTGTCACATAACTCTCTGGTTTAACAGAATAAAAATTCAAAATGTGAAAATTGCGAAATTTTCAAAATTTTCGCCAAATTTCCGTTTTTATCACAAATAAACGCAGAATTTATTGACCTAAATTTACCACTAACATGAAGCCCAATATGTCACGAAAAAACAATCTCAGAACCGCTAGGATCCGTTGAAGCGTTCCTGAGTTATTACCTCATAAAGGGACACTGGTCAGAATTGCAAAAAATGGCAAGGTCATTAAGGTCAAAATAGGCTGGGTCATGAAGGGGTTAAAGACTCATGGAATCATTCCATAGTCTTAGGAACCTCAGTAACATATCCATGGTACTATAAATGTAAAGTGCCACCGTGCAAGCTTGTGGAACTTGAGGGAGTCATCCTGATTTATGGGTAAGCCTGTCTGATTTTCGTCAGTGTCCATATTTACTTGCACGGTGGCACTTTACATTTATAGTACCATGGACATGTTACTGAGGTTCCTAAGACTATGGAATGATTCCATGAGTCTTTAGTGTGATTGTGGTAATTTTTCTGGCTGTGCCTGGGATGTAATGTGTCTTGCTCCCTCCTATTCCCCAAGCATACCATAAGTTTCCTCTACACCCCATCTTCTGGCTATATGCCTGTTTTGTATTAATGTATTATGATATAACTTGTTAGTATTGGTCAAAATAAAAATTTATACTATTTTATGAACATGATTTTTGGGATCTTATTAC
The DNA here is from genome assembly GCF_032444005.1 of Ranitomeya imitator. Classification (NCBI taxonomy): domain Eukaryota; kingdom Metazoa; phylum Chordata; class Amphibia; order Anura; family Dendrobatidae; genus Ranitomeya; species Ranitomeya imitator. Next base: position 86,553,607 of record NC_091284.1, on the reverse strand, counting down.
TCCGTTCTCTTGTGTTGTATATTTTAAAAGATATTGATATTTCAAAGAGAACTAACATTGCTTTAATCGCTGAGCTATCAAAGCAGACTCCCTCCAGGAGATGAAAATTACCAGTACACACCTTACATCTAAGGCAAGTGCCTCATCTCTTTCAGTGTTTTGCAACTTCATCCTCGGGCGAGTTCTGCCATCATGACCTAATCGCTACGCAGTATATAAAACTCTTGGCACATTTAGCAACATCATTCTATGTTATTAGACGTTGGTAAAATAAACACAATGTGTCTGAAACAAATATATGAAGTGTAGTGATGAGTGAGTATGCTCCTCACTACTCGTTTTCTCACTCAAGCATCAGTGTACTCGGGATGCCTGTTACTCGGAGTGTAGTTTTGTAATGCTCGAGTGGACGCTCAAGTGCCAGGCCAGCATGTTTGGCACTTTTTACATAATACAGATATTCCTGCTATAGTGACGAGGTCCTCAGCACAATATAGTAAATCACAGCAAACTAAGAGGCGAACAGATATTTAAACAAGGAAGTCCAATAAGGTTATTAGTGCGAATGCACACAGTACTTAAATGAGGAAGTCCAGCAAAACGTGATCACACATGTGCCAATACTTGTTAGTAGGAGTCCAATAATTTGCAGATGATGCGTTGTGTGAATGCAGTCCTGGGAAAGAGCGGACGAGGGAAAACGCTATCTAAGCGTAGCAGATGAGTAAATCTTTCTTGATGAGACAAGCACAACTTGAATCTTGCTCACCTGGTGTGGTTGTGCATAGAGGCACAACACTGGGTGTTAGGATTTGAACCTGCGACTCTTTGTTTGCTAGTCTGTTCCTTTGCTTGATGAGCTATTTGGAACTTGCTTGACTTCTGCCTGAAACCATATGAACTTCGTCTGGGATAGAGATCATCACCTGCCCTGCTGATTTGTCCCTGCCCTGATTGCGCTGGATTGGACCTGCTGTATATACCTGGCCCTGTCTAACTGAGTGAAGCAATCTCTGAGCTCCTGGTTGGAAGGTGTCTTGCTGGCATCTTTCTGCTTCTTATTGGTATTCTGCTGCTACTACCCTGAACTCCTGCTGCTCATACGGACTTGTGCACGTGTGTGATCCAGGCCGGCCCTGGCTCGGGCTGGTCCCTGCATCTGCGGATATATTGAACTGCCACTGCCATATATTGCATCTCCCGAGGTCTTTCCACAGTCTGGTCACTTGTATACATCTGCTTCGGCCACTGACCTTCAGTCCTGTATCGCCAGTAGCGTGACAGGATACTCAGCCCAAAAATGGAGGCCGCTGGGACAGAAACTATGGAGACTCGTGTCAGAAAACTGCAGGGTGCAATGTCCAATCTGCACGCCGAACAGATGAATGGAAAAGCACGGATGGACGCATTTATTATACAAAACAACCATAATGTCCAGAATCTCCAACAAACTATCCAAGATTTGCAGAATAAGGTACAGGTGTTGACTGTCCGAATTACACAGCTAGAAGGACAAGCTTCCGTCTCAGGGTCTGACAGGCCCCCCAAATTGCCACCGTTTCGTTTTGGAGGTGATCGAGATAAATTTTGTGGATTTTTGAACCAATGCTATCTGTTCTTCGATACACATCCTAATCAGTTCCCGACCGATAGGTCAAAGGTGTTATGCATCATTATGCTGTTAACCCACAAAGCGATCGCTTGGGCGAATCCTCTGATTGAGACTCGGGACGCACGTTTAGACAATTTGAATGAGTTTATTCGGGCGATGCAGCAGATGTTTGATGACCCAAATCGTGCAGCTACAGCTGAATCAACTTTGGAACTGGACCCGTTGAAGCACATACCGTGCGAAACGGCCGTCGTCCACACTCCACCTCCGCACCCTCTCGTTGACCTGATGTCCTAATGGATGTTTTATACATTTTTCTCCAATAAAGAGCACGATTTCACAGCTTCAAATAATAAGGGTGAGTGCCGCACTGTTTTCTTTTCTTGTTTCATCGTATTTACAGCTGAATCAACGTTGCTGGCATTACGACAAGGCAAACGTCCCGTCGCAGAATATGCTATGGAGTATAGGAGGTGGGCCGTCGACACTGAATGGAATAATGCAGCAAAAGTAACCTTCTTTAAAAGAGGACTTTCTAGTGCAGTAAAGGACGAACTTGCCCGTGGAGAGACCCATGTGGATCACCGCATCAGCCATGATCGATTCTAGGGCCAGCGGGACTTTCATGGATTCTGCGTTTGCTCAAAAACATGGCATAGAGGTTCAGAAAAGACGTTCACCTATTGTGATGGAGACAGTAGATGGATCTCCGCTGAATTCGGGGCCAGTGGACCATGAGACAGGACTTTTGGAGATCTATATTGAGCCACAGCACCGCGAGATGTTGACATTCCTAATTATTTCTTCCCCACATTTTCCCATTATTTTAGGTCTGCCCTGGTTATAGAAGCAAAATCCTAGCATCGACTGGGAGATGAAAAAGATCAGTTTCCCCGTAATGGACGTTCGGGCAGAAGTTCCAAGTGAGTCAACATTAGAAACAGCCCAGAATTCAGAATTACCTCAGCTACCAGCGGTGTATGAAGATTTACTAGATGTCTGTGAGCCCAACAGAGCTACTCCCGGGGGTGGCTATACCGTTTGGAACTATCTACCCTCTAGCAGGTCCTGAACTAAAGGCTCTCAAAGAATTTATTGAAGAAAATCTAAACAAAAAATTCATTCGTCCATCATCCTCGCCCGCTGGAGCTCCTATATTCTTCGTTAAAAAGAAAGATGGAACACTTCGGCCAGTAGTGGACTACAGGGAGCTTAATAAAGTGACAATTAAAAATCGTTATCCCTTACCGTTGATCCCATAACTCCTAGAAAAGGTGCGATGTGCAAAGATCTTCACTAAGTTAGATTTACGTGGGGCATATAACTTAGTATGTATAAGACCTGGGAATGAGTGGAAGACAGCTTTCCGTACCCGATATGGACACTTTGAGAGTCTAGTGATGCACTTCGGACTTTGCAGTGCTCCAGCTACTTTCCAGCACTTGGTGAATGATATTTTACAAGAGCTATTGGACCAGTTCATGGTCGTTTATCTAGACGACATCCTGATTTTTTCTAACTCTGTGGAAGAACATCAGACGCACGTAAGACAAGTGCTAGAATGTTTAAGAGAGAATTCATTGTATATTAAATTAGAAAAATGTGAAAATCGTAATAAAAAAAAAAAATTTTTGTGGGAAAACATTTTTGTTTTATTTTTACGGCTCTGCATTATAAACTTCTGTCAAGCCCTTGGTGGGTCAAAGTGCTCACCACACATCTAGATAAGTTCCTTAGGGGGTCTACTTTCCAAAATGGTGTCACTTGTGGGGGGTTTCAATGTTTAGGCACATCAGGAGCTCTCCAAACGCAACATGGCGTCCCATCTCAATTCCTGTCAATTTTGCATTGAAAAGTCAAACGGCGCTCCTTCCCTTCCGAGCTCTCCCATGCGCCCAAACAGTGGTTTACCCCCACATATGGGGTATCAGCGTACTCAGGACAAATTGTACAACAACTTTTGGGGTCCATATTCTCCTGTTACCCTTGGTAAAATAAAACAAATTGGAGCTGAATTAAATTTTTTGTGAAAAAAAGTTAAATGTTCATTTTTATTTAAACATTCCAAAAATTCCTGTGAAACACCTGAAGGGTTAATAAACTTATTGAATGTGGTTTTGAGCACCTTGAGGGGTGCAGTTTTTAGAATGGTGTCACACTTCGGTATTTTCTATCATATAGACCCCTCAAAATGACTTCAAATGAGATGTGGTCCCTAAAAAAAAAAATGGTGTTGTAAAAATGAGAAATTGCTGGTCAAATTTTAACCCTTATAACTCCCTAACAAAAAAAATATTTTGGTTCCAAAATTGTGCTGATGTAAAGAAGACATGTGGGAAATGTTACTTAAGTAAGTTAAGTATTTTGTGTGACATATCTCTGTGATTTAATTGCATAAAAATTCAAAGTTGGAAAATTGCAAAATTTTCACAATTTTTGCCAAATTTCCGTTTTTTTCACAAATAAATGCAGGTAATATCAAAGAAGTTTTACCACTATCATGAAGTACCATATGTCACAAGAAAACAATGTCAGAATCACTGGGATCCGTTGAAGCGTTCCAGAGTTATAACCTCATAAAGGGACAGTGGTCAGATTTGTAAAAATTGGCCTGGTCATTAACGTGCAAACCACCCATGGGGGTAAAGGGGTTAAAATTCTGACTGCCGGGATCCTTCTCTTCTCCGACATCATCTCTTGGTGGAAATCCCTACCCATTAGTTGACTGGCCGATCCCACCAAAATTGTCAAGTTCGGCCAACTATTAACCAAGGTTGCCAACCATCCAGAGAGGCGTCTGTGATTTCTTTTGAGAATACAAATAAATTTGATTGTAATTATCATTTTACAGTGAATGCAGATGATGTCTTCATATCAGAATTTTGGACTGCAGACAAATATCATTGATAATCATCATGATTTATTGCGGTTTTCCAATGTGTTTCTAAAAAGTATTGGAACAATTTTATTAAGGTGCTTATGCCAGATATGTGGAATAGATAAGAAACTTTTCATGGGTGGATGGCAGCACTGCTAGACATACAGAAGAACGATCCTCAAGCATAGTAATATTTCATTAATATAGGGTTTTATTTGTCAAAGTGTTTCAGAGCCGAACTGGCTCCTTTTTCAAGATAAAATCAAACTTGTCTACAAATAAAACCCCATATTACTGAAATATTATTATGACTGAGGATCATTCTATGTGCATCAGTGCTGCCATCCACCTATGATAAATTCCTTATCCATTCCATTTATCCTCTGAGGATCATCCTCTAGCACAGAGAGGAGCAGCAGCTGGGATTCTACAGGCGTTCCTGGGAGTTGTTATCATAACACCTCTAGGTTAGAACATTACCTCCTCTAGTTTAGATTTTTTATGGCATCAACTTATGTTTTCATTTGTCCCCATTTAGCATACACAAGAAATTTGTCATAAACACCTTAACCCCTTAATGACAGCCAATACGTCTTTTAACTGACCTGCGATATAAGAGAATAGCATTCCCATACAGGTGACAATCTATCAAGACTAAGGAAGTGGACCCTCTGGGTCACGGCTTCAGAGCCCCCGAGGACGAGAGAACCAGATGATGCCACCCCCTGTACAGGGAGAGTTAAGGCCAGGCCCAAGGAGGGTGAAGCCGCAACTGCCGGAGCCAAAGGGACGACTGAAGTTAGAACACAGAGAGAATGGCAGACGGAGGGAAGACGGAACTAGTGAAGTGACAAGAATGGTGGAGGCACTGGACAGATGGAGGCAGCAAAGACAAGGTACTGACCGGTAAGATGCTAGCACACGATAGGTGGAGACAACGGAAACTCAGGACTGGCAGGGTATGGCAGGAACACAGCTGGCAGGAGACAGCAGGACCACAGGACTGGCAGGACACGGCAGGAACACAGGGCTGACAGGAAGGCAGGAACACAGGACTGGCAGGAACGGCAGGAATACAGGACTGGCAAGACACGGCAGGAACACAGGACTGGCAGGACTCGGCAGGAACATAGGACTGGCAGGACACGGCAGGAACACAAGACTGGCAGGACATGGCAGGAACACAGGACAGGCAGGACACGGCAGGAACACAGGACTGGCGGGACACGGCAGGAACACAGGACTGGCAGGACACGGCAGGAACACAGGACTGGCGGGACACGGCAGGAACACAGGACTGGCAGGACACGGCAGGAACACAGGACCGGCAGGACACTGCAGGAACACAGGACTGGCAGGAACACAGGACTGGCAGGACACGGCAGGAATACAGGACTGGCAGGACACGGCCAACAGACAGTAAGAGACATAGCAAAGATTCACAGATCTGAGCCTAGGAACCTAAGGGAATGCTGGCGGTAAGCAAGCGAACGCAATAGATGCAAAGGCTTCTGAGCAGGGCAGGCTCTGGGAAGAAGTACGACAGGCGCCACCTTATTGGAGGCGAAGCCGCCGGGTCACGACTTCCCAGGAGCCCCAGCGACGAAAGGAGTGCATCTGCGCATGCGCGGAGCGCAGAATGGATGAGCGCCGGAGAAGCTGGAAGACGGAAAGCAGGAGGGAGCATCGGGAGCGTGCCGGCCGGACAGGTGAGTATAAGGAAGCGGCGTAACACAATCCAGCAGCTGTCGGCTGTCCACTATAGCTGACAACTTGCTACATCAGCCACGCTCAGTGTTTGCACCGTCCAAATCTGTTTAACCCCTTAGATGCTGCTGTCAATAGTGGCTACATCATTATAAATGGTTAATAGAGTGTGGGGGCTTCTTCTTTATCCCAATTGGTGCTCTGAGATCATGATTTTGTGGTCCTGATGCTTGCCCTGGCAAATCATGGCCAAATAGCGGCTTTAGAGTTTGACGGCTGTTGTAACCTGTTCAGAAGTTAGAGGCATTTAGGTGGTAAAAATGCACATTTTCATTCCTATCATGCCACTTTGCATTAATTCCTGAAAAGCACCTGAAGGGTTAATAAACTACCTGACAGCAGTTTTCAATATGTCAGGGGGTGCTGTTTTTAAAATGGTATCACTTTGGAGGGTTTCCCAATATATGAGACCCCTAAAGTCACTTCAAACATGGATAAGTCCCTAAAAAAATAAATTTTGTACATTTCCTTGAAAAAATGAAAAATTACTGCTACATTTTTAAACCTCCCAAAATACTAACAAAATAAAAGAACATTTTACAAATGGTGCTGATGTAAAGCCGACATGTGGGAAATGTTATTTATTAATGTTTTTCTATGGTATGATTATCTGGATTAAAGGGATAATCATTCAAAGTTAGAAAATTGCTAATTTTTTTACATTTTTCTCAAATTTCTGATATGTTTTATAAATAAACACAAAATATATCGACCTAAATTTACCATTATCATAAAGTATAATGTGTTGTGAAAAAACAATCTCAAAATCACTGGGATATGTTGAATCGTTCCAGAGTTATTACCACATAAAGTGACATTGGTCAGATTTTAAAAATTTGGCTTCGTCATTAAGGGGTTAATAAATACCAATATTTGCGTGCAAACTCCAGTTCAAAAATATTGTGACTTTTGAGGTTTTGTGGGTCAGAGGCTAGAGGGGATGTGGTGATGCCCATCCATTAAATTCATCATATGTTACACCACTAAAGCTGGCATACATTTCTGGGAATGGTGCATTGGTGCAAGCTAGGGATCAGATGATCGTGATTCATTTAAGTGGTGCACCCTGCTTAATGAAGACTGTCTGTGTATTCCAGAAAGTGCTTCATTAAGATTGGCGTAAGCTATGAAACCCCCTCCATTATCTGTCCAAGATTTTCTGATCGCCGTCCATTAAAAAAAAAGTCAAGGTGGCAACACTGCTCTTAACTTCTGTGTATGAGGGCCTTAGGGGAATCTGTCACTAGGTCTTTGCTATATCATCAGAGAGCAGAGTAGTGAAAGGGCCGAGACCTTAAGTCCAGCGATGTGTCTCTTATTTCCTGGGTGCAGCAGTTTTGATACAATCAGAGTTTTTAGATGTAGCACAGCTCACAAAACTGACCTCACCCACACCGCAGCTTTAGGTGCACATTGTCTATTGACAGTAAGCTGTGAATCAGTGCTGCAGAAGGAGTTGGACTAGGTCTCACGTGGGCACCGGTCCGGGCGGTGATGATAATCTCCTGCTGAAACAACAAGTGATAAATCCCTGAAATCAGGGTATCAGCTCTGTCATGATTCCAATGGCAGGGAATCACAAAAGGACAAGCACCAACGAGCTCTAGGGTGATGGAACCTGAGCTGACCGCGACCCTAAACCTGAACACACAAATAACAATAGCCGGGGAACGTGCCTACGTTGATCCTAGACGTCTCGCACCAGCCGAAGATCTAACTTCCCCTATTAGAAGAAACACAGACCTCTCTTGCCTCCAGAGAAATACCCCACAGAAATAGCAGCCCCCCACATATAATGACGGTGAAATGAGAGGAAGGCACATACACAGTATGAAATCAGATTCAGCAAAATGAGGCCCGCTAAAACTAGATAGCAGAGGATACAAAAGTAAACTGCGCGGTCAGCAAAAAACCCTTCAAAAAACCATCCTGTAATTACTTGAACTCATGTTCCAACTCATGGAACATGAGGAGCAATTACAGCCCGCTAGAGCAACCAGCAGCAAAGAAACAATTATATGCAAGCTGGACAAGACAAAAATAAATCAAAACGTGGAACAAGAAAATCAAAAACTTAGCTTGTCCTGAAGATTACTGAAGCCAGAAGCTGAGGTAACAAAACACTCTGATAACCTTGATAGCCAGCGGGGAAATGACAAGAAAGCCCGGTTAAATAGGAAACTCCCAAATCCTAATAGAACAGGTGGACACCAGAGACAGCAGAACACAAATCACCCAGTACCATCAGTAACCACCAGAGGGAGCCCAAAAACAGAACTCACAACAGTACCCCCCCCTTGAGGAGGGGTCACCGAACCCTCACGAGAACCACCAGGGCGACCAGGATGAGCCCTATGAAAAGCGCGGACCAAATCATCAGCATGAACATCAGAGGCAACCACCCAAGAATTATCCTCCTGACCATAACCCTTCCCCTTGACCAAATATTGGAGTTTCCGTCTGGAAACACGAGAATCTAAGATCTTCTCCACAACATACTCCAATTCTCCCTCCACCAGCACCGGAGCAGGAGGCTCAGGCGAAGGAACAACAGGTACCTCATACCTCCGTAACAACGACCGATGGAACACATTATGAATAGCAAACGATGCCGGGAGATCCAAACGAAACGACACAGGGTTAAGAATTTCCAAGATCCTATAAGGACCGATGAACCCAGGCTTGAACTTAGGAGAAGAGACCTTCATAGGAACAAAGCGAGAAGACAACCACACCAAGTCCCCAACACGAAGTCGAGGACCCACGCGGCGACGGCGATTAGCAAACTGCTGAGCCTTCTCCTGGGACAACTTCAAATTGTCCACCACATGACTCCAAATCTGATGCAACCTATCCACCACCATGTTCACTCCAGGACAATCAGAAGGCTCCACCTGACCAGAGGAAAAACGAGGATGAAACCCCGAATTACAAAAGAAAGGAGAAACCAAGGTAGCAGAACTAGCCCGATTATTAAGGGCAAACTCGGCCAGCGGCAAAAAGGTAACCCAGTCATCCTGATCAGCAGAAACAAAACACCTCAAATAAGTTTCCAAGGTCTGATTAGTTCGCTCCGTCTGGCCATTCGTCTGAGGGTGGAATGCAGACGAAAAGGACAAATCAATGCCCATCTTAGCACAGAACGTCCGCCAAAATCTAGACACAAACTGGGATCCCCTGTCAGAAACGATGTTCTCCGGAATCCCATGCAAACGAACCACGTTCTGGAAAAACAGAGGAACCAACTCAGAGGAGGAAGGCAACTTAGGCAAGGGTACAAGATGAACCATTTTAGAAAAGCGGTCACACACAACCCAGATGACGGACATTTTTTGAGAGACAGGGAGATCCGAAATAAAGTCCATGGAAATGTGCGTCCAAGGCCTCTTCGGGATAGGCAAAGGTGACAACAATCCACTGGCTCGAGAACAGCAAGGCTTAGCCCGAGCACAAACCTCACAAGACTGCACAAAAGAACGCACATCCCTAGACAAGGAAGGCCACCAAAAAGACCTGGCCACCAAGTCTCTAGTACCAAATATTCCAGGATGACCTGCCAACGCAGAAGAATGGACCTCAGAGATGACTCTACTGGTCCAGCTATCCGGAACAAACAGTCTCTCAGGCGGACAACGATCAGGTTTACCCGCCTGAAAATCCTGCAAAGCACGTCGCAAGTCGGGGAAGACGGCCGACAAAATCACCCCATCCCTAAGGATACCAGTGGGCTCAGAATTTCCAGGGGAGTCAGGCACAAAACTCCTAGAAAGAGCATCCGCCTTCACATTCTTTGAACCTGGCAGGTATGAAACCACAAAATTGAAACGAGAGAAAAACAGTGACCAACGAGCCTATCTAGGATTCAGACGCCTGGCAGACTCAAGGTAAATCAAATTTTTGTGATCAGTCAAGACCACCACACGATGTCTAGCACCCTCCAGCCAATGACGCCACTCCTCAAATGCCCACTTCATGGCCAAAAGTTCCCGATTACCCACATCATAATTCCGCTCAGCGGGCGAAAATTTTCTAGAAAAGAACGCACATGGCTTCATCACCGAGCAATCGGAGCTTCTCTGTGACAAAACCGCCCCGCTCCAATCTCGGAAGCATCAACCTCAACTTGGAAAGGAAGCGAAACATCAGGCTGACGCAACACAGGAGCAGAAGAAAACCGGCGTTTAAGTTCCTGAAAGGCCTCCACAGCCGCAGGAGACCAATCAGCAACATCAGCACCCTTCTTAGTGAAATCCGTCAAAGGCTTAACAACACTAGAAAAATTAGTTATAAAACGACGATAGAAATTAGCAAAGCCCAAGAACTTCTGCAAACTCTTAAGAGATGCAGGCTGCGTCCAGTCACAAATAGCCCGAACCTTGACGGGATCCATCTCAATAGTGGAAAGGGAAAAAATATACCCCAAGAAAGAAATCTTCTGGACTCCAAAGAGACACTTTGAGCCCTTTACAAACAAGGAATTAGCCCGCAGGACCTGAAACACCTTCCTGACCTGCTGAACATGAGACTCCCAGTCATCAGAAAAAACCAAAATATCATCCAAATACACAATCATAAATTTATCCAGATATTCACGGAAAATATCGTGCATAAAGGACTGGAAGACTGAAGGAGCATTAGAAAGTCCGAAAGGCATTACCAAATACTCAAAATGGCCCTCAGGCGTATTAAATGCGGTTTTCCACTCATCACCTTGCTTTATTCGTATAAGATTATACGCACCCCGGAGATCAATCTTAGTGAACCATTTAGCCCCCTTAATGCGAGCAAACAAATCAGTCAACAAAGGCAAAGGATACTGATATTTTACGGTAATCTTATTCAAAAGACGATAATCTATACAAGGTCTCAAGGACCCATCCTTCTTGGCCACGAAAAAAAAAACCTGCTTCCAAAGGGGACGAAGATGGACGGATATGTCCCTTTTCCAAGGACTCCTTAACATAATCCCGCATAGCAGCATGCTCTGGCACTGACAGATTGAACAAACGACCTTTAGGAAATTTACTACCAGGAATTAAATCTATAGCACAATCGCAATCCCTGTGAGGAGGAAGCGAACTGAGCTTAGGCTCCTCAAAAACATCCCGATAATCCGACAAAAATACAGGAACCTCAGAAGGAGTAGATGAAGCGATAAAAGTCGGAGGTGCATCATCATGAACCCCCTGACATCCCCAGCTTAACACAGACATTGTTTTCCAGTCAAGGACTGGATTATGAGTTTGTAACCATGGCAGACCAAGTACTAGAACATCAAGTAAATTATACAACACCAGGAAGCGAATCACCTCCTGATGAACGGGAGTCATACGCATGGTCACTTGTGTCCAGTACTGAGGTTTATTCATAGCTAAAGGTGTAGAGTCAATTCCCTTCAAAGGAATAGGGACTTCCAGAGGCTCAAGACTAAACCCACATCGCTTGGCAAATGACCAATCCATAAGACTCAGGGCAGCGCCTGAATCTACATAGGCATCGACGGAAATGGATGATAATGAGCAAATCAGAGTCACAGACAGAATGAATTTAGACTGTAACGTACTAATGGCAACAGACTTATCAACCTTTTTTGTGCGTTTAGAGCATGCTGATATAACATGAGCTGAATCACCACAATAAAAGCACAACCCATTTTTCCGCCTATAGTTTTGCCGTTCACTTCTAGACTGAACTCTATCACATTGCATTGTCTCAAGTGCCTGTTCAGAAGACACCGCCAAATGGTGCACAGGTTTGCGCTCCCGTAAACGCCGATCAATCTGAATAGCCATAGTCATAGACTCATTCAGACCCGTAGGCACAGGGAACCCCATCATAACATCTTTAATGGCCTCAGAAAGGCCATCTCTGAACTTTGCAGCCAGGGCGCACTCATTCCACTGAGTAAGCACTGACCATTTCCGAAATTTTTGACAATATATTTCTGCTTCATCTTGCCCCTGAGAGAGAGCTAATAAAGCTTTTTCAGCCTGAATCTCTTGGTTAGGTTCCTCATAGAGCAAACCCAATGCCAGAAAAAACGCATCCACATTAAGCAACGCAGGATCCCCTGGTGCCAATGCAAATGCCCAATTTTGAGGGTCACCCTGCAGGAAAGATATAATAATCTTAACCTGCTGAGCAGGGTCTCCAGAAGAGCGAGATTTCAAAGAAAGGAACAGTTTGCAATTGTTCCTAAAATTCAGAAAACTAGATCTATCTCCAGCAAAGAACTCTGGAATAGGAATTCTAGGTTCAGACATAGGAGCATGTACAACAAACTCTTGTATATTTTGAACCTTAGCAGCAAGATTATTCAAGCTGGAAGCTAAACTCTGGACGTCCATGATCAACAGCTAAGGTCAGAGCCATTCAAGGATTAAGAGGAGGAAAAAAAAAAAAAAAAAAAAAATCAGCCAGGCTGCAATTAGGGCTAGGCAGCAACCTCAGAGGAGAGAGAAAAAAAAAAAAAACTTCCTCAGACTACTTTTACTCCTACTTCAGCCCAAACATTTTGGGCTGGCTATACTGTCATGATTCCAATAGCAGGGAATCACAAAAGGACAAGCACCAACTAGCTCTAGGGTGATGGAACCTGAGCTGACCGCGACCCTAAACCTGAACACACAAATAACAATAGCCGGGGAACGTGCCTACGTTGATCCTAGACATCTCGCACCAGCCGAAGATCTTCCCCTATTAGAAGAAACACAGACCTCTCTTGCCTCCAGAGAAATACCCCACAGAAATAGCAGCCCCCCACATATAATGACGGTGAAATGAGAGGAAGGCACATACACAGTATGAAATCAGATTCAGCAAAATGAGGCCCGCTAAAACTAGATAGCAGAGGATACAAAAGTAAACTGCGCGGTCAGCAAAAAACCCTTCAAAAAACCATCCTGTAATTACTTGAACTCATGTTCCAACTCATGGAACATGAGGAGCAATTACAGCCCGCTAGAGCAACCAGCAGCAAAGAAACAATTATATGCAAGCTGGACAAGACAAAAATAAATCAAAACGTGGAACAAGAAAATCAAAAACTTAGCTTGTCCTGAAGATTACTGAAGCCAGAAGCTGAGGTAACAAAACACTCTGATAACCTTGATAGCCGGCGGGGAAATGACAAGAAAGCCCGGTTAAATAGGAAACTCCCAAATCCTAATAGAACAGGTGGACACCAGAGACAGCAGAACACAAATCACCCAGTGCCATCAGTAACCACCAGAGGGAGCCCAAAAACAGAACTCACAACACAGCTCCTACCTCATCCTGCTCTCAGATTACATGGCATTAAATCTACTAACATGACTCCCTTTATCACTGATACCACTAACTGGACAGTGCTACAAGAACATATTATGTTTATAAGGAGAATGTTAATATTCATTGAGTAAAATTCTTCATACATTTCCAGGAGGAATAACAGAACGGCACAGTAGACTGTAGTGAGCATTTGTGTAGAATTTTCAGAGACTCTGAACACTTTATGTTCTAGGTTTGACTTGCTGTGTTTCAGTCTTAATCTTGATTAAAAAAAAACTTTTCTTCTGCTTTAGTAGCAGTAATACAATTCAACAGTAACCGGCGTTGGGTTCTGTGAAAGCAATCTTCCGATTAACCTGACGTGCGGTGCTACTTTCATTATTTGATATCATCTGCTGGCTGCGTTCTTTGTGTGACACGCTTCTCTGCCACAAATTTGATAACAATATTTCTTGGCAGATCTCTTGGGCATCTCAGTCACCCAGAAAGTATCATTGTCTGAGCACAATACAGTCAGTTCTTATAGAAACTTTAATATGTGTCCATGACACGTCGCTTCAAAGACAGAAGTCTGTAATCAAATATACCCTTGTAAGCAGGTACAATGCCAGGCAGTTCTATTACCTGGGAGTCATACAAATATCTTTTTTATCCCCATCAAATTCATAATACGAAATTGTATTCCTTACAGTTAATTACTCAAGACAGATTCTGCAACAATTTACTATATAACGTATGTGAATTATGATAGGAAACAATCTGCACGGATTTCAAGCCATTCCCTGGAGTTTTGATTCTGCAACTTTTCTATTATCTTACGAAAACTTTATCTTTGTTAATGCAAAGGGTGAAGAAAAATCTGCTGCAAATTGCATGTAATAAATTATATTTCCATGATTTACAGCAGAGTGGCAGCACAATAGGAAGGTGTATCTGTGTGTAAATCATCATTTCTTTTATTTTTGCCAGCCATTAAAAGTTATCATTTTTTCCAAAATGTATTTTTTCTTACTGAGAACAATTATACATTTGAACACTTCTGGACATCCCCTTTGTATTGCCTTGTCTTTGCTCAGGAGTCAGGATCTTTGGAAAGATATACCGTATTTGCCTGTTGCAATTTTTGTTAATACAATACTGTGAAAGGGCAGGGTTTTCCTCCACAAATTACTAAACTTATAGTTACCAAAGAGGATCAAAATTAACTCTCCCTGCACCTCTAATCAGGTCCGATATCAACTATTAACGCCAAAATTGACTACTAATAATTAATATCCACTTAATAATACCTCAACGTTATCTATTCCTTATACAATATACTAACTGAGACAAAACTGTGTAACAATAAAGGATATTTATTACACACATACAAGTCTGCAGTGTATAACAGGAAAGAAATATACTGTATCTTGGTACCGTGTTAGCCAGTAGATAGAAAAATATTTAGAATTGAGAGACCTCAGTGGTTGATACCTTTTAATGGCCAACTGAAAAGATGGTAACAAATTGCAAGCTTTCAAGACTACACAGGTCCCTTCATCAGGCAAAGACTAAAACAAATTCTGAAGAATCACATATTTATGCACAACATAGTATAGAAAAAAAAAATGGGAGGAAAAAAACCATGGATAAGACAGGTGACATGAAGCAGAATTACTATGGGTGATAAACAGTTACGTCCATAAATATTGGACCAATTCTTAGATAAGGAATGTTTCATTGTCCTGTGATTAGGGTCTCTGTTGTGATGACCCCACATGGTCTGAGGGGCAAGTTCCTTAGTTGATGTAAAAAGACATAAATCCGTGTGACACATTCATTCCTGCAGTTAGAGTGTCAAAGGTCGTCATCAGTGTATATTCCCAGATTCTTCTGTCTTTCTGCGATTTGAAGTTACCTTTTAGTACAAGTAATTTCATGTCCATAATGTTATGATTTGGGAGACAGAAATGTATTGCCACAGGTAGATCCATTCTTTTTTCTCTTACTGTATGGCGGTGAGAGTTTATCCTTGTTCTCAGTTTCTATAATATACATATATATATTTATACCAAAGCTGGTGACTGTAAATATATATATATATATATATATATATATATATATATATATATATATTATTACTGTATTGTTAACATTGTTACTTATGACTGTTGTGTTTGAAACTGTTAAACTGTAAAGCGCTGCGGAATATGTTGGCGCTATATAAATAAAGATTATTATTATTATTATTATACACACACATATACGGATACTACAACTCTAATACAGTAATCTCACTACAGTATACAATAATATAACAATATCACACAGTAAAAACCCACCCTGTCTAAATTACCCAAATCACACATACAATATCAGCCCTCCCACCTATGTCTCAGCTATCCCTGAGGCCTAGTATACTCAGCCATGTGTGTAAGTCCATCCTTGTCCCAGGAATCCAGCAAGGCAAGAGAGAGACAACCACCTGGTCTTGTCCCTTATATGTGACCAACTAAAAGAGGTGCGTCCAGCCCCAGGTGTGGGGGATGAGGTCACGGTCTATTGTCCACTAAGATACATCCCCTCAGTCCTAAATGAAACTTGTTTTTCCAGCTCATGGCAGCTTTGTTTTACAGCAGGCTGGAAGGGGGGCTTTGCTCCATGTGGCACACAGGTATATATAAATGTGTACATACATAAAACATGCACTAAACACATCTCTATATAGAGATATACATTTTGGGGCATTTCCCTTCTTCTACAAATACAAGTCTGCCTGCCGTTTCGAGTGCCCTGCCCTTTTTATCCTAGCTCCGCCCCCTGCTGTTGAGTGCAAAGGTCAGTACAAATCTCTAAACCTTCCCCCAGACAACAAAGGTGACAGTCCCGACAGTCTCGGCCCCGGTGTTAAAAGGTACCCCTGGTCCAGTATCTCTTCTTACATACCTATGATTTCAATTACAGGCCTCTCTCATCTTTTTAAGTGGGAGAACTTGCACAATTGGTGGCTGACTAAATACTTTTTCCCCCATTGTATATGCACATATAAATCATTCGGGGGTTGAATTTTTGCTGATCAATTTTTCACATTTGAGAACCTATCTTTAACCTCTTTCTGACCTTGGACGGGATAGTAAGTCCGAGGTCAGATCCCCTGCTTTGATGCAGGGCTCCGCAGTGAGCCCGCATCAAAGCCGGGACATGTCAGCTGTTTTGAACAGCTGACATGTGCCCGTAATAGGCGCGAGCAGAATCGCGATCTGCCCGCGCCTATTAACTAGTTAAATGCCGCTGTCAAACGCAGACAGCGGCATTTAACTACTGCATCCGGCCAGGCAGCCGGAAATGACGTAATCGCCGACCCCATCACATGATCGGAGGTCGGCGATGCTTCTCCATTGTAACCATAGAGGTCCTTGACACCTCTATGGTTACTGTTATGTTTGCTAATGACAGGTGTTATGAAGGCAATCCAGAAACACAGTGTGCTTAGCGATCAGAGCGCACACAGTGATCTGACAAATACCCAAAAATACAAGAACGAGCTCTGAGACGTGGAAACTCTGTAGACTGCACACCTGATCCTATCCTAAACACAACTAAAAGCGGCTGTGGATTGCGCCTAACAACTACCTAGGCAACTCGGCACAGCCTAAGAAACTAGCTAGCCTGAAGATAGAAAAATAGGCCTGACTTGCCCCAGAGAAATTCCCCAAAGGAAAAGGCAGCCCCCCACATATAATGACTGTGAGTAAGATGAAAAGACAAAACGTAGGGATGAAATAGATTCAGCAAAGTGGGGCCCGATATTCTAGGACAGAGCGAGGACAGTAAAGCTAACTTTGCAGTCTTCAAAAAACCCTAAAGCAAAACCACGCAAAGGGGGCAAAAAAAACCCACCGTGCCGAACTAACGGCACGGCGGTACACCCTTTGCGTCTCAGAGCTTCCAGCAAAACAAAAGACAAGCTGGACAGAAAAAAAGCAACAAAAAAGCAAAAAGCACTTAGCTATACAGAGCAGCAGGTCACAGGAACAATCAGGAGAAGCTCAGAACCAACACTGAAACAATGACAAGGAGCAAGGATAGCAGCATCAGGCGGAGTTAAGTAATGAAGCAGTTAACGAGCTCACCAGAACACCTGAGGGAGGAAGCTCAGAAGCTGCAGTACCACTTGTGACCACAGGAGTGAATTCAGCCACAGAATTCACAACAGGTTACTGATCGCCGGTGGCTGTGAGCGCCACCCTGTGGTCGGCGCTCACAGCACACCTGCAATTCTGCTACATAGCAGCGAACAGCAGATTGCTGCTATGTAGCAGAGGCGATCGTGCTGTGCTTGCTTCTAGCCTCCCATGGAGGCTATTGAAGCATGGCAAAAGTTTAAAAAAAAGGTAAAAAAAATGTGAAAAAAATATAAAAGTTTAAATCACCCCCTTTCGCCCCAATCAAAATAAATCAATAAAAAAAATCAAATCTACACATATTTGATATCGCCGCGCTCAGAATCGCCCGATCTATCAATTAAAAAAAAACATTAACCTTATCGCTAAACAGCGTAGCGAGAATAAAATTCGAAACGCCAGAATTACGTTTTTTTGGTCGCCGCAACATTGCATTAAAATGCAATAACGGGCAATCAAAAGAACTTATCTGCACCAAAATGCTATCATTAAAAATGTCATCTCGGCACGCAAAAAATAAGCCCTCAACCGACCCCAGACCATGAAAAATGGAGACGCTACAATTATCGGAAAATGGCGTAATTTTTTTTTTTTTTTTTTTAGCAAAGTTTGGAATTTTTTTTCACCACTTAGGTAAAAAATAACCTAGACATGTTAGGTGTCTATGAACTCGTACTGACCTGGAGAATCATACTGTCAGGTCAGTTTTAGCATTTAGTGAACCTAGCAAAAAAGCCAAACAAAAAACAAGTGTGGGATTGCACTGTTTTGCAATTTGACCGCACTTGGAATTTTTTTCCTGTTTTCTAATACACGACATGCTAAAACCAATGATGTCGTTCAAAAGTACAACTCGTCCCGCAGAAAATAAGTCCTCACATGGCCAAATTGACAGAAAAATAAAAAAGTTATGGCTCTGGGAAGGAGGGGAGTGAAAAACGAACACGGAAAAACGAAAAATCCCAAGGTCATGAAGGGGTTAATACATGATGCACCACAATTAGTATTGATCACAAAGGCACAAAAGCAGGACGCTCCCTCTTTTCTGCGTCCTTCAGCCCAGACAGGGCATACAAGGCACAATAAAGGCCCCCTGGTGCATTTAGTGTGAAGGTTACTAAACTCATTAATGTGTCTGTAGGTGTCTGACCTATTTCCCATGGCAAATCTTGGGGGTAAAAAGTATATTATGGCATGTTACATTTCAGTGTGTCTGATCCTTATTTATTATAGAGGCACAGATGATTGGCCTCGGGGAGACCAAAACATCCAACACTGCGGAGACACCATCACGTGTTTCTCAACGCAGTGATTCCAGAACACTGCCCCCATCCCTTATGGGAAATATGCAGATGCATGTAAAGAAGCTGCGGAGACACCATCACGTGTTTCTCGACCTTATTTATTATAGGACATAAACTAGTAAGTGTTCGACGTCTATCTCTGGTGTATTGCCATATTTAAGCTAAATGAAAGGCCCAAGTTGACAATTTTGGCGGCAAACTACAGCCAGAGCTTTATAAATTAGGCTTATTCCCTTTGAGCATGCATGTGATGTGTATGAAGTGGTTGAGCGGGCATATACTCAACTGATTACATTACTGAAGTACTGTCATGTGCTGTACTGGTAGTGTGCTGTGATTACTGGTCATGTGCTGTACCATGCATGATGCTATATAACCAATACGGCAAGTAATTCTAAAAAAACAATCTTTAATTAAAAGGAGTTGTTCACTATGAACAATCCCCATTAACAATTGTGGGCCAAATAGAAAGTAAAAACAATGGAAACTCACCTCACGCAGCGGCACTATTCCAATGATGTTAGTGCTGCTGTTTCCAGCGGGTGACATGACATTGTTTTGTCACGTGACTGCTATAGCCAATCAGCAGCCGACTGGCTGCAGCCTTTAATACTTTTTTACTATTTTACAGCTGTTAACTTAAAAGTTTTATTTTTATGACGGTACATCAGAAGAAAAAATATGGCACTCACCCCTAGAAATGCTGTGATGAAGTCCTTTATTTGCTACAAACAGCAATCAGGTACGCATGGAGAGGCGGCAGGACGTGAACAGGAGGGTGCGGGGAACCGGTAAGGACTACGGCCGTTTCGCGCAAAGCGCTTCAACGGGCCCCCTGGACCTGATTGCTGTTTGTAGCAAATAAAGGACTTCATCACAGCATTTCTAGGGGTGAGTGCCATATTTTTTCTTCTGATATACCGTCAGTGAAGCCTTTGGTCCTCTGTGGATTGTTCTGTGAGCACCACCCTGAGCTGTTTTCTCTGGATAGTGTTGCAGCCGACGCTGCCGACGCTCATCCACACACCTGTGAAAAGTTGTGGTTCTAGTGCCGCACGGCTACCATTCTTTGGTTCGGTTCTGGTTTTATTTTTATGTGTGGTCTCATTACCAGGCCAAGTTTTGGGAACTCTGCTTTTGGGAGTCTGGGACATGCCCCTCTCTCCTCATTGGTTCATACTGCTGCTCTCTACCTCCCCCTAGCAGCTCTGCCTCATCTTTTTTTTTTTAATGACAGCCAGTCAATTACTGGTTCACCAAGACTTCAGTCTAAAGAGAGCCAATTCTAATACTGCTAGACTGCTGAACTACAAGTAGGAAAAAGATAATTATCAGGTAACTTCCCCATATACAGCGAGGCGGAAGAGCCTTAGTAAGGTAAAGCCTGGAAGATTACTTTGTGAAACTTAATTAAATATGTCATAAAGTAGGAGACAAAACTCAAAACCACACCTGTCTACTAGCCCAGCCTCGTAGCACAGATAAGTTTGTTCGTATCATTCATGTCACAAATGAATGGTTTCCTAGGGTATTTCCTAGATGTCATGGTTAGGACATGGTTAATGTCCTGTTCTCTCAAGGTTAATTTTGCTGGCCTCCCTTTCGATCTGGTAGGGCTATTTATACTCACTCCAGACTAGGATTCGCTGTTAGCTATACTTTCTGTTTTAGTCTGTGTGCCTGACCCCTGGAGTGTGTGCCCAGTTTGCAATTGTTTTCTTTGCTCTCCGTGCGTTACTCTGTTTGTTTGTTCTTATGGATTTCTGACTTCTGGCTTGACTTCTGACTAACCCCTGTTTCACCCCTTTGATACTTCGTGATCTCCTGGCTCCAATCTTAGCTTGTTCGACTACTCTCTTGTGTTTATCCTTTTTCTGTTCCTCGGCATCTGGCTCTGCCCCCGATAACACCGCACTCTGTCACATGGTTCAGGTCCTGTTTGTACCTGGTTAGTAACCCAGCGCTTTGCTTAACTCCCTTGCTGCTGTGTGCAGCGTTTCCCACAGCAGTATTGCACGGGAGCCATGATACTAGAATTATCAACTTAAATTTTTTTTGCATAGATATCAGCAAATACATTTTTGTATATTGGCTGGCACTGGAAGTTCAATCAATTTCTTTTGTCAAGAATTCATGAATATACAAAAAGTAGTAATGTATCAGAAAATATTTATAGGCTGGTAGCAAAAAAAGGATTAATGGCTTCCTAAGCATCGGACTCGGCAGGATAAGATTCTGCGGGAAAACTGACCTCGGCAGCTATATTTTATAGCACAGTTGGCACTTTATGGTGGCAGTGGCCATATTTAAATCTGTTAGTGTATATATGCTATAGATTCTGCACAACTGTGTGGAAAAAAGTTCTATTTTTCCAGAAATCTATTTATTCTATTGTAACTTTTGTGTACATGGCTTATAGGGGAAAATAAGGGGCTCATGGAGGTTCCATACACTGACACCAAGACTATCTATGGGTCTATATTACGGATTGTTTCACTGTACTGGGTCCATGCATACGACATTACATCGGCATTCTTACAAAGATATTGAACAAAGTTTAATTAAAGGGCGACTTTAAAAAAAAACACAACGGGGCCTAATGTTGGACAATGATGTGGCCAGTAATTGGCTCTGGTGCTCACATGGAAAAGAAAGCACAGAAGCCAATTAGGATTCCGTCAGTTCTTTTTTGACCATCCGCCATCTTGTGGTTTTCTGTCTTTTTCCCCTGGTGCTGGGTTGTCTTAGTCAGGTGATTGTATCACCCTTTATTATCCAGCACCTGCCTCCCATTCCTTGCTGGACAACAGTGTTAATCCGCTTGAGTTCGGGCTAGGTGCTTTGATGGCTTTCTGTGTTTGATATTGTGCAGTTCTGGGATCTCTGGTTCTGCTATCTTTAGTTTCCGTTTTCAGTTGGTTTCTGCAGCCGTCTCTGTGTTTCTATTAGGAGGTGACCTGTTTTTTTATACCCAGTCCTTAGATCTTTCAGGGACCTCCTTCCCCCTATCTATAAGTCTTCGCTGAGATTAACCTAGGATCGTCGGTGGGTCTATTCGCAAGGAATGGGTCGCCCACTGTTGTGAATTCTGTTATCGAGCTCCCTCCTGTGGTCATGAATGGTACTTCGGCGACTTCTGTCCATGGACTTCCTCTGGTGGCTGTGAGTGGAGCTGCTGCTTCTGAGGTTCCTTCCACAGGTGACGTGGTTTATTCCTTGGCTGGCTGCTCTATTTAACTCCACTCAGATCATTACTCCATGCCAGCTGTCAATGTTCTTGTACTGGTTCAGTTTGCTCTTGGATCTGTCGGGTGTCCTGTCTACTCCAGCAGAAGCTAAGTCCCGGCTAGTTTATTATTTGTTCTTTGTTTTCTTGTCCAGCTTTGCTATCATGATTTTGCCTTGCTAGCTGGAAGCTCTGGGATGCAGAGTGGCATCTCCGCACCGTGAGTCGGTGCGGAGGTCTTTTTGCACACTCTGCGTGGTCTTTTGTAGTTTTTTGTGCTGACCGCAAAGTTACCTTTCCTTTCCTCTGTCTGTTTAGTAAGTCTGGCCTCCCTTTGCTG
Source organism: Ranitomeya imitator (assembly GCF_032444005.1). Taxonomy (NCBI): domain Eukaryota; kingdom Metazoa; phylum Chordata; class Amphibia; order Anura; family Dendrobatidae; genus Ranitomeya; species Ranitomeya imitator. The sequence goes on along the minus strand of NC_091284.1, from coordinate 86,531,048 downwards.
AAACCTGTTTCATTTCTGTGTTTGTGACTTCATCTTAACTCACAGTCAATATATGTGGGGGGCTGCCTTTTTCTTTGGGGAATTTCTCTGAGGCAAGGTAGGCTTTATTTTCTATCTCTAGGGCTAGTTAGCTCTTAGGCTGTGAAGAGGCGTCTAGGGAGTGTCAGGAACGCTCCACGGCTATTTCTAGTGTGTGTGATAGGATTAGGGGTTGCGGTCAGCAGAGCTCCCACTTCTCAGAGCTTGTCCTTTGTTGGTTTAACCATCAGGTCTTTTCGGGTGCTCCTAACCACCAGGTCATAACAATACAGCTGGCCCAAAGTATTAATGCATCTCAATAGAGGGATAAGAGAAGTTCTGAGACCATTTTTTTTTCTTTGCAGTGTGTTTTGTCTTTCTTTTCCCCTTAACCTCTGGGTGGTTCAAGACACAGGTGTAGATATGGACATTCAAGGTCTGTCCTCTTGTGTGGATCATCTCACTGCAAGAGTACAAAATATTCAAGATTTTGTGGTTCAGAATAAGATGTTAGAGCCTAGAATTCCAATTGCTGATTTGTTTTCTGGGGATAGATCTAAGTTCCTGAATTTCAAAAACAATTGTAAACTGTTTCTTGCTTTGAAACCTCACTCCTCTGGTGACCCCGTTCAACAAGTAAAAATCATTATTTCTTTGTTGCGTGGTGACCCTCAAGACTGGGCATTTTCCCTTGCGCCAGGAGATCCTGCATTGCGTGATGTAGATGCGTTTTTTCTGGCGCTTGGATTGCTTTATGATGAACCAAATTCAGTGGATCAGGCGGAGAAAATCTTGCTGGCTTTGTGTCAGGGTCAGGATGAAGCGGAGGTATATTGTCAGAAATTTAGAAAGTGGTCTGTGCTTACTCAGTGGAATGAGTGTGCCCTGGCGGCAATTTTCAGAAAGGGTCTTTCTGAAACCCTTAAGGGTGTCATGGTGGGATTTCCCACGCCTGCTGGTCTGAATGAGTCTATGTCCTTGGCCATTCAGATCGATCGGCGCTTGCAGGAGCGCAAAGCTGTGCACCATTTGGCGGTATTCTCTGAGCATAGGCCTGAGCCTATGCAATGTGATAGGACTTTGACCAGAGCTGAGCGGCAAGAACACAGACGTCAGAATGGGCTGTGTTTTTACTGTGGTGACTCCACTCATGCTATCTCCGATTGTCCTAAGCGCACTAAGCGGTTCGCTAGCTCTGCCACCATTGGTACGGTACAGTCTAAATTTCTTTTGTCCGTTACTCTGATTTGTTCTTTGTTGTCCTATTCTGTTATGGCATTTGTGGATTCAGGCGCTGCCCTGAATTTGATGGACTTGGAGTTTGCCAGGCGCTGTGGTTTTTTCTTGGAGCCCTTGCAGTATCCTATTCCATTGAGAAGAATTGATGCTACGCCTTTGGCCAAGAATAAGCCTCAGTACTGGACTCAATTGACCATGGGCATGGCTCCTGCACATCAGGAGGATATTCGCTTTTTGGTGTTGCATAATCTGCATGATGTGGTCGTTTTGGGGTTGCCATGGCTACAGGTCCATAATCCAGTATTGGATTGGAAATCTATGTCTGTGTCCAGCTGGGGTTGTCAAGGGGTACATGGTGATGTTCCATTGCTGTCAATTTCGCCTTCCACTCCTTCTGAAGTCCCTGAATTTTTGTCGGATTACCGGGATGTTTTTGATGAGCCCAAATCCAGTGCCCTACCTCCTCATAGGGATTGCGATTGTGCTATTAATTTGATTCCTGGTAGTAAGTTTCCTAAGGGCCAACTGTTCAATTTATCTGTGCCAGAGCACGCCGCTATGCGGAGTTATATTAAGGAATCCTTGGAGAAAGGTCTTATTCGCCCGTTGTCATCACCGTTGGGAGCAGGGTTCTTTTTTGTGGCCAAGAAGGATGGTTCTTTGAGACCTTGTATTGATTACCGCCTTCTTAATAAGATCACAGTCAAATTTCAGTACCCTTTGCCGCTGCTGTCTGATTTGTTTGCTCGGATTAAGGGGGCTAGTTGGTTCACCAAGATAGATGTTCGAGGGGCGTATAATCTTGTGCGTATTAAACAGGGCGATGAATGGAAAACAGCATTTAATACGCCCGAGGGCCATTTTGAGTACCTAGTTATGCCATTCGGGCTTTCTAATGCTCCATCTGTATTTCAGTCCTTTATGCATGACATCTTCCGAGAGTACCTGGATAGATTCATGATTGTATATTTGGATGATATTTTGGTCTTTTTGGATGATTGGGAGTCTCATGTAAAGCAGGTCAGAATGGTGTTCCAGGTCCTTTGCGCAAATTCCTTGTTTGTGAAGGGGTCTAAATGTCTCTTCGGAGTTCAGAAGGTTTCGTTTTTGGGCTTCATTTTTTCTCCTTCTACTATCGAGATGGACCCTGTTAAAGTTCAGGCCATTTATGATTGGACTCAGCCGACATCTGTGAAGAGCCTGCAGAAGTTCCTTGGGCTTTGCTAATTTTTTACCGTCGCTTCATCGCTAATTTTTCTAGTGTGGCTAAACCGTTGACTGATTTGACCAAGAAAGGTGCTGATGTGGTCAATTGGTCCTCTGCGGCTGTAGAGGCTTTTCAGGAGTTGAAGCGTAGTTTTTCTTCTGCCCCTGTGTTGTGCCAGCCAGATGTTTTGCTCCCGTTTCAGGTCGAGGTTGATGCTGCTGAGATTGGAGCAGGGGCTGTTTTGTCGCAAATAAGTTCTGATGGCTCGGTGATGAAACCATGTGCCTTCTTTTCTAGAAAGTTCTCGCCTGCTGAGCGCAATTATGATGTTGGCAATCGAGAGTTGTTGGCCATGAAGTGGGCATTCGAGGAGTGGCGACATTGGCTTGAAGGAGCCAAGCATCGCGTGGTGGTTTTGACGGATCACAAGAATTTGACTTATCTCGAGTCTGCCAAACGGTTGAATCCTAGACAGGCTCGATGGTCGCTGTTTTTCTCCCGTTTTAATTTTGTGGTTTCGTACCTTCCGGGCTCTAAGAATGTGAAGGCTGATGCCATGTCAAGGAGTTTTGTGCCTGACTCTCCGGGTGTTCCTGAGCCGGCGGGTATTCTCAAGGAGGGGGTAATTTTGTCTGCCATCTCCCCTGATTTGCGGCGGGTGCTGCAGAAGTTTCAGGCTGAGAGACCTGACTGTTGTCCTGCGGAGAAACTGTTTGTCCCTGATAGATGGACTAGTAGAGTTATCTCTGAGGTTCATTGTTCGGTGTTGGCTGGTCATCCTGGAATCTTTGGTACCAGAGATTTGGTGGCTAGATCCTTTTGGTGGCCTTCTTTGTCACGGGATGTGCGTTCTTTTGTGCAGTCCTGTGGGACTTCTGCTCGGGCTAAGCCCTGCTGTTCTCGTGCCAGTGGGTTGCTTTTGCCCTTGCCGGTCCCGAAGAGGCCCTGGACGCATATTTCCATGGATTTTATTTCAGATCTCCCTGTCTCTCAAAGGATGTCTGTCATTTGGGTGGTTTGTGATCGCTTCTCTAAGATGGTCCATTTGGTACCCTTGTCTAAGTTGCCTTCCTCCTCTGATTTGGTGCCATTGTTTTTCCAGCATGTGGTTCGTTTGCATGGCATTCCGGAGAACATCGTCTCGGACAGAGGTTCCCAGTTTGTTTCGAGGTTTTGGCGGTCCTTTTGTGCTAAGATGGGCATTGATTTGTCTTTTTCTTCGGCTTTCCATCCTCAGACAAATGGCCAAACCGAACGAACTAATCAAACTTTGGAAACATATCTGAGATGCTTTGTTTCTGCTGATCAGGATGATTGGGTGTCCTTCTTGCCTTTGGCTGAGTTCGCCCTTAATAATCGGGCCAGCTCGGCTACTTTGGTTTCGCTGTTTTTCTGTAATTCTGGTTTTCATCCTCGTTTCTCTTCAGGGCAGGTTGAGCCTTCAGACTGTCCTGGTGTGGATACTGTGGTGGACAGGTTGCAGCAGATTTGGACTCATGTGGTGGACAATTTGACATTGTCCCAGGAGAAGGCTCAACGTTTCGCTAACCGCCGGCGCTGTGTTGGTCCCCGACTTCGTGTTGGGGATTTGGTTTGGTTGTCGTCTCGTTATGTTCCTATGAAGGTTTCCTCTCCTAAGTTTAAGCCTCGTTTCATTGGTCCGTATAAGATTTCTGAAGTTCTCAACCCTGTGTCATTTCGTTTGGCCCTTCCAGCTTCTTTTGCCATCCATAATGTGTTCCATAGGTCGTTATTGCGGAGATACGTGGCGCCTATGGTTCCCTCCGTTGATCCTCCTGCCCCGGTGTTGGTCGAGGGGGAGTTGGAGTATGTGGTGGAGAAGATTTTGGATTCTCGTATTTCGAGACAGAAACTCCAGTACCTGGTCAAGTGGAAGGGTTATGGTCAGGAAGATAATTTGTGGGTTTTTGCCTCTGATGTTGACGCTGCCGATCTAGTTCGTGCCTTTCATTTGGCTCGTCCTAATCAGCCTGGGGACTCTGGTGCGGGTTCGGTGACCCCTCTTCAAGGGGGGGGTACTGTTGTGAATTCTGTTATCGAGCTCCCTCCTGTGGTCATGAATGGTACTTCGGCGAGTTCTGTCCATGGACTCCCTCTGGTGGCTGTGAGTGGAGCTGCTGCTTCTGAGGTTCCTTCCACAGGTGACGTGGTTTATTCCTTGGCTGGCTGCTCTATTTAACTCCACTCAGATCGTTACTCCATGCCAGCTGTTAATGTTCTTGTACTGGTTCAGTTCGCTCTTGGATCTGTCGGGTGTCCTGTCTACTCCAGCAGAAGCTAAGTCCCGGCTAGTTTATTATTTGTTCTTTGTTTTCTTGTCCAGCTTTGCTATCATGATATTGCTTTGCTAGCTGGAAGGTCTGGGATGCAGAGTGGCATCTCCGCACCGTGAGTCGGTGCGGAGGTCTTTTTGCACACTCTGCGTGGTCTTTTGTAGTTTTAGATTAGTTTGTTCGTATCATTCATGTCACAAATGAATGGTTTCCTAGGATATTTCCTAGATGTCATGGTTAGGACATGGTTAATGTCCTGTTCTCTCAGGGTTAATTTTGTTGGCCTCCCTTTCGATCTGGTAGGGCTATTTATACTCACTCCAGACTAGGATTCGCTGTTAGCTATACTTTCTGTTCTAGTCTGTGTGCCTGACCCCTGGAGTGTGTGCCCAGTTTGCAATTGTTTTCTTTGCTCTCCGTGCGTTACTCTGTTTGTTTGTTCTTATGGATTTCTGACTTCTGGCTTGACTTCTGACTAACCCCTGTTTCACCCCTTTGATACTTCGTGATCTCCTGGCTCCAATCTTAGCTTGTTCGACTACTCTCTTGTGTTAATCCTTTTTCTGTTCCTCGGCATCTGGCTCTGCCCCCGATAACACCGCACTCTGTCACATGGTTCAGGTCCTGTTTGTACCTGGTTAGTAACCCAGCGCTTTGCTTAACTCCCTTGCTGCTGTGTGCAGCGTTTCCCACAGCAGTATTGCACGGGAGCCATGATACTAGAATTATCAACTTAAATTTTTTTTGCATAGATATCAGCAAATACATTTTTGTATATTGGCTGGCACTGGAAGTTCAATCAATTTCTTTTGTCAAGAATTCATGAATATACAAAAAGTAGTAATGTATCAGAAAATATTTATAGGCTGGTAGCAAAAAAAGGATTAATGGCTTCCTAAGCATCGGACTCGGCAGGATAAGATTCTGCGGGAAAACTGACCTCGGCAGCTATATTTTATAGCACAGTTGGCACTTTATGGTGGCAGTGGCCATATTTAAATCTGTTAGTGTATATATGCTATACATTCTGCACAACTGTGTGGAAAAAAGTTCTATTTTTCCAGAAATCTATTTATTCTATTGTAACTTTTGTGTACATGGCTTATAGGGGAAAATAAGGGGCTCATGGAGGTTCCATACACTGACACCAAGACTATCTATGGGTCTATATTACGGATTGTTTCACTGTACTGGGTCCATGCATACGACATTACATCGGCATTCTTACAAAGATATTGAACAAAGTTTAATTGAAGGGCGACTTTAAAAAAAAACACAACGGGGCCTAATGTTGGACAATGATGTGGCCAGTAATTGGAAAAGAAAGCACAGAAGCCAATTAGGATTCCGTCAGTTCTTTTTTGACCATCCGCCATCTTGTGGTTTTCTGTCTTTTTCCCCTGGTGCTGGGTTGTCTTAGTCAGGTGATTGTATCACCCTTTATTATCCAGCACCTGCCTCCCATTCCTTGCTGGACAACAGTGTTAATCCGCTTGAGTTCGGGCTAGGTGCTTTGATGGCTTTCTGTGTTTGATATTGTGCAGTTCTGGGATCTCTGGTTCTGCTATCTTTAGTTTCCATTTTCAGTTGGTTTCTGCAGCCGTCTCTGTGTTTCTATTAGGAGGTGACCTGTTTTTTATACCCAGTCCTTAGATCTTTCAGGGACCTCCTTCCCCCTATCTATAAGTCTTCGCTGAGATTAACCTAGGATCGTCGGTGGGTCTGTTCGCAAGGAATGGGTCGCCCACTGTTGTGAATTCTGTTATCGAGATAATTTGTGGGTTTTTGCCTCTGATGTTCACGCTGCCGATCTAGTTCGTGCCTTTCATTTGGCTCGTCCTTATCAGTCTGGGGACTCTGGTGCAGGTTCGGTGACCCCTCCTCAAGGGGGGGGTACTGTTGTGAATTCTGTTATCGAGCTCCCTCCTGTGGTCATGAATGGTACTTCGGCGAGTTCTGTCCATGGACTTCCTCTGGTGGCTGTGAGTGGAGCTGCTGCTTCTGAGGTTCCTTCCACAGGTGACGTGGTTTATTCCTTGGCTGGCTGCTCTATTTAACTCCACTCAGATCATTACTCCATGCCAGCTGTCAATGTTCTTGTACTGGTTCAGTTTGCTCTTGGATCTGTCGGGTGTCCTGTCTACTCCAGCAGAAGCTAAGTCCCGGCTAGTTTATTATTTGTTCTTTGTTTACTTGTCCAGCTTTGCTATCATGATTTTGCCTTGCTAGCTGGAAGCTCTGGGATGCAGAGTGGCATCTCCGCACCGTGAGTCGGTGCGGAGGTTTTTTTGCACACTCTGCGTGGTCTTTTGTAGTTTTTTGTGCTGACCGCAAAGTTACCTTTCCTTTCCTCTGTCTGTTTAGTAAGTCTGGCCTCCCTTTGCTGAAACCTGTTTCATTTCTGTGTTTGTGACTTCATCTTAACTCACAGTCAATATATGTGGGGGGCTGCCTTTTTCTTTGGGGAATTTCTCTGAGGCAAGGTAAGTTTTATTCTCTATCTCTAGGGCTAGTTAGCTCTTAGGCTGTGAAGAGGCGTCTAGGGAGTGTCAGGAACGCTCCACGGCTATTTCTAGTGTGTGTGATAGGATTAGGGGTTGCGGTCAGCAGAGCTCCCACTTCTCAGAGCTTGTCCTTTGTTGGTTTAACCATCAGGTCTTTTCGGGTGCTCCTAACCACCAGGTCATAACAGCCCACTCCATCGTAGGGTATCAGCCTAGTCTCAGTGTAGGGTCAGTTTTCCCCCTTCTATCCTAGTTCTGTGTTGCAGTTCCGTACCAGACTGACTGACTGGTAGGTGAGTATAAATTTTTTCTTTTTAGTCTACCCTAGGCTTATTTTTAAAGAGGGGGAGACAAGCATACACTTGGACTATCCCAAAATAAAATTTGGTCCTTAGTAATATTTACCAATTCCTCAGCTTGCTAAAAGTATGTAATTTTTTTACCTGGTGTAAATGACACTGTTCTCCTTGAATCTGGCAATGCTTTTCTCGCTGCAGCAATTCGGTAAGCTCTATTAGCGAGCCAAATCAGGAGGGATCTGACGATATTCGCTCATGTCTAGACATGATCCATTGTTTCATGTGAGACTGTGTGTTGACCTTTGTATATTAGTTTGTGCAAAGCCTGCTGATTACATATTGCATCAGTCCCCTGCGGTGTACTAGTCTGCACAACTTGGAGGACAAATATGTAGTGAAAAATGTAAGTGAAAAATTGAACAATGAGGGATTACCTCCCCTCCCCTTCCCCCAATCCTATGGGACAATGCCCTAAAATGAGAGATGTGGGATACAAAAGGCCTCTGCTCCTGTCACTGGTGGGACTCTACAGGGTGTCAGCCCAGAAACCATGATTCTAGCTGGTGGAAAACAGATCTGCTCTACTGCCCATCATGGAGCCCACAAAGTCATCTGGAGAACCCAGGTTGGGACAATCAGGTCCCTGGTCAGATATCTCGCTGTGCTCGGTCAGCTTCCTAAGCTTGCCGCTACCTGTTCTCTGTGGTGACTGCCAAAAGCAGGTTGCCACTGGTTGTGGTAGGTGGCCCTGGATGTGCCAAATTCATGTAGGTTCTAACCCCCAATGAACCAGTCGAAGGCTGAGACTCTGTCATTTGTTCCATCTTGTGTACTTGCTGGGAAAGTACTATATGTTGCTGATGGTTGGTGATACAATAAAGTCTTACCCGAGTGGGGTAACCTCACCCTGTGTTGTCCGAGTAGTGTTCTGCCCACAGGGAAGGAGTACGGACATTTAGTGGGATGAGTCATGGCCCGTGTCGTCTTCCTAAAGACAGCCAGGCCACTGGACAAGAGCACCCACTGCCCCTTATGTCTCTATAGATACCCACAGAGAGAAGTTGAGGGCCATGAACATTTAGCTAACAAAATTACATTTACATAGACTGAAGAGAGGGACATACTGTATCTCAGGAATAGAGAGATGCACGAACAAAAGAAAAAACAAATCCAGATTCTTGGAGAGGCATCATTTGGGGAATATTATGTGCAAACCAGGGCAGATTTCAAGATGAGTAATATCGGCAGAAATTAATAAATATATGTGTACATTGTTACAAGACATTATTATTATTATTATTATTATTATTATTATTATTATTATAAGACTATATTGTGAATTTGGGAATACCCCTTCAAATTTAGGATGATAGAAAATGATTTTATAGAAAAATTTTGTGGTTTGCGAAGTATTACACACGGATGCATAAAACACAGTTTTACAGAAAGCTTAAACTGTCAGTATGTTTTCGGAGATTGTGAGTAACCCAAAAGACTCAGAAGGCGTAAATCACTTACAGTTCCTTCATGTCTAAATAATATGTAATACATGCCTTTGGCCTGCAGATGTCAGCACTGATCCGAGGAAAAGCAAGTATAAGAAACTACGGTATTGAACTGGAGACATCCGCTATATGAGATTGGTGCATTCATGAAAATCACTGACATTGCTATATATTAATAAAAGACATTTAACCTCTTCACTCCAAAGCCTGTTTTCACCTTCCGGACCAGGCCATTTTTTTTTTTACAATTCTGACCAGTGTCACTTTATGTCATAACTCTGGAACGCTTCAATGGATCCGAGTGATTCTGAGAATGTTTTCTTGTGACATATTGTACTTCATGATGGTGGTAAAATTTCTTTGATATGACTTGCATTTATTTGTGAAAAAAATGGAAATTTGGCGAACATTTTGCAATTTTCAAACTTTTAATTTTTATGTCCTAAGGCTATGTGCACACGTAGCGGATTAGACTTAGGAATTTTTTGTGCGGATTCTGCATCTCTTGGCAGCAAACGCAGGTGCGTATTTGATGCTTTTTGGTGCGGATTTTCTGCAGACTTTTTGCGGATTTACTGTGTTTTTTACCCCTGCGGATTTCTATAATGGGATGGGTACAACAACGCTTCAGATCCACAAAAAAAGAAGTGACATGCTACTTCTTTTAATCCACAGCATTTCCGCATTGAATTTTCCGCACCATTAGCACAGGATTTTTTTTCCTATTGATTTACATTGTACTGTAAATCACTTGCGGATCTGCATCGTTTCTGCATGGCAAAAACGCTGTAGATCTGCAGGAAATCCGCAATGTGTGCACATACCCTTAAATCAGAGAGATATAGCACACAAAATATTTAATAAAAAACAGTTCACACACGTCTACTTTACATCAGCACAATTTTTGAAACATAATTTTCTTTTGTTAGGAGGTTATAAGGGTTAAAAAATTGACCAGCGATTTCTCATTTTTACAGTATAATTTACTAAATTCCTTTTTTTCAGGGACCACATCACATTTGAAGTTAGTTTGAGAGGCCTATATGATGGAAAATACCCAAAAGTGACACCTTTCTAAAAACTGCACCCCTCAAAGTACTAAAAAGCACATTCAATAAGTTTATTAACCCTTCAGGTGCCTCACAGGAATTTTTGGAATGTGGAATGAAAAAATAAACATCTACTTTTTTTATTTCACAAAAATTTTCCGTTACACCTATTTTTTTTACTTTTGCAAGGAGAAAATGGATGATACAATTTTTTGTGCAATTTTTCCTGAGCACGCCGATACTCCATATGTGGGTGAAATCTACTGTTTAGGCGCACGGCAGGGCTTGGAAGGGAAGGATCGCCATTTGACTTTTTGAATGTAAAATTTTCTGGAATAATTAGCGGACGCCATGTCGCGTTTGAAGAGCCCCTGATGTGCCTAAACAGTGGACACCCCCCACAAGTGACCCCATTTTGGAAACTAGACCCCTTTTTGAACTTATCAAGATGTGCATTGAACACCTTGAACCCCCAGGTGCTTTACAGAAGTTTATAACGTTAAGCCGTGAAAATTAAAAAAAAAATCACATTTTCCGCAAAAATCTTTTTTAGCTCCAAATTTTGTATTCTCACAAGGCTAACAGGAGAATATGGACCCCAAAATTTGTTGGCAAATTCTCCTGAGTGTACTGATAGCCCATATGTTGTCTAAAACTACTTTTGAGGCACAGTGCAAAGCTCAGAAGGGAAGAAATTACAGCCATATTACAGTGCAGATTTTGCTGCACTTGTTTGAGGGTGCCATGCCACATTGGCAGAGCCAACACAGCAGAACCCCCCATATGTGACCCCATTTTACAAACTAAACATCTCAATGAATTCATCTAGGGGTGCAGTGGTTATATTGACATCACAGGTGTGTCACAAACTTTTATACCATTGAGCAGTGGAGAAAAAATAATTTACATTTTTACCACCAAGATTGTGTGTTACTTCAAGGTTTACATTTTCATACTGGGAAATGGGTAAAAATGGCACCAAAATTTGTCCAACAATTTCTACTGAACGTGGCATTACCCCATATATGGATATACAGTACTACAGTACTTAGCCATACAGAGACTTGGGAGGGACAGAGCACTATTTGTCTCCTGGAACGCAGATTTTCCTAGAATAGCTTGCGGATTCCATATACAGAGCCCCTAAGTGCTAGAAAAGCAGAATCCCCCTTCAAGTGACCCCATTTTGGAAATTATAACCCTTTGGGAATTTATCTACAAGTGTAGTGATGATTTTAACTCCATGGGCGTTTTCCAAAAACGAACAGCAGTGCATATTGCTGAGTGAAAATTGCAAACTGCCGTTGTAGTGACCAGTACGCTGTAGTGACAGTACGCTGTAGTGACAGTACGCTGTAGTGACAGTACGTTGTAGTGACAGTACGTTGTAGTGACAGTACGCTGTAGTGACAGTACATTGTAGTGACCAGTACGCTGTAGTGACAGTACGCTGTAGTGACAGTACGTTGTAGTGACCAGTACGTTGTAGTGACCAGTACACTGTAGTGACAGTACGCTGTAGTGACAGTACGTTGTAGTGACCAGTACGCTGTAGTGACAGTACGTTGTAGTGACCAGTACGCTGTAGTGACAGTACGTTGTAGTGACAGTACGCTGTAGTGACAGTACGTTGTAGTGACAGTACGCTGTAGTGACAGTACGCTGTAGTGACAGTACGTTGTAGTGACCAGTACGCTGTAGTGACAGTACGTTGTAGTGACAGTACGTTGTAGTGACAGTACGCTGTAGTGACAGTACATTGTAGTGACCAGTACGCTGTAGTGACAGTACGCTGTAGTGACAGTACGTTGTAGTGACCAGTACGTTGTAGTGACCAGTACACTGTAGTGACAGTACGCTGTAGTGACAGTACGTTGTAGTGACCAGTACGCTGTAGTGACAGTACGTTGTAGTGACAGTACGCTGTAGTGACAGTACGTTTGTAGTGACAGTACGCTGTAGTGACAGTACGCTGTAGTGACAGTACGTTGTAGTGACCAGTACGCTGTAGTGACCAGTATATTATCCCCAGCCCATGCTTCTGGAGACACGCACCTGTAAATTAGGTGGGTTCTCATCACTACAGAAATGCCAAACATGTGGGCAATAAATGTGGTTTAGGCACACTGGGGCTCAGAAGGGAGGAGGGCATTTGGATTTGGGAGCGGAGAATTCGCTGAATTTCTTTTGGAGGGCGAAGAGCCATTTTGCTTTTCCAGAGCATTTATGCTATCAGTAACGTGGAGGTCCCCTATATTTTCGTTAACAGATGACAGACCTGAGTGCAGACTTGCTTTTTTTGCGGATTGAGTTGAAGCTTTTATTGGGAACATTTTACATAGCATTTATGATCACATTTATCTACACTGAGCACTTGCATCGGGATTTCCATCTTTGGCTGTGTGCACACGTTGCTGTTTTTTCGCGGTTTTTTTCTCGATAAAAACACTATAAAACCGCAAAGAAACAGCATACAATAAGCATCCCATCATTTAGAATGAATTCCGCATGTTTTGTGCACATGATGCGTTTTTTTCCGCGAAAAACACATCGCGGTAAAAAACGCAGCATGTTCATTAGTTTTGCATTTTTTTTCGGATTTCCCACTACAAAATGCAATGGGAAATGTCAGGAAAAAAACGCAGCAAAAACGCGGCAAAAACGCATGCAGATTTCTTGTAGAAAATTTCAGGTTTTTCTCAGGAATTTTCTGCGAGAAATCCTGAACGTGTGCACATAGCCTAATAAATCTCTGAGTAACGTGACAGATGAAACCCCCAATGGATCTATTCACTATAATGAGGCAGCAGAGTTACTCTGGACTCCGTCTAGCCTCTGTTCAATGGTGTCCTTTTCAAAAGTGCACAAAACTGTGGCCGACGGCACTTTTTTTTGCAAATCTAAAAAGACAGACACCACCTGATCACAGGTCCTATTGAGCCCACAGTGCCTTCATCTGCCTCATTATAGGGAGTCTTCAACCGGGAGTTCTGTCTGGATCACGTATTTCACAGAAACCCCAGTGTAAGCGCTCAACGCAGAGCGCAGGATAAATGTGCACCAAGCTTTACTGCAGTCTTTGGGAAGCAGAATGAAAAAATCAACAGCAGGTGAACAATTGGTTTTATTTACTTTTTATGCCATTCCTCGTGTAGTATAAGTGATTAGGTGACTTTATTCTTCGGGTCAGTGCAATTACAGCAATACCAGATGTATATTAGGTTTTTATGTTTGGCTGCTGTCACACACAAAAAATGCTTTTTATTGCGAAAACTAGTTTTTGCATCACCATATTGTGAGAGCTAAAATTTTTCCATATTTCTGCCAACAGAGTCATATTATGGCTTGCTTTTTCGCGGGACGAGTTGACGTTTTTGTTGGTACCATTTTCAGGCACATGACATTTTTTGAACGTTTTGTATTACGATTTTTGGGAGATAGAATGAAAAAAAAACAGCAATTCAGGAATTGCTTTTTGATTTTTTTGTTTTTATACCATTCTGCGTGTGGTAAAATTGGTAAGGCAGCTTTATTCTTCGGGTCGGTACTATTACAGCGATACCCAATTTATACTTTTTTTTAATGTTTTGGCGCTTTTACACATAAAAAACTATATTATCGAAAAAATATTTGCAGCTGCCAAGGCAAACAGGATCATGGGGTGCATTAAAAGAGGTCTGGATACACATGATGAGAGCATTATACTGCCTCTGTACAAATCCCTAGTTAGACCGCACATGGAGTACTGTGTCCAGTTTTGGGCACCGGTGCTCATGAAGGATATAATGGAACTAGAGAGAGTACAAAGGAGGGCAACAAAATTAATAAAGGGGATGGGAGAACTACAATACCCAGATAGATTAGCGAAATTAGGATTATTTAGTCTAGAAAAAAGACGACTGAGGGGCGATCTAATAACCATGTATAAGTATATAAGGGGACAATACAAATATCTCGCTGAGGATCTGTTTATAACAAGGAAGGGGACGGGCACAAGGGGGCATTCTTTGCGTCTGGAGGAGAGAAGGTTTTTCCACCAACATAGAAGAGGATTCTTTACTGTTAGGGCAGTGAGAATCTGGAATTGCTTGCCTGAGGAGGTGGTGATGGCGAACTCAGTCGAGGGGTTCAAGAGAGGCCTGGATGTCTTCCTGGAGCAGAACAATATTGTATCATACAATTATTAGGTTCTGTAGAAGGACGTAGATCTGGGGATTTATTATGATGGAATATAGGCTGAACTGGATGGACAAATGTCTTTTTTCGGCCTTACTAACTATGTTACTATGTTACTATGTATGTTACATGGCTTTATTCTGAGAGCTATAACTTTTTTATTTTTCTGCTGATATAGCTGTGTAATGGCTTGTTTTTTTTGCGGGACAAGATGATGTTTTCAGCGGTACCATTTTTAATAATAATAATAATAATAATAATAATTTTTTTATTTATATAGCGCCAACATATTCCGCAGCGCTTTACAAATTATAGAGGGGACTTGTACAGACAATAGACACTACAGCATAACAGAAATACAGTTCAAAACAGATACCAGGAGGAATGAGGGCCCTGCTCGCAAGCTTACAGACTATGAGGAAAAGGGGAGTGTTACGGCCGCCGCCGCTGCTTTCCGTCCTCGCGCCGCTTCGGGCCGCCGGCGCGCTGTCCCGGTCTCCTTTGGTCGCTCCTCGCTTGGGTCCCGGCGCGTCGCTCCTCCGGACTCTTCTGCGGCGCCGACTTCTTCCACCACTGTTCGGGACGCACTGCTTCTGGGGGACGGCGCGCTCATCGTCCGCAGGCTCCGCCTCCTTCACATCCTGCTGAGGATGTTCGGTCTCTGCGCCGGCGCGCGGGGTTCTATGGAGGGCGCCTGCGCTCCGGTCTGACCTCTCCTGCTTCCGGGATCCGGTAGTTCAGCCAATCCCGGTAAGACCTGCTGTATTTCAGGCCACCTCCCCTGCTAGGAGGTGCCTGAGTGTCATTAGCTTCTTGCCTTTGACTCTGGCCCCTTCTGGTCTTGTGTGTCCTTGCTAGTCCAGTATCTTTCGCCTGCCTTTCGCCTGTGTTCCTTTACTTTACCCGTCTTCTCTCCCGTTTCTCTTTTCAGTTTCGCCTCCGTCTCCTGTTTATTCCAGTACAGCTTGTCTTCCGGTATCCGTGTCGTCCATTGTGCTCCTGTTCTGCTGCCTCCGTGGTTCCCGCTCCTGAGTTCCATTTTTTGTTTTTTTGTCTCTTCCCTGAGCCGTCCCTTCTGGTATCTGCTACTGTGGTTCGGTCTTCTCCGGGTCTGCTCCAGCCAGTCCCTGTATAGGGGTTGGTTAACATCTGGTCAGCTCGCCCGGAGATAGTACCTTGCCACGGTCCAGAGGGTCCACTCTCGCTTTTTGCTCTGACAGCATAACAGAACACTCAGGCCATGGACCCCGCAGGTGCCGCGTTTTCTGCCCAAAAGGAATTGGGACATTTGCGCGACAATCAACAGCGCATCATGTCTTTCTTAAAAAATATGGAGTCTCGTTTGACCTCATTACAGGCCGCCGACCCAGTCAGTGCTTCCCATCTAGCGAGCCTTCAGCAAGAGCTCGCTCAGCAGCGTGATACGCAGGCACGCATGCTGACCTATATGGCCTCCATTGACGACCGCTTATTCAACCTACAGTCTGTCCCTACGCCTCCCATTCAGGTAGTGTCACAAGACCCAAGTTCATCCCCCACACCTCACCCGCCTCCTCGCCTAGGCAAACCTCCCAGGTATAGCGGTGATCCTAAACTTTGTAGGGGGTTCTTAAATCAGTGCCGCCTCCACTTCGAACTTCTTCCCCAGCAATACCCGACGGATCGCGCCAAAGTGGCTTTTATTTTGTCCCATTTAGAGGGAGAAGCCTTAGCTTGGATCAATCCCCTCTGGGAGCGGGACGACCCCATAGTCTCTCAGTTAGCTTTCTTCCTGGAGACCTTTCGCAAAGTTTTTGACGAGCCCGGACGATTAGCCTCCACTACGGAGTCTCTTTTTAGTCTTCAGCAGGGTTCCCTAACGGTAGGCCAATATGCTATTCGCTTCCGAACTTTAGCCTCGGAGCTGGGGTGGAACAACGAGGCTTTAGTTGGGGCTTTCTGGCGTGGTCTGTCCAGTCGGATAAAAGATGAATTGGCTGGAAGAGATACTCCTACCTCTTTAGAGGACCTCATAGCTCTCTCTACACGCATAGATCTACGCTTCCAAGAGCGAACTCGTGAGACCGCCAAGGAGAAGAGGTCTGTTCGCCCCCTACCACCGGTCCGTAGGCCGGGGAGTCCACGTCCTGTGACGTCCTCTGCTGCATCTCTTCCTGAGCCTATGCAAGTTGATCGCGTCAAGTTGGCAGAACAACGTCGTTGGGAGAGACGTTCCCAAGGGCTCTGCTTTTATTGTGGTAGCGCTGCTCACTTGTTGCGATCCTGTCCCGATCGTCCGGAAAACTCCTCCGCCTAGGCCAGGTAAGAGAGGCCTCCCTAGGTGTTTCTGATTCCTCTCTACCTCTGTTTTTGTCTGTTTTACTTATTCTTAACCTTAAACGTTTTTCCGAGGTCGCGTATGTGGATTCGGGTGCGGCGGGCAACTTTATCAGCCTTGAGGCGGTTCGAAGACTTCGCATTCCAGTTATCTCTCTGGACACTCCTCGTCTGATCGCTTCCGTGGATGGGAGACCCTTGCAAGATGCCATTACCCTAGTTACGGAGGAGGTCGAACTTCAGATTGGGGCTCTACATCGAGAGAAGATCACCTTTTACGTCTTGCCTCATCTGGCCCATGCTTTGTTACTGGGGTTGCCGTGGCTCCGTACTCATGAACCAACTCTGGACTGGCGTTCGGGGGATGTGCTCCGTTGGGGATCTACCTGTCAAAAGCAATGCCTACTGCCCGTTAGGCCTGTAGTTCTTCCTCAGGCAGCTTCCATTCCCTCCGGATTACCCTCTCCATACTGGTCTTTTGCGGATGTTTTTGATAAAAAAGAGGCTGAGACTCTTCCGCCACATCGATCCTATGATTGCCCAATCGAACTTCTTCCCGGTTCCGTCCCGCCTAGAGGAAGAATTTACCCACTTTCCTCAACGGAGACCAGAGCGATGTCTGAATACATTCAAGAGAACTTGACTAAAGGATTCATTCGTAAATCTTCTTCTCCTGCAGGTGCAGGATTTTTCTTTGTCAAGAAGAAGGACGGTTCGCTTCGACCCTGCATAGACTATAGAGGTTTAAACAACATCACGGTCAAGAACAAGTATCCTCTACCTCTCATTCCTGAGCTCTTCGATCGACTTAGAGGAGCGCGAATTTTTACTAAGTTGGATCTCCGGGGAGCATACAACCTAGTTCGTATTCGTGCCGGCGATGAATGGAAGACCGCTTTCAACACCCGAGACGGTCATTATGAATACCTGGTCATGCCGTTCGGCCTCTGCAACGCTCCAGCGGTCTTCCAGGAGTTCGTTAACGATATTTTCCGTGATCTTCTCTACTCCTGTGTTGTGGTGTATTTGGACGACATCCTGGTTTTTTCAGTGGATTTGCCATCCCACAGAAGAAGTGTTCGTCTGGTTTTGCAACGTTTGAGGGAGAATCGTCTTTATGCGAAGTATGAGAAGTGTCTCTTCGAACAAACCTCGCTACCCTTTCTTGGTTACATTATCTCGGATTCCGGTCTCAAGATGGACCCTGAGAAAGTGAATGCCATTCTCAATTGGCCACGTCCCTATGGAATAAAGGCTATCCAACGGTTCCTGGGATTCGCCAATTACTATAGGCAGTTCATATCCCATTTCTCTTCTGTAATTCAGCCTCTTTCTGCTCTCACCCACAAGGGTTCCAACCCGAAGATTTGGACTCCGGAGGCCGAGAATGCCTTTGTGCTCCTGAGTTGGCGAAGATCTTTATTTCGAAAATCTTCAAACTTCATGGTTTTCCTCAAAACATCGTGTCCGACAGAGGAGTTCAATTTACGTCTCATTTTTGGAGGGCATTATGCAAACTTTTAAAAGTGACTTTAGACTTTTCTTCAGCCTACCATCATCAGACTAATGGACAAGCAGAGCGAATGAATCAGATTGTGGCTGCCTATCTACGACACTTTTCTAACATCCACCAAGATGATTGGGTTAGTCTTCTGCCCTGGGCCGAGTTTGCGTATAATAATCACTCCCATGAATCCTCTGCGAAGTCTCCTTTCTTCATCGTGTTTGGTCGACATCCGAATATGCCTCTCCCAGTGTCCTCAACGTCTACCGTTCCTGCTGCCGATACTGTAATTTCGGACTTTTCTTCTATATGGGGAGAGGTTAAAGAAGCACTTGATACGGCATCTTTGAGGATGAAGAGACATGCGGACAAGAGACGTTTAGATTCTTCCCCGTTTTCTCCCGGTGACAAGGTCTGGCTTTCTTCTCGGTACATTAGACTTAAGATTCCTTCCTGTAAACTTGGTCCTCGCTACATTGGTCCTTTTGAGATTCTGAGTCGAGTCAACGATGTCGCCTAGAAGCTGAAGCTGCCCGCCTCGCTCCGTATTCCCAATACCTTCCACGTCTCTTTGCTCAAACCTGTTATTTTTAACCGCTTCCATCCATCTTCCTGTATCTCTCCTCAACCTGCTCCTGCCGATGGTGTTTTTGAGGTGAGGGATATTTTGGCTATGAAGAGAGTTCGAGGGAAAAAGTTTTTTTTGGTGGATTGGAGGGGTTTCGGTCCCGAGGAGAGATCTTGGGAGCCGCTGGAAAATATTAATGCACCCCGTCTTCTTAACAAATTTCTATCCGGTTTTGGGAGAGGGGATTTTAAGGAGGGGGGTACTGTTACGGCCGCCGCCGCTGCTTTCCGTCCTCGCGCCGCTTCGGGCCGCCGGCGCGCTGTCCCGGTCTCCTTTGGTCGCTTCTCGCTTGGGTCCCGGCGCGTCGCTCCTCCGGACTCTTCTGCGGCGCCGACTTCTTCCACCACTGTTCGTCCCCGCCGCACTGCTTCCGGGGGACGGCGCGCTCATCGTCCGCAGGCTCCGCCTCCTTCACATCCTGCTGAGGATGTTCGGTCTCTGCGCCGGCGCGCGGGGTTCTATGGAGGGCGCCTGCGCTCCGGTCTGACCTCTCCTGCTTCCGGGATCCGGTAGTTCAGCCAATCCCGGTAAGACCTGCTGTATTTCAGGCCACCTCCCCTGCTAGGAGGTGCCTGAGTGTCATTAGCTTCTTGCCTTTGACTCTGGCCCCTTCTGGTCTTGTGTGTCCTTGCTAGTCCAGTATCTTTCGCCTGCCTTTCGCCTGTGTTCCTTTACTTTACCCGTCTTCTCTCCCGTTTCTCTTTTCAGTTTCGCCTCCGTCTCCTGTTTATTCCAGTACAGCTTGTCTTCCGGTATCCGTGTCGTCCATTGTGCTCCTGTTCTGCTGCCTCCGTGGTTCCCGCTCCTGAGTTCCGTTTTTTGTTTTTTTGTCTCTTCCCTGAGCCGTCCCTTCTGGTATCTGCTACTGTGGTTCGGTCTTCTCCGGGTCTGCTCCAGCCAGTCCCTGTATAGGGGTTGGTTAACATCTGGTCAGCTCGCCCGGAGATAGTACCTTGCCACGGTCCAGAGTGTCCACTCTCGCTTTTTGCTCTGACAGCATAACAGGGAGACACGAGAGGTGGATGGTAACAATTGCTTTAGTTATTCGGACCGGCCATAGTGTAAGGCTCGGGTGTTCATGTAAAGCTGCATGAACCAGTTAACTGCCTAAGTATGTAGCAGTACAGACAGAGGGCTATTAACTGCATAAAGTGAATTAGAACATGATGCAAGGAACCTGTTTTTTTTTTTTTATATATATATAAATAGGCCACAGAGGGATCGTTAGGTTAATGCATTGAGGCGGTAGGCCAGTCTGAACAAGTGAGTTTTTAGGGTACGCTTAAAACTGTGGGGATTGGGGATTAATCGTTTTAACCTAGGTAGTGCATTCCAAAGAATCGGCGCAGCACGTGTAAAGTCTTGGAGACGGGAGTGGGAGGTTCTGATTATAGAGGATGCTAACCTGAGGTCATTAGCGGAGCGGAGGGCACAGGTAGGGTGGTAGACTGAGATTAGGGAGGATATGTAGGGTGGTGCAGAGCCATGGAGTGCTTTGTGGATGAGGGTAGTAGTTTTGTACTGGATTCTGGAGTGGATGGGTAGCCAGTGTAATGACTGGCACAAGGTAGAGGCATCGGTGTAACGGTTGGTGAGGAATATGATCCTGGCAGCAGCATTCAGGACAGATTGGAGTGGGGAAAGTTTGGTAAGAGGGAGGCCGATTAGTAGAGAGTTACAATAGTCCAGACGAGAATGAATAAGTGAAACAGTAAGAGTTTTTGCAGAGTCGAAAGTAAGAAAAGGGCGAATTCTAGAAATGTTTTTGAGATGCAGGTAAGAAGAGCGAGCCAGTGATCGAATGTGGGGGGTGAATGAAAGGTCAGAATCAAGGATGACCCCAAGGTAGCGGGCATGTTGCTTTGGAGTAATGGTGGAACCACACACGGAGATGGCAATGTCAGGCAAAGGTAGGCTAGTAGAGGGAGAGAACACGAGGAGTTCAGTTTTTGACAGGTTTAGTTTCAGATAGAGGGAGGACATGATGTTAGAGACAGCGGTAAGACAATCACTGGTGTTTTCTAAAAAGGTCGGCGTGACAACAGGAGAAGAGGTGTATAATTGGGTGTCGTCAGCATAGAGATGGTACTGGAAACCAAATCTACTGATTGTTTGTCCAATAGGGGCAGCATACAACGAGAAGAGGAGGGGGCCTAGGACTGATCCTTGAGGAACCCCAACAGTAAGGGGAAGGTGAGAGGAGGAGGAACCAGCATTTTTAGTTAGATTAGTCTTTTTGATCACATTTTATTGCACTTATTGTTCAGCGGTATGATGATAAAGCATTGTTTTTTTGCCTCGTTTTTTTTTTACGGTGTTAAGATAACATCTTATCCATGCAAGTTCACTCATCACTAATAACAATCTTTAGCTGCACAATCAAAGTGAATGTTTAACCCAAGCCTTAATTAACACAGTGAAATGCAGATGCAATTACTGTGAAATGGTGAAAAAAATTAAATCCCTCTATTGTTTTTTGACGTTTTGTTTTTATCTCATTCAGTGTGATGGAAAAATAACTCTATACCAAACTAATAAGATTTTTTATTGTAGTGGTTAAAAATATTCTGAATTGTGTAAAAAAATAATATCTCTGTGTTGCCATTATAAGAAAACTGTAGCTCTATTATTTTCACGGTGATGTACCATTTTTAATTACTGTATATATAACTAGATGAGGCCCGATGCTATCTCATCAGGAGGGTGGTGACGTCCCGATGGGGGCAGGCTTTGCAGCACTGGGAATCTCTCATCCCCAAGCGATGCTCCATACAAAATATGATGGGCCCCATAAGATGCTCTATAATAAAATATGCCCCATATAATGCTCCGTAAAGTTTATGATGGGTCCCATAAGATGCCTCATACAAAGGTATGCCCCATATAATGCTGCACAAATGTTGATTATGGCCCCATAAGATGCTCCATCAAAATATTTGCCCCATATGCTGCTGCTGCGATAAAAAAAATTATATACTCACCTCTTGTCCTGAGCAGGCCCCCGACACTTGCGATATTCACCTGTCCCCGTTCCACCGCCGGGCACCGTTCTGTCTTCCGCGTCCTCTGTAGTGACTGTTTGTCCAGGCAGAGGGCGGTGCGCACACTAATCACGTCATCGCGCCCTATGACCTGAACGTCACAGGTAGAGGAAGTGGAAGACGGAGCGGCACGCTGCAGTGGAACGGTGACAGGTGAATATCGGAATGCTCACCTTCCCCGTTATACTCACCTGCTCCAGGTGCGGTCCCTGCTTCTCACTGACAGATGGTCTCCGGGCGTCGGCAGCTTCTTCCTATGTTCAGAGGTCACATCATACCGCTCATTACAGTAACGAATATGCAGCTCCACCCCTATGGGAGTGGAGTACCATCCATATTCATTACTTTAATGAACGGTACCATGTGACCGCTGAACACAGAAAGAAGCTGCCGGCGCCGGAGAAGCAGGGACATGCAGAGACGCACCGGGAGCAGGTGAGTATGATATGACCCGCTGGTGGTACTGTGCAAGGGCCCGATATCACCAGCGGGTGTCATATTGGAATACCCATCACTTGAGTATTCCAATATGGCGGTCGGCTACTTCCGGAGCGGTGGATTGTGGTAGCGACACAATCACCGAAAGCTGTGACAAAGCCGATTGGAAATTATATATTAGATGTTTCGATAACTTTTTGGGGGGAGGGGAGTGCAATGGCCAAAAAAAAGTTGATTCTGGGTTTTCAGGATTTTGCATTTAATGTACGGTTTAAAAATGTTTTTAATATTTTGGAAGAGCGGACATTTAAGAATATGATGATACTAAATATTTTTTATTTTTTAGCATTTTTTATTTTTGAACGGGAAAAGTGGAAGTTATTAAAACCTTCTTTTTTTTGTTTTTAATATCATTTACAATTTTCTTTTGCTTTTTACTTTACTTTTAATCAAGTACTTTTAAATAAGTAGGAGAATAAAATGTTTAATTGCTCATAATACATATCATTGTTCTCCTATGAAGCCCATCTTGAGGCTGTGCTTCACAGGATGACCAACGTTTCAAAGCATTAACACATCGACAAGCAGGTAATTTAAATGCCACTGTCAGTGATTGACAGTGGCATTTAAATGTTAAAGGGAATCTGTCAGTAAGATCAACTTTCCTAAGCCGTCTATATGGGTATGCAGGTCATGGAAAGTTGAATAAAATGGTACCTTAATATCTGTGATCTGTTGTCTTATTCCAGAGAAATCCACATTTTTCTTAATATGTAAATGAGCTGTTAAGATCTATGGGCCGGACATAAATATCTCTGAGAATCTGCCTCCAGAGATTATTCTAAAAGAAAGAAGGTGTTGCCAGTGTGAGACATGTAATGACTGACAGTCTGCTTTCCCAATCTACATGTCTCACACTGGTAACGCCCTCATTCCTTTTAAATTTACCCTAGACTCAGATTCTTAGGGAGATCTGTATCCCGCCCGTAGATCTTAAAAGCTAATTTACATATTAAGAAAAATGTGAATTTCTCTAGAATAAGAAATTGTATTGCAGATATATAGGTATCACTTTATTTAATTTTCTATTACGGTACTTACAATGTCTTGCAAAAGTATTCATCTCCATAGCCATTTTTCGTGTTTTGCTACCTAATAACATGGAACCCTTACTTGTTTTTTTTGAGGGTTTGCATCAGTTCATGAAAAGATCATGCCTACTACTGTGATCATTTGGTTTTCTTTTAATTGTGAAGCAAACAACAAATAGGACAAAAAAATAACTGAAAACTTCAGTGTGCATAACTATTCACCCCCCTAAAGTCAGACTACTTTTGTGGCAATTACATCTGCAAGTTGCATTGGATAAGCCTCTATGAGCTTTCCATATCTGGCCACTGGTATTTTTGCCAATTCCTCAAGGCAGAACTGCCCCAGCTCCTTCAAGTTATGTTTCCTCTGGTGAACAGCAATCTTCAAGTTTGACCACAGATTCTCAACTGGATTAAGGTCTGGGCAGCTCCAAAACATTTACATGTTTTCAGTTAAAGCACTCGACTGTTGCTTTAGCAGTATGCTTTGGGTTATTGTCTTGTTGGAAGGTGAACCTCCTTCCCAGCCTCAAATCATTGACAGACTGAAACAGGTTTTCGTTAAGAATATCCTAGTATTTCGCACCATCCATCTTCCCCTCGACTCGAACCATTTTCTCTGTTGTTCCCTGCTGCCGAAAAACATTCCCAAAGTATGCTGCCACCACCACGTTTCATTGTGGAGATGGTGCTCTTGGAGTGATCACTTGTGTTGATTTTGGCGCCAGACATAGCATTTACCTTGGTAGCCAAAAAGTTCAATTTTGGTCTCATCTGACCACAGGACCCGCCTTCATACATTTGGGGAGTCTCCCACGTGTCTTTTGGCAAACTCAAAATGAGCCTTACAATTTTTGTGTGTAGGTAAAGGCTTTTTTCTGCCCACTCCTCCATAAATGCCACCTTTATGGAGGGTATGGCTTATTGTGGTCGCATGGACAGATGCTACAGTCTCTGCTTGGGAACTCTCCAGCTCCTTCATGGTTACCTTTGGTCTTTGTGCTGCCTCTCTGATTAATGCCTTCCATGTTCGGGCTGAGAGTTTTGGTGGCGGCCTTCTCTATGCAGGTTTCTTGTGGTGCCATATTTTTTCCATTTGATGTGAATGGATTTGATGGCGCTCCGGGCGATCATCAGAGATTGGGATATTTTTTTGTAATCCAATCCTGGCTTGTCATGCATCTGGATTCAAACCCTATTTCTGCTGAGCCACAACTAATACACTTTTTCTTTGGGTGTTTTTAGCTCTTTTATCTTTGTATCTGTCAGTTTTGGGTAACAGGTGTTTTTCATGTACTCTGTTTGTCTGTCCTATCCCCTTTTTAGTACAGCTTTAAATACAGGGGCATGTCACAAAATTAGAACATCATTGGAAAGTTAATTTATTTCAGTTCTTCAATATAAAAAATGAAACTCGTATATTTTATAGAGGCATTATAAACAGAGTGATCTATTTCAAGTGATTATTTCTATTTATGTTGATGATTATGGCTGACAGCAGTAGATTGTGTGTGATTCCATTTCTTCTTAGGGAGCTGCTAAAGACATTCAGGGAAAGCCGCCGTTGAGTGGGGCCACCATTGCATTACCTTAGGGTGACAACCTCCACGGTCAGGCAGGGATAGACCAGGGTCACAGCAAGGCTTTTCCTAGTCTGAATAGGGTCCTGTCATGTTCAGGTTTTTTGTCTTCCTGGTTGGTACGTTACCCGTGTGAATGTGCTTTGACAGTCATAACATTTGTTTTTCTCAACTTTGTCCCTGACTTGTTTGGAGATCTCCTTGGTTATCATGGCGTTTGATTATTGGTGCCTCTTGCTAATGGTGTTGCAGCCTCTGTGGCCTTTCAGAAAAGGTAAAGTGTATATACTGACAGACCATGTGACACTTAAATTTTCACCAGAAAGTTTTAGGGTCTTCATAGGAAAAGGGGTGAATACATATGCACATGCCAATTTTTAGTTATTTGAGTTCATAACCTTCTTAACTAAGCCATCCAGTCAAAAAATCAAAATCACAATTTCCCATCAGACCATATTGTAGATAACATTTCTCCTTGTGGAGAGTGACATGCCTAGCATACTAGTGTAAGGAGGCTTATAAGCCATGCAATGCTCCTCTGGGAAAAATTCTGACCTTGCTTATTTCATGTTCTGGTTGAAATGTTCAGTGTTTTGCCTTTTTTTAAACATTTTCATTATTACTGCAAAAAAACCAACCCCATAATACATTTAATCACTTGTAATATACGGTCATGTCAAGTGTGAAGGTGGAGATTAGAACGCAATGATTCCGGCGTCACACTAAAGAGTTTTACGGACGTATGAGAGGGGCAAAAACAACGCATTGCACCGGACCAATGATTCTCTATGGGGCAGCTCCTATCTGGCGTATATTTCGTAGCCGTATTTTACGGGCGTAGAAAATCGCAGCATGCTGCGTTTGTCAGTGTATTGCGCAAAAAATCCACCAATGAAAGTCTATGGGGGTGAGAAAAATACGGATTACACACAATACGGAGTGCAGGGGAGCGTAGCTTCGTAGACTTGCGGTGATGCGCCCCCTGATGGCATAAACTCATATGAACTCTAGCATAGGAATTTTTCTGAATATTTTCTCACGCTAGAGTTCATGCCAGCAGGGGGCGCATCACCGCAAGTCTATGATGCTATGTTCCCATGCATTCCATTCATTCCCCAGTTTTTAAAACCAGGAGCAACAGCTTCATTAGCAGAGCTCCTGGTTGTAAAATTATTTAACCCCTTCAGATGGATTTACAGCGTGGGACATGACTGAACGCTGGAGAGGTATGAGATTTTGTTGCTTTTTTCTTTACAGAACAAGGGTCTTCAGGTGGATTAAGCATACAATAAAGATTTTACAACCCCATGTGTGTATTTATTTAATTAAAATACTTTATTCAAAATGTGTGTGTGTATTACTAACTCTTTACTAATATTGGATTAATAATGGAGAGGTGTCTTATTGACACCTCTCCATTATTAAGCAGGCTTAATGTCACCTTACAATAGCAAGGTGACATTAACCCTTTATTACCCCATATCCCACCATTACTCGGGAGTGGGAAGAGAGAGGCTAAGTGCCAGAATAGGCGCATCTTACAGGTGTGCATTTTCTGGCGTGGCTGGGGGCAGATGTTTTTAGCCAGGGGGGGCAACAACCATGGTCCCTCTCTAGGCTATTAATATCTGCCCTCAGTCACTGGCTTTCCCACTCTGGCGGAGAAAATTGCGCGGGAGCCCACGCCAGTTTTTTCCGTTACTTAACCCTTTATTTTAACAGCTAGAGCCACCAGATTTTGCACACACACACTAATAATATTATTAGTGAGGAATATCTAAAAAAATATGGGATATGAAATGGTTTACTGTATGTAAACCATGTCTCATATCCTGTCAGGTTTGATAAGGAGATAGCAAAAGGCGGCAATTGAATTACCGGCTTTTAAGCTATCTAGCGCTATATGAAATATATATACATATATGTATCTCACTGACATATATACTGTATATATATAGACTGTATATATGTTTTCACGAATATTTGAGCCCATGGATCCATTCTATGTCCATTTTGCAAGCTGGCGAGCGTACGGATGCCATACGGATTACATACGGAGGATGACATATGTAAAATACGCAGCCACACCCTGCCTACGGATTACGTACGGATCACTGTTTTGGGATCATTTCTGCGTATTACACCTGTAAAAAACGGACAGTATTTCCCTACGCTGTGTGTGACCCCGGCCTTAGTCCTCTACAAAATAAGTACATAGTGTCCGCTTTCATTTCCTAAACAGGTCTTTGCAGCAGCTCTGCACCGAATAAAATAGCTCTCTCTGCATCTATCACAGCAGGGAATCTTATTGACTTTTTAGGATTTTCACTTCCCATAGGTGGCACTAGAGTTCAATGCTCCTCCTCTCTGAAGAGACAATTTGCGTATTTAATTTCCCAGAGTAGCATTGCATGGCTTATAAGTCTCCTTACACCAGCATTCCACTCTCCACAAGGAGAAACATTACCCTTAGATCCCAATCAGAAGCCTCTCATACAGCCAAATCAGATTACATGTTTTGCACTGATGAGGGGCAACACCCTGAAACACTGTGTTAGCAAATTAAGATTTTGGTTTGGCTAATATCCTAAGTCATATGTCAAGGTTCATTAAAGGATTGCTACTTCCAATAGTTGTACTAAAGTTCCAGTCCTCTTCCTCCCAGAAGAGGCAATTGGCACACCATAAGACCATAATATTCTCTGCAAAACTAATATGTAAGAGATTCCTGGGTTCCACACACATAATTAGGCATATTGTTATTTCCCAGAGGCTGATGTGATTTCACAATAAAAATAAAACTAGTCATCATCAATATAATGAATCCAATCAGCTAGTATTTAGGATCGTGCTAAGATTCCCTGCTGTGATAGAGGCAGAGAGAGCTGTTTTATTCAGTGCCTACAAATAGAGAAGTCCCTAGACCTGCTGCAGAGACCTGTCTGGGAAATGAAAGTGGACACTATGTACTTATTTTGCACATGACTAAGAACTGCAATCAGAAACATTACATAGCCCGGTATTTTTTTCTTTTTTATTGTTGTATTCAAGACATTTTGTATTTTTCTGCCTTTAGAAGTCAGAATTAAATTGTATCTTTAATTCCGTATTCCTGTATTCCTTGTCACTTTGAAAAGTACAGAATCAGTGCGTTCTAACCTCCACCTTCACTCTTGACATGACCGTATATTACAAGTGATTAAATGTATTATGGTTTTTGAATAACTGTGTGATTTTTTTTTTACAGTAAAAATGGAAAAGTTTTTAAAAAATGGCAGAACACTGAACATTTCAAGGTAACCAGAACACAAAACAAGCAAAGTCAGGATTTTGAAACTGTAAACATCCATTTTTCACATATCAATTGCAATTTGCTTATAAAGGCACAGCAGTACATTACTAATTTCTCAAGAAAAGGTGACTTGGATTAAAGGGAACAGGTCAACAGGATTGTGCTCAGTAAACTATGTACACTGCCAGGTTGGCATCGTTATACTGATCGAAATGATACCTGCGTGATAAAATCCGTCTTGTAATTGTTCTTTAATCTTTATTTTCAGTTTTAAGTTAATGATATGCTTGTGCTCCGGGGCGGCCTGTGGGCGGGGCTGTGGGCGGAGCTTTATGTGGTGCTCTGCTTTGGTATTCATACTGATGGCTTATGACAGGTCACTGATCCCTCACTGACCTGTCCCCTATTTTACATACTGATTATTACAGTGGGTACGGAAAGTATTCAGACCGCTTTAAATTTTTCACTCTTTGTTTCATTGCAGCCATTTGGTAAATTCAAAAACGTTCATTTTTCTCACATTAATGTACACTCTGCACCCCATCTTGACTGAAAAAAAAAACAGAAATGTAGAACTTTTTGCAAATTTAATAAAAAAGAAAAATGAAATCATCACATGGTCATAAGCAATCAGTATGACTCCGCGCTAGGTTCCATTGACTCCTGACCACCCGAAAATTGAGGTATCTCTTTATGTCTCTGACATAGACGGCAGTCCACATGGATAGCTAGAGACATGGCTACCTCAAGGGACACTAGGGTCTCATACAGAGCAAAGGCATCCTTTACCGTCTCAGAAAGCTTCTGATAGAACTGACTATGGAGGCCGGGGTTATTCCACCTAGCATCCGTAGACCACCTACGGAACTCAGAGAGATACTCCTCCACTGGCCAGTCTCCTTGCTGAAGCTGACGTAATTGAGACTCACAGTCAGGTTGCCACAAATAAGACCCAAAGCCTAAAAAACCTCCTTGACCATCTGAAGTGACTGGGAGTCAGATGAGAAAAAGCCTAGGCTTGAGGGTCACCCTGGGGAAGAGAGATTACAATCCCCACCTGTTGCTCCTCGGTACCCGGGTAGTGAGGACGCAACCTAAAATAAAATTTGCTGGCCTTCCAGAAAGCCACTATCTTATCCCGACCCTCAGAGAACGTATCTGGCAGAGTGATCTTGGGCTCCATCAGAGGTTGTCTGGGAGCCACAGGCAATAAGCCTGGAGTTAATGGGCGCTGTAAAGCAACTGAGCGCAAGTCCACTACATCCAGGCTGAGTTGTTGTAGCTGCCCAGCCAAAATAGCCACATGATCCAAAATGGATTCTAAAAGGTACGGCCAGTGATAATGCCACACAGCGACTAGGGACTGTGGGCACCTACCTGATACGTCGAACTAGGGGGCATCCTACTTTATCCCTGTCCCCTGGATTACCCTGGAAGGCGGAGACGCCATCTAGGGAGGTGTCAGGCTAACCAAACAAACAAAAGAAGACAGGGATGAAAGAAAACTACAATGATTCAAATATTCTCACAAAACAACAGAATGGGGAGGGATGCGTAGGAGAAACCATAGAATCATAGAATGTTAGATTTGAAAGGGACTTCAAGGGTCATCCTGTCAACCCCCTGTTCAATGCAGCACAGAATTCGCTAACCCCTCAGACAGATGACTGTCGAGCCTCTGTTTAAAGACTTCCATTGAAGGAGAATTCACCACTTCTTGTAGCAGCCTGTTTAACTCATTGATCTGTCAAAAAACTGCCTAATTTTTTTTTAAATCTATATTTTCTCCCTTTCAGTTTCATTCCGTTGATTCTCGTGTTTCCATTTGGAAATGAGAATAAGGATGATCCCTCTACACTGCGACATCCCTTCAGATATTTGTAGACAGTTTAGCCTTCTTTTTTGCAAGTTAAACTTTCCCAGATCCTCTACCCGTTCTTTGTAGGACATACTTTGCAGTCCACTCACCATCCTGGTAGCTCTTCTCTGTACTTGCTCCAGTTTTTCAATGTCTTTTTTTTTAAACTGTGGTGCCCAGAACTGGACACAGTATTCCAGATGAGGCCTGACCAAGGAGGAGTAGACGGGATAATTACTTCACGTGATCTAGACTCTATGCTTCTCTTAATACATCCTAGAACTGTGTTTGCTTTTTTTTGCTGCAGCATCACGCTGTTGACTCATGTTCAGTCTGTGATCTACTAGTATACCCAGGATGTGGATAAACATGTAAACCAACTCCACGCAGCAATCTCCTGAACAACTCTCCAACTGCTTACTCCAAACACTGAAATACCCAACCAGGAATTTAGAACTATCAATGGCAATTCCAAAGTGCCAGTGGGGAGTATACAGCGCTGGCAAAAATTAAGAGACCACTGCAAAATGTTCAGTTTGCCTGATTTTTCTCTCTATAGGTATATTTTTGAGCAAAATGTAAATTGCTAATTTATTCTATAAACTTCTGACAACATGTCTCCGAATTTCCAAGCAATAAATTTTGTATTTTTTTTCTGAAAAGGAGAAATGGTCAAAATAAAAAAAAACCCAGTGCTTTCAGACCTCAAATAATGCAAAGAAAACAAGTTCATAATCATTTAGAAACAACAATACTACTGTTATAACTCAGGAAGAGTTCAGAAATCAATATTTTGTGGAATAACCACGATTTTTAATCACAGCTTTCATGCGTCTTGGCATGTTTTCCACCAGCTTTTCACACTGTTTCTGGCACAAAAATGTAATCAGTTCTTCTTTGATGGCTTGTGACTATCCATCATCCTCTTGATTACAATCCAGAGGTTTTCAATGGGGTTCAGATCTGGAGATTGGGCGTCCCATGACAGGGTATTGAAGTGGTGATTTATTAATTTTTGCCAGAGCTGTATATAGCAGAGGGGAGTGGCCAACACAGAACAGCTGAGGCAACTCTGGATAGAGAGTTCAAGATCAACTGAACTGATTAACACTGCAATGACAAAGCAAGGAAAGCCTGCACTGAGGGTTTCACCTACTTGTGATTGATAACAGTTACTTCCAAGAGCAAGTGCTGCCGAAAGTCAGCTGTAGTTGTGCGCTGAAACTGCCTGAGCCCTAATTTCAGTGCATGAGTGCACACATTATGTGGAAGGGGTGTTTTCCTATTTGGCTCTTCTTTGAAACATTCACAACACTGATACCTCTAAAAGTGATGCAAGTGGCATGAGCATAGAGGAGCCAGGGAGGAGAATGTACCTAGCCACTTGGTGTGCACGCAGCCGAGCATGGGCAGGGTTCATCAGTGTAGCACAGGGGAGTCAAACTGCATTCCTCGAGGGCTGCAAACAGGTCATCTTTTCAGGATTTCCTTGTACTGCACAGGTGATAATTTAATCACCAACTCATTATTTGTGTAGGTGATTAAATTATCACCTGTGCAGTACAAGGAAATCCTGAAAACATGACCTGTTTGCAGCCTTCGAGGAATGCAGTTTGACACCCCTGGTGTAGCAGGCAGTCTTAAGGTACCGTCACACTAGACGATATCGCTAGCGATCCGTGACGTTGCAGCGTCCTCGCTAGCGATATCGTCCAGTGTGACAGGCAGCAGCGATCAGGCCCCTGCTGTGATGTCGCTGGTCGGGGAAGAAAGTCCAGAACTTTGTTTCGTCGCTGGACTCCCCGTAGACATCGCTGAATCGGCGTGTGTGACACCGATTCAGCGATGTCTTCGCTGGTAACCAGGGTAAACATCGGGTTACTAAGCGCAGGGCCGCGCTTAGTAACCCGATGTTTACCCTGGTTACCATCGTTAAAGTAAAAAAAACAACCGCTACATAGTTACCTACCGCTGTCTGTCCTCGGCGCTCTGTTTCTCTGGTCTGGCTGTGAGCATAGCGGCCAGAAAGCAGAGCGGTGACGTCACCGCTCTGCTTTCCGGCTGCCCGGAACTCACAGCCAGACCAGAGAAGCAGAGCGCCGAGGGCAGACAGCGGTAGGTAAGTATGTAGCGGTTGTTTTTTTTACTTTAACGATGGTAACCAGGGTAAACATCGGGTTACTAAGCGCGGCCCTGCGCTTAGTAACCCGATGTTTACCCTGGTTACCGGGGACCTCGGGATCGTTGGTCGCTGGAGAGCTGTCTGTGTGACAGCTCTCCAGCGACCAAACAGCGATGCTGCAGCG
Organism: Ranitomeya imitator; assembly: GCF_032444005.1. NCBI lineage: Eukaryota > Metazoa > Chordata > Amphibia > Anura > Dendrobatidae > Ranitomeya > Ranitomeya imitator. The sequence goes on along the minus strand of NC_091284.1, from coordinate 86,498,703 downwards.
ATCCGGATCGTTGTCGGTATCGCTGCAGCGTCGCTTAGTGTGACGGTACCTTTAAGGTACCATCACACTCAGCGACGCTGCAGCGATATAGACGAGCCGATCGCTGCAGCGTCGCTGTTTAGGTCGCTGTAGAGACGTCAAACACAGCAGCTCCAGAACGATGCAGGAGCGATCCAGTGACGTAACAGCGACTCACTTATCGTTCTCGCTGGTTGTTAGCTCCATGTAAAACATTGCTGGCGTCGTTGCTTTTGCTGTCAAACACAACGATACACGCCGACCTGACGACCAAATAAAGTTCTGGACTTCTAGCTTCGACCAGCGATGGCACAGCGGGATCCAGATCGCTGCTGCGTGTCAAACACAACGATATCGCTAGCCAGGACACTGCAACGTCACGGATCGTTCTCGTTGTAAAGTTGCTGAGTGTGAAGGTACCTTTAGAGAGGAGCCAGGAATTAAAACATGCCGCATGCAGCAAGGCTCAGGCAGTGTCAGTGCGCACAAACACCAACTGACTTTAGGCAGCACTTGCTCTGGGAAGTGATCATTGTCATTTACAAGCAAAGGAAGACCCCAACACATCAAATGATGGGGTGTAACTGTGCACTAACCACTTGACCACGTCAAGAGTAAACCTAATACAAATTAAAGTTATTTTCTTATGCACTGTACCAGTAATTTACAGAGGCGCTAAGTCCCCTCTAGCTTACTTAAAATGCATCTTGGGAAGGGAGAAAGTGGGTGACAGATTCCCTTTAAAACCTTCACGTGAATAGATGCCGCCAAACATTGTGTTCTCGTTCTGTACACTCTTTACATCCAGCCGCCGACGGACCCGGTAACCGTTCCATGGGTGGGAACGCCGGACGTCCATTGATCTGAAATTGATGACCTTTCCTAAGAATAGGTCATTAATATAAAATTAGTGGACAACCCTTTTAACCCTTATGGCATTTTAACCCTCATTAACATCCTATAGATGCTTTTATGGTGTTCTCATCTCACTTTACCCTAGGGCACTGGAGCATCTCTATGATAATCTCTCTGCACTGCAAATAATCCGAGAATAATGCAAAACAAGAAGGCAAAATGCATTAATACTAAGTGGCCACTAAAAGATTATAAATAATGTATTAGATAAAGTATCTGGTAACTAAAACACTTATATGTTTCTCTTTTATGCCCACAAAGCACTTATGCAAAAGAAAGAAAACAGGTGTAGAAATGATCTGTGCACTTATATTATACATTCATCTAATTTACATATACCATAGATAAATTGCATATTTTTTTTTCTGTTCTGTCATTGAAAAGATTCTAGACAAGTATGAATAAAATACACAGTATTTATCAAGTACTCAAAAGAAGTACTGGAGAGTTTTCTGAGCATGCTCTGATCTGCACAAAAGTCATGGAGAGGGAAAAGGGAGGAGGTGAGCTGTGACATCAGATGTTGTGAATGGTGGATTTTCTGTTATTTTACTGCATGCAGTGGTGCTACCTGTAATCCTAGGTGGAATAATGAGACTGCTGAAAAGTAATCTGTACAAAACCTGAATGTAAAAAATTAAAAAATATATAAAATATACGGTTAATATTATAGACCCAATAGGTAATTTTCCAATGACGCATTCCCTTTAATTGAGTGTAATCTGAGATTTGACATCTATACCTACTGCTAAATAAATAATAAGGGATGAAAGCACTAACAGGCTCACTTTTCAATAACCAAGTTATTCAGCCGAGACGATTACTGAGCAGCTAATGGCCTGAAGTTCTCGGTATGTAACAGTTCCTTTATGGGTTCTTTCCATCTTATACATTTATAGCATACCTACAGGATGTGCCATTAGTATCTGATGGATGCGAGTCCCACCTATAGGACCTGTCTCTAGAATGATGCACTTCTCTTGTGGTCAGTGGAAATGAGGCATATGATGCTCCCTGTATTCACTTCTCCAGGAGCTTCGAAAACAGCCGAGAGCGGATATATCATATATGTCTATGCTGGGACTAACTTTTTCATTTGTCATCACATAATCGACAAAATCCAGAAATTTGGATAATTTGGTGCAAATAGCTTTTTTTTTTTTTTTTACCAAACTCAAAATTACACTTCTGGCAACTCTAAAGTTATTCCTATCACACAATGTAAAGGAATATTGCTAGAATACACCATCACTTTGTCATCAATGGGAGCCCACCTGCTAGAGCCCTCGGAATCAAGAAGCCACAGAGCTCCTGTAATAATGTCCTCATCCTCGGCCCCTTCCTGGTATAATATCCACCATCCTGAGCGCTTTCCAGTAATAACGTCCTCATATTGAGCCTCGTCGTGTAGTAATATTCAAAGCCTTCAGTGCAATGGTGAAATACATTGTCTGAAACGCATTTGCCTCCTTCACTGCGGTGTTGTAGCTGCGACCGTTCTTATGTTTTCTACAATAAAGAATTTGGATTTTATCGGACATCCCTGGAAGCTGGATTCTTTTTTTCTCCACATTTTCTTGTTGCACCACAAGTTCCTATGCCTCCGGATTATCCAGTAATAATAATAATAATCTTTATTTATAATAATAATCTTTATTTATATAGCGCCAACATATTCCGCAGCGCTTTACAGTTTAACAGTTTCAAACACAAAAGTCATAAGTAACAACGTTAACAATACAATAATTAAAGCAAAATAAGACGACCCTGCTCGTGAGAGCTTACAATCTACAATGAGGAGGGGGAGAGGCAAAGTACAGGTGTGTATTTACAATGATGTATTTACAATCATGGTCCAGCCATCTTCAGGGGTTGGGGAATAGATGGGGATAGTGAATGGGCTACACACACACAAACATAACTTTGATTAGTGAACGTGATAGGCCGCTCTGAACAAATGTGTTTTGAGCGAGCGCCTAAAACTAGTAGGTGATCTGTCTTTCCTCTTGTTACATTTATTTCCTTACATTGATATCATTTATTGCATTATGTCCGTAAATAAATTAAACACAGAATTGCGCTCCCGTGCGGCCTGCGGGCAAGTCAAAACGCCGCATGTCGACACATCCACATACAACGCATGTCCCTGCCTACCCAATGTAAGAGATAGGTACGCAGGATGCATGCGGAAGTAGGCGGAACTTAAGGATGTACGCAGCCATACTCAGACCAGCCAAATGCAAGTGTGTAACCAGCCTGTTTGTTTCAGTAGGCTCAACAATCATGGGGAAGACTGCTGACTTGACAGATGTCCAGGAGGCAGTCACTGACACACCCCACAAGGTGGGTAAGCCACAAAAGGTCATTGCTAAATAAGCTGGCTGTTCACACAGTGCTGTATCCAAGCACATTAATGGAAAGTTGAGTGGAAGGAAAAAGTGTGGTAGAAAAAGGTGCACAAGCAACTGGGATAACTGCAGCCTTGAAAGAATTGTTAAGAAAAGGCCATTCTGAAATTTGGGGGAGATTCACAAGTAGTGGACTGCTGCTGGAGTCATTGCTTCAAGAGCCACCACACACAGATGTATCCAGGACATGGGCTACAAGTGTCACATTCCTTGTGTCAAGCCACTCATGAGCAATAGACAACACCAGAAGCGTCTTACCTGGACCAAGGGGAAAAAGAACTGGACTGTTGCTCAGTGGTCCAAGGTGGTCTTTTCAGAATAAAGTAACTTTTACATTTCGTTTGGAAATCAAGGTCCCAGAGTCTGGAGGAAGAGTGGAGAGGCCACAACCCAAGCTGCTGGAGGTCTAGTGTGAAGTTTCCACAATCAGTGATGGTTTGGGGAGCCATGTCATCTGCTGGTGTAGGTCCACTGTGTTTTATCAAGACCAAAGTCAGCGCAGTCGTCTACCAGGAAATTTTAGAGCACTTCATGCTTCTCTCTGTGGACAAGCTTTTTGGAGATGTAAATTTCATTCTCCAGCAGGACTTGGCACCTGTCCACACTGCCAAAAGTAGCAATACCTGGTTTACAAACAACAGTATCACTGTGCTTGATTGGCAGCAAACTCACCTGACCTTAACTCCATAGAGAATCTATGGGGTATTGTCAACAGGAAGATGAGAGACACCAGACCCAACAATGCAGACGAGCTGAAGGCTGCTATCAAAGCAACCTGGGCTTCCATAACCCCTCAGCAGTGCCACAGGCTGATCAACTCCATGTCACTCCGCATTGATGCAGTAATTGATGCAAAAGGAGCCCCGACCAAGTATTGAGTGCATTTACTGAACATAAATTTCAGTCCGCCAACATTTTAAAATCTTCAAGCTGGTGTTATAAAGTATTCTAATTTATTGAGATAATGACTTTTGTGTTTTCATTGGCTGTAAGCCATAATCGTCAACATTAACAGAAATAAACACTTGGAACAGATCACTCTGTTTATAATGACTCTATATATGAATTTCACCTTTTGTATTGAAATAAATTAACTTTTTGATGATATTCAAATTTTGTGAGAAGCACTTGTATCTCCCTCTGCTTCTGTCACTGTGGGGGAGGGGCACACGGGTTATCAAAGACAGCACAGCTCATTAACTTAGCTGTACTGTACAGCCGGGGAGTGGAGCACACAAACAAAGCTAACACTGATTGGTCCCAGCACAGCCAATCAGTATTAGTCTTATCAAGAGCTGCACCGCTCTCCCTGCTTGTTCTCTCAAGGGAAGAGCGGTGGCATAAAAGGCCATCAGGGTGCAAGAGCGCTGTTACCTAGTGAGCCGCAGTCTGCACCAGGCGAGCATGTCATCAATGACGTGGGCACTGCTCTTGGGTTGTCCATGTCTGGGAGGAGCCGCAAGTAGTGGCATACACGCTGGGAGGAGACGTGATGTACTGGTCGTGGCTCCTCCTAAAGTTATACAACCTGGGAGTGCAGTGCACACGTCACTGATAACAGCGCTATTGTGCCCTGATGGACAATCAGGGAGAGCGGTCAGTATGGGCATCGCTGGCACATGACTTATGTTCACTGTGCCAGCAGATCTTAGTCCCTGGACCCACAGGAAAATCCTCCTGATTGCCAGTCCGACACTGTTGGTGACCACTGTCCTGGAGGAATAGGCTTGTCCTCACATGTTCCTACTCTTCCAGCACTGAACCCAGAGTACAATCCTCAATATTAGAATTGCAGCAGCAAGAAAGGACAATCGTGTTACTGATCTGCAAATGATGGAAAATGGAAACTAAATTTTCAAAACATCTTGATTTATTCAATATGGAGTATGAACCCCACGCCTGGTCTGCTATCAGTGAGGTTATTAAAGGGAACCTGTCACCGCCAAAATCGAAGGTGAGCTAAGCCCACCGGCATCAGGTGTTGGCAATGCTGTAGATAAGCCGCCCCCCCCCCCCCCCCGATGTATCCTGAAAGATGAGAAAAAGAGGTTAGATTATACTCACCCAGGGGCGGTCCCGCTGTGGTCTGATCGATGGGCGTCGCAGTCCGGGCCTCCCATCTTATGATGACGTCCTCTTCTTGTCTTCACGCTGCGGCTCCGGCACAGGCGTACTTTGTCTGTCCTGTTGAGCAAAGTACTTCAGTGCGCAGGCGCCAGGAAAGGTCAGAGAGGCCCAGCACCTGCGCACTGCAGTACTTTGCTCTGCCCTCAACAGGGCAAAGTACGACTGCGCCGGAGCCGCAGCGTGAAGACAAGAAGAGAACGTCATCCTATGAAGATGGGAGGCCCCGGACTGCGACGCCCATCGTACCGGACCGCCCCTGGGTGAGTATAATCTAACCTCTTTTTCTCATCTTTCAGGTTACATCGGGGGCTTATCTACAGCATTACAGAATGCTATAGATAAGCCCCTGATGCCGGAGGGCTTAGCTCACCTTCGATTTTGGGGGTGACAGGTTCCCTTTAATGGTTGTCTGAGGGATGTTCTGCCACGCCACTCTGAATGCACTTGGGTAAATCATCAAGATCCTCTGCTGGCGGCTCCCTATGTAATTGCTGACCGGTGCCGTCCCAGATGAGCTCGACGGGAGACAAGTCCAGACACGCTGCAGCCGCAGTAGGAGGTATTGTTATCCATAAATATTCCAAAATGGTCCTGGTAACCGCTGCAGCTCATCATGCACAAATCCTGACCTCGCAGCGCTCCACTGCTGGGAAAGGATAAGTTATGAGACTTGGGCCTCTTTCATATTTCCGTCGGGCTGACGGACGTTGAAAATTTTGTGCGGATTCCACTGCGGTTTTCTATTATGGGGAAAGAATTGACATGCTGCGGAATGTGAACGGCTTCGTTTCCGCGCGGTTTTGTCCGCAGCAGTTTCCCATGAGTTTACAGTTCAATGTGAACCTATGGGAAACAAAGAACGCTGTGCACATGCTGCAGAAAAACTGCACGGAAACGCAGCGGTTTACATTCCGCAGCATGTCACTTTTTTCTGCTGATTCCGCAGCGGTTTTACAACTGCTCCAATAGAAATCCGCAGTTGTAAAACCGCAGAAAAAGCGTGGTAAATCCGCAGCAGTTTTGCACTGCGGATTTATCAAATGTGCTGTGGAAAAATCCGCAGTGGACCAGAATACGTGTGCACATAGCCTAAAAGCGGAATCCAGTTAAAAACAATCCCCCCCCCCAAAAAAAAAATAAAAAAAACTAAAAAACAAAACCTCAGACTCAGGGAAATAAATAAAAGTTATGGCTTTTTGAGTGAAGGCAAAAAAAAAGAAGAAAAACGATCTTACGGAAGGGGTTAACGGCTCCGGTAATGGGGGGGGGGGGACGCTGAGCGCTGACAGGTTGCTATGGGCGACAAAGTTTCATAGCTCTGATAATGCCGGTGTCCGGCTGAGGTGAGGGCATGCTGGGAGTTGTAGTTACACTGTATCGGTAAGTGGCGGCCCCCGTGTGTACAGTGCGGGAGCCTTCGCTCTCCGTCCACTCTGTCGCCCGCCGGATGCACGCTGTGACGTCATGACGCGGGGGCTCGGGGCGGCGTGACGCGCGGCTTCAGCGTCAGAGGAGTCGGGGCCGCGGTGCTGCGCAGTTCAGGGTACGTGACCGGTTGTCCGCTCTGTAGTGTCACTATGGCGGCTGTGTACGGTGCTCTCCCCGCACATGTACGTGTGCTCGGTGCTGCCCTGTGAGGGCTGCTCCCCGGGGGTCTCCATACAGTTGGGTGACCGCCCCCTGGTGGCAGCCTCCAGCTAATGGCAGCAGGTGAATAGCGTTTATAGCGGTTTCCACTTTGCACCATCTGTGCCCTCAGGTGCGTCTCCCCCATGAGCTCAGTGGGGTCTCCTGGGGTCCGCTTCTGTTGCTGCTTTAAGGGTATGTTCACACGTTCAGGATTTCCATCCTTTTTTTTTCCTGACTGTTTTTTAAAAAACTGCAGCTCTTGGCAGAAAACGCAGGTCCTTTTTTTGGTCCTTTTTTGGTCCGTTTTTTGATGCGTTTTTTGATGCGTTTTTTTGATGCAGTTTTCTAGCCAGAGTCTGTGTGTTTTCTAGGAATTTTTTTAGGGTTAAAATGGCTGAAAATACCCTAACCCTAACCCTACCCCTACCCCTAACCCTACCCCTACCCCTAACCCTAACCCTACCCCTACCCCTAACCCTACCCCTAACCCTAACCCTACCCCTAACCCTAACCCTACCCCTAACCCTAACCCTACCCCTAACCCTACCCCTAACCCTAACCCTACCCCTAACCCTAACCCTACCCCTAACCCTACCCCTACCCCTATTCTAACCTTAGTGAAAAAAAAAAAAAAAATTCTTTATTTTTTTTATTGTCCCTACCTATGGGGGTGACAAAGGGGGGGGGGTGTCATTTACTATTTTTTTATTTTGATCACTGAGATAGGTTATATCTCAGTGATCAAAATGCACTTTGGAACGAATCTGCCGGCCGGCAGATTCGGCGGGCGCACTGCGCATGCGCCCGCCATTTTGCAAGATGGCGGCGCCCAGGGAGAAGACGGCCGGACGGACACCGGGACGCCGGGTGAGTATAAGGGGGGGAGATTAGGGCACGGGGGGGGCATCGGAGCACTGGGGGGGGGCATCGGAGCACTGGGGGGGGGCATCGGAGCACGGGGGGGCGGGATCGGAACACGGGGGGGGCAGCCACACTCCGCCCACGCACTTCCGCCCGCTCCCCGCACTTCCTGCTGCAGCGGTTCTGCACATCAAACCGCAGTAAAACCCGCAGATATATTTTTGATCTGCGGGTTTTACTGCGGTTTGGACCTCACAATGGAGGTCTATGGGTGCAGAACCGCTGCGGCTCCGGAAAAAGAATTGACATGCTCCTTCTTTTTTCCGGGAGCTATTCAGCGCGTCTTTTTTTTAACAATTTCCGGACCATGTGCACAGTGTGTCCTGTTTTCCATAGGGTACAGTGTACTGTACCCTGCATGGAAAACAGCTGCGGAACCGCAGCGGCAAAACCGCCGCGGTTCCGCGGTAAAAAACGCACTGTGTGAACATGGCCTAAGGCTGTGTTCACATTACGTTTTACCCTACGGTCAGTGTCTCCATTATGGGTGTATGTGCTGCCGGAGCCATAGACTATAGTGCTGCAGATGGAGTCGCTGTGCGCTTTATTTCCAGCCTTAGGCTATGTGCACACGTGGAATGGTCCACTACGGATTTTTCCGCAGCGGATTTGATAAATCTGCATTGAAATACCGCTGCGGTTTTTACTGCGGATTTATCACGTTTTCTATTGAGGAGTCACATCTGCAGTTTTCTATTGGAGCAGATGTAAAAACGCTGCGGATTCCGCACAAAGAATTGACATGCTGCTCAAAATAAAACGCGTTCCCGTGCATTTTTTTCCGCAGCATGGGTACAGCGTTTTTGGTTTCCCATAGGTTTACATTCTACTGTAAACTCATGGGAAACTGCTGCGGATCCGCAGCAAAATCCGCATGGTGTGCACAGAGCCTTATAGGCATATTTGAGGCAAGATGTAGCCGACTGCATCAATTAGGCATATACTGCTGATAATGACGCACGAGCGGACACACCGACAACGCCTGCATCGTTGGCCGACTGACCGCAGCCATATCACGTCGCCGGAGCTGTGCGCTATGAAGCTGAGCCGTTCCAGCCGACACCGGTCAGACATTGATGCCCCATCCTAAGGATTGACCCATCAATATTAAAGTCCCCGACAACCCCTCTAATACATTTATTCAAAGCTTTGTACCACTCAAATAGACAATATATAAATCAAAAAATTTTTTCAATGATTTTTTCATATCCCCCTGCAGCTCATGCCTCCTTGTCTTGCTCCTTGAAACTTGACACGTGTAAAGAAAAGTTGCCATTTTTCTTTTGCACACGGTTGTATCACATCACACAGCGATTACGGCGGTGACTGTAATTATTCGCTTTTACATCGGGTGCTCAGATCATTAGTAAAATTGCAAATATGACACTGTGAAATCAAAGTGTTGCAAAAAAAAAAAAAAACTTCTCTAAAAACAAGAATTTCCAGAAGCCTTTTTTTTTTCATTGGAAAATGTCACAAAAAACTGTGTGTGAGCATAGCCTAAGTCACCGGGTCCGCCTGTGCCTCCAGATAGCGGAGCAGAGCTGGACCTGCCACAGTTGGCATGTGCCAGCTTGGTGCGGGAGGTGAATTAGACGGGTGAAGGCTGCAATTCTTGTTCAGATGAGCATTGGTCCTTATAAAAAAAAAAAAAAAAAATCGCTCATGTTCACTGGCGCACACTGGTTATTATTGGATCAGCGTGCGCACAGACAGCACACTGACCAATTGGTATTCATCTAAATCAGCTCTTGGGTAGGACCTGGATCTGAACCTTGGCACATCTGCACATTAGTGATGAGCGGGCGTGCACGGATACGGTATTAACTGAGCATGTGCGAGTGCTAATGTAGCATCTTCGGCGTGGCTGTTCGACAACCGCAACACATGCAGGGATTACCGTATTTTGCGGATTATAAAACGCACCCCAAATTTTGAGGAGAATAGGGGAAAAAATCTTTTTTTTAATAAAATGGTTTAGCTTGCAAAAAATAAGACTGAGAGGAGACTTAATATCTGTCTACAAATATCTCAAGGGCTGTCACATTGTAGAAGGATCATCTTTATTCTCATTCGCACAAGGAAAGACTAGAAGCAATGGGATAAAACTGAATGGGAGGAGACACAGATTAGATATTAGAAAAAACTTTTTGACAGTGAGGGTGGTCAATGAGTGGAACAGGCTGCCACGAGAGGTGGTGAGTAGGCTTGAGCGAAAAGGTAAGAGTCGCTCAACCCTAGTGGTGAGTTCTCCTTCAATGGAAGTCTTCAAACAGAGGCTGGACAGACATCTGGCTGAGATGGTTTAGTGAATCCTGCTTTGAGCAGGGGGTTGGACGAGATGACCCATGAGATCCCTTCCAACTCTACCATGCTATAATTCTATGGTGGTGCTTCTTATAATCCCTGCGCCTTATTGCTTACCTGGGGTGGTGGCTGCAGTGAAGCGAGGTCCCAGGGTCGCTACTGGAGCAGCGCTGAGATCTCATCTCCCAAGATCTTGGTGCCGAGATCTCCATCTGCGCATGCACCGCCCCCAGCAGCCATTTTCCCGGAGTCCACCACATAGGAAACCATACAATTGAGGGGGCTCTGGGCTTTCACAAAATGTTGGCAGAGCCCCCGTACCACCGAACACCTGCACGCCGTGCATCCAAACACCCCCTCATCCCGGCCTGCAGCAATGCTCCGCTCTTGTCTCCTCCAGCAGCGACCCTGGGACCCTGCTTTACCACCGCCAGTAGAATATAGCCACATTATATGACACACCCATTTCCCCCCAAAATTTTGGGGAAAAAAGTGCGTCTTATATACAGTACCTGTTTGTTAGACAATCCTTGCATGTGGTGCGCTGTCGCATAGCCACATGACATGCAGCCGCGTGGACTCGGACATAGTATCCGAGCACACCGAAGACACTATTAGCACTCGAGCATGCTCGCTCATCACTAACGCACACATCTCTAAGGCTGGGATTCTTGACCCCCATCCCTTTGTGTTTTTTGTTTTTTTTTGGAACTTCAAATTAGGGGAGGAATTTGCGGAGAGAGTGATAGAAGTGAGTAGAGACACGTACATGCGCTCAGCCACTTCCATCGATGCCCACAGTGGGAGAGGTGTACAAAGTGTGTGGAGCCGCACATTTGTTCTTCCTTTTGCTGCTGTTGATTTGCCAGGAAATAACTGATCTTCCTCTTCTTGTCCTGGAGTTGCACTTTGCAGGGTCTTTCGCAATCTGCTTATGAACTGCCAGTCTGACAGAGAAGTGTGAATTTGTTGGTGGGGCTCCTGGTGACTAATGTCATTTGTTGATGAGAATAGTTTTTTTTTTTCACACGTACAGTAAAATACGTTGTTTTTCGCTCTCACGTTATTACATGTGGATCGACGTCTTCTGCCTGGAACGGCATTACTAGTGTAAATTGGGCCTTTGTGTGCCAGGGTTCGCTCCGGGAATATGACCATGAGCTCAGGACACGGACAGAACATTGCATGTGTGCCAGCTGTACGGTGACTGGTGCCAAATTTGTCATGCGATGGGGAGCATTATGCTAAATTTGCTAATTTTGACTGAAAAATGAAAAAAAATTATGGCTCTGGGAAGAAGGTGAGCAAAAAACGAAAATGCAAAAAAAAAAAAAATACCTCCGAGGGTTAAAATCAGTTCACAGCTTTCCTGGTGGTTAAAATGGGGGACCCCCCAAAGAAAAAAAATGACGTAGGGTCCTCTTATATTTAATAACCAGCAGAGGCTAGGCAGATGAAGTCCTTTATTTGAAAGAATAGCACAGACTCCTTAAGGCTATGCGCACACGTTGCGGATTAGGCTTAGGAATTTCTGTGCGGATTCTGCCTCTCCTGGCAGAAAACGCACCTGCGGATTTGTCGCGTTTTTTGTGCGGTTCTGCAGCGTTTTGTGTGCGTTTTTGCTGCGGTTTCCTTGCGGATTTGCTGCGTTTTTTTTTACCCCTGCGGTTTTCTATAATGGAATGGGTACAAAAACGCTGCAGATTCACAAAAAAGAAGTGACATGCTACTTTTAAACCGCAGCGTTGCCGCAGCGGATTTTCCGCAAAGTGTGCACAGCATTTTTTTTTTCTCATTGATTTACATTGTACTGTAAATCCATTGCGGATCTGCAGCATTTCTGCAGAGAATCCGCAACGTGTGCACATACCCTTATTGAATGTAAATTAAACCATACTCTGGTCAACGCCTAATCCACTGAAGCCAGCATCTCCTGTAGATGAATTAAAATAATAAACAACAATACTCCTCACCTGTCCGTAGTGAAGAGATGATCCATAATGTCCCACAATGATCCTGATGTGACTGTTCCCAAAGATATTGCAAAACAATGGGGAGACAAAGAGCGCAATAGGGTCTTATCCACGTTACACAGAGGAGAATATACACCAAATTTGCTCACCTGGTTAGGATGAGATCAGAGCATATCGATAGCGGCTGCGGCAGATCCACAGGTCTTCACCGACCAGAGAAAATAATGTCTTTAAAGGGAGATTTGTAGTTAAAATTCTGCGCTGCCGCTAAGATGAATTTCCTAAAGTTCATCTTAGCGGCAGCGCAGAATTTTAACTACAAATCTCCCTTTTAGACATTATGTTCTCAAAGATGGCAGGCTCTGTTGTCACCGCAGCTCAGCGCACACACTGCAGGCGTGATTACATGCTCCTGTCGGTGTGTCAACAGCTGCGGGGTAGAGCAGTCACGTCAGCTGATGTGACTGCTGTAGAAGTGATCTGAATTGTCGCAGGACATTATGGATGACGTGGATTACGGTGGATAGATGTGGGATATGGTGATTTATTTTTCTCTTTTCCAGGTTAAATGGGCATCGGGGATTAGGCGTTAAGGTGTGTATATAATAATAATAATCATTTTATATAGCGCGAACATATTCCGCAGCTCTTTACAGTTTGCACACATTATCGTTGCTGTCCCCGTTTGGGGCTCACAATCTAAATTCCCTATCAGTATGTCTTTGGATATGATTTTTTTTATTTGTGATATTTTTTTATAGGAGACAAAGGGCTTCAGAGGTTAGGAGTAAATTGAGTATACACTGTTTTTTTTATTTTTATGTCAATATTTTTCTGCTTTTTTTTTTTTTTTTTTTTACTTTTAGCGCAGACACTGGCTGATGACTACGCCCATCAGCCGCCGCCTCATCCCACTGTAATCAGTGACAGCAGGCGTCGGCTGATGGGAATAGTAGTCTTTCATCAACTGACGCCTGCTGACCCAGTAAGCTTGATAAAGGATATGATGGAGTAATGAAATTATTACATCTATATTTAAAAAGGTGTTACAAGTATTGATTTTTTTTATTTGATATTGATCATATATGATTAGGATGAGACTGTATTTAGAAAATCACGCAAAGAAATATGATGCTACGAAGATCCCAACTTGAATCCCTGAACAAATGTAACCAAGAATATAAGTAACACATATACATTTATTTTTTTAAATCTATCTATATATATAATTGTCTAAGGGTTTTTCCGTCTGTCTGTCTGTCTGTCCTGGAAATCCCGGCTCTCTGATTGGTCGAGGCCACTAGGCCTCGACCAATCAGCGACGGGCACAGCGACGATGATGTCATAAAAGGACGTAAACATCCCGCGTCTGGGCCGCGCTTAGTAACCCGATGTTTACCCTGGTTACCAGCGTAAAAGTGAAAAAAAACAACCACTACATACTTACCTACCGCTGTCTGTCCCCGGCGCTCAGCTTCTCTGCACTCCTCTGCTCTGGCTGTGAGCACAGCGGCCGGAAAGCAGAGCGGTGACGTCACCGCTCTGCTTTCCAGCTGACCGACCCTCACAGCCAGTACAGGAGGAGTGCAGAGCACAGCGCCGGGGACAGACAGCGGTAGGTAAGTATGTAGTGTTTGTTTTTTTTTACTTTTACGCTGGTAACCAGGGTAAACATCGGGTTACTAAGCGCGGCCCTGCGCTTAGTTACTCGATGTTTACCCTGGTTACCAGTGAAGACATCGCTGGATCGTTGTCACACACGCCGATCCAGCGATGTCCACGGGAGATCCAGCGACGAAATAAAGTTCTGGACTTTGTTCAGCGACCAACGATCTCCCAGCAGGGGCCTGATCGTTGGTCGCTGTCACACATAACGATTTCCTTAACGATATCGTTGCTACGTCACAAAAAGCAACGATATCGTTACCGATATCGTTATGTGTGAAGGTACCTTAAGGGTCTAATTGTCTGTCTCGGATATCAGCCAATCAGCGATATTAGTGCGGGATTTAAACACCACTGACAGCGCAACATACATACATACATACATATATACATTTTCTTGAATACCCGATGCGTTTGGATCGGGCCAACATCTAGTTATAACATATAGTCTTCCTGAAATCGCCCATCAAAATTTAGAATCTTACTCCTCAAAAACAAAATATCATCAAACATGAACTTGAGATATCAAATTAAGGCCTGTGCAATTCTGACAGTCTATTTTAATTCTAACCGGAGATATGATAAAAAATGTAAGATCATACAAGCCCAAAATTCAGTCTTTTTCAAAATTTTAGAAATCTGTAAGAAATTACCTAATAAAGATAAAAATTTTAAACTTATTATTTTTAATTCACTAAAGTATCACTTAAAAAAAACTCCAAAGAAAATAAATATCCTAAGATGTCAGGTAAAAATATCTATAATATAACGCTGGGAGCGTCACTCTGTCCGAAGCCTCTATAGACTGCGCAAGCGCCGGCGCAGTCTGGGCCTCACAGAGCGACGCTCCCGGGAGATCGCGGTGTGCGTTCACACTGAACGCACACCGCGATCTCCACCGCAGAAGCAGGGACCGCCAGGAGGGTGAGTATCGGCCTATATTCACCTGTCCCCGTTCCATCGCTGAGCGGCGCCATCTTCCTGGTCTTCGGCCTGTGACCTTCAGTTCAGAGGGCGCGATGACGCGCTTAATGCGCGCCGGCGCCGCCCTCTGACTTAACAGTCACAGCCAGGAGACCGGGAAGATGGCGGCGCTCAGCGATGGAACGCCGGACAGGTGAGTATAGTAAGTGCTGGGGGAGCCTGAGCTGGCGGCGATACCGGCACCTGACCCCCACAGCACGCCGGTGTCCCCGCCTGCTCAGGCCCCCCAGCACTCGGCGCCGAGCGGGTCAGAGGCAGTATGGGGACGCAGGATGGAGCAGCACATAAGGATGGGGACGCAGGATGGAGCATGAACATAAGGATGGGGACGCAGGATGCAGCATGAACATAAGGATGGGGACGCAGGATGCAGCATGAACATAAGGATGGGGACGCAGGATGCAGCATGAACATAAGGATGGGGACGCAGGATGCAGCAGCACATAAGGATGGGGACGCAGGATGCAGCATGAACATAAGGATGGGGACGCAGGATGGGAGCAGCACATAAGGATGGGGACGCAGGATGGAGCAGCACATAAGGATGGGGACGCAGGATGGAGCAGCACATAAGGATGGGGACGCAGGATGCAGCAGCACATAAGGATGGGGACGCAGGATGGAGCAGCACATAAGGATGGGGACGCAGGATGGAGCAGCACATAAGGATGGGGACGCAGGATGCAGCATGAACATAAGGATGGGGACGCAGGATGCAGCATGAACATAAGGATGGGGACGCAGGATGCAGCATGAACATAAGGATGGGGACGCAGGATGCAGCAGCACATAAGGATGGGGACGCAGGATGCAGCAGTACATAAGGATGGGGACGCAGGATGGAGCAGCGCATGACAGAATGGGGACGCATGATGGAGCAACGCATGAGAGGATGGGGATGCAGGATGGAGCAGCACATGACAGGATGGGGACGCAGGATGGGAGCAGCGCATCACAGGATGGGAGCAGCGCATCACAGGATGGGGACGCAGGATGGGAGCAGCGCATGACAGGATGGGGACGCAGGATGGGAGCAGCGCATGACAGGAAGGGGAACGCAGGATGGAGCAGCACATGACAGGATGGGGACGCAGGATGGAGCAGCACATAAGGATGGGGACGCAGGATGGAGCAGCACATAAGGATGGGGACGCAGGATGGAGCAGCACACAAGGATGGGGACGCAGGATGGGAGCAGCACATAAGGATGGGGACGCAGGATGGAGCAGCACATAAGGATGGGGACGCAGGATGGAGCAGCACATAAGGATGGGGACGCAGGATGCAACATGAACATAAGGATGGGGACGCAGGATGCAGCATGAACATAAGGATGGGGACGCAGGATGCAGCATGAACATAAGGATGGGGACGCAGGATGCAGCAGCACATAAGGATGGGGACGCAGGATGCAGCATGAACATATGGATGGGGACGCAGGATGGGAGCAGCACATAAGGATGGGGACGCAGGATGGAGCAGCACATAAGGATGGGGACGCAGGATGGAGCAGCACATACGGATGGGGACGCAGGATGGAGCAGCACATACGGATGGGGACGCAGGATGCAGCAGCACATAAGGATGGGGACGCAGGATGGAGCAGCACATAAGGATGGGGACGCAGGATGGAGCAGCGCATGACAGGATGGGGACGCATGATGGAGCAGCGCATGACAGGATGGGGACGCAGGATGGAGCAGCACATGACAGGATGGGGACGCAGGATGGGAGCAGCGCATCACAGGATGGGAGCAGCGCATCACAGGATGGGGACGCAGGATGGGAGCAGCGCATGACAGGATGGGGACGCAGGATGGGAGCAGCGCATGACAGGAAGGGGAACGCAGGATGGAGCAGCACATGACAGGATGGGGACGCAGGATGGAGCAGCGTATGACAGGATGGGGACGCAGGATGGAGCAGCACATGACAGGATGGGGACGCAGGATGGAGCAGCGCATGACAGGATGGGGACGCAGGATGGAGCATCACATACCAGGATGGAGACAATATACCAATATAAATGCTTGCCACCCGGGCGTAGAACGGGTTCAATAGCTAGTAATATATATTCAGATTTGTATCACTTGAAATGGAATGACACGGAATAGAAACTGTGTGGGAAATGCTCCCTATTGTAAATTAAACGTCCATCAAGCTGTGTTCTCGCTCTCCCCTGTCTATATTCCCTCCCAAGTTATCGTTGAGTAAAAAGTTTATTTTTGACTGGTGGTCTCCCTCATTGAACCTGGTCCTGGCCATTGAACACCATTGGTTACATGCAGTCTGAAAGGGCGTAACGCCCCCACAGCACAAGTCCACACACCCAGCCAAGACCACCACCTTTATGTAACGTGTCGGGGCGCAAGAGACGAGGATCTCGCTATCGGTCTGCGCCATGTTACACATACGAGAGCCAATAATGAGACGAGAGACTCGGTGTGACCTTCTGGTTGTTATCGATGTCCGGTTAATACCTGGTAACATAACATAGTAACATAGTTATTAAGGTTGAATGAAGACTATAAGTCCATCTAGTTCAACCCATAGCCTAACCTAACATGCCCTAACATGTTGATCCAGAGGAAGGCAAAAAAAAAACATGTGGCAAATAGTAAGCTCCACTTTGGGGAAAAAAATTCCTTCCCGACTCCACATACGGCAATCGGACTAGTTCCCTGGATCAACGCCCTATCAAGGAATCTAGTGTATATATCCTGTAACATTATACTTTTCAAGAAAGGCATCCAGTCCCCTCTTAAATTTAAGTAATGAATCGCTCATTACAACTCATACGGCAGAGAGTTCCATAGTCTCACTGCTCTAACAGTAAAGAACCCGCGTCTGTTATTATGCTTAAACCTTCTTTCCTCCAGACGTAGAGGATGCCCCCTTGTCCCTGTCTCAGGTCTATGATTAAAAAGATCATCAGAAAGGTCTTTGTACTGTCCACTCATATATTTATACATTAACATAAGATCACCCCTTAGTCTTCCTTTTTCCAAACTAAATAGCCCCAGGTGTAATAAACTATCTTGGTATTGCAGACCCCCCAGTCCTCTAATAACCTTGGTCGCTCTTCTCTACACCCGCTCCAGTTCAGCTATGTCTTTCTTATACACCGGAGACCAGAACTGTGCACAGTATTCTAAGTGTGGTCGAACTAGTGACTTGTATAGAGGTAAAATTATGTTCTCCTCATGAGCATCTATGCCTCTTTTAATGCATCCCATTATTTTATTTGCCTTTGTAGCAGCTGCCTGACACTGGCACTAAACGCGAGTTTGTCATCCACCCATACACCCAGGTCTTTTTCATTGACGGTTTTGCCTAGAGTTTTAGAATTAAGCACATAGTTATACATCTTATTACTTCTACCCAAGTGCATGACCTTACATTTATCCCCATTAAAGCTCATTTGCCATTTATCAGCCCAAGCTTCTAGTTTACATAAATCATCCTGTAATATAAAATTGTCCTCCTCTGTATTGATTACCCTGCAGAGTTTAGTGTCATCTGCAAATATTGAAATTCTGCTCTGAATGCCCCCTACAAGATCATTAATAAATATGTTAAAAAGAAGAGGGCTCAATACTGACCCCTGTGGTACCCCACTGCTAACCGCGACCCAGTCCGAGTGTGCACCATTAATAACCACCCTTTGTTTCCTATCCTTGAGCCAGCTCTCAACCCACTTGCACATATTTTCCCCTATCCCCATTATTCTCATTTTATGTATCAACCTTTTGTGTGGCACCGTATCAAAAGCTTTTGAAAAGTCCATATACACTACATCCACTGGGTTCCCTTGGTCCAGTCCGGAACTTACCTCTTCATAGAAACTGATGAGATTAGTCTGACAGGAACCCCGTAGTAAACCCGTGCTAATATTGGGTCATAAGGTTATTCCTCTTCAGATACTCCAGTATAGCATCCCTTAGAATGCCTTCCAGGATTTTACGCATAGTAGAGGTTAAGCTTACTGGCCTATAATTTCCGAGTTCAGTTTTTGTCCCCTTTTTGAATATTGGCACCACATTTGCTATACGCCAGTCCTGTGGTACAGACCCTGTTATTATGGAGTCTTTAAAGATTAAAAATAATGGTCTATCAATGACTGTACTTAATTCCTGCAGTACTCGAGGGTGTATCCCATCCGGGCCCGGAGATTTGTCAATTTTAGTGATTTTTAGACGCCGCCGTACTTCCTGCTGGGTTAAGCAGGTGACATTTAATGGGGAATTTTTATCACTAGTCATTTTGTCTGCCATGGAATTTTCTTGTGTAAAATACTGATGAAAAAAAGTCATTTAGCATATTGGCTTTTTCCTCATCCTCATCCAGCATTTCACCCAGACTATTTTAAAGGGAACCTGTCACCCCGAAAATCGCGGGTGAGGTAAGCCCACCGGAATCAGGGGCTTATCTACAGCATTTTGCAATGCTGTAGATAAGCCCCCGATGTTACCTGAAAAAGGAGAAAAAGACGTTAGATTATACTCACCCAGCCGCTGGTCCGGTCAGATGGGTTTCTCTGGTCCGCTGCGGCGCCTCCCATCTTCATTCCAAGACGTCCTCTTCTGATCTTCAGCCATGGCTCTGGCGCAGGCGTGCTTTGTCTGCCCTGTTGAGGGCAGAACAAAGTACTGCAGTGCGCAGGCGCCAGAAAGGTCAGAGAGGCCCGGCGCCTGCGCACTGCAGTACTTTGCTCTGCCCTCAACAGGGCAGACAAAGTACGCCTGTGCCGGAGCTGTGGCTGAAGATAAGAAGAGGACGTCTTGGAATGAAGATGGGAGGCGCCGCAGCAGACCAGAGACGCCCATCCGACCGGACCAGCAGCGGGACCGCCCCTGGGTGAGTATAATCTAACGTCTTTTTCTCCTTTTTCAGGTAACATCGGGGGCTTATCTACAGCATTACAGAATGCTGTAGATAAGCCCCTGATGCCGGTGGGCTTACCTCACCCGCGATTTTCGGGGTGACAAGTTCCCTTTAAAGGGGCCAGCACTATCATTTTTTAGTTTCTTACTATTTACGTAGTTAAAGAATATTTTGGGATTATTTTTACTCTCTCTGGCAATTAGTCTCTCTCAATCTTAGCTGCCTTGATTTGCTTTTTACAGAATTTATTTAATTTTCTGTATTTATTTAATGCCTCATCACTACCTACTTCCTTTCACTCTCTAAATGCTTTCTTTTTGTCACTTATTGCGCCCCTTACAGCTCTGTTTAGCCATATTGGTTTACTCCTATTTCTAGTACCGTATGTTTATTCCCGTACGGTATATACTGTGCACAGGTCCTATCCAGGATGCTAATACTGTAAACGTCTCCCATTTTCTTTGTGCATTTTTTTATCTCAGGATATCGTCTCAGTAAATTGCACCAAGATCATCTCTCATCCGTTGGAAATTTGCCCTCCTGAAGTTTAGTGTCCTTGTAACCCCTCTACAACACATCTTATTAAAGGATACATGAAAACTTATTATTTTGTGATCACTATTACCCAAGTGACCCCCAACCCTTATATTTGCTATGCGGTCTGGCCTGTTGGTTAATATTAGGTCTAGCAGTGCCCCCCTTCTTGTTGGGTAGGGTAGGCTTACATTTGCCCTGGGGGTGCCCACTGTTCTTCGCACTAGATCTAGCCATGCTGGATACCCTTATAGGCTTTTCAATGTTACCGTAATAGGAATTCATTTTTTGTTTTTTCCATGGTGTTTACCTCTAATGATGATGACAGCCGCGTCTCCTGCCCGTACGTCCGGCTGTGTCACTGGGTGTTGGGTGAAAGATTTTTACGAAATGTCTACGGCCAGAAATGTTGTGTAGCTGCTTATAGTGTATTTAAAGTGCAATTACCTAACTCTTTTGTGTCTCAGTTCCTATTGTACGCTAAACTGTTAGTATGAAGCAATGGTCGTGTTATTGTTGGAAACTCTGGCCAAGACTTGGGAAATATCATGTCTGCGGGATTCAATAGGAGGGTGTTTGATTTGTGGTATGACGTGAAGAAGACCTGTTCTCTCCAGTCATGTAATAGTACACAAGGCCGCGGAGTCGGAAAGTTAAGGGTCAAGTTCCGACTCTTACTAAATAAATATCAAAGTAATAAAGTATACAATATTTCTGACAGATGATATTTCTTTTCAGAGGGAATCTGACAGCAGATACATGCTGCCTGTATCAGACGCTGGCCATATAAATTTAGCTCTGAAACGCTGCGTCTTCTCCCTACCTTTCAGTATAGGGAACTATGTTTAAATCTAAAAATTAGCAACATATAAGGGACATTATGTAGTCAGTGTCTGATACATGCGACCCATGGATCAGGCAGCATGTCTCTGCTGTCAGGCTCCCTGTCAAGCGTACCTCCACTTTCACAAGAAAATTATTATATTGCAGGAGTATAATCATTTTTTTACAGCTGGAAGTTTGTGCTGCTGGTTGCACTAAAATATAGAGAGAGGCCTGTTCACCATCGTAGCCTATTTATCCCCGGAGCTCGGAGCAGCGTCACTGCCAGGGATGGAAACAGCCATAGTATTCTAAGAAAACAATCTAGAAAAATCTAGCTCAACGGTTACAAAATCTTCAACTTTATTGGTGAAGTTCTAAAAATCTCTTTACATCCAAATACTGTTCATCTTTACTCATGGCAAAAATGCCGTGTGCACCAGAAAAACGTTTTCGCTGATGGACAGTGATTCATGATTAGCCGTGCTGGCAAGACGACAGCTGTACACTACACAGATCATGTAACGCCAAGCCGGCAAGCCAGATACCATGCTGAGGAACCAAGAAGTACAGGAAATTCGTGCAGCTCCTGTACATGGCCAAAGAGCACTGACCTGGAGTAGGATTGTTCGAAGCGATCCGCTCATCTGTAGTTGGTAAGCAATCTTGAGGGGGTCTTTATTTTTTCTTTTAAACTCCCCATTGTTTTGTTACTCTGTTAAAGGGAATCTATCACCACACTTGGCCTCCTATCAGATACCTTATTGTTGATAAATCATCATTTATCACTTTATATAAATGACCTCTTCCAGTCTCTGGGGAGGATGGTGCCTGGAAGATAACTCTGCCTCCAGAGCTTATTTTACACGAAGGGGAGTTACCAGTGTGCTGTAACACTGGTAACAGAGCTGTGTGTGATTATACCATCTCACAGGCAAGGCAGGGTTGTAATATTGTTGCAATACAGTAGAGCTCAGAGAGAAGAAAAAACTGTGTCTGCAAGAAGTCAAAATTAATTTCTCCTATTCTGTGTTAGTTACTTTTCTTACAGCGGTAACTCCCCCTTCATGCAAAAGAAGCTCCGGAGGCAGAGTTATATTCTCCATGCAGTGTCCGAGATATATATATATATGTGGATTTCTCAAGACGTCTGGTCACAGATATCAAGATTTCACTTTGTTCAGCTTCCCATATAACCTCGTACATGTCCATATAGACTTCTTAGGGTGCAAACATTTTTAACATTGGAATGAGTAGGAGAAGCTTTGCATTGATATTGCAATATATTTTTTTTATATGAGAAACTGTCTCCTGGAACACTGACCGTAAAATCTGAAACACAGAGCAAACGCTAAAAATCAGAACGTTTTCTTTATGGTCACTAACGTCTGAATGAGGCCTTGCTTTACACTGTTTATAAAACTAGACTGACCTATTGTGCGAGTGAGATTTTACGAAGCATATTTATTTTGCTGCTACTGTAAAACTTTGCCATTTTTTTCCTGAAAATGTGGGAATATGTTGATGTCTGGAAGTCAAAGAAGTTGCCAACTACTTGGACCCCTCGCTTGGCTCCGATAAATAATAAAGCGTATACTCCCCTCCCGTACCGGCGCTGTTCCCACCGTGTCGGCAGTTGCTCTCACCATGGCTCTCGTGCTGGTGTTGTGACACGTGACCCCAGCACCCAATCAGCACTGGCGTCACTGACTCCGCCTTCAGACAAATCAAGCATACCGGCTATGTGCACACGTATGAAATGTGGTGCAGTTTCTGTGCAGTTTCTGTGCAGTACAATGTAAATCAATGTGAAAAAAAAGCTGTGCACATGGTGCAGAAAAATCTGCTGCAGAAACGCTGCAGAACTGCACAAAAGCAGTGACGTGCACTTCTTTGAAATCTGCAGCGTTTCTGCGCAGATTTTTCTGCACCATGTGCACAGCTTTTTTTTTCACATTGATTTACATTGTACTGTAAGGCTATGTTCACACCTTGCGTCGGGTCCCTGCGGGTTCTCCCGCAGCGGATTTGATAAATCTGCAGGGCAAAACAACTGCGGTTCTCCCTGCAGATTTATCGCGGTTTGTTCCGCGTTTTCCGCTGCGGGTTTCCGCCTATACTATTGATGCTGCATATGCAGCAATATGCAGCATCAATAGTAATGTTAAAAATAATAAAAATTGGTTATACTCACCCTCCGATGTCCGGATCTCCTGGGCGCTGCACCCGGCGGTCCGGTTCCAAAGATGCTGTGGGAGAAGGACCCTTCGTGACGTCACGGTCATGTGACCGCGACGTCACCGCAGGTCCTGGTCGCACAGCAACTCTGACCGGACGGCCGCGTGCAGCGCCCAGGAGCTCCGGACATCAGAGGGTGAGTATAATCAGATTTTTTATTTTTTAACCCCAAATATGGTTCCCAGGGCCTGGAGGAGAGTCTCCTCTCCTCCACCCCGGGTACCACCCGCACATTATCCGCTTACTTCCCGCAACGTGGGCACAGCCCCATGCGGGAAGTAAGCGGTTCAATGTATTCCTATGGGTGCAGAATCGCAGCGATTCTGCACAAAGAAGTGACATGCTGCGGGTTGTAAACCGCTGCGTTCCCGCGCGGTTTTTCCCGCAGCATGTGCACAGCGGTTTGCGGTTTCCATAGGGTTTACATGTTACTGTAAACGCTATGGAAACTGCTGCGGACCCGCAGCATCAAAATCGCGGCGGTTCCGCGGTAAAAACCGCTAAGTGTGAATATAGCCTAAATCACAGTGCAGTTCTGCTGCGTTTCTGCAGCAGAAAAATCTGCAGCAGTTCTGCACCAATTCTGCACTAAATCTGCATTGTGTGCACATACCCGAAGAGGAAGTCAGAGATCAGCTGCAGCCCGGACTTCCTCTTCATGATCAATTTGTCCGAAGGCGGAGACAGTGATGCCAGCGCTGATTCGGCGCCGTGGTCACGTGTCACAACACCGCACGAGAGCCCCCGCGAGAGCGACTGCTGATACTGCGGGAACGGCTCTGGCACTGGAGGAGAGTCTACGCTTTATTATTATTATTTTTTTTTATCGGCTCCAAACATTTTGATCAGGAAGTGGTTGTCCTAGTAGTGGGCAACCCCTTTAAAGTGACTTTCGTGGTTTATATGGTGACAATAAAATTGATTTATGTATCTAGAAACTGTCCCTGAGTTCATCTCTATCCAGTTATTGCATTTTCAATTCTTTATTTGTTTTTTTCCCAGTTTTCCAAAAACAGCTAAAATATTCCAATCAGTGGACCCAATGCGAATCATCAAAGCATGTCTATCTAATGACACGCTTAAAGGGCCACTGTCGCCCCCTCCAGCCGTTATAAACTAAAAGAGCCACCTTGTGCAGCAGTAATGCTGCATTCTAACAAAGTGGCTCTTTTAGTTTTTGTTGCATGTATTCCCAAAATAAAGCGTTTCATTGCTTCTCCAAAATACCTGTCTTTAGCCAGGGAGGCAGGTCCTCACCCCCCTGCTTGAAACGCCACACTGCCGTCACTCAAATCTTCAGGGGCTCAGGGCGCCGCCCCCTCCGCGATGTTTTCGCATGAAATCCGGCGCCTGCGCTGTGTAGTACTGTCTGGTGCAGGCGCAGTGAGCTCTGGCTGTCTGACGTCACAGCCAGGCTTGCAGACTGCGCCTGTGCGGCCACCCAGCCTATGAGTCCCAGCCCCGCACTGTGCATAATGCATAACACACTGCGGGGCTGGGATTCCCAAAGTGGGTGGCCGCACAGGCGCACTTCATTCCATATAATTTTATTTGACAGCCGCTGTAACTGTTAGGATGCTGCCTAGTGATGAGCGGGTGTACTCGGATAAGGTGTTACACGCTCGTGTGCTAACCGAGTGTCTTTGCCGTGCTTGAAAAATCTGTTTGAGTCCCCAAGGCTGCATGTCTCACGGCTCTTCGCATCCACAACACATGCAGGGATGGCCTGCACCGCACCTCAGACGTGCGCCAAAGGTCATGTGTGACCCTACCCTCTCACCTGCAGAACTGTGCAGCAATTATCGTTTATTAATGGATGCTGGCCAATTTGGGAAAGTCATTCAGTGTTTGGCAATTGTTTATTTTTAGTGATGAGCGAATATACTCGGTACTCGAGATTTCTCGAGCATGCTCGGGGGTCCTCCGAGTATTTTTTAGTGCTCGGAGATTTAGTTTTCCGTGCCGCAGCTGAATGATTTACATCTGTTAGCCAGCATAAGTACATGTGGGGATTCCCTAGCAACCAGGCAACCCCCACATGTACTTATGCTGGCTAACAGATGTAAATCATTCAGCTGCGGCAAGAAAAACTAAATCTCCAAGCACTAAAAAATACTCGGAGGACCCCCGAGCGTGCTCGAGAAATCTTGAGTAATGAGAATATTCGCTCATCACTATTTAAAAAGAAAAAAAAGTTTTTTTTCATTAGCATTATATAGCGCATGTAAAACAGTCTCAAAGAATGCGAGTCCAATGATAAATCCCAGATATGGAACCTACATGAATAATGAGATGAAAGTAACCTTTAGCTGTTGGTAGCCTATAGTGTATTCATCAGTCATCATCATGATTATTATCCCATAGAATGTAAGTCCGCAAGGACAGGGTCCTCTCCCCTCTGTACCAGTCTGTCACTGTAAACCTGTTTACTGTAAACGATATCTATAACCCTGTATGTAACCCCTTTCTCATGTACAGCACCATGGAATTAATGGTGCTATATAAATAAATAATAATTATTATTGGGGTCTTACCAGTTACTGCAGGGAACAGGGGACGTGCTGGGGTTAGTGAGACAAAGCATGTGGTCCTACAGATGATTGATTACGGGGGTCGGATCTGTTTGCCCTCACAGAAGGGTTTTCAATCCAATTTTCTTAGTCCTATATGGCCAATCATCTTGAGTTGAGCGGCTTTGCATTTACCGTATAACGTATTGAAAACCTGGGTGACAATTGTAAATGTGGGCTTTAATCTGAGCATATTGGCTTTGACCCAGCTTTCCCATACACTTTAGGGTATGTGCACACGTTAAGTTTTATTCGGTGCTGAAATTTCTGCACATAGCAGGAAAAATGCAGTATAAAATACTCATTTTTTTTGCATTTTGTAGACCTTTTTTACATGCCTTTCTGCTGCACTCTGCATCAAAAATGCTTGAAGAATTGACTTACGGCAGATTTAAATCTGCTCCAAATCTGCAAAGATAAAGTAAGCACTGTGTGCATGAGGATTCAGGACTCTCATTAACTTTGGAAATCCTTCAGGTTGTGTGACAAAACTGCACAGGAAAAATGCAAAAAAATAACGCAACATATGCACAGACCCTTAATGGAGGAATTGGCCGAGTAAGGTTTTGAATGAGTTGAAGTCATTGCTTTTTATATAATACTAGATGGTGGCCCGATTCTAACGCATCGGGTATTCTAGAATATGCATGTCCACGTAGTACATTGCACAGCCCACGTACTATATTGCCCAGCCACGTAGTATATTGCCCAGTGACGTAGTACATTGCACAGCCCACGTAGTATATTGCACAGCCCATGTAGTATATGGCCCAGTGACGTAGTATATTGCCCAGCTACGTAGTATATTGCCCAGCCACATAGTATTCAGCACAGAGCCACGTAGTATATGGCCCAGTGACGTAGTATATTGCCCAGCTACGTAGTATATTGCCCAGCTACTTAGTATTCAGCACAGAGCCACGTAGTATATTGCCCAGTGACGTAGTATATTGCCCAGTGACGTAGTATATTGCCCAGTGACGTAGTATATTGCCCAGTGACGTAGTATATTGCCCAGTGACGTAGTATATTGCCAAGTGACGTAGTATATTGCCCAGCCACGTAGTATATTGCACAGCAACGTAGTATACAGCACAGACACGTAGTATACAGCACAGACACGTAGTATATAGCACAGACACGTAGTATACAGCACAGACACGTAGTATACAGCACAGACACGTAGTATATAGCACAGACACGTAGTATACAGCACAGACACGTAGTATACAGCACAGACACGTAGTATATTGCCCCGCTACGTAGTATATTGCCCAGCCACGTAGTATATTGGCCAGTCACGTAGTATATTGCCCAGCCACGTATGTAACAGGTTAAAAAATAAAAAAGAAACATATACTCACCTTCCGAGGGCCCCGTGTAGTCCTGAGGGTCCCTTGTAGTCCTGAGGGTCCCTTGTAGTCCTGTCGCCTGTGTGCGGTGCACGAGGCAGCTTCCGGTCCCAGGGTAGGTATGAGCGCAGGACCTGTGATGACGTCGCGGTCACATGACCGTGACGTCATGGCAGGTCCTTCTCGCATACCATCCTTGCCACCGGAACCTGCCGCTTGCATGGAGCGGTCACCGGAGCGTCGCGAGGAGCGGGAAAGGCGGCGGAAGGTGAGTATATAATGATTTTTTTATTTTTTTTAAATTATTTTTAACATTAGATCGTTTTACTATTGATGCTGCATACGCAGCATCAATAGTAAAACGTTGGTCACACATGGTTAATAGCTGCGTAACCGGAGTGCGTTACACCGCGCACCGGTAACGCTGCCATTAACCCTGTGTGAGGGCTGACTGGATGACTGGAGGGAAGTATGGAGTGGGCACTGACTGCGGGAAGGAAAGAGTGGCCATATTGCCGCCGGACTGTGGCCATCGCTGATTGGTCGAGGCAAAACGCCCACGACCAATCAGCAACTTGGATTACATGACAGACAGAGGCCGCGACCAATGAATATCCGTGACAGACGGAAGTGACCCTTAGAGAAATATATAGTAGATTTCCTTGTAAATGTATGTGCACCATGCCAGGTGTATGACACGTATAGATCTAAAATGCAGCAGATTGCGGAAATCTAGTGCAGTGTCCCTAAAAGTGCCCATTTCTGCAGCATCTCGGCCAGATCCCATCAAACCCATGCAGCGTCTTCTGCAGTGCAGCCCTCGGCCATCGCTCCCTGCTGCCCAGATTGCACCCAATATTTCTGCAAACTTTCCTGTTGTGAAATGAAGGCATTTCTGTAGGGGTATTCCTTTTTGCCTGGTAGTTCCTGGGTCATCACATCCACCTGCAGTCCTGCTGTTTGGAGACTGTGGAGATAATGGAAACCACCCATTGAGGACTCCTTGGAGCAGAGAGGCAGCATGGCACTGACACATCCTCTGCGCCTTGTGCCAGTGTCTCCTCAGTAGTTTCCCTGTCTGGTGGATCCCCCTCCAGCTCCATGCCTCCTCTCTTTCTGCATAGTAACTCCCACCATCATCACTCCCCTCCTCACGTGTGTCACAGGGCTGTAGCTGGGATTTTGCCAGAGCTATGCATGCAGATAAGCGTCTGTTTCAGAACAACCTCTCCATTGTGATGGTGAAATAAAAGCGCTGCACGTCCCGGATTTCATTCTCACACCGTCCTGGTGCTGCCGGAGGAGCCATGCCTCTCGGAAGACAAGTCATGAATATTTTATTGATTTGCTTGTGACTGTTTCTGGTTGGGAGCATGCTGGGGGTGGTTGTCATTCCGCATCGATGCCTTCTTGCTAGGTTTTAATGTTTTATTTTATTTTAATTTTTTTCCCCCTACAGATGCAGTTCATGTTACTCTTCAGCCGTCAGGGGAAGCTGCGGCTCCAGAAGTGGTACGTGCCCCTATCTGACAAGGAGAAGAAGAAGATCACCAGGGAGTTGGTCCAGACTGTATTAGCCAGAAAACCGAAAATGTGCAGCTTCCTGGAATGGAGAGACCTGAAGATTGTCTACAAAAGGTGGATCCCACTCCCCTCCTCCTCCCTCCTCATCCCTGACATGAGCCCCATGGATGCAGACATCTGCGTTGGGCCCGTAGGACATGTTAATTAACTAGCAGCCCCCCCTTCTTACAGGCCACGGTGTCTCGTTATCCGTGGGATTTGGTGCAAACGCCTTTGAGCTCATTCATCCACGTACATGTTTTCCGCCTGCGTTGTATTTAATATGTAGCTTACTGGGAAATGTCACTCAGCTGGAGCCCCCTGAGGCTTCCCGTGAATGCCAGATATTGATTGGTGAACTTTTTGATATTCATATATTGTTTGCCTTTAATTCAGTCTTAGTTTTTTTTTTTATTAATTCAGTGGAATAATTTGCTTTTGAAAAACCTTTTGGAGATATGGCAAGAATTTAGGCTAACACATTGCTAGTAGGAAAGTCCTCAGATGTCACCAGTGGAAATGTGTCCTACTGGCCTGTGTGACATCTGAGGCGAGAAGCTGAGGACCACAGATGATTTTACTGCAGAGCTTTGCGATACTTTGTTATAATGTTTTTCACTCCAAAAGTGAGAGTGTGTGTATATATATATATATATATCTCTCTCTAAATTCGAATCTTGTGCTCCTATTAGTGTGTGTGGTGGTATCGTAATTGCTCTGTTATAGAACACTACCGGTTTAGATATTTCCTTCAATGTTTTATGGAGGCAGGTGTTTCAGTATCTTACGTTGACTATTATTGGGAGGCTGTGCGTGTTTGCCCCCCAGTTCTCCCCGGAGAATAGGGACCTCTTGTTCTTGGGCTTCAGATCCCTTCTATGTATACATTTAGTCAAAACCCCAAATGATCCCAATAATTATCCTCATAGGTTGTAAGTGATTTGAAGGCAACTGTTCTAATACCTGATTATAGCTAAATATTGGTCAAAATGAATCTGTCAATATTAGAAAAATATACCGCAAAATATAATTAATCAAATAACCACTTTGCTGTTCTGTTAGATCCCCCAGCGGGAGGCTGCGATGCTCCTCACTGGGTTTTGATCATGACATGCGCGACTGCCCAGGTGAGCGCTGCTGCAGTCAGTGGCGATTGCGGTTTCCTGGGGGACATGTCAGTATTGCAGCGGAGTACACAAAGACCGGCAGGGCACACCCACACTGACCTCCTTTTTCCTTCTCCTTGCTTCAGTTTTTTAAATTTTTTAATGTAAAATAATCTTTTAAAGGGGTTGGTTTGGCTGAATTTAATCTAGTATGAGTCCTCATATATTGCTATAAAGGCAACATTTTCGATAATCTGAAGTCACGGATAGACATGAAATCACAGATCCTGTCACTGTGACAGTAATTCTCAGGAACTCTGTCTTTGCCGTGAAAACCGTCAATCTAAAATTACATTAAGTGACCTCCCCGGGTCACCGAAATTCATAGCATCTGCCCCTATATTTCTGAGCATAATGTCTTCTCACACCGGAGTCTGTGTTTTATTACATTTGGCCCCCGCACATTATACAAGGTCTTCTTTATGGAGCGGTTTTATCTTTACCTGTTTGAGTCGGAAGTGTCGTGACGGCGGCACAATGGATGTGAATCGGTGCCATAAAGATGTGGAGAGACTTGTGGCTTTGCTTTTAAGTTTTACAGAATATGAATTACCCATGTAAGAATTACAGACATTTTTACACAGTCCCTCTATTTTCAGAGGCTCAAAATTAATTGGACAAACAAACATTATCACTTTTAAAGATGGTGTGAATTGATTCGCATGACATGGGCCAATGACCGCCGGACGGAAGCCCTGGGAATCGTTTCCTCCTTGCCAGCATCCATGGCCCTTCTTTTACGTAGCCAGCCGAGCGTGACTTTACATGTGTGTCACGTCGCTACACTGACATCACACCGGGCCGGCTAATAAAAAAATAAGCCAGTGGTGTGGTGTGGTAAGAGGCGGTTTGCATAGGTCCCATCCGACGGCTATAGACTACTGACGTGGCCACAGGACCAGATCCTGCCAATCGATTTGCATCATCTCTACTTGAATACAAATACTTTGGTTTTGATGTTGATCAATTCTATAAAACCCAGAATTTCCATCCTTGAGACACTTTGCTGGGCTTTCGCTGTCGACGTCATCAGAGGCTTCTTGTTTGTGTGTTTATCTGCCTTCAGCTTGAGCTTTTCACTTGGTGAAGACCAATCAGTTTGATCACAGACTCACCCATTAAAGAACAGAAGCTGTTGGGTTGTTTTTGCAGTATGTTTTTGGTTATCTGTACTGTGAAGCGGTGCTGCATTTAGTTAAACGAATAGCTCTATAGATTCCAGCTATACATGCCCATGCCACTACACCGCCTCTACCATGTGCCTAATGCATCAGTTATGCTCCTCAATGTTGCCTGTGGTCGCATCTTGATATTCATAGAGGCAGTTCTTGATTGTAGACTGACATTGGTACGTCCACCCCTAAGGCTACTTTCACACTAGCGTCGGTATGGGCCCGTCGCAATTCGTCGGGCCGACGTACCGACGCATACTGTAAAATAAAATCACAATGGGGGCAGCGGATGCAGTTTTTCAACACATCCGCTGCCCCATTGTAAGGTCCGGGGAGGAGGGGGCGGAGTTCCGGCCGCGCATGCGCGGTCGGAAAAAGCAGAACCGACATGCAACGTTTTTTTTGTCCCAACAGAAAAAACACAACGCATCCGTCGCAATGTGTCGCTAATGAAAGTCTATGAAGAAAAAACGCATCCTGCGGGCAACTTTGCAGGATGCGTTTTTTCTCCTAAACGACACATTGCGACGGAGGCCAAACGACGCTAGTGTGAAAGTAGCCTAAATTAGTATTCTTGACTTGACTAGATGTTGTAAAGAGGTTTTTTTTTTTTAGACCATGCATGTAAAGAATCGGTTACTCTGTCCCAATTGTACAGAGGCATTATACTGCCTCTGTACAAATCCCTAGTTAGACCGCACATGGAGTACTGTGTCCAGTTTTGGGCACCGGTGCTCAGGAAGGATATAATGGAACTAGAGAGAGTACAAAGGAGGGCAACAAAATTAATAAAGGGGATGGGAGAACTACAATACCCGATAGATTAGCGAAATTAGGATTATTTAGTCTAGAAAAAAGACGACTGAGGGGCGATCTAATAACCATGTATAAGTATATAAGGGGACAATACAAATATCTCGCTGAGGATCTGTTTATACCAAGGAAGGTGACGGGCACAAGGGGGCATTCTTTGCGTCTGGAGGAGAGAAGGTTTTTCCACCAACATAGAAGAGGATTCTTTACTGTTAGGGCAGTGAGAATCTGGAATTGCTTGCCTGAGGAGGTGGTGATGGCGAACTCAGTCGAGGGGTTCAAGAGAGGCCTGGATGTCTTCCTGGAGCAGAACAATATTGTATCATACAATTATTAGGTTCTGTAGAAGGACGTAGATCTGGGGATTTATTATGATGGAATATAGGCTGAACTGGATGGACAAATGTCTTTTTCCGGCCTTACTAACTATGTTACTATGTAATTATGGGGAAAGAGCAATTTCTAAGAACATTTGTCTCCTGATTATTGGCGTGTCTAAACAGCCTGCCAATCACCCGCTGAGCAAGCAGAGGACACATTTTTGTCGGGTGAAAGGAGTTTTAAGCTTGTTTAAAAATAATTGTGGTCTGCAGCACATTGTGCAGTGCAAGCAGGAGATGTGCTGCCGAGAACATGATGTTCTACCCACAGAGCAATTGTGTCAAAGAACCACACCAGCGTTTTTTTCTATTGCACCTCTGGAGTGGTACTTTAAGGCCAGTGTCCCACTTGCAACTTCAATGCGAGAAACTCGCGCCTCAATACCTGGCACTGCCGCCCGCGGTTCGGACCGGAGCGTTCTGCCGCATAGAAATTCATGCAGCCGCTGACTCCGGTGCCTAGTGCCGGGTACTGAGGCGAGAGACTCGCATTGCAGTTGCAGTGGGACACCGGAATAAATGTAATTCCCTTGCCCCCTGTCTCATACTCACCTGCTGCCGCCTTCATCCTTTTTCCAGCATTGCTCTCATCGGTCTCTGACGAAAAGTGACCTTCCGGCAGCCCCAGTTTTTCATGGAGTGTGCCGGATGTCTCTTTTCAATGCATCTCTATGAGAGTTTTGTTCTGGCACCCTTAGAGTTGCATTGAGCTTTTGATGTAACTCCTGACTTTCGGCCGGTCAGACGATGTCGGTAAAAGATGGCGCCGCGGGACTGGAGCACCGTTGGTAAAAGATGAAGCCGCTCGAAGGTGAGTAAAAGAACGGGGCTTACATATAAAGCGCCACTCCACCACTGGAAAAAAACCTAAATCGCTGGAGTGGTGCTTTAACACTCGAATGAAAGTGAAGTCAGCCTTTCTTAAGAAGCTAATACGGTAACTTACTTCTGATCGGCTTCTATGCAACCAATCGGCCGTTGTTTATTGGCCGCAGGTCGGCCAGGGTGATTGTAATTTTGTTGTCTCCTATGATTTTTCAGGTCTTTGCTGAAGTCTTCAGTGCTTTCATTCCTTTTAACATTCCCCAAATAGTTGATGTGGTCACTCCTAAAATTTTTCTGCTATCTTGCTGATAGCTCAGACATCTACAATATATCATTTGCTAAACACTGGTCTGTATTCAAAACTCGTTAAAATGGCATGACTTACCTCTTAGGATACGTTCACATGAAGAATATTTAGTGAATGAGGTTGCAGATTTCTGCATCTATTTTCTAAATAACCACTTATATTGCATTTTTTTTCGTGCTTTTTTTTCAAGCAATTTTATCACTTTTTGTCTCTTTTTGGTGTGTCATATTATAAGTATAGCTGGTTTGTGTTTGATACTTCCTGGTATTTGGCTGTGTCAGAACTTTATTGATGCAGTCATTCCTGACATGTGTTTTTAGTGTACTTCTGTAACATATGTGCATTTTTTTCCATGATGATTTTCTTGTATCCGCATGTAAAACTCGGCATAATCGCAAGAGAAATTCACTTGTTGGGGATTTCAAAATCTCACCCATTTTGGAACTGTATCACAATGCATTTTTTGGGCAACAAAATTACTCGGTTTCAGAAACGTATTGTGGGAATTTAAAGGGGCCTTCCCTTGAACAAAGTTACATTTTAATTAACATATTAATCAAGAGATCTTGGAATAAGGGCTCAAACTCATCTGTGTTTAAATTGTCCGATAAAGCATCTGATTGCACTCTGACTAATGTTATTGGTTTTGTGCTCATCTGTAATTTTTTTTTCTCAGCTCGAATTGGACTGAAAACAAATATTGCAGCGAGAGGCAAAAATTCAAAACGCCAGAATTACGTTTTTTTTATCACCGTAACATTGCATTAAAATGCAATAACGGGCGATCAAAGGAATGTATGTGTACCGCAATGGTATACTTTAAAATGTCAGCTCAGTGCGCAAAAAATAAGCCCTATACCAACCCGAGATCACAGAAAATGGAGATGCTGCAAGTATCGGAAAATAGCACTTTTTTTTTTTTTTTTTTTTTTTTAGCAAAGTTTGGAATTTTTTTCACACTTAGATAATAAAGAACCTAGACATGTTTGGTGTCAATGGACTTGTAATGACCTGGAGAATCAAAATGGCAGGTCTGTTTTAGCATTTTGTGAACCTAGCAAAAAAGCCAAACTAAAAACAAGTGTGGATTGCTTTCACCGCACTTGGAATTTTTTTCCCATTTTCTAGTACACGACATCGTAAAACCAATGGTGTCGTTCAAAAATACAACTCGTCCCGCAAAAAATAAGCCCTTACATGGCCATATTGACTGAAAAATAAAAAGTTATGGCTCTGGGAAAGAGGGGAGCGAAAAATGACCAAAAATACTCCATATTTTTTAAAAATGCTTGAACCGCTGTATTTTAAGCATGCTTACTTTAAGGTCCCGATTCATCAAGACCCGACCGTTCCTGAATCTTCAAGAATCTGGAGCGCCTGACAAGTGGCGCAAGCCTCCGTGCGCTACTAACCCTGAAATTTAACTCTTATTCTTACTCCATTCCCAGTCACGCCCCCGTCGTGCCGCTGTCCCGCCCCAGCTTCACCCATTTTGGTGGAGCTTTTAGAAACTGGAGTGAAAACACCAAAAATCACAAACTTTTTGGAGAAACTCTTATTTGGTTGTCCTGAAATTTTGCAACTTTTTAAGGAAAAATTTTTCAAACCAGAAGTTTGGTAAAATTGCTTTGATGAATTGTGGCCTACATTTTCAATAAAAATTAGACGGTATTGATAAACGTGCCCCAATACCTTTCTGATAGATTTTCACCATGACAACAAATTATAAGAAACCACAGGAGTCCAAAGCGTTATGTCGTAAGGCTGACATTAGGCTACTTTCACACTAGCGTCGGATTCGGCCTGTCCAGTGCGTCAGGCCGAGATTCCGACGCTAGCGTTTGATGCGCCGCACAACGGGTGCAGCGGATGCATTTCTCCAGCGCATCCGCTGCCCCATTGTAAGGTGCGGGGAGGTGGGGGCGGAGTTCCGGCCGCGCATACGCGGTTGGAAAAAGCGGTCCGTCGGCAGCAAAAATCTTTACATTTAACGTTTTTTGCTCCCGGCGGTCCGCCACAACACGGCGCAAGCGTCGCACGACGCTTGCGACGTGTGTCAATACGTCGCAATGCGTCGGTAATGTTACTCTATGGGGCAAAAACGCATCCTGCAAACAACTTTGCAGGATGGGTTTTTTCCCCTAAACGACGCATTGCGACGTATTCAAAACAACGCCAGTGTGAAAGTAGCCTTACTTCAATGTGTATGGATTCCAACTAAAGCAGGTGACGTTTTGGTCTTTAAGACCCTCATCAGACAAAGTGGATTACACCTCATCCAAGTCCGAAAATGGGAGAGGAGCAACTGAGCAGCACTGCACTATAGAGCAGGCGACGTCCGTCCCTGAGGAGTGTGCGCAACGGGCCAAACGTCACGTGTTTTAGTTGGACTGCAGACACATTAAAGTAATCTCATCCTTACAACACAATTATTTTGAGTGCCGTGGTTTCTTCTAATTTGTGGTCTAAGGAGTGGTATCATACCCGTGTACCCTTACACATCTGTGTGTAGAGTTGTGTATCTGTGCAGGTGACCACAATGATCGCTTTCGTAACGATCGCCTCCTTCACCTGAATTGACACCGCTCTGTATTAATTAAGAGTTCCCATGAATGGCTTCCAAATACAAGTGCAAAACATGGATCAATTATATATCCAGCCTTTCATGCATGTGGATGTACCTGTACGCCCTGCGCTGAGGTGACCATTTGTTGAGGGGGCTCAGGAGCTGACTCACTCCAATCGCTGCTGATGCCGGCTATAGCAAATAATATCAGTACGTAACAGCCTCGGCCAGAACAGCTCTCCAGTAACTATTTAGATGCTGCTGCGATGGTGGAGTTACGGTGATAGCCGGAGTCCTGCTGAAGGCCCTCATTGCTTGGTCCTTCTCTGAAGCTCAGTGATATGCTCGACTTCAAAGGAGATTGCGATTGGTACTGACAAATTGCAGTATATAGTATAAGCGATCAGATGATGATCACAGGTACAAGTCCCTTAAAAAGTAAAGTAAAACAAAAAAAAGTTTTTAAAAATACTAGAAAGATTTGAATCGTCTCATACAGCCATGTCGACAGGGAAATACTAAAGTTATGGCTTTAGTACGACGAGAATAAAAAAGACCACAGAAACAAAAAAATTACTTGGACATGACTGGGTTAATACCTTGAAGTATTCTTAATGGCTCCCCTTCAATCACTGGTTTGTTTCACATCCATTCTGCTGATGTACCAAGGCTGGTAATTGTAGCATGAGGAGGTGTATGATGGGACAGGAGAGAATGGACCGCACAAATGGCATTAAGGCCTGTTTCACACGTCCTGATATTTCCGGTACCGGGGATATCCGTGCCCTTGTGTCCGTGTGTGTAATACGTGTGGTAACTGTGTACCTCCCGTGAGCCGCATCAGTACCACACGCACTGGCGCCAGGGAAGCAACGGTACAGTTAGCGTTGTTCCCTGGCGCCTCATGCTGAAGACAGTTCTCATCGTTTCCCCTGCTCTGCTGGCGATCAGCGTGAGCAGGGGAGAATGATGAGCGTTATTTTCAAGTGATAACAGTGAGAGCAGGTGACTATTACTCCCATCAGCCTACACCTGCTGCCGCTATAGCAATGAGAGCAGGAGGTGGCTGATGAGAGTATTCATCACCCGCTGCCTACGCAATAAATAAATGAAAAATCTGGCATGGGTTCCCCTTTATTTTCTATAACCAGCCAGGCAACCCTCAGCTGTCATTGTTAGCAAGGCTTGTTATCAAGAATAGATGGGTCCCCAAGCTGTTTTTTTTTTCTGAGCTGGTGGATGGAGACTGGCTGCTATGATGTTTCCATTACTCAGTACACACAGACATGAAGGATTCCTGCTTTCCTATCTCTATGTAGCACATGTTCAGTAGAAGCAGCAGCAGCACTAAACAATGTAGATTTAAACAGGGCTATGGAGTCTGTGTCCATTTTGGTGGAATATAAAATGGACCGACCCCTAAAATATCTGGTAAATTGGGTACATTAGTACAATGCAGGATATCCTGAATATTTTTCATGTCTGTTCTGTTCCTGATCTAAGGATCTCGGCTTTTAGTTGAGATGACTCTGTGCTGCACTTTACGTACATGCTCAGTAGTGAAGTATGTATGAGGGAGTCGGAGTTATAGGTTTGGCTTACCGACTCCTCAGCCATGGATGTAAATCTGGGACTAGGATGAGATACAACACTTACTAGAAAGCATTTGTACCATCTGTATGTCTTTGCGCATCTCTCCTCTCACCATAATTGTTGATCATTAGCCTTAATCTGATCCCTCGGTTTGTTTGCAGTTTGTGTTCTTTTGAGCAAGATGGATTTTGGTTGCTTGCTTACCTCGGTGTGTGTGACTGGGAATGCGGAGACCTTCAAGTCAAAACAATACATGAAGCATGTATACTGCCAGGACTGCTGACCTCCGCCATCGCAGTTCATGGGAAAAGTCTATAAACAATAATGGCTCGATTTCTGTAGAAAGATAAGGCCTTTTTTTAATTGTACTTTCCCCATCACTAAGCAGGTGCTTTTTATACAGGTTCATCTACCCAATGCATAGTTCCTGGGAAAAGGTGAGCCGTAGACTGGGCATTCACTCCCTCTTCATGGGCAGCGATGGCGCACTATGTGCGTTATGTTTGGCGGCAACAGCACTGACTTTATATCTTTCTCTCAATCTACAGCTCTGGCAAAAATTAAGACCACTGCAAAATGTTCAGTTTGTCTGATTTTTTTTTTCTCTTTATAGGTATATTTTTGAGTAAAATGTAAATTGTTCTTTTATTCTATAAACTACTGACAACATGTCTCCGAAGTTCCAAGCAGTAAATTTTGTATTTATTTTCTGAAA
The DNA here is from genome assembly GCF_032444005.1 of Ranitomeya imitator. Lineage (NCBI taxonomy): Eukaryota > Metazoa > Chordata > Amphibia > Anura > Dendrobatidae > Ranitomeya > Ranitomeya imitator. Next base: position 86,460,256 of record NC_091284.1, on the reverse strand, counting down.
ATGAGAAATGGTCAAAATTACAAAAAAAATGCATTGCTTGCAGACCTCAAATAATGCAAAAAAAAAAAAGTTCATATTCATTTAGAAACAACAATACTAATGTTTTAACTTAGGAAGAGTTCAGAAATCAATATTTTGTGGAATAACCATGATTTTTAATCACGGCTTTCATTCGTCATGCTTTCCACCAGTCTTTCACACTGCTTTTGGGTGACTTTATGCCCCTCCTGGTACAAAAATTAAGCAGTTCTTCTTTGTTGATGGCTTGTGACTATCCATCTTCCTCTTGATTACGTTCCAGAGGTTTTCAGTGGGGTTCAGGTCTGGAGATTGGGCTGCCCATGACAGGGATTTGATGTGGTGGTCCTTCATCCACACCTTGATTGACCTAGCTGTGTGGCATGGCGCATTGTCCTGCTGGAAAAACCAGTCCTCAAAGTTGGGGAACATTGCCTGAGCAGAAGGAACCAACTGTTTTTCCAGGATAACCTTGTATGCGGCTTGATTCATACATCCTTCGCAAAGAACAACCTGCCCAATTTCAGCCTTGCTGAAGCATCCCCAGATCATCACCGATCCTCCACCAAATTTCACAGTGGGTGCCAGACACTGCGGCTTGTACGCCTCTCCAGGTCTCTGTCTAACCATTAGACGACTAGGTGTTGATCTGGGGATGCTTCAGCTAGGCTGGAATTGGGCAGGTTAATCTTTGCAAAGGACGTATGAACCAAGCCACATACAAGGTTATCCTGGAAAAACAATTGATTCCTTCTGCTCAGGAAATGTTCTCCAACTCTGAGGACTGGTTTTTCCAGCAGGACAATGCGCCATGCCACACAGCTAGGTCAAACAAAAATCAAGGTGTGGATGAAGGACCACCACATCAAATCCCTGTTATGGCCAGCCCAATATGCAGACCTGGACCCCACTAAAAACCTCTGGAAGGAAGATGGATAGTCACAAGCCATCAAACAAAGAAGAACTGCTTACATTTTTGTACCAGGAGTGGCATAAGGTCACCCAAAAGCAGTGTGAAAGACTGGTAGAAAGCATGCCAAGATGCATGAAAGCTGTGATTAATAATCATGGTTATTCCATAAAATATTGATTTCTGAACTCTTCCCGAGTTAAAAATTAGTTTTGTTGTATCTAAATGATTATGAATTTGTTTTCTTTGTATTATTTGAGGTCTGAAAGCACTGGGTTTTTTTTTTTATTTTGACAATTGTTTTGACAATTTTTCTTTGTCAAAAAATACATACAAAATGTATTGCTTGGAAATTCGGAGGCATGTTTTCAGGAGCTTATAGGTTTATTTTTGAGTAAAATGTAAATTGTTCATTTATTCTATAAGGAGAAATATCAGACAAACTGAACATTTTGGAGTGATCTCTTAATTTTTGCCAGAGCTGTAAGCAGATTCACTTTTTTAATCCCCCTCATTTGAGTTGTAAACCATCAGCCATCTGGGATTGTTTTCTTATTTTTAGATTATTTTTTTATAAATCAGTCTCGTCCGTATTTTAAATTTGTAATGCTCATCTCAGTCCTGTCTCGGTGGCAGATGGGCTGTGACGTCCCCGCGTCTTCTGCTGTCGGAAGTAATGAATATACCGTATTGATGTTGCTGCAGTAGGGGATGGATCTTGACAGATTGCCACATGTTGTTAGAGCAGAGAGGTCACATTTATGTGACTTATCTATAGCGTATGCCGTTCTGCTCCAGTGCTCGGCGTGTCCTTGTCACCGAATCCGGCCAATATATTCTTGCAGGTCTCCACCATACGTATTAGGTTTGTTATGTAATTGTCTGACCCTTGGAAACCCTTCAATTGGAGATTGGGAATACTTCCTGGGCCCAGTGGATAAGTAGCCATGAAGCTCATTCTGTGGTTTCTGTGTATTTCATACACTTTGATGGAGATGTATGACACACAGTACCTGCCAGATCTGGGGGGCTACAACTGTGGGACATACAATGATTAAACATTTATGGCCTATCTAGTGGTAAATACTTGTATCCCCCATTAAATTCCAATTCTACAGCATCTCTTCATGATGCTTTCTGTGGTGCTTTCCATGTCTTTTTTTTTCTTTGAAATCTATTTGAGTTGACGGGGTGTCAGCCAACACTGACATTGTCCAATCATTGCTGAGTGTAGGGACACACCCCATTGACAAGTGAAATTACAACACCCTATTGTCTATTTATTCATATATTTCTTGGAGGAATAAGTAAACCGTCATGAGACTTTACTGACGAGGTGTGCATGGATGAGGAGGCAGTGGGGCAAAGCGGCCATCTGTGGGATTATGACTGACGCCTCTAAGTCAGAATCCTCCCTAAAGGTGACGAAACAGCATGGCCAAGGAGCCCATACCGGTCAAGGATAGCCGGGGGGCCCCCAAGACCCTGACGAGTAACACCACACGCCCCTTGTCCGGAGAGTGGCTGGATGCCCCGCCGCCCCTCTCCCGGAGCCCACCACAAGTTTCGCTGACAACCCAGGGCTCAATAATTTGTCGAGGACCTGCTTCTGTCTCGGGTTCTGTATGTAGCAGAGCAGCTGCCATCGTTGTGCTCTATTGAAGGTCATCCCTCCAGACAAGCTTTTATAAATAAAAAAAACAAAACAATAAAATTTACCGTAACAAAAAAACAAACAAAGACACCCTGCATCCACCCACTGCACCCTGAGTTTCCCGCTTGCTTTTTCTGATTCTCAAACATTGGAGGAATAAGAGGAATATCACAGTGCGCAAGGAGTGATGATCCAGAATCGTTATTGTATGGAGAATACAAGTTAGGCTGCCGTCACACTAGCAGTATTTGGTCAGTATTTTACATCAGTATTTGTAAGCCAAAACCAGGAGTGGAACAATCAGAGGAAAAGTATAATAGAAACATATGCACCACTTCTGTATTTATCACCCACTCCTGGTTTTGGCTACAAATACTGATGTAAAACACTGACCAAATACTGCTAGTGTGACGGCAGCCTAAGGCTACTTTCACACTAGCGTTTTCTGCAATCCATCACAATGCGTCGTTTTGCAGAAAAAACGCATCCTGCAAAAGTGCTTGCAGGATGCGTTTTTTCCCCATAGACTTGTATTGACGACGCATTTGGGACGGATTGCCACACGTTGCATCCGTCGTGCAATGGATGCGTCGTGCTTCTGCGGACCGTCGGGAGCAAAAAACGCTACATGTAACGTTTTTTGCTCCTGACGGACCGCTTTTTCCGACCGCGCATGCGCAGCCGGAACTCCGCCCCCACCTCCCCGCATCCTTACAATGGGGCAGCGGATGCGCCGGAGAAATGCATCCGCTGCCTCCATTGTGCAATGCGTTAAACGCTAGCGTCGGAATCTCTCCCCGACGCATTGCGACGGGGAGATTCCGACGCTAGTGTGAATGTAGCCTTATTATACTGAAACACATATCTCCTTGGAAATGCAAAGCCTGGCTGCCCCTAGGATGAGCTTTCCCATTACTCACACGGTTCTGTTGTAGATGGTAAACTGATAGGCTTAATGATAGGATCTGAGCACTACAGTTATTACTATACTTTACATGGAGCGGGAATTGCTACCATCATCACCTGTCACTAATGAAAGCGCCAATCCCGGCCTTGAAGGGCTTGTCCACATTAGCTTTATTTTAGTAAATGTTTTGGAGACTTGGATTTGGTGGCACGTACAGCGGGTGAAATAAATATTGAGCACGTCACCAATTTTTGCACCTTTCTTTCTTCCTGTGTTCAACACTTTTTCCCTGTGTCATTTCTCATTAAGTTATGTGTAATAATTTATGGACATCTACAGTCTGACTTCTTTCTCTGTGTGGATTGGCTGTGCTGTTACCCACATCTGATGAGAATTTCATGCGAATAGCACCTTTAGAAATATATTTTCATAGACAATTGATGACATGTTCAGTACTTATTTCACCCATTGTATATAAGTATCACAGGTTCTCCTCCTGCACTTGTTATAGGATCTTGTGACCAGACCTGACCGTCAGCCGCCTCCACTTGGAAAACATTGCACATGGGAAAGCTGTTGTTTTTTTTTTTTGTTTTTTTTCAGTTGGATGAGGCTGATGGACAGGTTTGGTCACGTGCTGCTTTACTTGAAGCCATTTTTTGTACAGGAGAGCTGTGTGAAGAAGGCAGCACTAACGAGTACTGGAGAAGACGTTCTAATTACTGTAGCAAGTGCCCCAATATCATGTCCCTAACATATTTGGGCAACCCATTGTCTCATGTCGTCTTCACCAACGCACCACTCATTGGCCTCCCAGCTTCCTGCTTGCTGGGGGCGGGGCACTCCTGATTGATTGACAGTTCACCCCTGCAGCGTTGTTGCGCTGCTGGCCCTAACTCTGTACGAGGCAGCGTTACCTCTGCAGTGTCAGTGGTGCACCGTGGCCCTGGAGCTGATTATTGGATATTTCTGCCTGTATTTTAATATGATTTATCAAGGTCTCATCTCAAGGACAAGTCGGCCATTTGTGTGATATCCTAAATTATAGGCGAGCCTTAATTGCACTAATGTGATCTAATAACACTTCTGCGGAACGAGGGCTGATCTGCCCTTTGCAGAGGAGACAATAGATGGCTTTTTGGATTAATGTTGGAGCACTCGACAAATGTTCCTAATTAGCATCTCCTCCAACCTGAACCTCTTCCCCACAGGCCTGGCCGCGGCCACGTGTCTGACTGCTCGGTGACAGCGGCTCAGGAATTAATGTACTGCCATGGTTAGCGAGCGGGGAGAGGCTGCTGAGATGCTGCCGCATCGGTGCATGGATCAGCGCCAAGCATCTTCAATCAGGCTCCGCTCTTAGCAGATTCCTCCATAAGTGTCAGTAATTATATAGCAACACTGAGGCTGGCAGATTTGGAAGGTTACAGTGTAATGGGCGAGTGACAGCGTCTTTTCGCCTGTTGTCTGCAGCTCCTACATCTTATTGTACCGGCTTACCGGAATCGCACACAAGTATTTTGGGGGCTGCTTGTATTCTCAATGTATAATTGGGTTTAGTGAGAATGTTGAGGCACAGGGAACAAATCCCTCCGTATTCGCATGGAATTTGTGATTTACCTACGTGACTTCCTCTCCGCATCTGCTGCTGTGCAGAAAGCGATCTGCACCGTCACTGACTGACGCACCCGCACAGTAGACGAGGCCGCCAGAGCTGGAAACGTGCGTGATAACTACATGATAAGCAGAAGACTTAGATCAGGGACTGCAGGATGTTTAGCCAAAAAAAAAAGCTTTTTGGGGGGAATTATTGAAATTGTGGATTTGGGTATTGAATCTGTTTGTCTGGGGTAGTGAATTCTAGAGATGTGGTGCAGTGAGAGAAAAGATGGAAGTGTGAGGATCGCATCTTGGAAGATGTTAGTCTGGGATTACCCGAATAATGGAGAGCGCAGTTAAGGTGGTAGACAGATGAGTGAGGAGATGTGGAGAGCTTTATGAATGAGTCTGTTAGGGCTATGTTCACATGTTGCGTTTTGCTGTTTTTTTTCTTAGCTTTTGCTGCGTTTTATTGCTGCATTTTTGTCAGGGTACATTTGTCTCTTGTGCATGCTAATAAAGTTTAGTGTATGGAAAATAATTTGATTCCGCTTCATAAGGTTTTGTTTTCAGTGGGTGAAAAATGCATAAAAATTGCTGAAAGAAGCGAGATGCTGTATTTTGCAAAAACCATGCTCTTTGACAAAACAGTCAGAAAAAAAAAAAAACAAGCAGTGTGCATGAGATTTCTGAAATCGCATAGACTTTGCTGGTACTCTGAAACGCAGCAGAAAATGTGATTAAAATAAGCTGCAAAAATGCAACGTGTGAACCCAGCCTCACGCTGTTTCCGGTTTTGGAAAACCCTTATCCCAAGGCTGTAGTTTGTTTTTTAAAAACAAACAAACCCTGCTTTACTCTCCATGCCCGGGTCCGGTGCTAAGTCTTCACCGCCGCTCCCGGTTTCTGTTATTGCCCCAGCCCTGACGTCATGGTGACAACTGCGGGTCAAGAACTGAGACCAGCGGCTCGTGCCATCTATTCGGAGAACATGGATTGCACTACTTCACCTCTTAGTGCTATTCCCACAATTAGCCAAGCAATGCACTGCCCTTCCAGCATGCTTGAGCCCTAATAGGCACAAAGTCCCTTTTCTGTTTCTCTATAAGCCTATGTTCACATGTTCCAAACAATTTTGTCCCAAATCAAAACGACACGTCAAGTCAAGATACATCAACAAAACCCCCCACACATAAGGTACATGTGGGGGATCAGAAGAGATCCCAAGCAGGTATAATTAAATACATTTTTATTCAATATATCATTCTAAAAACCAGAACATAAAAAAGCAAAATGCCGTAAAGGGACACCAAGCGTAAGTGAGGAAAGTCAAAACACACAAAATAGACCAGGGTGTAAATACATGTGTGATAACTCCCTCTATGAAGTAGTAAGATAAATATGCTCTGAAAAGTACTGCTCAATAATAGTAGTACCTCACTAACATTGCACCACCTGAGACCAGGTAAGTGATCTGGCAATCAATGAAGTACAACCCCGTACAATTTACAAATGGTAGCTAGATCAATAGTATATTTGCTATAATAGCTGTGACAAAGCTATCCAATAAATACAAGACAAGGAGAAATACGGTAATTAAGGTATATTACCAGTTAAGAGGCCACGAGAGTATGCTCAGTCCCCTCACCCCGACGCGCGTTTCACCGCCAGCTTCTTCCTTGAATTAAAATTTATTGTAATAATACCTGCTTGGGATCTCTTCCTAATCCCCTACATGTACCATATGTGTTTCTGCTGTGTTTTTTTGTCAAGTAAACCCTACTCTCTTGGCAGTAAAAAAGCTGCTTATAAAAGTCAGGTTTTGCTGTGTTTTTGTGCTGCGTTTCTATCAGGTACTTTTGTCTCTTGTTCACGCTGATAAAGTTTAGTGCATAAAAAAAGCATGATGCAACTTCCTGAGGTTTTTGCATGAAAAACCCCCCACAGGTATTAGGTTTTGCTGCGTTTTTGCACTTATCGCTTTCTATGGGTAGAAAAATACTGCAAAAACGCTGAAAGAAGTGACATGCTGCTGTTTTAAAGAACATAGCAGTTTTCCAATTCATCCAGGAAAAAACCCAATGTGTGTGCATTATATTTCTGAAATCTCACAGCTTTTGCTGGTACTGTAAAACGTATTCAAAATTTGCTTAAAAAAACAGCAAAAAATGCTGCAAAAACGCAACATGTGCACATAGCCTAATGGTCCAGTATTTCTGCAGGCTTTGCTACTTTTGCCCTGAAATATATCTGACTTTCCCCCTGGCATAAGTAAAACGGTAATGAAAACACAATGTACAATTGTTTTCCCTCTGGTTTGGCGTCCAGTAATCCATAGCGGGGGGATGAGCGTCCCCGCATATTCCACGTAGGCCTATTTTTCCCTAGTATGGGGCCTTTGCCCTGTTGGGTCTCTGCCGTCAGCTTTGTGTCTGTGTCGCTCCTGCTGAAGACGATTATTCTTTCCAGGTACGCCAGCCTTTACTTCTGCTGCGCCATTGAGGACCAAGACAATGAACTGATCACCCTGGAAATAATTCACCGTTACGTGGAGCTTTTGGACAAGTATTTTGGCAGTGTAAGTTTAATTGCAGCATTTTAGATTAAATACTAGATATGAGGCATAACTTTCCCATTACATCTTCAGGACAATGCAATCATGTTATGTAGAGCTGGCTCCTTCCTGTGCCTGTGTTACTTATAGGTAATTTCCTGCTACAGCCAGGAATGAGCTAAATATGATCACTTTCACCTTCTTTTATCCCCAGAGTCCTCAGACATAGGAGATCCCTATCATTACAGGACATGTTCTCTATGTGAGCTCTGTACAGGAGATCCCTATCAAAACAGGACATGTTCTCTATGTGAGCTCTGTACAGGAAGTCCCTATCAAAACAGGACATGTTCTCTATGTGAGCTCTGTACAGGAAGTCCCTATCAAAACAGGACATGTTCTCTATGTGAGCTCTGTACAGGAGTCCCTATCAAAACAGGACATGTTCTCTATGTGCGCTCTGTACAGGAGATCCCTATCATTACAGGACATGCTCTCTATGTGAGCTCTGTACAGGAAGTCCCTATCATTACAGGACATGTTCTCTATGTGAGCTCTATGCAGGAAGTCCCTATCATTACAGGACATGTTCTCTATGTGAGCTCTGTACAGGAGATCCCTATCATTACAGGACATGTTCTCTATGTGAGCTCTGTACAGGAGATCCCTATCATTACAGGACATGTTCTCTATGTGAGCTCTGTACAGGAGATCCTATCATTACAGGACATGTTCTCTATGTGAGCACTGTGCAGGAAGTCCCTATCATTACAGGACATGTTCTCTATGTGAGCTCTGTGCAGGAGATCCCTATCATTACAGGACATGTTCTCTATGTGAGCTCTGTACAGGAGATCCCTATCATTACAGGACATGTTCTCTATGTGAGCTCTGTACAGGAGATCCCTATCATTACAGGACATGTTCTCTATGTGAGCTCTGTACAGGAGATCCCTATCATTACAGGACATGTTCTCTATGTGAGCTCTGTACAGGAGATCCCTATCATTACAGGACATGTTCTCTATGTGAGCACTGTGCAGGAGTCCCTATCATTACAGGACATGTTCTCTATGTGAGCTCTGTGCAGGAGATCCCTATCATTACAGGACATGCTCTCTATGTGAGCTCTGTGCAGGAGATCCCTATCATTACAGGACATGCTCTCTATGTGAGCTCTGTGCAGGAGATCCCTATTATTACAGGATATGTTCTCTATGTGAGCTCTGTACAGGAGATCCCTATCATTACAGGACATGTTCTCTATGTGAGCTCTGTACAGGAGATCCCTATCATTACAGGACATGTTCTCTATGTGCGCTCTGTGCAGGAAGTCCCTATCATTACAGGACATGTTCTCTATGTGGGCTCTGTACAGGAAGTCCCTATCATTACAGGACATGTTCTCTATGTGGGCTCTGTGCAGGAGATCCCTATCATTACAGGATATGTTCTCTATGTGGGCACTGTGCAGGAAGTCCCTATCATTACAGGATATGTTCTCTATGTGAGCTCTGTGCAGGAAGTCCCTATCATTACAGGACATGTTCTCTATGTGAGCTCTGTACAGGAGATCCCTATCATTACAGGACATGTTCTCTATGTGAGCTCTGTGCAGGAAGTCCCTATCATTACAGGACATGTTCTCTATGTGAGCTCTGTACAGGAGAGCCCTATCATTACAGGACATGTTCTCTATGTGGGCTCTGTGCAGGAAGTCCCTATCATTACAGGACATGTTCTCTATGTGGGCTCTGTACAGGAAGTCCCTATCATTACAGGACATGTTCTCTATGTGGGCTCTGTGCAGGAGATCCCTATCATTACAGGATATGTTCTCTATGTGGGCACTGTGCAGGAAGTCCCTATCATTACAGGATATGTTCTCTATGTGAGCTCTGTGCAGGAAGTCCCTATCATTACAGGACATGTTCTCTATGTGAGCTCTGTACAGGAGAGCCCTATCATTACAGGACATGTTCTCTATGTGGGCTCTGTACAGGAAGTCCCTATCATTACAGGACATGTTCTCTATGTGGGCTCTGTGCAGGAGATCCCTATCATTACAGGATATGTTCTCTATGTGGGCTCTGTACAGGAAGTCCCTATCATTACAGGATATGTTCTCTATGTGGGCTCTGTACAGGAGATCCCTATCATTACAGGATATGTTCTCTATGTGGGCTCTGTACAGGAAGTCCCTATCATTACAGGACATGTTCTCTATGTGGGCTCTGTGCAGGAGATCCCTATCATTACAGGATATGTTCTCTATGTGGGCTCTGTACAGGAAGTCCCTATCATTACAGGACATGTTCTCTATGTGGGCTCTGTGCAGGAGATCCCTATCATTACAGGATATGTTCTCTATGTGGGCACTGTACAGGAAGTCCCTATCATTACAGGACATGTTCTCTATGTGAGCTCTGTACAGGAGATCCCTATCATTACAGGACATGTTCTCTATGTGAGCTCTGTGCAGGAAGTCCCTATCATTACAGGACATGTTCTCTATGTGAGCTCTGTACAGGAGATCCCTATCATTACAGGACATGTTCTCTATGTGAGCTCTGTACAGGAGATCCCTATCATTACAGGACATGTTCTCTATGTGAGCTCTGTGCAGGAGATCCCTATCATTACAGGATATGTTCTCTATGTGAGCTCTGTGCAGGAGATCCCTATCATTACAGGACATGTTCTCTATGTGCGCTCTGTGCAGGAAGTCCCTATCATTACAGGACATGTTCTCTATGTGGGCTCTGTACAGGAAGTCCCTATCATTACAGGACATGTTCTCTATGTGGGCTCTGTACAGGAAGTCCCTATCATTACAGGACATGCTCTCTATGTGAGCTCTGTGCAGGAAGTCCCTATCATTACAGGACATGTTCTCTATGTGGGCACTGTGCAGGAAGTCCCTATCATTACAGGACATGCTCTCTATGTGAGCTCTGTACAGGAGATCCCTATCATTACAGGACATGTTCTCTATGTGAGCACTGTGCAGGAGATCCCTATCATTACAGGACATGTTCTCTATGTGAGCTCTGTACAGGAAGTCCCTATCATTACAGGACATGTTCTCTATGTGAGCTCTGTACAGGAGATCCCTATCATTACAGGACATGTTCTCTATGTGGGCTCTGTACAGGAAGTCCCTATCATTACAGGACATGTTCTCTATGTGAGCTCTGTACAGGAAGTCCCTATCATTACAGGACATGTTCTCTATGTGAGCTCTGTACAGGAGATCCCTATCATTACAGGACATGTTCTCTATGTGAGCTCTGTACAGGAGATCCCTATCATTACAGGACATGTTCTCTATGTGAGCTCTGTGCAGGAGATCCCTATCATTACAGGATATGTTCTCTATGTGAGCTCTGTGCAGGAGATCCCTATCATTACAGGACATGTTCTCTATGTGCGCTCTGTGCAGGAAGTCCCTATCATTACAGGACATGTTCTCTATGTGGGCTCTGTACAGGAAGTCCCTATCATTACAGGACATGTTCTCTATGTGGGCTCTGTACAGGAAGTCCCTATCATTACAGGACATGCTCTCTATGTGAGCTCTGTGCAGGAAGTCCCTATCATTACAGGACATGTTCTCTATGTGGGCACTGTGCAGGAAGTCCCTATCATTACAGGACATGCTCTCTATGTGAGCTCTGTACAGGAGATCCCTATCATTACAGGACATGTTCTCTATGTGAGCACTGTGCAGGAGATCCCTATCATTACAGGACATGTTCTCTATGTGAGCTCTGTACAGGAAGTCCCTATCATTACAGGACATGTTCTCTATGTGAGCTCTGTACAGGAGATCCCTATCATTACAGGACATGTTCTCTATGTGGGCTCTGTACAGGAAGTCCCTATCATTACAGGACATGTTCTCTATGTGAGCTCTGTACAGGAAGTCCCTATCATTACAGGACATGTTCTCTATGTGAGCTCTGTACAGGAGATCCCTATCATTACAGGACATGTTCTCTATGTGGGCACTGTGCAGGAGATCCCTATCATTACAGGACATGTTCTCTATGTGAGCTCTGTGCAGGAGATCCCTATCATTACAGGATATGTTCTCTATGTGAGCTCTGTGCAGGAGATCCCTATCATTACAGGACATGTTCTCTATGTGCGCTCTGTGCAGGAAGTCCCTATCATTACAGGACATGTTCTCTATGTGGGCTCTGTACAGGAAGTCCCTATCATTACAGGACATGTTCTCTATGTGGGCTCTGTACAGGAAGTCCCTATCATTACAGGACATGCTCTCTATGTGAGCTCTGTGCAGGAAGTCCCTATCATTACAGGACATGTTCTCTATGTGGGCACTGTGCAGGAAGTCCCTATCATTACAGGACATGTTCTCTATGTGAGCTCTGTGCAGGAAGTCCCTATCATTACAGGACATGTTCTCTATGTGAGCTCTGTACAGGAGTCCCTATCATTACAGGACATGCTCTCTATGTGAGCTCTGTACAGGAGATCCCTATCATTACAGGACATGTTCTCTATGTGAGCTCTGTACAGGAGATCCCTATCATTACAGGACATGTTCTCTATGTGAGCACTGTGCAGGAGATCCCTATCATTACAGGACATGTTCTCTATGTGGGCACTGTGCAGGAGATCCCTATCATTACAGGACATGTTCTCTATGTGAGCTCTGTGCAGGAGATCCCTATCATTACAGGATATGTTCTCTATGTGAGCTCTGTGCAGGAGATCCCTATCATTACAGGACATGTTCTCTATGTGGGCTCTGTACAGGAGATCCCTATCATTACAGGACATGTTCTCTATGTGAGCTCTGTGCAGGAGATCCCTATCATTACAGGATATGTTCTCTATGTGAGCTCTGTGCAGGAGATCCCTATCATTACAGGACATGTTCTCTATGTGCGCTCTGTGCAGGAAGTCCCTATCATTACAGGACATGTTCTCTATGTGGGCTCTGTAGAGGAAGTCCCTATCATTACAGGACATGTTCTCTATGTGAGCTCTGTACAGGAAGTCCCTATCATTACAGGACATGCTCTCTATGTGAGCTCTGTGCAGGAAGTCCCTATCATTACAGGACATGTTCTCTATGTGGGCACTGTGCAGGAAGTCCCTATCATTACAGGACATGCTCTCTATGTGAGCTCTGTACAGGAGATCCCTATCATTACAGGACATGTTCTCTATGTGAGCACTGTGCAGGAAGTCCCTATCATTACAGGACATGCTCTCTATGTGAGCTCTGTGCAGGAAGTCCCTATCATTACAGGACATGTTCTCTATGTGGGCTCTGTACAGGAAGTCCCTATCATTACAGGACATGTTCTCTATGTGAGCTCTGTACAGGAGATCCCTATCATTACAGGACATGTTCTCTATGTGGGCACTGTGCAGGAAGTCCCTATCATTACAGGACATGTTCTCTATGTGAGCTCTGTGCAGGAAGTCCCTATCATTACAGGACATGTTCTCTATGTGGGCTCTGTACAGGAGATCCCTATCATTACAGGACATGTTCTCTATGTGGGCTCTGTACAGGAGATCCCTATCATTACAGGACATGCTCTCTATGTGAGCTCTGTACAGGAGATCCCTATCATTACAGGACATGTTCTCTATGTGAGCACTGTGCAGGAAGTCCCTATCATTACAGGACATGCTCTCTATGTGAGCTCTGTGCAGGAAGTCCCTATCATTACAGGACATGTTCTCTATGTGAGCTCTGTACAGGAGATCCCTATCATTACAGGACATGTTCTCTATGTGAGCTCTGTACAGGAGATCCCTATCATTACAGGACATGTTCTCTATGTGGGCACTGTGCAGGAAGTCCCTATCATTACAGGACATGTTCTCTATGTGAGCTCTGTGCAGGAAGTCCCTATCATTACAGGACATGTTCTCTATGTGGGCTCTGTACAGGAAGTCCCTATCATTACAGGACATGTTCTCTATGTGAGCTCTGTACAGGAGATCCCTATCATTACAGGACATGTTCTCTATGTGGGCACTGTGCAGGAAGTCCCTATCATTACAGGACATGTTCTCTATGTGAGCTCTGTGCAGGAAGTCCCTATCATTACAGGACATGTTCTCTATGTGGGCTCTGTACAGGAAGCCCCTATCATTACAGGACATGTTCTCTATGTGAGCTCTGTACAGGAGATCCCTATCATTACAGGACATGTTCTCTATGTGGGCTCTGTACAGGAAGTCCCTATCATTACAGGACATGTTCTCTATGTGAGCTCTGTACAGGAGATCCCTATCATTACAGGACATGTTCTCTATGTGGGCACTGTGCAGGAGATCCCTATCATTACAGGACATGTTCTCTATGTGAGCTCTGTACAGGAGATCCCTATCATTACAGGACATGTTCTCTATGTGAGCTCTGTGCAGGAAGTCCCTATCATTACAGGACATGTTCTCTATGTGGGCTCTGTGCAGGAGATCCCTATCATTACAGGACATGTTCTCTATGTGGGCACTGTGCAGGAGATCCCTATCATTACAGGACATGTTCTCTATGTGGGCACTGTGCAGGAGATCCCTATCATTACAGGACATGTTCTCTATGTGGGCACTGTGCAGGAGATCCCTATCATTACAGGACATGTTCTCTATGTGGGCTCTGTGCAGGAGATCCCTATCATTACAGGACATGTTCTCTATGTGGGCACTGTGCAGGAAGTCCCTATCATTACAGGACATGTTCTCTATGTGAGCTCTATGCAGGAAGTCCCTATCATTACAGGACATGTTCTCTATGTGGGCTCTGTACAGGAAGTCCCTATCATTACAGGACATGTTCTCTATGTGAGCTCTGTACAGGAGATCCCTATCATTACAGGACATGTTCTCTATGTGGGCACTGTGCAGGAAGTCCCTATCATTACAGGACATGTTCTCTATGTGAGCTCTGTGCAGGAAGTCCCTATCATTACAGGACATGTTCTCTATGTGGGCTCTGTACAGGAGATCCCTATCATTACAGGACATGTTCTCTATGTGGGCACTGTGCAGGAAGTCCCTATCATTACAGGACATGTTCTCTATGTGAGCTCTGTGCAGGAAGTCCCTATCATTACAGGATATGTTCTCTATGTGAGCTCTGTACAGGAGATCCCTATCATTACAGGACATGTTCTCTATGTGAGCTCTGTGCAGGAAGTCCCTATCATTACAGGACATGTTCTCTATGTGAGCTCTGTACAGGAGATCCCTATCATTACAGGACATGTTCTCTATGTGGGCACTGTGCAGGAAGTCCCTATCATTACAGGACATGTTCTCTATGTGAGCTCTGTGCAGGAAGTCCCTATCATTACAGGACATGCTCTCTATGTGAGCTCTGTGCAGGAAGTCCCTATCATTACAGGACATGTTCTCTATGTGGGCTCTGTACAGGAAGTCCCTATCATTACAGGACATGTTCTCTATGTGAGCTCTGTACAGGAGATCCCTATCATTACAGGACATGTTCTCTATGTGGGCACTGTGCAGGAAGTCCCTATCATTACAGGACATGTTCTCTATGTGGGCACTGTGCAGGAAGTCCCTATCATTACAGGACATGCTCTCTATGTGAGCTCTGTGCAGGAAGTCCCTATCATTACAGGACATGTTCTCTATGTGGGCTCTGTACAGGAGATCCCTATCATTACAGGACATGTTCTCTATGTGGGCTCTGTACAGGAAGTCCCTATCATTACAGGACATGCTCTGTATGTTCTGCCCTGATATAATGGGGTGACAGATCTGCCTTATTTCATGTGATTAGGCGGGTTTAACGTGATGCTTTGAGTTTGTAGCTCCGGGTCAGCGAGGGTTTCCAGTAGATAGGTAACAATACCCATTTTGGTTGTTAACTTACGACTTTATTCTCTCTTGATTTGCTTTTAGGTATGTGAACTTGATATCATCTTTAATTTTGAGAAAGCGTATTTTATTTTGGATGAATTTCTCTTGGGAGGAGAAGTCCAAGAGACGTCGAAGAAGAACGTTCTAAAAGCCATTGAGCAGGCTGACCTGCTGCAGGAGGTAAGGAAAATGGAGTTCTCGGCTGCATGCATATTTCTAGGCTTCTTGTACATGTCCTGCTACTAATCTCTGAATGACGGGGCATCCAAACCCCTGGCCGGCTTCCACACATCTCCTAAACATCAGTATTCTGTATGGTAAACTTAGCAATGACATTCTCAAATTGTGGAGGAAATCCGCAATACATTGGTGCAATACAACAGTTGATTACAATAAAGTATTTAATTTTTTATTTACCTGTATAGGAAAATCTAAATACTACAACATTTCCTATATCGGCGACCACTGCAAAAATAAGTATACTTTGTGGTATTGATTCTTCTTGCAATTGGTCCCTGTGTGAATGGATGCCACGGGATCCGCCCTGACTGTGACCACTGTCGTTGCTGTACCCCGTGAAGATATACACTTAAAGGGAATCTGGAATCAGATTTTTGCTATGTAATCTGAGAGCAGGATGATGTAGTGACTGAGACCCTGATTCCAGCTATGCATCACTTGCTGGTCCGAATGCTGTCATTTTATCAAATCCCTGTATTCTCTGCTACACATGTAGCAGACCTCAGAATGCTGAGCCCTGTATGATCCCACCCCCACCACTTACTGACCGCTTCCTGTGTACAATGTACATTAGGTGAAAGCTGCTAATCAGTGTTGGAGGGGGGGGGGGGGCGTTAATTAGGAGGAACAAGACACCTCTCCTGTAATAATAATCTCCTGCTGATAAAATGATTCTACTGATTCAGCAACAGAGCCTAACAAGTGACACATCGCTGGAATCAGCCTCTCAGCCCCGATAATGTTACTCTCAGATTGCATAGCAAGAACCTGCTGTCGGATTTCCTTTAATGTAGCTAAAAGCACAGTGTGTGCTTAGCCTTAGCCATCCGTCCTGTTGCTGGTACTTACACGTTCTGCAGGCCGTGGTTTGGATTCCCTCATTAGTGCTGTGCATGTGTTGCATGCAACTCCATCTTCAGTGTCTGTCTGTATTGTGACTCTGTAATGAAATCCGACTTGGGCTCTCGTTTCCCTCTTGTCTTGGAGACTGGGCGGGCTCCTTGTTTCCGCTTTGTCTTGTAGTTTGTTGTTATTGCGATGTGTTGTGTCTGGTGTCCACATCTGATACACGTGTGTGCTTCTCTACTCTCTCATTGCTGAATTCCAGAAGCTAGACTCTCTTCTTTGACACTTTTTCAGGTATAGTTTATCAACCCTAACATCTTCTAAAACTACCGATGCAACTTACCTACTAAACCTTACTAACACATAACCCCTCTGATCAAGGATTCCCATATCACAAGAACCCTCTCTTTTCTAAGGAGCTGAAATGTCCAGACGTATTTTAAGCTGAAATTGCAATATTAAAAATTGACATTTCAGTTTTATGTACTACCGGGAGGTAAATTAACTACTTATTTTAATGGGGTCCGCAGACATAATATAGTGCTGTTGGATTAGTTTGGATTATCTCTGCAGTACTAGCTCTGCCGTATGTGTCCATTATTGATGAGTGAACGTGCTCGGATAACGTCCTGGGACTGCTCGTGTATTATGTTCGAGTCTTTGCGGCTGCATGATTTGGGGATTCCCTAACAGCTGCAAATTCTGCAGCCGCAGGGACTGGAACATAATATACGAGGACTCCCAGATGCTCGGATAACACTCGATCATGCTCGGATAAGACGTAATCCGAGCACGTTCGCTCATCACTAGTGTCCATGTTTCTGTCTACTACTGCAGCTTAACAGTATATAGGCCATAGAGGTAAAATCCAAAAATAACTGCTGAAGAGTTTTTGCAAACAAAAAATGGGTTATCTAGTTTCCAGTATCCATATCAAGAAACCAATTCTCCTTTTTAGACTTGTTCGTCCTCCAGCTATTTCTCCTGACTTCTCTATACACATGCATGCTCGGTTTGGCGGAGTGTGTATGTGTTCAGTGGACAGGGGAGAACGATGCTGCCAAATGCCAATCATTTTTTTTTCAATATCTGTCTTGGAAGGACTAGAGGACCCCATACACAAAAATGTTACTGGCAGGTTTTGACAGCGTTTCTCTTACGTGGGCACCGTTTAATAGATAGCCATACTGTGAGATACTAGTTTCTGCAATTTTGATTATTAAATTATTGACAATAATAGTAATAGCACTATGTACAGTGCTTTCCGTATACATGCTAAATAGACATGGGCTTTGCGCATTCCTTCTTAGAAGGGTCACAGTGTGTCCCGCTGTTGGGATCACCAGTAATCATTCATAATATGCAGGGGAGCCTTGCAGCAAGTGTTCATTTTCCCTGCAGCACCCCCACAGGAGAAATTCAGCATTGCATTGTGCCCACTGAAATCATTGCGCTGACGATGTGATACACAAATGGTCTGCCTCCTCCAGAGAGAAGAATTTATTTGTAGTCTTTGGAGTTATCTTTTTATGGAGAAGACAAGTGAAGGATTCCCCCCTCCTATATCCCAGAAAAGCAGATGGCCCAATAAAATAAGCTGAGTGTCTACTGCACTAACTAGTGTGATTATGCATACAGATGGGGCCCAATATACAGACCTTTTTGTGAACCTGTCATTAGATTCATGCTGCTCATGGTTCAAAGCCTGACTGAGAGATAACAGCCAGGTATATTTTACCCTGAAATGCGCCTGGTGTTTCAGAATAAATATACTTTGATAAGTAATCGGGGGACTGTACCGATGTGGTCCTCAGTCTGCCTCATCCCACCTACTTTGTACGTGCGGAGAGACCTTGCTAGTCCGATGCGATCCCCAGCTGGCCTCTCCCCAACCACTGCGTAAATAGGGAGAGACCTTACTAGTCCAATGCAGTCCCCGGCCAGTAGAGTAGATGTAGATGGGGAGAGACCTTATTAGACTGATGTGATCCCCAGCTGGCCTCTTCCCAACCACTTTGTAGATATGGAGAGACCTTACTAGTCCGATGTGATCCTTGGCCAGCCTCTCCCCAACCACTTTCTACATGGGGGAAACCTTTCTAGTCCAATGCGATTCCTGGCCAGTCTCTCCCCAACCACTGTCTAGATAGAGAGATTTTTCTAGTCAGTGTGATCCCTGGCCGACTTCGCCCAGCTCACTATGCACATATAGAGAGACCTTACTAGTCCAATGCAATCCTGGGCCGGCCTCTTTCTGCCCACTATGTACATAGAGAGAGACCTTACTAGTCCGATGCAATCCCGGGCCGGCCTCTTCCTGCCCACTATGTACATAGAGAGAGACCTTACTAGTCCGATGCAATCCTGGGCCGGCCTCTTCCTGCCCACTATGTACATAGAGAGAGACCTCACTAGCCCGATGCAATCCTGGGCCGGCCTCTTCCTGCCCACTATGTACATAGAGAGAGACCTTACTAGCCCGATGCAATCCCGGGCCGGCCTCTTCCTGCCCACTGTGTACATGAAGAGAGACCTTACTAGTCCGATGCCATCCCGGGCCGGCCTCTTCCTGCCCACTATGTACATGAAGAGAGACCTTACTAGTCCGATGCCATCCCGGGTCGGCCTCTTCCTGCCCACTATGTACATGAAGAGAGACCTTACTAGTCCGATGCCATCCCGGGTCGGCCTCTTCCTGCCCACTATGTACATAGAGAGAGACCTTACTAGTCCGATGCAATCCCGGGCCGGCCTCTTCCTGCCCACTATGTACATGAAGAGAAACCTTACTAGTCCGATGCCATCCCGGGCCGGCCTCTTCCTGCCCACTATGTACATGAAGAGAGACCTTACTAGTCCGATGCCATCCCGGGTCGGCCTCTTCCTGCCCACTATGTACATAGAGAGAGACCTTACTAGTCCGATGCAATCCCAGGCCGGCCTCTTCCTGCCCACTATGTACATAGAGAGAGACCTTACTAGTCCCATGCAATCCCGGGCCGGCCTCTTCCTGCCCACTGTGTACATAGAGAGAGACCTCACTAGCCCGATGCAATCCCGGGCCGGCCTCTTCCTGCCCACTGTGTACATAGAGAGAGACCTCACTAGCCCGATGCCATCCCGGGCCGGCCTCTTCCTGCCCACTATGTACATAGAGAGAGACCTTACTAGTCCGATGCAATCCCGGGCCGGCCTCTTCCTGCCCACTATGTACATAGAGAGAGACCTTACTAGTCCCATGCAATCCCGGGCCGGCCTCTTCCTGCCCACTATGTACATAGAGAGAGACCTCACTAGCCCGATGCCATCCCGGGCCGGCCTCTTCCTGCCCACTATGTACATAGAGAGAGACCTTACTAGTCCGATGCCATCCCGGGCCGGCCTCTTCCTGCCCACTATGTACATAGAGAGAGACCTCACTAGCCCGATGCAATCCCGGGCCGGCCTCTTCCTGCCCACTGTGTACATAGAGAGAGACCTCACTAGCCCGATGCCATCCCGGGCCGGCCTCTTCCTGCCCACTATGTACATAGAGAGAGACCTTACTAGTCCGATGCCATCCCGGGCCGGCCTCTTCCTGCCCACTATGTACATAGAGAGAGACCTCACTAGCCCGATGCCATCCCGGGCCGGCCTCTTCCTGCCCACTATGTACATAGAGAGAGACCTCACTAGCCCGATGCCATCCCGGGCCGGCCTCTTCCTGCCCACTATGTACATAGAGAGAGACCTCACTAGCCCGATGCCATCCCGGGCCGGCCTCTTCCTGCCCACTGTGTACATAGAGAGAGACCTTACTAGTCCCATGCAATCCCGGGCCGGCCTCTTCCTGCCCACTATATACAGAGTCCTGTCAATACACTGGAACAAGAAGGCAGCTGCCGGGGGCCGCATCAGACTAGTGAGGTCCCTCCTTATTGGCACTGGCCAACTTTTCAAAGTATGATCACTTTGAAAAGCCGCAGCATAAATAATATACATCACGCAGCCAGGAACAAAACTACGGGGGCCAGGAACGTAATGATTGTTTCCTTATAATTCCCCAAAGTGCAGATGGGAGATGCACTGATGATGTAGATGATGATTTCTTGGATTGGCCATTCACCCGAGAGTTTTCCTTGATTATGTGACAACATTTGGGTTGATTCCATTCTCGTATTTGTTGTGTGGTTCCTAGCGGTGTTTGCCTTTACTCTGCAGCACTTTTGCTGGCATCCCATAGAGACATGCACAGTACACTGCTTTGCTG
The DNA here is from genome assembly GCF_032444005.1 of Ranitomeya imitator. NCBI lineage: Eukaryota > Metazoa > Chordata > Amphibia > Anura > Dendrobatidae > Ranitomeya > Ranitomeya imitator. The sequence continues at coordinate 86,439,401 of NC_091284.1, read as the reverse complement.
GCCAGACGTCTGAGCGATGCTTTTAGGTAGGAGCATGTCTCCTCTCTATTACGCTACAGACTAGTTATCGGTGCGGTGCTGAGGATTGTGAGGATTTAGGTAGATTTCTGTAGCGGGAGGTAAAGCCCCTGCTGAAACAATCGATAAAATGAGAGGAGAGACCTTAGTATTATGTGACCACGTCCAGCATTGTGTCTGTCGCAGTATGCCAGTCTTTAACCATCCCGTGTTTTGTATTACATGTGGTACAATGATCCTTTGCTGTGATTTTTTTGCTTTTGCTGAATATTAGTCCACATCGCCGTATGCTTTGTTCTGCCGCGTTCCATATTTATAGATACTTAGTTTGACAAGTATGAGGTATTGCAGTGGAGTGGTAATTAATGTTTAATGCCCCAAAGGAAAATGGAGAAGAGGGGGACCTGAGACCCCTGCAGTCACACGTGTTCCTGGCTGGGTGGAAATTAGTTACCTCTCTGTCCTTCTTTTCATCATCCAGCAAATACCAGCAGCGTTTTCCAACGTAGTTAGTAAATTCTGAACATTGCATTTGCCAACTGTATTGGACGGGATTTAGCTTTAATTTAGTTTTGTTACCCCATAGGCTTGCTCTATGTGACAATAAGAAAGTGAACCCTCTGCTGCTCCCGCGCCACCTCTCCAGTCTTTGCTGACATGGCTGCCGCGGTGGTATCAAGACTATAACATGTGACCACTGCAGCTAGTCACATAGCAGCATGCTCCGTGATTGGCTGCGATGGTCACGTACTGTAGGTGAAGACCTTGGGTGGCAAGGGTTAATAGGGTTATTTTTTTTTTTACATAGAGCAAGCCTATGGTGTTAAAATAACCTTACCCTGGTTCTATGAAGGGGTATTTCTTTTAAAGGAGTTTGATGCCTGTCTTATTGTCGCATTTTGGTCAATCGCCCTTCAAGGGATTATTTGGTGGCTCTCACTTCCACATCCAGTAGTGATAGGTTCTGCTAGTGTTACTCCAGCGACCACTTGACGGATCAAGCGCAAGATCCTCAGATATCCCGCATTCATCCTATTCCACTTGGACAGGTGCACGATACCTTGCAGACAGCCATTCACACAACCCAACAGCACCGCTTACTTCCTGATGCAAAATTGAGGGGCACCAGGTAACCCCTTTAAGTTGCTCTTTTTACATGTAACACCCAAAGGCGAGGTTCACATCTGCGTTCGGAACCTCTGCTGCAGATTCCATCATTTTGTGCTGAAAAAAAATAGTGCAGAACGCAGTCACTACACTGTGTAACAAAATACATAGGTTCCTGCCCACCGTTGATATTGACCCCAGTCTGTTCGGGGCTCCGACACTGACTCTGCCACGGCCTGTATAACCAAGTAGTAAGGAAGGATATCCTGCTCTACAGATTCTTCTTTATTCAAGCAAAATCCATACAAAGGACATTGGGTGATATAAAGGCAAATAGATTTGCACTGAAAGTTGATGCTGACTATTTCAGAAGAATCTTCCTTACTACTTGACTACACTGTGTGCACAATTATTGGGCAGTTTGTATTTTTGATTAATTCTATTACTCAACAACTACAGTGGTTGGTCAATACAAAAGGTCAATAAACCCGCATATTTAGGAAAAAAAAAAATCCAATATATTTTGGCCTAGTGCTGACGTTTCCACTTCTGTGTTGCTCAGTGGTGGTCGGGTCTCGGCCTCCCTCACCTCGGCCATGTGTCTGAGCACTGAACACCTCTCCAGGGGTGTTGTAGTTCTGGAATATGACAGCACTGAAGGATAAAGGCCTCCTGGTCGCTTCATGTAGATTCTTCTCATATCTTTGGCAGTTTGCATCTTTTTGTCTCAACACATTTTTTGTGACCCTGCTGACTATTTGCAAATATACTTTTTCATGGTTTTGTGGTCACGCCCCAATATCTTAGCAATTTCAAGAGTGCTGCATCCCTCTGTAAGACTTGTTAAAGGGAACCTGTCACCCTATTTTTCGCCTATAAGCTGCGGCCACCGCCATCAGGGGCTTATCTACAGCATTGTGTAATGCTGTAGATAAGCCCCCCCGATGTAACCTGAAAGAGAAGGAAAAACAAGTTCAATTATGCTCACCCAGGGGCGGTCCCGCTGCGGTCCAGTCTGATGGGCGTCGCGGTCCGGCGCCTCCCATCTTCATGCAATGACGTCCTCTTCTTTGCTTCCTGTCTCGGTTCCTGTGCAGGCGTACTTTGTCTGCCCTGTTGATCGCAGAGCAAAGTACTGCAGTGTGCAGGCGCCGGGCCTCTCTGACCTAGTACGCCTACACAGGAGCAACGACAGGAAGCAAGGAAGAGGCGCTGGACCCGCTCCGCTATGCCCATCGGACTGGACCGCACTGGGACGTCCCTGGGTGAGTATAATCTAACCTCTTTTTCTCATCTTTCAGGATACATCGGGGGCTTATCTACAGCATTACAGAATGCTGTAGATAAGCCCCTAATGGCAGCAGCTTATAGGCAAAAAATGGGGTGACAGATTCCCTTTAACATTGTTTAATTTTTTTAGTCAGTTAAATGTGAAATGGCCAAAATACTGACTTATGTAATAATTGTGCACACAGTAGTTTTGTGCTGCCCTAACCATGGGCAGCATGAATCAGAGCCGGGCAGTGCGATTTCCTGATATGCTACATATGTACACACATGGGAGAGACCTGTCAATCACCATGAGTGGGATGGGGAGGAGCCAGGTGGGGGCCGCATTGGACTAGTCAGTTCGATTCCAGTAGTCCCTTACTGGCTTTTCAAACTATATTTTTAATAAATCGTCATTGCAAGATGTGTAGCCAGGCTCCGATTCATGCTGCCCTGTAATTGACATTCAGATTGCACTTGTAAGTTTCTGTATTCACTGTTGATCTCCGTAGATAAGTATATATACATAGGTGATCATCTCCCCATTGTCATGAGTGCAGATATTCCTCCTTCTGGATCTCGGTGAGGGTCCCCGCCCCCATGCCATTTCAGTGTACAAATGTAGACTAAAATTGATTATAAACCTTATGATTTATCATCTAGGGGGAACACTAGTATTCATCCTTACCAATAAGCTCTTTGTGTCTGCTCACTAACGTGTGGCGCGTGCATTATTCTCGATGAATCAGACCTGCAATGTGTGTTATTTTAATTGGTTGCCAGGATTAGCCACGCTCTATTGTTTCACCCCCCCCAAATGTAATATTTTTGCTTTCGCAAAGCCCAAAGTAATTAACTTAGCCTCAGCTTAAGAAGAATTGTGAGCAAGTCAGAAAGCAAATATCATACTATGTGATATTGTGCAAATCCATCTGGCTGGTTATTGCAAACAACTCACTGGTGGAGGGAAAATACTTTGTGGCTAAAAGGAGCTGTTTGAGGCAGCTTTCTTCCAAAAAGGCCACTCTTGTCTCCTATTGTAGTCAATTGAAGTGAATTAGTTGCAATATCAGACCCAACCAAAGGATGGGAGAGGCACTGTTTCTGAAAGAAAATGGAAGAAAATTAGCTGTAGGGTCATAATATTTTGGGCGTTAAGACTGATAATACAGTTGTGTGAAAGTGTTTGCCCCTTTTCCAATTTCCTATTCATTTGCATGTTGGTCACTCTTAAATGCTTCAGATCACCAAACAAATTTAAATATTAGACAAAGATAACACAAGTAACCACACAATGCAGTTTATAGATGAAGGTCTCTATTATTAGGGGAAAAAGAAATCCAAATTACAGGGCCTTGTGTGAAAAAGTGATTGCCCCCTAAATCTAATAACTAATTGTGCCGCCCTTAGAAGTAACAACTGCAATCAAGCATTTGCGATAACGGGCAATGAGTATTTTACAACGCTCTGGAGGAATTTTGGCCCACTTATCACGGAATTGTTGTAATTAAGTCACATTGGAGGGTTTCCGAGCGTGAATCGCCTTTTTAAGGTCATACCACAGCATCTCAATCGCATTAAGGTCAGGACTTTGTCTAGGCCACGCCAAAGTCTTAATTTTGTTTTCCTTAAGCCATTCAGAGGTGGACTTGATGCTGTGTTTTGGATCATTGTCCTGCTGCATAACCCAAGTGCACTTCAGCTTGAGGTCACAAACAGACAGCTGACATTCTCCTTCAGAATTTTTTGTTAGATAGCAGAATTCATGGTTCTATTTACCACAGCAAGTTTTCCAAGTCCTGAAGCAGCAAAACAGCCCCAGACCACTATATTTTACTGTTGGTATGATGTTCCTTTTCTCATATGCTATGTTACTTCTATGCCAGATGTAATGGAACACACACCTTCCAAAAATTCAACTTTTGTCTTGTCAGTCCAAACAGAATTTTCCAAAAAGTGTTGGGGATCATCAAGATGTTTTCTGGCACTACTGAGGCTAGCCTTTATGTTCTTGTTGCTCTGAAATGGTTTTTGTCTAGGAACTCTGCCATGAAGGTTATTTTTGCCCAATCTCCTTATGGTGGAGTCATGAACACTGACCATAGCTGAGGCAAATGAGGCTTACAGTTCTTTGTACCGTATGTTGTGGATTTTTTGTGGTCTCTTGAATGAGTTGACACTGCGCTCTTGGGGTAATTTTGTTTGGCCAGCCACTCCTGGGAAGGTTCGCCACTGCTCCATGTTTTCACCATTTGTGGATAATGGCTCTCACTGTGGTTTGCTGGAGTCTCGAAGCTTTAAAAATGTATAACTTTTTCCTGGCAGACAGATTTCAATTACTTTGTTTCTCATTTGTTCCAGAATTTGTTTGTGGCATAATGTCTAGCTTTTGAGGTCCTTTGGTCTATTTCACTTTGTCAGGCAGGTCCTATTTAAGTGATTTCTTGATTGAGAACAGGTGTGGCAGTAATCAGGCTTGCGTTTGGATAGGGAATTTTAACTTGGCTTCTCAAAGATGTGATAAATCACAGTTAATTTATGTTTTAAGGGTGGCAATCACTTTTTCACACAGGGCCCTGTAGATTTGGATTTCTATGTCCTTCAATAATAAAGAACTTGATTTTAAAAATGCATTTTATGTTCACTTGTGTTATCTTTGTCTAATATTTAATTTTGTTTGGTGATCTGAATCAATGAACTTGCAAATAGAAACTAAATCAGGAAGGGGGCAAACACTTTTTCGCACAACTATATATGTAATATTTGAATGATGACTGTACTTTAAAACAAGTATAGGGTATATTGAGATGTCCGTACAAGTCGGCCCCAAATCGGGCTGCAATGCACGGACTAGCCGCGAGTTTCCCAACCCGAGCCTTACAGCTTTATGGAAATATATGAAGCTTCTGTTCATTGCTGTCTGATCTCAGACGTCTGAATGCCCCATACTTGCACTGAGGTCTGATTGTTTTATTTTTCTCACTATCATCTGCTGCTGGATTGTGAATATGACTTGCGTTACTGGGGTTGTCATGGTGGCATCAATAAATTGACTCTGCACAGACTGCCGGTCACATTAAAGGAGTAAACGCTGCACCAGATGAATAGTGACCCGATGGCTGGAAAGATATGTTAAGAAATTAATCAGCAGTGAATATTTAGATTTATTGTAAAGCAATATGCTGTTAATTGGGGGAGGAGGTGCCGTCTCTACTGGTCGGCCACGGCCATGAGATACATGAGGACCGATGCTGCCGACTTGGAAATATTGGTAATGCTGCGCTCATGGAATGATTTCATTGTTTTTGCTCTCAAACATTATTTTTAAATGTGCGGTTTTGTATTCATAGAGCCAGAATGAAGACTGGGGAGGTTACGCAGATGATATGTTGTGACACTGCCTGTAGGTGTCTGGTAACTACACACTGTGCACGTGTAACCCTGGGTGTGTGCAGGGCCTGATGATGCATGACGGCTTACCTACCTCATGTGTGCTCAGGGCATTACTGACCAGCATGGCGCTGTATATGGAGTGGGATCTTATAACATCAGTGATTCCTGTCCACACATTGATCTGTACCCAGGGATAGGCACATTATATAAACAAAAAAAAAAAAAATAATAATAAAAAAAAAAAAATATATATATATATATATATATATATATTTGTTTAAATGTATTAATTTTACTCACTTCTATAGCTCCATTAATTCCACAGCGCTTTATAGACATCATCACCCCTGTCCCCATTGGGGTTCACAATCTAATTCCCTATCAGGATGTATTTGGCATGTGGGAGGAAACCGGAGAACCCAGAGGAAACCCACACAATCACGGGGAGAACAGAAAGACTCCTTGCAGATGTTGTCCTTCTATATATATAATATATGAGAGAACAGGCATGTCTAATACTAATGTGCAGTATGATGTAATGAATCAATCAGTTGTGTATATATGTCCTCTTGTAAAAATGTTTTCCCCCTTTCCAACATCCACTGTACATGTATGACGCATGTCTAGTGCGGGTGTATGGAGCAGAGTAAGGAGCTGATCCCGCACCATACACGGCAGATGCTAGCTGTATTACACAGTCAGCAACTTTATGTAATGGCAGCGATTGGAGCACCGATCGCTGCTGTTAAACCCTTAAATGCCAATGGGAATGTCTGATAGTAGCATTTAAGGCATGTGGTCCAGGGGCTTGACATTCCAGGGTCACCCATTAGCCTCCCTGCGATGCAAGGCAGCCGAGGACCTGCTGAAGGCTCCATGATGGTATTCCTGTGAAGTCCAGCCATAGGAGGCCATTGTTTTAGCTTTATACTGTAATCCATCTGCAATGCAGTAAGTAGCACAAGCTGTAAAGCAAAAAAAAAAAATCGAAATACCTATAGTGCAATTCTACTGTTTTTTGGTAGCGACACCTGTGCAAAAAATCAATAAAGTGGTCAAAGCGTTGTTTATTCATCAAAATGAGCTAAAAACATAAATTCACAATGTAGAAAAAGAAACGCTCAGTCGACAGAAAAATATGGAAAAAAATTAGTTCTCAGAAACCAATTCATTTATTTATTTTTTCACCGCTCAAATAAAAACAAAACTACCGTATATGTTTGTATCGTCCTAATCATACTGACCTAGAGATTCAGGTCATTTTTTACTACACAATCAACACCATAAAAACAAAGCCCAAAGATAAATTGCGGAATTTCAGTTTTTTGCAATTTCACCCCACTTGTTTTTTTCCCCCGTTTTGCAGGACATTGTATTATAGATAAATGTTGACATTTAGTCTACAACTCTTCCTGCAAAAAAAAAAACAAACCCTCATGCTGCTGTGTTTGATGGAAAAATAAAAAAGTTCAGACTTTTGGAAGAAGGGGGGCAAAAACTTAAAGCAGAAAGCTTTATGTATAATGATAAATAAAAAATTTAGTATCGCGTACATTTATAAATTTAGATAAATCGTAAATGGGTCATTCCATATCAAGTGATCCAAATATGAATATTTTTTTACCTTACGTCTTTAGTTTTTTTTTATTTTTTGTTTTTATGAAGTACAACTTTAGTTAATTACAAATTAAAAGTTTAGAATTTTTTTCTTCATCAGTTAATTTTTTACAGATTTTTAAAGTTTTGAAAAAGCGCGGATTTTGGCCTGGTATGGCTTTACATTTTTTATCATATCTCGGGCTAGAATTAAGATATAGAGGTGGTAGAGGCATCATTTTTCTCAGAACTGTGCCAGCTTTCATTTGATATGTCACAAGACTATGTTTCTTTATATTTTGTTTTGGAGAAATCAAATTAAAATTTTTTATGCGCAATTCTGAAAAAAACGTATGTTTTAAAATTGTGAAAACATGCATGTGTGTTACTCGTGTCCTTGTTTATATTTGTACAGGGACTCAACTAGGGATCTAATAAATTTGTTTTTTTTTGTTTTTTTAAGCCTTGAATCATCTGATTTTATGTTTGTGCGAGTTTCTTCCTTTTTTCTTTTCAAATTACAACTTATTGAATTCAACATTTATATGTAACAATAAAGAAACACAAAAAACAAATACCGAAGTGCCAGAATAAATCCATCTTAATCATCATAACAACTTGCTCAGCATTTTCAACCTGAATTCTTTGAACAAAACCAAAAGATAAAAGGTGATCACATCCTCAAGTGTGATTTTTTTAAATACAGTCTGATCCTAATTATATGTTAAAAACAAGATTAAAAGAACCAATATTTTTACCACCTATTTATACATGGAACAATTTTTTTTCTACTATATCACTAAACATGGAATTTCTGACGTGTTTAAGAAGAATAGTCCAGTAGCTAAATCCTCGTTCTATAAAATATGAACTAATCAAACAATTAATAGGTTTTCCCACGGCCTGTTATCATCAATGTGTCCCTTCTAGTGGGAGAAATGTCATCTTGTCCATAAGCGTTTACTAGCAATGGCCGTTTCCTTCTGTGTCAGAGTATGTGCGGCCGGTCATGGTGCTCAGCTCCACCTGAGTTATATCTGATTTTTGTTCACTTTTACAATGTCTGGTTTTCTTGGATACACAAAGGACGGCGCTGGACCAGAAAGTGCAGAAAAGTCACTTCTACGCCTTCATTTTCACAATCTTTGGAGAGTCTAGTAGCCGCTAGCGCCGATCATATTCACAGGTCACATAGCCAGTTTTGTCATCCATTGCCGATCTTGTGCCGCCTTCTACCACGTCATGGACGTCACTGTCTTTATTTCCACTACGTGGGATGACAGTCCGGTATTGCTGAGTCCCTGTGATGGGTTCTGCTTCCTGTAACCGAGGTTTTCACAAACTCTCCTCCTCCTCTTCGTAGTCCTGGTTTGTACAATACATGAACTGGATGTTAAGAATATTTTTCTCCCTCCATTTGAGGAGTTTCCTGGGTGTTAAGATTTGGTGTGAATACGGTCTGTGGAGGCCCGAGCTGCCGGCCGGTCATCTGCTCTGCAGTCACCGTCTACCCCTGGTCATTCTCAGCCCTAACAAAGCTTCTCCTCTGTCCTCTCCTGCTTCTAAGTGGTAACATAATAAAATAATACCGTAACATCTAAAAATCATGGATTATTTGGTAGATATAGACCCCACACTTTTAGACCAATTTGAGATTTTCGAACTGACACTGTAATATTTTTATTTTTAAAAATATGATCCCATCACGATCCCATCTTGTATTTTGGTACAGATGTGGCTAGGAGCATAGCAGGCACCATGTGCAGTTTTTGAAATCTTTAAATTAAACGTTTTTTTCGGAAATGCGTTTTAAAGTTTTGCGCTTGCGTTCGCATAGGTAAAATATTATCAAAGATACTCTTGTGACATATCTGGTGAAAGCCTGTACAGTTCTGAGTAGAATGGTGTTTAGTTTGTTTCTCTATCTCTTTTCTAGCCTGAGTTATGGGGAAAAATGTAAAGGCAGGCAACACCGAAATTCGCACTTTTTCCGAACTTTGAAAATCAATAAAAAAAAAAAATAACTAGAATTTTTTCTTCTTCACATTTTGCATTCTCTGACACACTGTTACCAAATTACAAAATCTCAAAAGAATCAAAAATATAGTGGTAAAAATCATTGGTTCACTTGACATGGAATGACCCAAATTTAGGTTTACACAAGGAGCGCTTTATGTATGACATGGTCCTGAGCTTTGATCACTGAGGGTTGCACCGATGTTTTGGTAGATAGTGGTTAGGAGAACATATCCCAAATCAATGTGTGAGCTGGATCATCTTTTCTCCTTTAATGTGTGTTCTGGTATTGCAGAAAATCCTATAATTTTACATTTAGTATCTCTAGTATTTGCTTTGCTGAAAAATGCTGGTAAAATCTAAATTCTGTGCTTTTTCTTTACTTTCAAGTGATTGGAATTCATTGAAGTGATGCGCCTTTGGAAATTTTAAAGGGGTTGTCCAGGGCTATTTAATTTTTTTTTTACCACGGGCCTAAAACTAACAGACAGGTCGTTGCTTTTGCTAACAGAGGCAGCTAACTGCCTGTTTCACCTGGCGCCAGATCAGAGCGGTCTCTCATTGCTCCTACCGGCTATTCATAAGCTCCATATCAACAGAGAAGCTCTTCCTCTTCTGGGCTGCTCTGTTGACAGGGAGAGACTGCTGACGTCATGCTGATTGACAGCCGGCTCACTGCGGTTAGGTTGTCAATCAGCATAACAGTGGCAGCCACGCTCCATCAACAAAGCAGACGAGAAGCCACTGCTCTGTCTACGTGATGTCAGTAGAAGCCACTAAATTGCTGGCAGGAGCAGTCTGTGACCGCTCTGTCCTGGAAGAGTCAGTGCCAGGCAGGTAGTTGGCAACTCCCTGCCTGTTATAAGGCTTGTAGGAAAAACATTAAATAGTCCTGAATAACCCCTTTAAAATCAGTTAACTTGTCTAGGCTTGAATACCCTTTTATCACGCATCCACTGGTGACTCCCACCGACTTGTCTTCTTCATGCCGTTTCTCCATTGAGTAGGTGATATCTTCTTTAGGCTTTTGCGTGCATTTTTACTGCCTGGAAAAGGCAACAAAGGATCAGGAATGTTATAATTGTCCTTGTAAGAGCTTCCTATATTATAGGAATCTAGGAATCTATAGGACAAATCAATTGTACGCTGCCTTCTTAAACATTAGAATATTGTTGCATGAGAGCACTAACACATGTAACAGAAAAAACAGAACATCTAATGATTATCTCTGATTATGGCCTAAGCCAGCAACATATTGATCATTATCTCAAATAGGATTGCGGCAGCTCGTTTGTACAGCAGTTGCCATTTGGTCAGATCATACCGATAGGGCCCAACGAGCTGTTCAAATCTGTTTTTAACTTTCATCAGGGCAAGATACAGAAGCCGCTGTTCTGCATATGTAGTTGGCAACCAAGGACAGAAAGTAAAAATGGACTTGTTTCTGTCCACCGTGGAAAAATAGGGTTTTATTTTTTTTTCTTCATTTTGCTCTGTAGAAGGATTTGTTATGTTTCAAATTGGTTTAGTAAAATAACTTGTTTACTAAATAAAATCCTCAGTCCTCCTAACTTGACTACTTATTCACCAGGAAATAAGAATGTCCTTAGACATCAATAGCTTACAACCCAAAACAGTTGAGTGACAGCAACAACTATTTTAGATGTAACGCCTACTAACTAGCTCCTGTGATTGTCAGCTTGGCCTGCTGCATTAGATAGAGGGTAGAGAAGAAACAACAAGGCTCTTGAGCAGGGCTGTGGAGTCGGTAAGCCAATCCCCGATTCCTCAATTTCCATGACACCAACTCCCGACTCCACCAAAATGAGCTCCGTCTCCACGATTCGGACTCCATAGCCTTGACAGGGCTGTGGAGTCGGTAAGCCAAACTTCTGATTCCTCAATTTCCATGACACCAACTCCGACTCCACCAAAATGAGCTCCGTCTCCACGATTCCGACTCCACAGCCTTGACAGGACTGTGGAGTCGGTAAGCCAAACCTCCGACTCCAACTCCTCAATTTCCATGACTCCGGCTCCACCAAAATTGGGCTCCGACTCCCGTCTCCAAAGCCCGGCTCTTGATGGCTATGGACTCCTTTAGCTTGTTTTTTGTGCATTTGGTTCTGATTACAAATTTTTAACCATTTTTCTTCTGCAGCTTGTAAGGACATACACTGCAGCCTTCTGGTTACCGCTTAATCTCAGTTCCAATAGCTGGGCTCCCTATCCACCCTGTTTCCAGTCACCCTTTACTCCGATAAAGCTTAAAGCCACATTCATACATTTGTGTGTCATGGACTGGCCGCAGGTCTCCTCACCCGAGCTTAACGGTGTCAAATATGCCTTTGAGGCGTTTAACTTAGGGTTAAGAGAACCATGTCAAAAGGTAACACACGGGTGTGTGACTGCTGAGTAAATCTGACAAATTGACATCTAAATTGACAAAAACCTATACAGGTTGAAACGTTGTATCCATGGCGGAATAAAGCATCTTTAATTTCATCACCTGGACTGGGCGCTGTTTTCAATTTTCTTGATTGCTGTTGCCTTTCCAAGTGAGTTCTTTGGATCGAAAGCGTGCGTCCATACTTAGTGAGTGCTGTCAGCTTTTCTTCATGTGTTTTTGCTGAGTAAATCTGATCAATCAAGACATGAACTTAGATGAGTGTTCACAAGAACAGAGGCTTCTCTATAAGAATGTCTGTCAGTATTGAGATTGAACCGAATTGAGCAGCTTGTAATGTCCTATTTTACATGCAATCTGAAGAACCAAAATTACTTTTTAAAGGGACCCTGTCAACAAAGTTGTGGGTATTATTGGACACAATATAATAGTGGCTGCAGAGCTTAATGTTTTTTTGTTCTAGTTTTCATCTCTCCATTTCAGAGATATCAAATTATTTTGTACATAAAGAGAGCTTTGTTTCCCTAGTCCAACTGGATGCTATACCAGTTTTCACTTGGGGTTTGTATGTCTTCTCCCTGTATGATGCTGCCCACTCAAAAGCAGGCAGCAACAGGCGGATGAAAGAAGAACATGCCCCTGCCTTAGCTTAGAGTAGGTTTCTCAGTATGTGAGATGTATAACGACAGGCAGCCCTGATCTCCTCGTTTAACCTCTTGCATGATTAGAAGGCACAGATAACTAACACCTTTCGGATAAGGTCTCTGTGGAGGGAGGTGCAGCACAGCTGAGCTTGGCCGAGTCCCAAAATTGCAAACCCTTCTATCTGTTCTCCGCCATTCATAGCATGGTTAGCTCTGCTGTGCTGCCAACCCCAATCTCCCCCCCACACACACACTGTGTGTTAGCAAATGTGTTAGTAATCACTCTTGTGTCTGTTGGGCTAAACTTTTACTCCCTCTGCAGTGAGAGCAGAGCAGGGTTTCATTACAGCACACACAGGAGTCATTCAGAATAGACATGTTACTCCTGTGTGAGCTGTAATGACAGCCTGCTCTTATCTCACTGCTAAGAGAGTACAAGTTGAGCCTAACATACATAAGGGTGACTACTGAAACACCAAGAATAAGGGGAGCTGATAGGAGGGTTTGTAATGTGACACAGCTATACTTAGCTGCACTGCGCCTTCCCTCACACTGACTCCTGCAGGAGGTGAGACCAGGAGATCAGGGTTGTATCATCACATCTCCTACACTTAGAAATTTGCTCCAAGCTATGGTGGGTTTTCTTTTCCGTTGGGTGCTGCTGCTTGCTTATAATTGGTCAGCATCATTAAGGGAGAAGTAGTACACACTTGTAGTGAAAACTATATGATAACAACCACTTGGAAATAAAAAAAAACAGTAACTCATAAGATGCCTAAATACTTTACCAAAACAGAAAAGCAAAATAAAAAATGATTCCTTTTGGAAAGCCATTCTTACATCCTATGTCTAGTTCAACATGAAACGTTTGGTGAAAGGTCTTCTTCAAATCACCACCAGGATCCTACAGGGCTCTTATATGTTTTTGTTCACTCACCCTGATCAAATTTCATTGTAATTATTTTCCGATGTAACAAAGGTAAGTTATAGAGCATTGTGTGGCAAATCCCAAGTATACTACAAAGTAACCTTGGAAAAACCTCTGAAGATGGATTGGTGTTGCTCCTTGGCAGGCTCCATAGCGAGAGCATTGTCTGTGAGCCTGCGCCTTTCTATTAAATTAACGATGCCTCTTGTGTTACATTAGGCGGCGGGTAAGCTGGCTATTATCACAGACTCGGATCATTTTCCAGAAGCTGCAGCTTTAGAAAAAACTCTCATTATTATGGAAATGGACGGAGCTGCAGTATCTAGAATCCACGAGTGGGAAGCAGATGTACACAATATCTTCTACACACAAATGATGGGATCTTTGTGATTTATTCTGTTTTGCTCTACGTTGCCGGCTGCTCGAGTTATTTTTCGGGATAGATTGCCAGTGCTGGGGAATTGAGAGTAAATATTATATATCAAGACATTTTGAGAATCCTAATGAAGGGATACGATTATGCGCCCCTTCCCTTATTATTCTGCTCATATTCTCCCCAGAGAAAAGTGTAATTGCTATTGAATGCTGTAAGTTCATGCCTCGAAGAAGCACACTTGGGGAGTTGAATGTCACAGATTTTTTGCAGTATTAGGCAAGTCTGTCATTGTTCTTTTTATGTCTGTGAATACTGTATTTGATATCATGATCCTTTATAAAAGGACTTGGTTGTCCACACATGGGGCCCTCCTGACATTGTAGAACAATGTAACATGGACTTTGTGCGTCGGGGAATGGGCAGAATTTAGGGGTGTAGTCAATGTGTTTGTTTTCCACATGTTGTGTATTACATCATATCCATATATCCGAGCCGTTTCACGTCAGCCGTTGGTGGGGAAGGTAGTATTTATTAGTCCGTCGAGTCCTCAGGAGACAACCTCTTGTCTTCACATTGAACCAGCCGAGATACAGGTAAGTGGGAAGCGATGATTTAAAAAAAAAAAAAAAACTCCAATTACCAAACCAAGTACAGGCGCTCGTTGGACCCTTGGTGCGGCCAGTTTCACTGATCGTGTCCCCAGTCTTTGTGTATGATCCTCCAGCATGTGACCGCTGCAGCCAATCAGTGGCCTCAGAGGTGACTTACTGTACTACTGGCAGTGAGGCTTTGTAAGCTGTGATGCCAGTAGTTTCAGAGGGGAATTGGGGACTTTTTGTTTTGCTATTTCATAACATTTGCTGCCGTTTTGACTTTCTTTCCCACGGTTAGGTGACATTCCTAATCGAGCTGAGTTATTTTAACCCAAATAAAAGTGTTAAATAACAAATTCGGCTTTGGTATTTCCAAACAATATGCAGTTGTAAGAGTAGAGCAGGAGCCATGCTTCTAGTATTTCATTTATCATAGCATGGGTATAGCATTTTGCTATTAGGCATAAAGTACCGTATTTTCCGGCGTATAAGACGACCCCCCAACTTTTCCAGTTAAAATATAAAATCTTCTTAAAAGTCGGGGGTCTTCTTATATGCCATGTGTCGTCTTATAGGGCCGGTGACTAATGTGACTTTTGGGGGGGGGGAGGAGTGGTCCCGATGACAGAGGGGGCGTCTCACAGGAAAGTGTGACTGGAGTATCCCCCATTTCCTCATTGTAGCTGCAGCCTGGGGTTCCTGTGCTGGGGAGCGGCGGCGGCTGCTCCTCTTTGTGCCGCGTGGGTGCTGTGCTGTAGGGCGGTGGCTCCTCTTCGTGCAGCGTCAGGGCTCTGCTGTGGGGTGGCGTATCTTTGTGCAACGTCGGGGCTCCTCCGGCATTTTCTCAAAGCCCGGAGGCACCGGCAGCTCCATTGCTGCGATGCGGTGGCTTCGGGGAAAATGGCCGCTGGGGGCGGCGCATGCTCAGATTCAGATCTCGTCTCTCGAGATCTCGGGACGAGATCTGAATCTGAGCATGCGCCGCCCCCAGCAGCCATTTTCCCGGAGGCCACCGCATCGCAGCAATGGAGCTGCCGGTGCCTCCGGGCTTTGAGGAATTGGGAAATGCCGGAGGAGCCCCGACTCTGCACGAAAATACGCCGCCCCACAGCACAGAGCCCTGACGCTGCACAAAGAGGAGCCGCTGCCCACAGCACAGCATCCACGCGGCACAAAGAGGAGCAGCCGCTGCCGCTCCCCAGCACAGAAACCCCACGCTGCAGCTACAATGAGGTAATAGGGGATACTCCTCCAGTCACACTTTCCTGTGAGACGCCCCCTCTTCGTCATTGGGACCACTCCCCCCCCACCCACCATATACACATTGGTCTGCACCCGGCGTATAAGACGACCCCTGACTTTTAAGAAGATTTTCAGGGGTTAAAAAGTAGTCTTATAGGCCGGAAAATACGGTATATACCATACAATATATCGGATCCTTAGGCCGGGGATGTACGTAACATACAGCTATAACTTGTTTGGGAAAGGGAGTGTTTCTGAAATCCTAGGGGTGCGGCCATATGTTGCGGCTGGCCACGCAGCTAATCCCTGCCCTCTGGTTCATTATCTGCAGGCGGAGCGTCCGCCATGTGGCCGCACCCCGATACTTCTTATTACACAAACGTATTAACATCAATCAGGGAAATTAACTTAACCCTTTCTCCTCAATCATCGAGCGCTGCTGGCTCATTCAGTAGCCAATAGTGATTAATAGCAACCCATTGATTCTCTTCCTGCTCCGTCTTTAGTGTTTCTCACCCAATGGTTGATGTTGCATTTGAACCTGCCTTTCTTTTGTAGCCCCGGCATGAGTACTTTAATGTGCCAGTGTATTAATTGGCCGCGCACTTCATGCATGCAGAGCATCAGACGACTTTCATTGGGATTCATCTTGCCCTTGAAGTAGTGAAAACATCCATCTTGCGGAGAATATTTTTTTATATATCATTTCATCTGTTATTGACCGAATCTCTGTATTTCTTGTTATGTGACCTTGTGTGACCAGTTACTTGACGTTATAAACTTTATGACTTGTGTTGATTAAAAAAGGAAAAAAAAAAAGTTAATTTATATAATCGTTTAGAGCACTCAGTTATTGTTGTCTTTACTTTTGTCTTGCAGTTTTTTTTTTTTGAAGGCCCATGGTTGTCCTAAATAAAAACAAAACACAAACTTACGTACCCGACATCACTGCAGCTCCTTATAGGGAATCTGTCACCAGGTCTTTGCTACCCCATGATTGCAGCATAATGTAGAGCCAGAGACCCCGATTTCAGAGATGTCACTTACTGGGCTGCTTGCTACAGTTTTGGTAAAATCATTGTTGTATCTGCTGGTCTAGCAGTTCTCTGAATGCTGAGCTTTGTATGACCCAACCCACAGCACTGATTGGCAGCTTTCTGTGTGCACTGTGCATAGGCAGAAAGCTGCCAATCAGTGGTGGCGGTGGGGTTATACAGAGCTCATGAATATGGAGGAATGCATGGCAGCATGATTACTAGTCCTCTAGTGATCTCCTGCTGTTAAAATAGGGATTTTCTAAAAACGACACCAAGCAGCCCAGTAAGTGACACATCACTGGAATCAGGGTCTCTGCCCTGACATTATGCTGCTCTCAGATTAGTTAGCAAAATCCTGCTTCCAGATTCCAGCTAATGCTAATAGTGCCCCTCTCACCAGTTTCCTGTTTTCATCTCCTGCTGTTGGGAAAGTCAGGTGACTGCTACAGCCAATCAGAAACCGCTTTAAGAAGCAGTAGCTTGGTCTTTTTTAATACAGCTAATTCACAGAAAAGAGTAAAGCTTATACACCAACCAGGCTGTGGAGTCTGTTAGCCAATCCCCGACTCCTCAATTTGTATGACTCGCTCATACATGGCTCATGTAAAATGGTAACATCGGGCTTTTCATCACCATTATGATACAATAAGTACGGTACTTGCCTCAATCCTGTCTTCCTCTTCACACTAGCAGTTTTGAGATGAGTGCAGGGCCGCAGACATTCCTTCCCAGTGCCTTTGTTCCTCTGACCTGTGGAGGAGAAGCCTCACTACTGAGCATGTGCATAAAGTGCAGCACAGATTCATCTTATGTATGACTCCACAGCACTGGTCACTATTGAGCATGTGCATAAAATGCAGCACAGATTCACCTCATCTACGACTCCACAGCACTGGTCACTACTGAGCATGTGCATAAAGTGCAGCACAGATTCATCTTATGTATGACTCCACAGCACTGGTCACTACTGAGCATGTGCATAAAGTGCAGCACAGATTCATCTTATGTATGACTCCACAGCACTGGTCACTATTGAGCATGTGCATAAAATGCAGCACAGATTCACCTCATCTACGACTCCACAGCACTGGTCACTACTGAGCATGTGCATAAAATGCAGCACAGATTCATCTCATCTATGACCCCACAGCACTGGTCACTACTGAGAATGTGCATAAAGTGCAGCACAGATTCATCTCATCTATGACTCCACAGCACTGGTCACTACTGAGCATGTGCATAAAGTGCAGCACAGATTCATCTCATCTAAAAGCCCAGATCCTTAGATCAGGAACAGAACAGACATTTATAGGACATTTCAGAACTTTCCCAAATTGTTATGAAAAAACTTACAGCCCATCCTGCACTGAACTACTGCACCCAATGTATTATATTTTTTCTGAGTTGCTCCATTTTATACCGACTCCACCAAAATGGACACTGACTCCACAGCACTGACACAAGCGAGCAAGTGTAGAGCTACTAAGGTACCTGTTTTATAAGGAATTGACATTTTTCTGACCTGTATCAATACAATTACACCATGAGTACATCTGATATAATGGCTATTTCAGCTTCATTCATTTAATAGTAGAGTATTTACATATGCCTGTTCAGTTTCTTGAGCCATTTCTCCTATGTCCACATCAAACCCTGTGATCTCATTCTTGGTCATGATTATATACATAGGGTGAGACCCCTGGGGTGACTGGCCACACACAGGTGAAACTCTGCCCCTCTGTGTCCAAAGTTCACATGACTTTTGTTTCCAAATCATACTGCCGTTGACCACCCCTGTGGGGTCTCACCCTAACGATCAGATGATACCAATTATTCGGGTTCATTAAAGCATGTAGGTAATAGTTGCGACGCACTGACATTGCTCTTGTGGGGTCATTATTGACCAAATTGGTTTTCTCAATAAATAATTGATGATTTATACAGTGTGTCCACTACCGTCTTCAGAAAAGGGGGTCTCTTGATCTTTGTAGGATGGCAGAAATATCTTAAGGCACAAATGAGATTATCCAGCTGCACCAGCACAGCATTATGGCTGCCATTGTAAGCAGAAACCACAACGTTGGTGTGATCAGAGCCCTGGGGCACTTTCTCATGGCAATGTATTGATCATTATCTTGAGTCAGTAAATTTGTAAGCCAATAGAAGGAGTGGACGATAAACACGCACGACCTGAACAGTTTTCCATTATGGTAGCCAAACACTGCAGTAGCCCTGAGCCTTTGCAGTCTTTGACTGTTCTTTCACACAATTAAAGGGGTTGTCCGGTTAAACAAGTTAGCCCCAGCATGAGTACTTTAATGTGCTAGTGCTGATCATAGGGGAACGACATTTGAGACTCTCCCCGATGGACAGAACGGAGTGCTTTTATCCCCGATAGAATAGACCCGCAGTGCGCTCCATTCATTCCTGTGGGTCTGATGAGCGCTGCACTCGTCTTTTTCCGGCAACTTAAAGGGAATCTTGTCACCACAAAATTCGCCTATAAGCTGCGGCCACCAGCATCAGGGGCTTATCTACAGCATTCTGTAATGCAGTAGATAAGCCCCCAAAGTACCCTGAAAGATAAGAAAAACGAGTTAGATTATACTCACCCAGGGGCGGTCCCGCTGCGATCCGGTCCGATGGGTGTAGCGGTCCGGGTCCAGCGCCTCCCATCTTCATACGATGACGTCCTCTTCTTTGCTTCCTGCCGCAGCTCCAGCGCAGGCGTACTTTATATGCCCTGTTGAGGGCAGAGAAAAGTACTGCAGTACGCAGGCGCCGGGCCTCTCTAACGTTTCCCAGCGCCTGCGCACTGCAGTACTTTGCTCTGCCCTCAACAAGACAAGTACGCCTGCGCCGGAGCCACAGTAGGAAGCAAAGAAGAGGACGTCATCATATGAAGATGGGAGGCCCAGACCCGCAACAGCACGCCCATAAGACCCGGACCGCCTCTGGGTGAGTATAATATAACCTGTTTTTCTTCGCTTTCAGGATACATCCAGAATGCTGTAGAAAAGCCCCTGATGCTGGTGGCTGCATCTTATAGGCGAATTTTGGGGTGACAAATTCCCTTTAATAGGGAATGAATGCAGCATCTTTTGGGCGTCCGACCTGCTGCGTCATCTTGTAACGGAGATAAAATTTTGTCCCTCTGTTTGATGCTGGTACCAGCAGTGGGACAGCCACCAATCACTTATCCTGCAGACAACCCCTTTTATTTGCAGTGAAAAAAAATGTGGCTATTACTACTGTACATGTGAACGCAGCCTTACGCTCCAATCTCAGATTGGCTTACAAGTACTAATGCGAAATATTGCCTTGTAAAGGCGGCCTAAGTGTGTAACACATCCCCGGCATTTTTCTTCAGCATATACATAGATTTTTACAAAGACCATGCCAAGGTTTGGAATTAATTCCTGCAGGCATTTTTGCATGTGACTGTGCCTCTGCATTAGTGAGTTAAAGGTTTCACGGCAAATCCTCCAAGAAGAAGTGCAAGTCCTTCCTCTTATAATTTCCATTCTATTGAACGCATTATGGATGCAGCATTCTCGATTTTGGTTCTTCTAGGTAACTGAGATGTGAATTAATTACAATTGATTTATTGTTCCGAATGTTGTGTAATAATTCTTCACACTTCTTCTGCTGCACCCGTGTAAAGGCTGATAAATCTCCAAATTTAATTACCGTCCATACCTGCGAGCATGTGGTCATGTAAGAACTGTAAATGGAGCACAGCCGTTCATTCTTTTTCGCTGGCGTTGGGTAACAGACCGTGATATTACTTTTCCCTTTACAATGTGAAGCTTGTGTACTCCTAATTTGAAACACCCAGGGGTCTTACATTTTACTGAAAAAGAAGTATCGCCCTGCGGCATTAACACAATGTGACACACATTACACAATGCATCATATTACAGTATGCAGATTAATAATAATAATAATAATAATTTTATTTATATAGCGCCAACATATTCCGCAGCGCTTTACAAATTATAGAGGGGACTTGTACAGACAATAGACATTACAGCATAACAGAAATACAGTTCAAAACAGATACCAGGAGGAGTGAGGGCCCTGCTCGCAAGCTTACAAACTATGGGGAAAAGGGGAGACACGAGAGGTGGATGGTAACAATTGCTTTAGTTATTCGGACCAGCTATAGTGTAAGGCTCAGGTGTTCATGTAAAGCTGCATGAACCAAGAAAACAGAAAAATCATTATCAGGTTCAGCTGGCACAGGTACAACATTTTCACCATCAATCCTAGGGAAAAAATGGTTAATAGATGCATCATTACAAGATAAAGCATGATCAGGTAACACATGCGATCTCCCATCATCATCATCATCAGGGTTAACTTTACCCTCATTAGTAGATTGGGGAGGGGTATCAGTGACGTAGTGGGCAACCAACCTCCCCAAATCAGTCCCCAACAAAACATCAGTGGGCAAATTATCAGACAGCCCCACTTCCTTCACCCCGCTCCCAGCACCCCAATCAATAAAAACCCGGGCCATCGGTAAGGGACAGCTGATGCCCCCAATCCCAGTGACAGTTAGGGTTTTCCCCGGAATGATTTCTTCAGGGGCCGCCAGTTCGGGTCGGATGAGGGTTCGTTCAGCCCCGGTGTCTTTGAGGCCTGTAGCAACATGGCCTCCCACAGTGACGGGCTGTACGTTGTCACACACCCTCCCAACCACACCACCCACTAAAAGAACTGCTGCATTAGGCCCTGGGGCCTTGGCTTGGGTGTTCTTCTGCTTGGTTGGGCAGGAGAGACTGATATGACCAGTCTGACGGCAGGTGTAACACGTGCAAGGTTCGGTGGTCGGTCTGGTGCTGTTGGCCACGGGGCCAGGACCTCTGGTGTGTTGGCTGGCAGGGGTACTGGCGTTGGTTGCAGGCTTACCCCCTCTCCAGCTGGTGGTGACTGGCTTCCGCCCTTCCGATCTACGGTTGGCCTCATAGGCATCGGCAATCTGTGCTGCTTTCGTCACGTCTTTGGGTTCTGTAAAGGAGCTCCGGCTCACCCTTTTAGGATCATGTCCTTTGTACATCAGGGTAAAATCGCTATTTTAGTCAGGTTGGAGACCATAGATTTAGACATAAAATGTCTTATGGCCTCTTACCGTGGGTTATTATAAGGCCATGTTCACACCATCCTTTTTTTCATGCGGAATCGCCGCGATTTTCC
This sequence comes from Ranitomeya imitator, assembly GCF_032444005.1. NCBI lineage: Eukaryota > Metazoa > Chordata > Amphibia > Anura > Dendrobatidae > Ranitomeya > Ranitomeya imitator. The sequence goes on along the minus strand of NC_091284.1, from coordinate 86,417,576 downwards.
CGCAGCTGTTTTCCATGCAGGGTACATTACAATGTACCCTATGGAAAACAGGAACTGCTGTGCCCACATTGCGGAAAATCGCGAAAAAAGCCGCACTGAATAGCCGCGGTAAAAAAGAAGTACCATGTCACATCTTTTTGCGGAACTGCAGCGGTTCTGCACCCACAGACCTCCATTGTGAGGTCAAACCCGCAGTAAAACCCGCAGATGAAAAAAATATCTGCGGGTTTTCTGCGGTTTGTGGTGCAGAACCGCTGCAGTGTGGCTGCCCCCCCGTGCTCCGACGCCCCCCCTATCTCAGTGATCAAAATAGAAAAAATTGTAAATTACCCCCCCCCCCCCCCCCCTTTGTCACCCCCATAGGTAGGGACAATAAAAAAATTAAGAATTTTTTTTTTTTTTCCACTGTTAGAATAGGGGTAGGGTTAGGGTATTTTCAGCCATTTTAACCCTAAAAAACTTCCTAGAAAACACACAGACTCTGCATAGAAAACTGCATCAAAAAACGCATCAAAAAGCGCACCAAAAAAGCACCAAAAAAAGGACCTGCGTTTTCTGCCAAGAGCTGCGGTTTTTAGTCCTGAAAAAAAAGGAGGGAAATCAGGAACGTGTGAACATACCCTTAGGGTAATAGCATTCCTCCAGTCATTCAGTTCGGATGATTAAATCCATTTCTACAGGCCATTAAATCATTATTAGCAGCACATCACTGTGTAAACATTTTTTGTCTGCCCATATGAATAGGCCAATAACAAATGTCGATCAACTTGTGATTTGGCAGAAAATGGACCATGTAAATGGCCCAATTAGTTGTGCTAACACAAGATCCACATCTGGACACAACTTTAGCTGAGGGAAAGAGGTTATGTTACATGTATATTGTTCCAGGACGTTTCACAAGTGATTGTCCCAAAGTGGCCACTGCCTTTTATAAAGCAATTTCCTAAAATCACAAGAAATTAGACTGTAGTAAATGGGGTAAAATAACAAGAGCCATTATTTATCTGAAGAGTCCCGTCACTCCGGTGCTGCTGTTCTCATGCTCCCAGCCGATCTCTGTCTACTCTCCTGCAATCATCACAGGCCATCAGTTCACACAAATCCACAGCCAGTCACTGGTCTCCATTTCATTCTGTCCACCTCACTGCAGTATATATCTGGAGTATACGTCACTCTGTATCAAGATGTAGTGCCTGGATGGGATACTACTCCATGAATCGCATAAGAAAAGAATCCGACACTGTGGTTATAATGAGAATCGCAATGAAAAGACAAAATGACATTTCGGTCAACAAGACATTCCTCGGACTTGGATCAATAAGATGAACAAAAAATAGGGGAATGTAAGGAAAATGACCACATTTTATATGCATGCTTCAGTATAAGATCTGGAGAATAATTCCTGACTAAATATGATTTAGGAATTGACAATAGGGTGAAGGACGTAAAACATACACAGAATGATGTCACAACTAAACAGCAGGGAAGTATACTCACCACTTTCATGTCATGCGACTTTTATTATCAGAGGTAAAATTAAACAGATTCTGGATCCCTCCCCGGCGATCTCCATCTGCGCACGCGCGGCATCCCGCAGCCATTTTCCTGAAGCCCCGAGAAGAACCATCTGCGCACGCGCGGCCTCACAAAGATGGCCGTGCCCACCGATAAACGGCTGAATAGCGCAGATCGCGCTATTTTCCTTGAAGCTGCCCAGTGGATTCGTCACTTGGACATGCGCACACCACTACGCCACCAACGGAGATCTGGGGGAGAAACAGCGCTGTCACCACGCCCATATGACCTGAACAGCGTGAGTGACAGCCCAAAACGGCGACTTTACAAAGGTATTTCGGCAGCATAGGTGGGGAATAAAGGCTCCAAAATACACTAATGTAAAGCCCAGCTCTGCCCCTATTTAACGCTATTTTTAGCTCTTCTTGAAAAAACGGGGTGACAGGTTCCCTTTAATATACATTGATGTACCACCTAACTTGGCCAATGCATCCTCAAAGGTATGATCACACCCTGCACTGCACATTGAAGGCACAGCGTAAAGGACAGTGCGAGTACCCCTAGGCTTCACATACCACAAGTGAGACCAGGCCTCCAGATGCCTGATCACTTCATTTGTAACTGTAGAGAAATTACCTGTGCCAGGTGCACTGTCCATATAAAAGTAATGCAGCTTTCACCATCTGTGCCTGTTGAACTGTATGGCGGATTAACTTAAGAATTTTTTTTGTATGGAGTGTGACTATGAAGTGGCAAAAGATCTTTGGATATAGTTTTTTAAGATGCATTTACAGCAGAAAACCATTGTAAATAGTTCCTAGGTCTCCCACATCATGATTCAGTTTGACCAGCGACAATAGCAGAGGACATTTTTTATGTTACACAATTATTACTAAAAAGTAGAAAATCTAACAAAAGAAAAAAATAAAAACAGAACCAAGACAAGGATGTAATGTAAGGTGTACTCCTCCATAAGGAAATTCAGCCACAGGCTGCCCTCTCCCAAATAATAATAGCCAAGAGCAGAGAATTCTTTGTGTTTAGCTGCATCGCTCGGTTTTATTTTTCCTTGCTGTCATATCCCATGCTTAGTTCTTGTTGGCATGTGTTAGATAAAACTGTTTCTTTGCCTGTGTTTCTTTGCTTTTTCCTCTGAAGTGTGTAGTGAGGTGATAAGAAAATGTTTGGCTCAGTTATTCACAATGTCCTGAATGCTGTTTTGATGTAGGAGCCTTATCACATCATTCATACTTAAGTAGTGATGAGGCTACTTTCACACTAGCGTCGGATTCGGCCCGTCGCAGTGCGTCGGGCCGAGATTCAGACGCTAGCGGTGAATGCGCCGCACAACGGAGGCAGTGGATGCATTTTTCTGGCGCATCCGCTGCCCCATTGTGAGGTGCGGGGAGGTGGGGGCGGAGTTCCGGCTGCGCGTGCGCGGTCGGAAAAAGCGGTCCGTCGGCAGCAAAAAACGTTACATGTAACGTTTTTTTGCTCCCGGCGGTCCGCCACAACACAGCGCATCCGTCGCACGACGGTTGCGACGTGTGTCAATGCGTCGGTAATGTTACTCTATGGGGCAAAAACGCATCCTGCAAACAACTTTGCAGGATGCGTTTTTTCCCCTAAACGACGCATTGCGACGTATTAAAAAAAACGCTAGTGTGAAAGTAGCCTGAGCGATCGTCCTCCGATAAGGCGTTATCCGAGCATGCTTAGGTGCTTACCAAGTGTCTTTGGCATGCTCGAAAAATATGTTTGAGTCCCCGCTCCTGCATGTCTCATGGCTGTTAGACAGCCGCAACATGTGGTGGGATTGCCTGTTAATTAGACAATCCCTGAATGTGTTGCGGCTGTCAAACAGCCATGAGATATGCAGGCACGGGGACTCAAACATATAATTTGAGCATGCCGAGGACAGTTGGTTAGCACCTAAGCATGCTCGGTTAACACCTTAATCACTATTACTTAGCAGTACGTAATCCTCAGATGTATGGCTGCCCCACAGTAGTTGCTGGTGTCAGGCACTATTTGGGATATCTCCTCCTTGGCTCGCTGCTCCTGCTTAGTAATGAACAGTGCCTTCTACCTCCTGAAGCTGCCACTGCTGCATCGCCCAACCCAGGAGCTACCTTTGCCGGCATCTGGTTATATATACCCAGACTCGTGTAAGACCTGCTGGATGCTCCGAGGTTCTCCAGGAAGCTTACGTGAGGGATGTAACGGAAAGTCACATCATTGGAGCTTTCTGGGCAGAAATAAGCAGCTCGACTTCTAGTAATCCGAAGACTCTGTCCAAGAAGTCTTCAGTGACCACGAAGAAATCTGCCCCAGTGTTTGGCATTATCGGCCGTGGAAGGGGCCATTTATAAGCCTGACAGCTGGAACTGCCTTCCTTGCCTGCCTGGTGAGAAGTCCTAGACAGCTACAATTGGCAGATCAGCTTACTTGTTCTCCTTCCTTCCCTACCATCTCTACATGAGGTTCCCCATGTTTGCCAGACAGAAGCCAAAACTAAAAATCTTCAGTAAAGAACAAAAAGTACAAGTCTAAAAACTTTAGTGGCCGAAGTGAAAATTACAAGATTAGTATTTTATTTTGTAATATAGGTCATGATTTGAAGAAAATAAAAAAGCTATTTTTTTTAATTCATGTAAAACAAAAACCTGATTTAAAAAATAGGTAACTTTTTAAAAATGGAATCTAGCTCTACATAGAAATGGATCCTAATGGGATCTGCAGTTTTCTAATGTACATTGTATTTCAATTCTACGGCATTTTCAAAAACTAGCAGACCAAAAAAAATCTAATTTAAGTAAGTTCATTATGACTCCCAACTCTCATCATTATGGGACTAACGTATGTTACATTTCTGTAGGAAACGTAAGTGGACATCATAAATGGGGCTGCTGCTGAGATTAGTGCGACCATAACAGTAGAGGCCACTTGTCACTGGCAGCCATAGCTGGCACATCTCTAAAGTCAACGTAATATTTGTGTAGCTGTCATAGAAAAGGAATCGCTGTCTCTTCATTTCCCACCAGTCATCTCATTTATTTATTTAGTTTCTTATAAATCACTTATTCTTGTAAATGAGCCCTCTACTTTCAGATGATATTAGCATGTTCTCCTCGAAGTTCGCCTAGGTACTTACAGGTGTGAAATAATAGTGATGGGTGACGCATATTAGTTAAGAAATTAAAACATTTTTTTCTTCTGTGTTAGGTTTTCTAAAGCTTAATTAACCCATATCCCTGCCTTTGATGCGGGCTCACACTCTGAGCCTGCATCTTTCCCCGCACTTGATGGATTTAATCAGCCATCAAGTGCCTCTAACAGCCGCGGGTGGATCTTGGATCCACCCGCTGCTGTTAAACAGTTAAATGCTGCTTTCAATCACTGACAGCATTTAACATGCGCAGACAGGAAGTGTGGCATTGATCCGAACCATTGACGCTTCCGTCACGTCACTGCTGAAGACCCCCATCCCTGTCACCACGGCCCTCCTGTGAATGCCAGCCATGGTATTAATTGCAATAATTTCTGGAAGCAGATGTCCGGCCATAGTCCTGAACAGCTCATTTACATATGAGAAAAATGATGGTTTCTCTGGAATAAAACATCGGATCGCAGATATCAAGGTATCATGTTATTCAGCTTCCTATGACCTACATGCCCATGTAGACGGCTTAGGAGGGATGATCCTAATGACAGATGCCCTTTAAATAAAGTAAACTGCTTGAGCTAATTGTTTGAGAATAAAACTGACTTTATGGCTCCCAAATCTAGATTCAAAATGGTTTTTAAAGGGGTAAACTACAGGTTAATGCTGCTCAGCTTCACAATGCCTCTAAAACACCACCTTTCAGCCAATTTCACATATATTTGTAGCTGAGGCAAAGAAAAATAAAAAGCTTTTTGTTAGTGTAGTTGGCCGGATAAACATTTTTTGAAGGATCAAAGATTTTACCCTGTATGAGGTTCATCTAAGCCTTTTGTCTACTAATGCATTGTTCTATATTTAGGTTAGTAATGCGAATTCTTGGCGTGCGACACGGGAACATAGTTACACAAAGAACATGCACAGTTAGCTCTAAAATGCATATGCCCATTTAAGAAGAAAGGATATTACTTCTGGATCATTATGCTGTAGATTTCCTGGATGGTGGTCATTGCAGACATGAAGGGTTGCGAAGGGGTTTGAGGTTTACAAAAATGTGTTCTAGTTAAAGATAAGTAATATATAGATGTCCGAATAGCTGTACAGTTTAATACCTTATAAACTAAGAAGCTGCAGTTTTAGGTAACAGCCCGGTTTTTCTACTTATACTTTAGGTCATCCACAGTGATAAATATTAGGTTGCTTAGACACATCTTTGGTCTGATGTAGAAAGAAGCTCCTTGTTATTGCTCAGGTTGAGGAATTTGTCCTTAGTGTTTGTCGAGTATGTACCCTGCTGCTCTATACAACTGACATGAAAGGGGTACTCCGGGGAGATAAATAAAAAAACAGCCTGCTGTCCCTGCCCTCTTAGGGTACCGTCACACAGTGCCATTTTGATCGCTACGACGGTACGATTCGTGACGTTCCAGCGATATCCATACGATATCGCTGTGTCTGACACGCAGCCGCGATCAGGGACCCTGCTGAGAATTGTACGTCGTAGCAGATTGTTTGGAACATTCTTTCGTCGCTGGATCTCCCGCTGTCATCGCTGGATCGGTAGGTGTGACACCGATCCAGCGATGCGTTCGCTTGTAACCAGGGTAAACATCGGGTTACTAAGCGCAGGGCCGTGCTTAGTAACCCGATGTTTACCCTGGTTACCAGCGTAAATGTAAAAAAAACAAACAGTACATACTTACATTCCGGTGTCCGTCAGGTCCCTTGCCGTCTGCTTCCCGCACTGACTGACTGCCGGCCGTAAAGTGAAAGCAGAGCACAGCGTGCTGTGCTGTGCTTTCACTTTACGGCCGGCAGTCAGTCAGTGCGGGAAGCAGACGTCAAGGGACAGACATCGGAATGTAAGTATGTAGTGTTTGTTTTTTACGCTGGTAACCAGGGTAAACATCGGGTTACTAAGCGCGGCCCTGCGCTTAGTAACCCGATGTTTACCCTGGTTACCCGGGGACCTTGGCATCGTTGGTCGCTGGAGAGCTGTCTGTGTGACAGCTCTCCAGCGACCACACAACGACTTACCAACGATCACGGCCAGGTCGTATCGCTGGTCGTGATTGTTGGTAAATCGTATAGTGTAACGGTACCCTTACACTATAAAGATGAGATGGTCAGTGCAGGTTTATGATCTTTATAACCCTTGAAGTTCCATGTGACTAGAGCTGCTCCTCACTGCTCCCCCCTCCTGTCTAGGTCATTACATGATACCCAAGTGTTCAGCTCCCTATAAGAAACAGCTATCCTGAGAGGAGGGGGCAAGGTCTGCTCTTGGCTGCTAGTAGCAGCAGCCAGCCACCTGATTATGTCTTCCTGTCTGCAGGGCTACTAGCAGGGAGCGGGCCATGCACCCTCACCTTGGACTGCAGAAAGGGAGCCATTGTCAGGGGGCTCGTGTGACAGGAGCTGCTAAGCAGCTGCTGCTTATCCATGCACTGCTACCCCTCAGTCTGGGACATTACATCAGTGTGTAGCTCCCTGCTATCAGCAATTTTCCTGATAATAGCTGTATCTCCACAGAGAAGAGCAGAGTGGTCACACCCCCTCTTCTCAGGCTGGCTTTCCTTACAGGGGGAAGCAACACTTAGTATATAATGTAATGACACATATGGGTGGAGGGAACAGTGAGGAGCAGCTCCTGTCACATGGAATTTCAAGGGTTATAAAAGATCTTAAAACTCCACTGACCATCTCATCTTTATAGTGTATGAGGACAGGAGCAGTAGTATTTTATTTTAATCTCCCCAGCGTACCCCTTTAATTTACAGAAACTGCAAAGTGACCTGGCTTTTTTGGTAACTACCACATAGTTGAATGAAGTAACAGTCCACAAGCGGTCCTGACGCATCCTCCTCCCCACAGTGGTAGTAGTAGTAATAGTGTGGACCTTAGGGGTATAACATTTATCAGCCACCCATGTGTATAATGTTAAGCAGAGTTGTATCCTAGTCGTTATGTCCATATCCATGAACCGGAAAGATTGAGGTGAACAGACCTAAAGGTTCTTCCAGATAGAGAACTATTGTGTTGAATTGTGGGAAGACACAGAAAAGAGAATCTTAATGGATAGAGTTTATCTGTATCCACAATATTTGCCGTTCTTCTGGATTAGAATCTTTTGCATAAATACTTTCAAAAATATCTTCAGAACATGACAATGGCTCAACTTTCGTTTTATGATGTGTAGAGGCTCTGAACCAAATGTGATGTCATTTGCCACAGTTATGACTTAAGTGAAAAGAGTGTTGTTCATGAGAGGTAGACATAGATTTTGGAATAATATAATACAAAGAAAACTATTTCAAGTGTCTTCGGATTAAAAAAAAGTGTCTTGTCTTTTCATGATGCCAGACAAACATTGGATAGGGCTTTTTAGGCTTTACCTACTCAAATGGTGGCTCTATATCGGGATAACTTTTTGTGCCCAGTACAGTGACCTTGCTAGTTGATAGTAAAGGACAGTGATCATGTCACAGGCACATTTACCACCAATAATGGTCCTTACAACTTTAATAGGGTCATCATAATTTTGTTGATGAACTTCATGAAATATGAGGTCAGCTTCCTGATAACATTGGAAATATAGCAATGGAAGTGGGCTGGATGTGAGAACAAGCTGGTTGGTTTTATGCTACCAAGTGGTGAAAGGGCTACTAACCACCAGCTTTACCAAGCAAGGGGGTAGCATGCATGTATCATATCAATGTATGCTCAATCTATTCTAGAAGCACGTCCTTCAATGCATATACTCCTGGTATTAAGAGTATGGTATTAAGAAGTTGTTTAAAGCTGTTTTTCCCCACTTCAAAAGTGATCTATCAACCCAAATTGATGTAATAAAAAAAATTCCTATATTCATTTCCTGGACATGTGCGGCTCTTCTGTTCAGGTTTCGAGTCCTTCACTGTTCTTGGGGCATCGACATCTGGAGGTGACGTCACATCATCGTTGCAATGGAAGAAGGCCGCTGAGACGGAAGGTGAAGGCTGCAGATGATTAGCGCCCCTCTGGATGTTAGTGCCCGGAGATCAGCAGGGGGGATACAATAATGTATGGGAGGTAGCGGCACTAGTCCATGATGTGCATATTGAATTTATTGTGTTTTTAATTATCTCACCCTAAACATTGAGAATAGCTTTTAAAATGAGAGAAAGTCCCTTTAAGGTTATACAAATTGGATCTTTTTTATTTGGTTTAAGATCACATTGTTTAATTTTTATGTAAAATGTTATCAGGACACAATTTAAAATTGACTGCTTAAACTGATTTCCTATTTTAATATTATCTTTTCTCCCTTTCATTGCTGTATGCCCTTCCTTGTTTTAGGATGCTAAAGTAAGTCTTCTTTTTGATGTTAATTTGAAAATTCTAAATATATCTTTAATTTTTTACATGTTTTAATTATCGTAATAATCGTCTCATTACATATTACCTTCTATAGTAGCTACGGTATTTATTTGGAATAATAAGTTATAACCGAGAAACCTTGTGTTTATTGTATTGTCTTATGCAGGGTGGTCCACTACTTTGGTTTGTAGGTGTTAATTCTTAAGGGGGTTATTCGTCAAAGGTGTCTTACAGTAAAACTGTCTTTTTTGCTGTAAGCTTCAAATTGGGGTTCCGCTTTCATTTTACCATCATTGTAAGAAATGAACAAAGCCATCACATCATTCCATGACATTTTGGTGAAAGCTCATCCATAGAAGCAAAAGATTTCCAATGCAAGCATAATCGGTATACATGGGGACACACCAATTAAAGGGGCTTTCTGGGACTATTTATTTTTTTACTGTGCCTAAAAACTAACAAGCAAGTTGTTGGTAACTACCTGCCTGCTGTGCCCAGCACCAATCTCTGCCAGCACAGCGCAGTCACAGACGGCTCTTGCCGGCAATTCTGCGGCCTTCACTAACATCACATCAACAGAGCAGCAGCTTTTCTGCCGCTCTGACTGCCAAAATCATGCTGATTGTCAGCCAGGTCCCCACTGCCTAAATACGGAGAGCTGGCTGTCAATCAGCATGACGTGATCAGTCATGCTCTCTAGTTAGAGCAGCCCGGAAGAACTTCTCTGTTCACTAGGAGTGCGTGAATCACAGGCAGGAGCCGTCGGTTACCACTCTGAGATGGCGCTGGGTAGAGCATGCAGGTGGTTAGCAACTACCTGCCTTTTTAGTTTTTAGACCCATAGTTAAAAAAAAAAAAGTAGTGGGCAACCTTTTTAAACATTGAATTTGGGTTTTCCATTCTACTACACATTCAATTTGTATAAAATGCAGCCGAATAGTCTGACTTTACAAACTCTTCTGAAAGAATGGCTCATTCTAAAATCTCACTGGAATACAAAGTGATCGTATTTAACAACTACAGCGACTCGCAAAGTGGCAGACCATATAAAGTTACAGAGCGGGATCGCTGAGTGCTCAGGCTTATAGTGAATAAAATTTGCCAACACTCTGCTGACTCCATAATTGCAGAACTTCAAACATTAGCATAAAAAATGGGCAAATAGAGCATTTTGGCAGGGGTTTCTATGGTCGCGCATCTGCATCAAGCCTTAACTCTTCAAGCACAGCACCAAGCATCGGACAGAGTAGTGTAAAGTCGGCATCACTGGACTCTGGAGACATGTTCTGTGGAGTCATAAGTCATACTTCTCTATCTTGCAGTCTGATGGACAAGTCTGTGTTTGGCGAATGCCAGAAAAGCCTTTATTTGCCTTGACTGCATTATGCCAAACATAGGCATGGGTGGGTAAGTTTGACCCATACATAACTTGACTACCCATACATACATACATACATACAGACAGACACATCTCTGACCTCAACCCAATTGAACACCTTTGGGATGAAATAGAACGGATATTGTGAGCCAGGCCTTCTCATCCAATATCACTGTCTGACCTCACTAATGGTCCTCTAGATGAAAGGGCAAAGATTCCCAATGACACCTCCAAAATCTTGTAGAAAGCCTTCCCAGGAGAGTTGAAGCTGTTCTTGATGCAAAAATCCATATTTGGAGTGGGATGTCAGAAAAGCTCCCAACAATTTTCTACATATACTGTATGTCATACTTCATGCCAAAAGGTTAACTATACCACCTTTTCTAGTCCTTTATACATTTTGGTGTAGGTATATTAGATGGCATGAACCATTGACAAATTTGCCTTAGAATTTACAACTTAAAGATGTCACAAATTGTGCAGAAATTTGGGCAAATGCAAAGGTTGTATTAAAAGGTTTGTATGGTCAGAATTTAATTTTTACCAGTTGAATGATATAATAAAAAACTAACAAATGAAGCTAGGCTCACCTACGAGCACAAGGCAGGCTGCTCCATGGTCAAGAAGGAAGTCGCAACCATTCAATGCAGCAACAGGACCATTGGGACATGGAATTGGTTGCTGTCAGCAGGTGACATCAAAACTGCATCATCAGAATTTCTGTATCAGATCTTAATCACTTGTTAAAAAGGAAAAAAGCAATGTATATCAAATGCAAATAGGGGAGCATATCTAAAGAAAAATATAATGCTGTTTGCAGGGAATGCAGGGCAAGTGTTAGAAGAGCTAAAGCCAGTAATGAAGTGAGGCTTGCATGGGAAACCAAATATTGAGAAGGTCAAACTTTTACATCCCAATTTTGCATCTGTGTTCTCTAAGAAAGTAATTGTAACATCAACTGATCTTCACAGTGCTATCAAAGGAATAAAAGAATCCACACTATCTATAAAACAGAGATATGGTGAGAGAACATGTAGCTAATGTAAATTAATTTAAATCTCCTGGTTCAGATGAAGTACATTCTAGGGTACTGAAAGAGTTAGCAGAGGAAATTACAGAACCACTAGCCAGAATCTTTGAGAAATCCTGGGAAGAAAGAATATGGATCCAGGAAATTACACATCAATGAGCCTTACCTCTACACCAGGAAATATATTTGAACAAAGCATGTATGTAAGTACTTGGATAAGAATACAGTAATTAACCAGAGCCAGCATGGTTTTGTAGCAAACAAATCATACCAGACTAATCTAATTTCCTTCTATGATGGAATCACTGACTGAGAGGATCAGGGAAATGCCGTACATATAGTATATCTCGACTTCAGCAAAGTATGAAGGTATCTCATACTACCCTTATTGACAAAATTGTTAAGTATGGGATTGATAAGGCTACAGTTAGGTGGATTCATAACTGTCTCAGTAATCATACTCAAAGAGTGGTAATAAATGGTCGGACATCCAAGTAGAAGTGTTTTTCAAGTTGGATATCACAAGGCTCTGTCCTGGCCCCAGTGTTGTTTCTACATTTTTAGAAATGATTTGGATAAGGGAAATAAAGGTAAACTAATCAAATTTATAGAGGCTGCAACACTAATAGATAGATAACACTAGAGAAAATAAAGAAAGGATTCAGAAAGATCTAGATAAGCTTGAACAATGGGCAGCGATTTATAAAATGGTATTTAACGGAGTAATGCAAGACCAAAAGAAGAAAAATATCCATTTTTCTTCTTTTGGACTTTACACGTTTGGACACAGCGGGTCTGTGCTCCCGAACCTCAACTAATGCATCACGGGTGAGCAGGTTTATATTTCTTTAAAGTAATGCAAGACTCCACATCTGGGCAAGAAAAATGAAAAATACTTCTACAGACTGGGAGGAATAGAACATCACATGTGAAAAAGACTTTGGTATACTAATAGATCACAGACTACACATGAGTCAACAGTGTGATGCAGCAGCAGAAAATGCATACACAGTTCTAGGATGTATTAAGAGAAGCATAGAGTCTAGATCACATGAATTAATTATTCCCCTCTACTCCTCCTTGGTCAAGCCTCATCTGGAATACTGTGTCCAGTTCTGGGCATCACATTTTAAAAAAGACATCGAAAAACTGAAACAAGTTCAGAGAAAAGCTATGAGAATGATGAGCAAACTGCAAATGAGGAACTAGTAAAGGATCTGGGAATGTTTAGCTTAGTAAAAAGAAGGCTAAGAGGAAACTTAACAGCTGTCTACAAATATCTGAAGGGATATCATAGTATAGAGGGATCATCCTTATTCTCATTTGCACATGGAAAAATGAGAAGCAATGGAATTAAACTGAAAGGGAGAAGATACAGATTAGATATTAGAAAGTGAGGGTGATCAGTGAGTGGAATAGGCTGCCACGAGAGGTGATGAGAGCGAGTATACTCGTTGCTTGGGTTTTCCCGAGCACGCCCAGGTGGTCTCCTAGTATTTATGACTGCTCGGAGATTTAGTTTTCATCCCGGCAGCTGAATAATTTACAGCTATTAGCCAGCTACTAACCCCCACATGTACTTAGGCTGGCTAGTAGCTGTAAATCATTCAGCTGCTGCGATGAAAACTAAATCTCCGAACACTAACAAATACTTGGAAAACCCGAGCAACGATTAACTCGCTCATCACTAGTGATGAGTTCTCCCTCAATGGAGGTCTACAGAGGCTGGACAGACATGTGTCTGAGATGGTAGTGTGAATCCTGGGGTTGGACGATGACCCTTGAGGTCCCTTCCAACACGAACATTCTATCATCTTTGATGTCGGTGTTGTTTTGCTGCTGAAGACACCTGACCACAACGGCCAAGCATGGCTTTCATTGGTCCTGCTACCGTGATTGTAAAGCGCCGAACACAGAGGGGCCTGCTGCTGGATTCCGGAAGTTCATTATAGCTTTGATTTTTTTTTTTAAGTATACCAAGCCACTGATAATTTTTTTTATTTTGCTCGGTCAACTCCTTTGAAGAGGTAGGAAAAAAGAAGCATAGGTACATAGGATGAGAAAAAGACACAGGTCCATTAAGTTCAACTTTTCTTGATCAATTATAATTTTTTTTATCTTTCGATCATGTATATAACTCAGTGCCATTTGTTGTAGATAAGCATCAATACCTTTTTTTTTTTTAACTGACATCGAGAATTACCAACACAAAAGAACTACAGAACCAAAAGGCTACGTTCCTACGATCAGGAAGTAGCAGCGCTTTGGATGCAGCATATCCTCGCTGCAGCCAAAGCACACTCTAATCACACAGGTAAATCCCAATGTGTTCACTGACCAATGCGGATTTAACGCATTCAACACATAGCTATTGTGGAAATTTCTGTTGCAGATACTAGTGTCTCCGCATCAGAATTTGACATGCTGTGGCTTGTAAACCTGCGCATCGTGTGAGTTTATGTAGCGTAAAATAGAAGCATAGTGGGCATGGGATGTCTATAAATCTCATCAACTGCTCTTGTATCATAGAATGCAGCGTTTTGAACAAAGTGTGAGTGCACTCCATCCAAAATGATGCTATTTCTGACCATGGGCATGTACCTCAACATGTCGCAAGTATGCTTAAAGATTTTAAGATCATTTAAAAAAATAAAAGTACTGACACCCCAGCCAATATCAAGGCATTAGTGCAGAAATACAGTGATAGCTGAAGACTGGCATAAGGTTAAAGGGAACCTGTCACCCCCAAAATCGAAGATAAGCTAAGCCCACAATCCTCGGGCTTATCTACAGCAATCTGGAATGCTGTAGATAAGCCCCCGATGTATCCTGAAAGATGAGAAATAGAGGTTATATTATAATCACCCAGGTGCGGTCCCGCTGCGGTCCGCTCCGATGGGCGTCGCGGTCCGGGGCCTCCCATCTTCTTACGATGACGTCCTCTTCTTGTATTAATGCTGCGGCTCCGGCGCATACAAAGTATGCCTGCGACGGAGCCACAGTGTTAAGACAAGAAGAGGACGTCATCCTATGAAGATAGGAGGCCCCGGAACGGACCGCGACCCCCATAGGATCGGACCGCCTACCCAGGTGAGTATAATCTAACCTCTTTTTCTCATCTTTCAGGATACACCGGGGGCTTATCTACAGCATTCCAGAATGCTGTAGATAAGCCCCTGATGCTGGTGGGCTTAGCTCGTCTTCGATTTTTGGAGTGACAGGTTCCCTTTAAAGGGGTTGTTCCCTTTCAATTAAATCTCCCCTGGCTTTAATTTGCTACCAAGTAAAAAAAAATCCATTCTGTACTCATGATCCCCGGGTCCATCGCGAGTCTCTAGTGCATTTCCCGATGCCTGGCATTGGCTGATATTGACAGTGATGCTGACATCATATTGACATTGCCTCAGACAATCAGTGAGTTCAGAGTCTATGAATGGGGGATTGGTCTACACAAGTACACCCCACAAGAGCTACTGAGCTCGCTGATGAGCTTCCACATTGTCAAGGTGGCATCATCTCCGCAGTCAATGCCAGACATCAGGAACAGCGCAGGGAGTTGTTGGTGGAACCTGTGAAGAGGAGCACATCAGTTTGTGGAAAGGGAACAACACCTTTAAGGGCTCCTTCTCACTTGCGTAAAATATGGCCGAGTCTCGCAGGTTAAAACCCAGCTCTGCCGCCGGCACTCCAGAGCGGAGCGTGCAGCTCCATGTATTGCTGTGTGGCCGCACGCTCCGCTCTGGAGTGCCGGTGGCAGAGCTGGGTTTTAACCTGCGAGGCTCGGCCGTATTTTACGCAAGTGATAAGGAGCCCTAAAGGTACTGTCACACTAGACGATATCGCTAGCGATCCGTGACGTTGCAGCGTCCTCGCTAGCGATATCGTCCAGTGTGACAGGCAGCAGCGATCAGGCCCCTGCTGGGAGATCGCTGGTCGGGGAAGAAAGTCCAGAACTTTATTTCGTCGCTGGACTCCCCGTAGACATCGCTGAATCGGCGTGTGTGACACCGATTCAGCGATGTCTTCACTGGTAACCAGGGTAAACATCGGGTAACTAAGCGCAGGGCCGCGCTTAGTAACCCGATGTTTACCCTGGTTACCAGCGTAAAAAAACAAACAGTACATACTTACATTCAGCTGTCTGTCCCTTGCCGTCTGGTTCCTGCACTGACTGCTGGCCGTAAAGTGAAAGCAGAGCACAGCCACAGCGGTGAGTCACCGCTGTGTGACTCACCGCTGTGCTGTGCTTTCACTTTCACTTTACGGCCAGCAGTCAGTGCAGGAACCAGACGGCAAGGGACAGACAGCTGAATGTAAGTATGTACTGTTTGTTTTTTTACGCTGGTAACCAGGGTAAACATCGGGTTACTAAGCGCGGCCCTGCGCTTAGTTACCTGATGTTTACCCTGGTTACCGGGGACCTCGGGATCGTTGGTCGCTGGAGAGCTGTCTGTGTGACAGCTCTCCAGCGACCAAACAGCGACGCTGCAGCGATCCGGATCGTTGTCGGTATCGCTGCAGCGTCGCTAAGTGTGACGGTACCTTAAGCCTAAGGGCTTATCCACAGTTAACCCTGTTTACACAAGAACAGCACTCAACTGAGTGCTTCTACCTCAAGAGTGGGGTCTTTGCACTCTTCCAGTCTTTTGACTGACATGTCAAAAGATTCTTGAAAGTCCAGTAAGATAAAGTGGTCTCCCACCCCAAGATACAGTGCCAGTCTTTTCTATCAGTTGTGTCTTGTATTGCAGTCCTGCCTCAATCACGAATAATTGCAGTCATTACATAATTATGCAGAAATGTAAGTCTTTACATGATGTTTCTCTTTGCCTGCTTCTGCAGTTTTGCATCAAGCCAAACTACCAAAAACTGTAATTAGGGACTGTTTCGGTTTTAAAATAGGGCCGTGATTGCACCAAATCTGATGTTAGCTCATGGGGTTATATTATTGCAGCTCTCGGCAATAACTCCATGTGCCCAAATAAATTGAAACCTGACCCCTTAAAGCAGTGTTTCTCCACTCCAGTCCTCAAGACCCCACAACAGGTCCTGTTTTCAGGATTTCCTTTGTATTGCATGGGTGCTGGAATTAATGCTTGAGCAGGTGATAATTTCATCACCTGTGCAATACTAAAGAAATCCTGGAAACGACCTGTGGTGGGGTCTTGAGGACTGGAATTGAGAGACACTGCCTTAAAGTGAAACTGTCATTTCAGGAGAACTTGCAGCAGAATGTGTGTGTCTGCCCCTATCTCCTCCTTCCTGTGCCTCCCCTCTCTATAGAATGTTACAAGCACCAACTGTCATCTCCCATCTCAGTATTGGGATAGTCTGTATTCACTGAAGACAGATTATACCTCTGAACTGGGAGTGGAAGATCAGTCCAGGAGGAGAAAGAAGCACATTTATCCAACAAGATATATTATAAAGTTTTTATTTTCATATCTACAATTGATTTCTGAAAAACAATAATGAAAATAACTCTTTTAAATTCAGTATTTTTAACTATTTTTTCACCACAATAGTCATGTGCCCATTCTCACATCGAACATATTAAGTTATCATTTATGCTTGAAAACAAATATCTGGCTACTATATGTTATGTGATTGTTATTATATAAAAAGTATGTGAACGCCTAAGTTGCATTTTCAACATTTAGTATCACAAAAGTGCTTGAATAAGGCTAGGGTCACATTGCGTTAGGGCAGTCCGTTTAGCGCATAGCGCTACGGACTGCGCTAACGCAATGTCCCAAAAGGGATCGCATTAGCCGATCCCGCTAGCGCAGATCCCCTTGTGCTAGCGATGCGTTCGCCATTACAGGCAATGGCGGCGTTAACGGACTACGTTACACCGCATTATGCCGCGGTGTAACGTCCGTTAAACGCGGTCACAACGCAATGTGACCCTAGCCTAAGGGTTTGGCTGCTCCTTTATTTCTGAAAGACTTGATACCTGGGACATGGCTTTGATTCAGTAATAAGGATGAGAATGATTTCTGCCACTGATATAGAGAGATTAGTGTTCACATTTTTGACAGAAGTGTTAAATGGGAGTAATGTCGGAGAATAGTAGCTGATGTTCTCCATTCAGTGCTTCTATCCAGCCACCCCTGGAGCTGGAAACAGCTGATTGATTGGGGTGACAAAAGTCAGACTCCCTCAGATTTGATACTGAAGATCTATCCTAAGGAAAGGACATCAGTAGTATATGCTTGGTCAACTCCTTCAATGTAAGTCCATGCGGTGTGGGTATTTCATGGCTGTAAGCATGAGTTCTTTCATGTTTGTTAGCCATTGTAGTGGTACAATTCACAGAACCCTACTAATAAGAAAGGTGTTCTCATACTGTTGATCCTTAGAATGTATTTTCCTCTTGCTAATTCTCTCGTGGTGATGTTGTGGCCTGATGTTATATCAATCAATCCTACTTGGTCTTTTGTTACGTCTGTTACCCGCTTTAGGGTTTTGAAACCCTCAAACGATTAAAAGGAGTCACTTGTCCATGGTGGTAGCCACCCACTCGCTATACTTGAAAGTATAGGGCAAAGAAGCTGGCAGTGGAGCCGTTGCAAAAACAACACCAAAGCCACCAACCCTATCTCCCAGGAACAGTTTTTAAACAAATGAAAAAAACTTGTTCATTACTCATCCTTCCCGGGTCCAGCATTGAATCTCCGCTACTGCCCCGATGTCTATTCTTGTCTGTTGGCATCACATCGACAGCACTGTAGCCAATAAATGAGCTCATCAGCATTGGGCAGCTCGTGCCGTCAAATTGGGCAGCAGCCAGTTATTAGTTGCAGCTCTGTCGACGTTACATCGGTGATGCATTAAATAACGGACATTGGGAGCAACAATGGAGACTCGGCTCTGGACTTGACTTGGAAGTGGACGCAGGGAGAGTCAGTGAAAAATATGTTTGAGTTTTTTGTGGTGTGGGGGTTAAACATACTGCAGCTGAAAGACAAGGTGTTGTGTTTGTTTGTTTTTCGAAACCGGAAACCCCTCCTAGATCAGTTGCCCAAAAGAAGAGAAATTTAGCATTATGTAGTATAATGTTAATCCCCTTACGAAATGATTTATGCATGCAGTTTTGAGCAGTTTCTTGAAGATCATAAAAATCCTCTTGCCACTTTTTTCAAAAATGTCATAACTCAGTTGTTCAAAGAAAGCTTGTGTGAAATAAAGGCTGTCTATGTTCCAAAGCACATGACCCCGATCCTGGGTTAATAGAGACTCCATAATCCACCAAAGAAGTTCACAGACGCTTTCATTCCTCTGTTAGGATTAGAAAGATAAAGGCCTGTCTCACCCTAAACTCACCCCGAGAAGCCGGATTTAAAGAGTTTGTCAAGTTAACATTTTGATTTCAGCTACACCTAAGCTCTGTCAGTTCTATGAGAAATTGGGTTATGTCTGCTGAATCGAATGTTTAGCTTTTTCTCGAGGCACATTCTCTAGATATCACGAGGCCCTACACAGTACCCCCTATGTTAATTACTCCCATCTCTTTCCCATTTTGGCACTACGTCAGGCGGGCTGCGAGAAATCAAATGTGACTTTAGATCATAATCATTCTGAACAGTGGGTGCCTTGTGAGAAATTATATTTAGAGCACTTATCAGGCAGTTATTAAACACTTTTAGGTCAAATTCAGACATCCATGAAACACTGTGGACGGTCTCCAACCAGAACTCATGCCTATAAGACTGAAGTTCGGGTCAGAAGACCTGCGGTTAGTCTGTACCCTGACCATGTTTCATGGCATTCAGAATGGGAGAGGTGTGACAGCTTGGACCCCCACTAATCCTAATAATAGGGTTATGAGATGTCCACCTGAATGGAGCGGGAGTTACATAGTAACATAGTTAGTAAGGCCGAAAAAAGACATTTGTCCATCCAGTTCAGCCTATATTCCATCATAATAAATCCCCAGATCTACGTCCTTCTACAGAACCTAATAATTGTATGATACAATATTGTTCTGCTCCAGGAAGACATCCAGGCCTCTCTTGAACCCCTCGACTGAGTTCGCCATCACCACCTCCTCAGACAAGCAATTCCAGATTCTCACTGCCCTAACAGTAAAGAATCCTCTTCTAAGTTGGTGGAAAAACCTTCTCTCCTCCAGACGCAAAGAATGCCCCCTTGTGCCCGTCACCTTCCTTGGTATAAACAGATCCTCAGCAAGATATTTGTATTGTCCCCTTATATACTTATACATGGTTATTAGATCGCCCCTCAGTCGTCTTTTTTCTAGACTAAATAATCCTAATTTCGTTAATCTATCTGGGTATTGTAGTTCTCCCATCCCCTTTATTAATTTTGTTGCCCTCTTTTGTACTCTCTCTAGTTCCATTATATCCTTCCTGAGCACCGGTGCCCAAAACTGGACACAGTACTCCATGTGCGGTCTAACTAGGGATTTGTACAGAGGCAGTATAATGCTCTCATCATGTGTATCCAGACCTCTTTTAATGCACCCCATGATCCTGTTTGCCTTGGCAGCTGCTGCCTGGCACTGGCTGCTCCAGGTAAGTTTATCATTAACTAGGATCCCCAAGTCCTTCTCCCTGTCAGATTTACCCAGTGGTTTCCCGTTCAGTGTGTAATGGTGATATTGATTCCCTCTTCCCATGTGTATAACCTTACATTTATCATTGTTAAACCTCATCTGCCACCTTTCAGCCCAAGTTTCCAACTTATCCAGATCCATCTGTAGCAGAATACTATCTTCTCTTGTATTAACTGCTTTACATAGTTTTGTATCATCTGCAAATATCGATATTTTACTGTGTAAACCTTCTACCAGATCATTAATGAATATGTTGAAGAGAACAGGTCCCAATACTGACCCCTGCGGTACCCCACTGGTCACAGCGACCCAGTTAGAGACTATACCATTTATAACCACCCTCTGCTTTCTATCACTAAGCCAGTTACTAACCCATTTACACACATTTTCCCCCAGACCAAGCATTCTCATTTTGTGTACCAACCTCTTGTGCGGCACGGTATCAAACGCTTTGGAAAAATCGAGATATACCACGTCCAATGACTCACCGTGGTCCAGCCTATAGCTTACCTCTTCATAAAAACTGATTAGATTGGTTTGACAGGAGCGATTTCTCATAAACCCATGCTGATATGGAGTTAAACAGTTATTCTCATTGAGATAATCCAGAATAACATCCCTCAGAAACCCTTCAAATATTTTACCAACAATAGAGGTTAGACTTACTGGCCTATAATTTCCAGGTTCACTTTTAGAGCCCTTTTTGAATATTGGCACCACATTTGCTATGCGCCAGTCCTGCGGAACAGACCCTGTCGCTATAGAGTCCCTAAAAATAAGAAATAATGGTTTATCTATTACATTACTTAGTTCTCTTAGTACTCGTGGGTGTATGCCATCCGGACCCGGAGATTTATCTATTTTAATCTTATTTAGCCGGTTTCGCACCTCTTCTTGGGTTAGATTGGTGACCCTTAATATAGGGTTTTCATTGTTTCTTGGGATTTCACCTAGCATTTCATTTTCCACCGTGAATACCGTGGAGAAGAAGGTGTTTAATATGTTAGCTTTTTCCTCGTCATCTACAACCATTCTTTCCTCACTATTTTTTAAGGGGCCTACATTTTCAGTTTTTATTCTTTTACTATTGATATAGTTGAAGAACAGTTTGGGATTAGTTTTACTCTCCTTAGCAATGTGCTTCTCTGTTTCCTTTTTGGCAGCTTTAATTAGTTTTTTAGATAAAGTATTTTTCTCCCTATAGTTTTTTAGAGCTTCAATGGTGCCATCCTGCTTTAGTAGTGCAAATGCTTTCTTTTTACTGTTAATTGCCTGTCTTACTTCTTTGTTTAGCCACATTGGGTTTTTCCTATTTCTAGTCCTTTTATTCCCACAAGGTATAAACCGCTTACACTGCCTATTTAGGATGTTCTTAAACATTTCCCATTTATTATCTGTATTCTCATTTCTGAGGATATTGTCCCAGTCTACCAGATTAAGGGCATCTCTAAGCTGGTCAAACTTTGCCTTCCTAAAGTTCAGTGTTTTTGTGACTCCCTGACAAGTCCCCCTAGTGAAAGACAGGTGAAACTGTACAATATTGTGGTCGCTATTTCCTAAATGCCCAACCACCTGCAGATTTGTTATTCTGTCAGGTCTATTAGATAGTATTAGGTCTAAAAGTGCTGCTCCTCTGGTTGGATTCTGCACCAATTGTGAAAGATAATTTTTCTTGGTTATTAGCAGAAACCTGTTGCCTTTATGGGTTTCACAGGTTTCTGTTTCCCAGTTAATATCCGGGTAGTTAAAGTCCCCCATAACCAGGACCTCATTATGGGTTGCAGCTTCATCTATCTGCTTTAGAAGTAGACTTTCCATGCTTTCTGTTATATTTGGGGGTTTGTAACAGACCCCAATGAGAATTTTGTTACCATTTTTCCCTCCATGAATTTCAACCCATATGGACTCGACATCCTCATTCCCTTCGCTAATATCCTCCCTTAAAGTGGACTTTAGACAAGACTTTACATAGAGACAAACCCCTCCTCCTCTCCGATTTTTACGATCCTTTCTAAACAGACTGTAACCCTGTAAGTTAACTGCCCAGTCATAGCTTTCATCTAACCATGTCTCGGGTATTCCCACTATGTCAAAGTTACCTGTAGATATTTCTGCTTCTAGTTCTTCCATCTTGTTTGTCAGGCTTCTGGCGTTTGCGAGCATGCAGTTTAGAGGATTTTGTTTTGTTCCAATCTCCTCACTGTGGATTGTTTTAGAAATGTTCTTACCTCCCTTCTGAGTATGTTTTCCTGGGTCGTCTTTGTTCGAGTCTAATGTTTTTCTTCCCGTCCCCTCTTCTTCTAGTTTAACGCCCTCCTGATGAGTGTAGCGAGTCTTCTGGCGAATGTGTGTTTCCCAGGTTTGTTGAGGTGTAGTCCGTCTCTGGCGAGGAGTCCATCATACCAGTAATTCACACCGTGGTCCAGGAATCCAAATCCTTGTTGTCTGCACCATCGTCTTAGCCAGTTGTTTGCATCAAGGATCCTGTTCCATCTCCTGGTGCCATGCCCGTCTACTGGAAGGATAGAAGAAAAAACTACCTGTGCATCCAGTTCCTTTACTTTCTTCCCCAACTCTTCAAAGTCCTTGCAGATTGTCGGTAGGTCCTTCCTTGCCGTGTCATTGGTGCCAACATGTATCAGAAGAAATGGGTGGACGTCCTTGGAGCTGAAGAGCTTTGGTATCCTATCGGTCACATCCTTGATCATCGCACCTGGAAGGCAGCATACTTCTCTTGCAGTTATGTCCGGTCTGCAGATGGCTGCTTCTGTGCCTCTCAGTAGTGAGTCTCCCACCACCACCACTCTTCGTTGCTTCTTGGCTGTACTTTTTGCTGTCACTTGTTGCTGTGTGCCCTTTTCTTTTTTGCTTGCTGGTATTGCTTCATCCTTAGGTGTGCCATCTTCATCCTCTACAAAGATTTGATATCGGTTCTTCAGTTGTGTGGTTGGTGATTTCTCCATGGTCTTCTTGCTTCTTTTGGTCACATGCTTCCACTCATCTGCTTTTGGAGGTTCTCTGACACTTTTTGCACCTTCTGTGACCAGTAGAGATGCTTCTGTTCTGTCTAGAAAGTCTTCATTCTCTTTGATGAGTTTCAAAGTTGCTATTCTTTCTTCCAGACCCCGCACCTTTTCTTCTAAAAGGGCCACTAGTCTACACTTCTGACAGGTGAAATTGGATTCTTCTTCTGGTCGATCTGTGAACATGTAGCACATGCTGCAGCTCACCATGTAGGTTGTCACATCTGCCATGTTGCTCCTAGATCCTGCTGACTTGCTGTGTGTTTTCCTTCTTGTGTAATCTACTCAGCCAAGCTCTCTTGCAATAATGTCCTACAGGCAAAAATTCGGTTTGGTGATGCTTTCGAAGCATCTGGTCCCGGCTGTACCCAACGATCTTCTAACTTAGGGAGACTTCGCTTCTCCCAGAAGGCACCTGGAATATGCAAATTAGCCTCCTGAAGCTTGAATCCCTGGTTTGGTGATGCTTTCGAAGCAGCTGGTCCCGGCTGTACCCAACGATCTTCTAGCTTAGGGAGACTTCGCTTCTCCCAGAAGGCACCTGGAATATGCAAATTAGCCTCCTGAAGCTTGAATCCCTGGTTTGGTGATGCTTTCGAAGCAGCTGGTCCCGGCTGTACCCAACGATCTTCTAGCTTAGGGAGACTTCGCTTCTCCCAGAAGGCACCTGGAATATGCAAATTAGCCTCCTGAAGCTTGAATCCCTGGTTTGGTGATGCTTTCGAAGCAGCTGGTCCCGGCTGTACCCAACGATCTTCTAGCTTAGGGAGACTTCGCTTCTCCCAGAAGGCACCTGGAATATGCAAATTAGCCTCCTGAAGCTTGAATCCCTGGTTTGGTGATGCTTTCGAAGCAGCTGGTCCCGGCTGTACCCAACGATCTTCTAGCTTAGGGAGACTTCGCTTCTCCCAGAAGGCACCTGGAATATGCAAATTAGCCTCCTGAAGCTTGAATCCCTGGTTTGGTGATGCTTTCGAAGCAGCTGGTCCCGGCTGTACCCAACGATCTTCTAGCTTAGGGAGACTTCGCTTCTCCCAGAAGGCACCTGGAATATGCAAATTAGCCTCCTGAAGCTTGAATCCCTGGTTTGGTGATGCTTTCGAAGCAGCTGGTCCCGGCTGTACCCAACGATCTTCTAGCTTAGGGAGACTTCGCTTCTCCCAGAAGGCACCTGGAATATGCAAATTAGCCTCCTGAAGCTTGAATCCCTGGTTTGGTGATGCTTTCGAAGCAGCTGGTCCCGGCTGTACCCAACGATCTTCTAGCTTAGGGAGACTTCGCTTCTCCCAGAAGGCACCTGGAATATGCAAATTAGCCTCCTGAAGCTTGAATCCCTGGTTTGGTGATGCTTTCGAAGCAGCTGGTCCCGGCTGTACCCAACGATCTTCTAGCTTAGGGAGACTTCGCTTCTCCCAGAAGGCACCTGGAATATGCAAATTAGCCTCCTGAAGCTTGAATCCCTGGTTTGGTGATGCTTTCGAAGCAGCTGGTCCCGGCTGTACCCAACGATCTTCTAGCTTAGGGAGACTTCGCTTCTCCCAGAAGGCACCTGGAATATGCAAATTAGCCTCCTGAAGCTTGAATCCCTGGTTTGGTGATGCTTTCGAAGCAGCTGGTCCCGGCTGTACCCAACGATCTTCTAGCTTAGGGAGACTTCGCTTCTCCCAGAAGGCACCTGGAATATGCAAATTAGCCTCCTGAAGCTTGAATCCCTGGTTTGGTGATGCTTTCGAAGCAGCTGGTCCCGGCTGTACCCAACGATCTTCTAGCTTAGGGAGACTTCGCTTCTCCCAGAAGGCACCTGGAATATGCAAATTAGCCTCCTGAAGCTTGAATCCCTGGTTTGGTGATGCTTTCGAAGCAGCTGGTCCCGGCTGTACCCAACGATCTTCTAGCTTAGGGAGACTTCGCTTCTCCCAGAAGGCACCTGGAATATGCAAATTAGCCTCCTGAAGCTTGAATCCCTGGTTTGGTGATGCTTTCGAAGCAGCTGGTCCCGGCTGTACCCAACGATCTTCTAGCTTAGGGAGACTTCGCTTCTCCCAGAAGGCACCTGGAATATGCAAATTAGCCTCCTGAAGCTTGAATCCCTGGTTTGGTGATGCTTTCGAAGCAGCTGGTCCCGGCTGTACCCAACGATCTTCTAGCTTAGGGAGACTTCGCTTCTCCCAGAAGGCACCTGGAATATGCAAATTAGCCTCCTGAAGCTTGAATCCCTGGTTTGGTGATGCTTTCGAAGCAGCTGGTCCCGGCTGTACCCAACGATCTTCTAGCTTAGGGAGACTTCGCTTCTCCCAGAAGGCACCTGGAATATGCAAATTAGCCTCCTGAAGCTTGAATCCCTGGTTTGGTGATGCTTTCGAAGCAGCTGGTCCCGGCTCTACCCAACGATCTTCTAGCTTAGGGAGACTTCGCTTCTCCCAGAAGGCACCTGGAATATGCAAATTAGCCTCCTGAAGCTTGAATCCCTGGTTTGGTGATGCTTTCGAAGCAGCTGGTCCCGGCTGTACCCAACGATCTTCTAGCTTAGGGAGACTTCGCTTCTCCCAGAAGGCACCTGGAATATGCAAATTAGCCTCCTGAAGCTTGAATCCCTGGTTTGGTGATGCTTTCGAAGCAGCTGGTCCCGGCTGTACCCAACGATCTTCTAGCTTAGGGAGACTTCGCTTCTCCCAGAAGGCACCTGGAATATGCAAATTAGCCTCCTGAAGCTTGAATCCCTGGTTTGGTGATGCTTTCGAAGCAGCTGGTCCCGGCTGTACCCAACGATCTTCTAGCTTAGGGAGACTTCGCTTCTCCCAGAAGGCACCTGGAATATGCAAATTAGCCTCCTGAAGCTTGAATCCCTGGTTTGGTGATGCTTTCGAAGCAGCTGGTCCCGGCTGTACCCAACGATCTTCTAGCTTAGGGAGACTTCGCTTCTCCCAGAAGGCACCTGGAATATGCAAATTAGCCTCCTGAAGCTTGAATCCCTGGTTTGGTGATGCTTTCGAAGCAGCTGGTCCCGGCTGTACCCAACGATCTTCTAGCTTAGGGAGACTTCGCTTCTCCCAGAAGGCACCTGGAATATGCAAATTAGCCTCCTGAAGCTTGAATCCCTGGTTTGGTGATGCTTTCGAAGCAGCTGGTCCCGGCTGTACCCAACGATCTTCTAGCTTAGGGAGACTTCGCTTCTCCCAGAAGGCACCTGGAATATGCAAATTAGCCTCCTGAAGCTTGAATCCCTGGTTTGGTGATGCTTTCGAAGCAGCTGGTCCAGGCTGTACCCAACGATCTTCTAGCTTAGGGAGACTTCGCTTCTCCCAGAAGGCACCTGGAATATGCAAATTAGCCTCCTGAAGCTTGAATCCCTGGTTTGGTGATGCTTTCGAAGCAGCTGGTCCCGGCTGTACCCAACGATCTTCTAGCTTAGGGAGACTTCGCTTCTCCCAGAAGGCACCTGGAATATGCAAATTAGCCTCCTGAAGCTTGAATCCCTGGTTTGGTGATGCTTTCGAAGCAGCTGGTCCCGGCTGTACCCAACGATCTTCTAGCTTAGGGAGACTTCGCTTCTCCCAGAAGGCACCTGGAATATGCAAATTAGCCTCCTGAAGCTTGAATCCCTGGTTTGGTGATGCTTTCGAAGCAGCTGGTCCCGGCTGTACCCAACGATCTTCTAGCTTAGGGAGACTTCGCTTCTCCCAGAAGGCACCTGGAATATGCAAATTAGCCTCCTGAAGCTTGAATCCCTGGTTTGGTGATGCTTTCGAAGCAGCTGGTCCCGGCTGTACCCAACGATCTTCTAGCTTAGGGAGACTTCGCTTCTCCCAGAAGGCACCTGGAATATGCAAATTAGCCTCCTGAAGCTTGAATCCCTGGTTTGGTGATGCTTTCGAAGCAGCTGGTCCCGGCTGTACCCAACGATCTTCTAGCTTAGGGAGACTTCGCTTCTCCCAGAAGGCACCTGGAATATGCAAATTAGCCTCCTGAAGCTTGAATCCCTGGTTTGGTGATGCTTTCGAAGCAGCTGGTCCCGGCTGTACCCAACGATCTTCTAGCTTAGGGAGACTTCGCTTCTCCCAGAAGGCACCTGGAATATGCAAATTAGCCACCTGAAGCTTGAATCCCTGGTTTGGTGATGCTTTCGAAGCAGCTGGTCCCGGCTGTACCCAACGATCTTCTAGCTTAGGGAGACTTCGCTTCTCCCAGAAGGCACCTGGAATATGCAAATTAGCCTCCTGAAGCTTGAATCCCTGGTTTGGTGATGCTTTCGAAGCAGCTGGTCCCGGCTGTACCCAACGATCTTCTAGCTTAGGGAGACTTCGCTTCTCCCAGAAGGCACCTGGAATATGCAAATTAGCCTCCTGAAGCTTGAATCCCTGGTTTGGTGATGCTTTCGAAGCAGCTGGTCCCGGCTGTACCCAACGATCTTCTAGCTTAGGGAGACTTCGCTTCTCCCAGAAGGCACCTGGAATATGCAAATTAGCCTCCTGAAGCTTGAATCCCTGGTTTCCCTGAGTTGAACATGTGCATCCATTCATCCTCTATGGGATTGCTGACGATAGATGAACACACCTCTCCCATTCTCATGATTCCCATAGAAAATGAACGTAGCAATGGTGTGCATACCAGGCCGCTGATACATGCTTGGGATTCTCGGTCCGTTCTTAAAAAAAACCCGTCTGCACGTTTTTGTAACATAAAGAAAAAACATGGCTGTAATGGTGCTGTAAACGGGTTACATTGATCCCTTTGGTGAAGAAATCTATTTTTCTGTAACCAGTATTTGAAGTTTTCTACTAATTAGGTCTTGTCTTCCTTGTGTGCGATTCCCCGACCCCTCTGCTGTCTTTAGTCTGTCAATGACTGGTCACTACTGAGATGTCTAACAGAGAAGGCAGGTCATACAAAGAGGGCAGGCCGGAGAATGACAAAAAGGGAGCAGAAGACCCAGTGCACAGTCCAGCCCCTGTGCACCAAAATCTAATAGAAACCTTCAAATGGTGATTAACCCTTACACGACTGGGTGATTTTATCTCCCTTTTTTCTAATTAATTACACTGGTCAACGCAATTTTTCTGGCAAAAGGTTTTAAAACATTTTAAGTCACTTTTGGCTGCTGATTACGAATATGAACTCCGTTTTTGACTATCACATCAGGATTTCGAGATATTTTCAATTTTTGATGAAAATTACTCCTAATGTTTTATGATAAAAACACATGATTTTTGGTACTACATTTTGTGTATTTTTAATCATGGAATACCAAAGATTACAATGTCTATGTACAGCAAATCAAATATACTTACAGAATTAAACTACAAAATATAAAAACATAAAAACACATATATATGGCACACAGATGAATGACAAATGGCAGTTATTTGAACTTTCTGTTCTTGGCTGAAATGTGATGTACAGCTTCTGGGTTGTACATCAAGCTCCAGCAATAGTCAGCCATCATATGTGAGTCCCACCGGCCTTGATACCGTTCTTCCATTGTTTTAATGTCCTGATGAAAACGCTCCCCTTGTTCCTCGCTCACATCCCCATGGTTCTCTGGAAAAAAGTCCAAATGGCTGTGTAAATAGTGAATCTTGATCCTCATTCTACAAGATTTTGCAAACTCATTAGTAGCTCTTCCACAATCTCTTCATAGTTGTCTGCTTTCTTATTCCCTAGAAAATTCTGCCCCACATTACAAAATGCATTCCAAGCTCTTTCTTCTGTCTGATTCATTGATGTGATTAAATTTGGGTCTCTCATAAGTGTTCTTATTTGAGGTCCATCAAATATTCCAGCCTTTTTCTTCTCTTCACTAAGACCAGGAAAAGTTGAACATGTATAGTTGAAGCATTCTCCACTGTGATTGAGAGCTTTGACGAACTGCTTCATCAATCCAAGTTTTATGTGTAAGGGAGGAAAGACAATGTCCTTCCTATCCACTAGAGGATCATGGATGACATTCTTATCGCCAGATGCCAAACTCTGTCGCTGAGGCCATTCAGTTTTCACCCAATGCTCTGCTGTAGCTCTACTGTCCCAGTAGCACAGAAAACAAGGGTGTTATAACAAATGGGAATTATGCACGTTCAAAGAAAACAAAGATATTCTCACATTTATTGGGAGACTAAATGAAAACTAAATTTACCTTAGTGAACAGTATAAACCGGCACTTTTCATACACTACTTATATTCATCATGGAATTCATGAAAATGGACTATATACCTGTAGCGCAAAAACGTGATGTGATAGAGAAATTATAAGATCAGATTTGAATTCAGCACCCTCAAATTAATCTAAAAATGTTCTTAAAGTCCATGCCAGAAATTTTTATTTTTTTTGTAGACCAGTGTTATTATTATTATTATTATTATTAAATCCAAAGGAAGAAGAAAGCAGCAACACTTTCGGTATGTGACGAAGAAACCTTAGTCCTTTATTTCCAATATAAATTCATGGGCAAGCTAATAAAAGCAGGGACAGTGCAAGTGAAAGGACGACGGCCGTTTCGCGTTTTGCGCGCTTCCACGGCTCCAGAGCATGCATTCCAGAGGTGGTGTCTGGAATGTAAAGGAGTGTATACAATATATATGCATGTAATGTGGGAGCCAAGAAGAAATAAATATGATGGTAAACACCCCAAAGTATAATGGCCTATAAGTAGGGCTAAAACAAAGCAAATGGGTGATAAATACTGCAAGGGCACCAGTGTGGGCTGTAGGGAACCAGCATATATCACCTAAAAAGAGACCAGACTGGGAGTCACACCAAAAGATGTCAGGGATGTCCATGATAAGAAGGAAGCAGTCCCGGGAGAGGTGAGAGAAGCCCCACACGTATCGCTGCAAAGGCAGCTTCGTCAGGTGCAAAGCCTTCACCCGGCCCCAGATCCCCAAAAATGGAGACGCTACGGGTCTCGGAATATGGAAACTTTTTTTTGTTTCTTTTTTACAAACTTGGTATTTTGTTTTCACCACTTAAATAAAAAATAACCTAGACATGTTTGGTGTCTATGAACTCGTAGTGACCTGGAGAATCATAATCGTTGGTCAGTTTTAGCATTTAGTGAACGTGGTAAAAAAAAAAAAAAACATTGTGGAATTGCCCTTTTTTTTTTTTTTTTGCAATTTCACTGCATTTGGAATTTTTTTCCCATTTTCAAGTCCACTATATGGTAAAACCAATGGTGCCATTCAAAAGTACAACTCATCCTGCAAAAAACAAGCCCTCACATGGCCATATTAACTGAAGGGGAGCAAAATATGGAAGCGCAAAAACGGAAATACCACTGCTTCTTGAGGGGTTAATAATCTGTCAAGATAATAAGGATAGCAATGATGGTAGTATATGGTACCATAAGGTCATGACAAAATATAAATCCAGGGGCAGTATAATTAAGTGATGATAAGGAGAGCCCACACATAGGATTCAGTATAATAGGTCACAGTAAGAGAAGGTATTGACATAAATAGCCATTATCATAGTCACTATGATCGCTACACATATAACAGTTATGTCTTCGGGTAAGAGATCACAGTATAATAAAAGTAAAGTTATATAAACAAGTGGATTTACCTTGAGACATGACGTATAAAGAGTGCAGGACTGCAAGGGGGATACAGCTGGAGCCTCGACGCGCGTTTCACCGCCTTGGCTTCGTCAGGATTATTTTGGGGTAGATACAAATGTCTTGATCACCTCTTATTGCAATGTTGCGGCGGCCCAAAAAAAACATAATTTTGGTGTTTTGAGTTCTTTTCTTTTTACATCATTTACCAATCGGATTAATTTATATTGTGTTTTGATAGATGAGACTTTTACAAAAGCAACATTACTAAATATGTATAATCCAACAGTGTGATCCAGTGTAATTAAATTGCCCAGAAAACACAATAATAACCATAGAAAAAAGCGTGTTCATTTGAAAAATTACCCAAAATTTTTTATTAAGCATAATTTTAAAAAACACACATATATAAACACAACAATGACAAATATCAACAAAGGTGCCTTTCGTGTGAGGGAAGGCGTGACAATCACCGCATGTTATCGTATTAGCATAAATGCCTATATGGTTATTAGCTAGATTCTGTCCATTGAATATATGGACCTAAGTTATCCAGCATATAAGCAAAAGAAACCCTTATACATAAAAATTGTATTAATTGTGCCTAGTGGTTATATTTTAGACTAATGAAGGAGATATACAGGGGTACAAGTGCCCATGTGTTGTCTTATTGGCAAAAGATCAAAAACTATCTGTGCTATAGTGCAACGTAAGCTAAGGGTAGTAAAAGGACAGCGGTCAATTTGCCTATAATGATAAGGGTCCAGAAATTAGGTCCAGCGTGTAGATGCGGGCGTAGTCCGTGCTTCCCTCCACCCCAACGCACGTTTTGTGAATTCTTCCTCATACTAAATATGTGTATTTTATTTTTTTGTCTTGTTTTTAATGGGGCAAAAGGAGAATGACTTGAAGTTTTGTATTTTTAGTTATATTTTTAAAAACATTTTTTTTAAAACGTTTTACCGTATTTATTGGTCCCCTTAGGAGACTTTAAACTGCGATCATTTGATCGTTTGTGCATTAGCACTGTTATGTAGAGAGAAAATCTCCAGGCTGGTTATCACATGAAAATAACCTTGATAAGCACAAAGGTCTTCAGCAGACCCCCCGACTGTCTTGGCTACACATCGGTGCCCCGCGATCATGTCACGGGTGTTCCAAGGGGCACGTTGAATGAGGCATCCCCCTGCTGGCACTTGTTAAATGTTGCTGTCAGAGATTGCCCACAGTTGTTGGAAAGATGCAGGCTCACACATCAGGACATGACATATGATGTAAATGTACGTCATCTGTTGTGGGGGAGATGAAGAAGAACTACAAAGCAGAGATTTCTTCACCAAAGGTATCAATTTAATATGAGTTACAGCTCCATTAGGCTATGTGCACACGGTGCAGATTTGCCTGTGGATCTGCAGCAGACTGGCCGCTGCGGATTCGCAGCAGTGTTCCATCAGGTGTACAGTACCATGTAAACCTATGGAAAACCAAATCCGCTGTGCCCATGGATCAGAAAATACCACACGGAAAGCTGCGTTGTATTTTCTGCAGAATGTCAATTCTTTGTGCGGATTCCGCAGCGTTTTACACCTGGTCCTCAATAGGAATCCGGAGGTGAAATCCGCACAAAAAGACACTGGAAATCCGTGGTAAATCCACAGGTAAAACGCAGTGCTTTTTTCCTGCAGATTTTTCAAAAATGGTGCGGAAAAATCCACAAACGAATCCGCAACGTGGGCACATAGCCTTACAGCCATGTATTTGTTTTACATTACAATATCGAGCTGACAGATTCTCTTTAACCCCTTCCCGCCGCGTCCCTTTTTCGTTTTTGTTTTTCGCTCCCCTCCTTCCCAGAGCCATAACTTTTTTATTTTTCCGTCAATATGGTCATGCGAGGGCTTATTTTTTTGCGGGACGAGTTGTACTTTTGAACGACACCATTGGTTTTACCATGTCTTCTACTAGAAAACGGGAACAAAATTCCAAGTGCGGTGAAATTGCAAAAAAAGTGCAATCCCACACTTGTTTTTTGATTGGCTTTTTTGCTAGCTTCACTAAATGCTAAAATTGACCTGCCATTATGATGTTTTAATTATACCACTTTTGTGCTGATACGTTCTTTTGATCACCCGTTATTGCATTTTAATGCAATGTCGCGGCGACCAAAAAACGTAATTCTGGCATTTCAAAAAATTTTTTCGCTACGCCATTTAGCGATCAGGTTAATGCTTTTTTTTTTTAATTGATCGGGCGATTTTGAATGCGGCGATACCAAATATGTGTAGGTTTGATTTTTTTATTGTTTTATTTTGGATGGGGCGAAAGGGGGTGATTTAAACTTTTATATATATTTTTTTATTTTTTTCATATTTTTAAAAACATGTTTTTTTACTTTTTCCATGCTTCAATAGCCTCCATGGAAGGCTAGAAGCTGGCACCACTCGATCGGCTCTGCTACATAGCAGCGATCATCAGATCGCTGCTATGCAGCAGAAATGCAGGTGTGCTATGAGCGCAGACCACAGGGGGCGCTCACAGCAGGCCGGCATCAGTAACCATAGAGGTCTCAAGGACCTCCATGGTTATCATCCTGACGCATTGCCGACCCTCAATCATGTGACGGGGTCAACGATGAGCTCATTTCCAGCAGCGTGGCCGGAAGCGCCGGTTAAATGCTGCTGTCAGCGTTTGACAGCGGCATTTAACAGGTTAATAGCGGTGGATAAATCGCGATTTCACCCGCCGCTATTGCACGCACATGTCAGCTGTACAAAACAGATTGATGTGGGCTCAGCGCCGGAGTCCACATCAAAGCAGGGGACCCGACATGCGCCGTACTAGTACGGCGCATGTCGGGATGGGGTTAAAGGTCAATTGGGGTCCCAGTGACCGAAAAACTGAATTATCACATGGTCATAAGTATTCTGTTGTAACCTTGGCCAGATCTGTGCCTCGCCACAATTCTGTCTCTGAGCTCCTTGGCCAGTTCCTTTGACCTCATGATTCTCATTTGGCCTGACATGCACTGTGAGCTGTGAGGTCTTATATAGACAGGTGTGCGCCTTTACAAATCAAGTCCTATCAGTTTAATTAAACACAGCTGCCCTCCAATGAAGGAGTAGAACCATCTCAAGGAGGATCAAAAGGAAATGGACAGCATGTGACTTAAATATGAGTGTCTGAGAAAAGGGTCTGAATACTTCTAACCATGTGATATTTCAGTTTTTCTTTTTTATTTAATTTGCAAAAATTTCAACATTTCAGTTTTTTTCAGTCAAGATGGGGTACAGATCGTACATTAATGTGAAAAAAATAAACTTTTGAATTTTCCAAATGGCTGCAATGAAACCGAGTGAAAAATGTTAAGGGGTCTGAATACTTTCTGTACCCACTGTTTATACATTTTTTGCCTAAAATACAAAGGAAGTGTGTCATGTTTAAGTTATGCCTTTTAGAGATCATTTAATTTTCAACTTGCTTAACCGTTCACAATAACAGGGATTTTGACCAGGGGTGCCCAAACTGTGTATATGGATAACATGGGGTCTGTCATTCACAGTCGTTGATGGTCACAGCTCACCTTCCCCACTCCCTGCAGTCACCTCTGCACAGATCACAGAGGATGCCCACAACACTCTACTATAGAAATCAGTGGCCATCCCCTGTTTCCTGTGTACCTGGAACTGCAGTAAGGCTATGTGCACACGTTGCGGATTAGCCTTAGGCTATGTGCACACGTAAGAAAAGAGGTGCAGAATTTTCTGCACAAAATCTGCATCTCCTGGCAGAATCCACAGCTGTGTTTTTTATGCGTTTTTAGTGCAGATTTTGTGCAGTTTTTGTGCAGATTTTACCACTGTGGATTTCTATTTATGGAGGGGTGCGGTGCAGAAACGCTGCAGAACTGCACAAAAGAAGTGACGTGCACTTCTTTGAAATCTGCAGCGTTTCTGCGCAGATTTTTCTGCACCATCTGCACAGCTTTTTCTTTTTCACATTGATTTACATTGTACTGTAAATCACAGTGCAGTTCTCCAGCGTTTCTGCGAAGAAAAAAACGCTGCAGTTGTGCACTAAAAAATCTGCACTAAATCTGCATTGTGTGCCTCTCCTGGCAGAAAACGCACCTGCGGATTTGTTGCGTTTTTTGTGCTGTTCCGCGTTTTTTGTGTGTTTTTGCTGCTGTTTTTCTTCGGATTTGCTGCGTTTTTTTTACCCCTGCAGTTTTCTATAATGGAATGGGTACAAAAACACTGCAGATTCACAAAAAAGAAGTGACATGCTACTTCTTTTAAACCGCAGCGGATTTTCCGCACCATTAGCACAGCTTTTTTTTTCTCACTGATTTACATTGTACTGTAAATCATTTGCAGATCTGCAGCGTTTCTGCACCTCCGCATAGAATCCGCAACGTGTGCACATACCCTAAAACTTTCCTATAAATGATATTAGTGGCAGGATAGCAGCCCCATAATCTTGAACTAAAAGTAGGATAATAATTAAAAAATGGCTAAAATCAAAAAAGAACATGTCAGCTTCTGGTTAAAATAAGACGTGTGTTCATTTTAATTGTTTTACTGGATAACTTTGTGATTAAATATCTGAATATACATGCACATGTGAAGTCACGGCAGAAAAGTAATAGACGATATTTACCGTTCAATACCTACACTATATATAGCCACATGGTGCTTTGCTATAATGTGAAGTGCTATCAGAATTTGCCGGCAGGGGGCAGAGCAGCCGGGCATAAATCAGGGCTCTCGTTCCATTGTCATCGTCACATTTCTATATCTGTCCTCACTTTTCTGTGAATCAAGAAGTAATGTAACTTTGGGCAGCATGAAGAAGTAATATGGAACTGACTCTTCCACATCTTGTGTTTCCTCAACAGGAGGCAGAGACACCACGAAGCGTCCTGGAAGAAATCGGACTGACATAAACCTCGGCTGCTGCCACCTGCGTCCCTTTGTTGTCCCATCAATGTTCACTGCCTTCACCTCAGTGTTTGACCAATAGTGTGAGATGCCGTCTGTCAGTATTACTGTACTGCTAAGCTGCTTTAGTTAAGTCTTCAACGGAAACTTCTCCATAGAAAATCTACCAACATAAAAGGGAGCGGCACATTGTAAATTGTAGCACGTGTGACGCGTCGTAACAAAGCACTTTTTTGTTTTATTTAGAGCACATTGTTAGCTTTTCGTGCTTATCAGAGGGAACATTTACACACATGACGTATCTGGCTCTGATCCTGCCTTTACACCAGAACCATGTATGTGAATCGGATCCGCACGATGGAGCCCAGTTTCTATTTTTTGACAACCAAAGACACTGCCCTTATTCACGATAGGCCATTTTTTAACACATAAAGGGATTACGGAAACTGTTTACCGCTAGAATTTATTTTTTTTGTAAACCAAAGAATTTGTATGAGTGTTAATGAGACCTGTCCCTCCGTTCTGATGATGTCCGATGTTCAGGAGTAGCTTCAAGCAGCCCGTCCTCATGGTGTGTGAACATTAAAGTTCCAGATAAGACGTGACGCACTCTATTGCTTTATTTCTGTCCTCTGGGAGATGTCTGATCAAATCCATGTTCATTCCACACATCGGCCTCCATGTCATATTTTAAAATGATAAAAACCTTCAGACTTTTCTTATGGATGTGGTAAGAGCTGATAGTGTACAGATACCCTACACAGCTGTCTAGGTCCTACACTGTACCCCACACAGCCTTCTAGGTCCCGCTCTACCCCAC
Source organism: Ranitomeya imitator (assembly GCF_032444005.1). NCBI lineage: Eukaryota > Metazoa > Chordata > Amphibia > Anura > Dendrobatidae > Ranitomeya > Ranitomeya imitator. The sequence continues at coordinate 86,381,223 of NC_091284.1, read as the reverse complement.
ACTACCATCTAGGTCCCACACTGTAACCTACACTGCTGTCTAGGTCCCACACTATACCGCACACAGCCATCTAGGTCCCACACTGTAAACCACACAGCCGTCTAGGTCCCGCTCTGTACCCCACACAGCCGTCTAGGTCCCGCTCTGTACCCCACACTACCATCCAGGTCCCGCTCTACCGCACACAGCCGTCTTGGTCCCGCTCTGTACCCCACACAGCCGTCTAGGTCCCGCTCTGTACCCCACACTACCGTCTAGGTCCCATATGGTACCCCACACAGTTGTCTAGGTCCCGCTCTGTACCCCACACTACCATCTAGGTCCCGCTCTGTATCGCACAAAGTCACCTAGGTCCCACACTGTGCCCCACACAGACGTCTAGTCCCGCTCTGTACTCCACACTACTGACTAGGTCCCGCTCTGTACCTCACAGCCATCTAGGTCCCACACTGTGCCCCACACAGATGTCTAGGTCCCGCTCTGTACTCCACACTACCGACTGTTTTCCGCGATGTCCCCCACACAGCCATCTAGGTCCCGCACTGTACTCCTCACTGCCATCTAGGTGCCTCTCTGTACCATACACAGCCATCTAGGTTCTGCTCTGTGCCCCACACAGATGTCTAGGTCCCTCACTGTGCCCCACACAGACGTCTAGGTCCCGCTCCGTACTCCACACTACCATCTAGGTCCCGCACTGTACCCCACACAGCCATCTAGGTTCCGCACTGTACCCCATACAGCCATCTAGGTACCTCTCTGTACCCTACACAGCCATCTAGGTCCCTCACTGTGCCCCACACAGATGTCTAGGTCCCTCACTGTGCCCCACACAGACGTCTTGGTTCCGCTCTGTACTCCACACTACCGTCTATGTCCCGCTCTGTACCCCGACAGCCGTCTAGGTCCCACACAAGTAGCCCACACTTGTCCCCAGTTTCATACAGGAACATACAGAGTGTTTTCTCTTATGGATGATAAAAATTGGTATACGCCATTGAAAGTTCTGTAGTAAAGGCATTTCCCACTTGGTCATATAGTAGAGCACCATCCATCCTGATGGCAGGGTCAGTGTATGGACCTATGGTGACTTTGCGTGACATTGTGCATACATGCAGCTTTGCCATGTGAATGAGTGCAGTATCACAATTGCTTGTCTGTACCTACTGGAATCGGAACAGAAAGTATATAATTCTATTTCCTATAAGCAGAATCTTTAGTTTCTCAGAAATTTCTCCAAACTAAAAAGGTTAAAACATTAATTTGTATGTAAATGAGCTGTTTGCTGCACAAGTATCTGTACTTTTAGTAGAAATATGAGGTGGCATGCATATGATTTTGCAAGAGGCCCAATGTGTATAAATTAAATGTATCTACTTGGAAGAAATCAGCAATTAAGCTTGCATTATTAATGAGGCCATTTTTGGGGCTTTATCACTATTCACCTAAGTGCAGTCCATTAAATAATGTATGGGGGAAGTAAGGGGGACCATACACCTAGCTGCAGTGGGCTGTATAAATGGTCTCAGACAGCTTTACTGTGAATTTCAGTGGTTTTGCGTGCAGTTATTGCCGGTATTCACTTCCTCCTCAATCTTATTTAGGCTATTGATAGGCACAGAATCACCAACTATTGGAAAGCTCCTCTTTTGTGGTGATGGTACCACAGACTGTCACTTAAAGAGTAGCCATACTTTTTATTTCTTAAATCAATAGTAGAAAATAAATTAAACTTTTGTAATAATTTATTATAGAATGATGCCTCTTTCCCTACTTATTACTCACTTCTGTCCCTGAAATAATCTTTGCTCAAATTTGTCTACAAGTTTGTTTTCAGTGAGGGATCAAATTACACCTCCCGCCTATAATTCTATGAAGTGTGGAGAGGAGAGAGACACAATGAGGAATTGCTATGGCAGTTTAGGTCTTACTAAGACTTAGGGGGTGGGAACGGACCTGATTTTTTCATTAACATTATTTCAATGTTTGCTGGCAGGATACTCTTACCACATTATTAGTTTAATTAATTTTGCAAATAAAGTATAAATTAAAAAAAAAAAGAAATCAGAGTGGAAGAGAAGAACTAGTGAAAAATTAAGGATATGAAGTGACCAGAAATAGTGTTATTCCGCATGTAGACATACATGACCAGTCACCTGAAAGCTACCATAAGAATTTCTATGCCCAGACTCGTCATAGCACGTGGCCTATGGTATAATTACCAATAAATTAAATTACAATTCATCTAGACACAACAGCAAGCACTACTCCAAACCAGAGATCTAGGGGAATGTTTACATGATGGGATTGAGCTACATTTTTTGCCCTCAATTTTCTGTAATAGCTGTAAAATAGACACGTTTTGCCTCTTTCTTTTGCAAATCTCTGCAGAATCTATGCATTTTTTATAACTACGATTTCAGAAAATAGCGCACAAAAGCAGCGAGGTCACCTAGTTTGAACATACCCTTATTCTACTATTTGACCCAGACCAGATTATCTCTGAGATTTATATACCGTATATATATTTTTTAAGTAAGTGTTTTCCCCACACCCCTGTCGATGGGTCTTGTCTGATATTGCAGTATTTAAGTGATTATGTGCTGCATTGCAGCATCAGACACAGGCAATGATCAATAGTGGTGCTGCTTATGTGAAAAAAAGCAGATTTTCATTTCTGATACCTCCGGGAATCCCATTTAAAGATGTTGGAAATACTTCTAGACTTAACTTTTGCATCAGGTCAGACTTAAAATCTCAAAATTTAACATTGTATAAGCTCTATTTTATGAGAGTTTTTTGATATTTCTGTATTATGTTGAAGAATGGGGGACTGACGGCCTCTTAATTAAAGTCATCGTATTAGAATTTCAAAGTTTTTACCTTTTGCGTAAATGACGGGACAGCATCATAATCTGCTAATTTCTTAGTATAGTTTCTGCACACTAGACTATTATGTACAGTGGGGGAAATAAGTATTTGATCCCTTGCTGATTTTTTATGGCCACTGACAAAGACATGAACAGTCTATACTTTTAAGGGTCGGTTAATTTTAACATTGAGAGATAGAATATCAAAAATAAAATCCACAAAATCACATTGTATAAATTATATAAATTTATTTGCATTTTGCAGTGAGAAATAAGTATTTGATCCGCTACCAACCATTAAGAGTTCTGGTTCCTACAGGCCAGTTAGACGTTCCTAATCAACTCGTTACCTGCATTAACGACAGCTGTCTTAAGGTACCGTCACATTTAGCGACGCTGCAGCGATACCGACAACGATGTCGATCGCTGCAGCGTCGCTGTTTGGTCGCTGGAGAGCTGTCACACAGACAGCTCTCCAGCGACCAACGATCCCGAGGTCCCCGGGTAACCAGGGTAAACATCGGGTTACTAAGTGCAGGGCCGCGCTTAGTAACCCGATGTTTACCCTGGTTACCAGCGTAAAAGTAAAAAAAACAAACAGTACATACTTACCTACCGCTGTCTGTCCCCGGCACTCAGCTTCTCTGCACTCCTCCTGCACTGACTGTGAGCACAGCGGCCGGAAAGCAGAGCGGTGACGTCACCGCTCTGCTTTCCGGCTGACCGACGCTCACAGCCAGTGCAGGAGGAGTGCAGAGAAGCTGAGCGCCGGGGACAGACAGCGGTAGGTAAGTATGTACTGTTTTTTTTTTTTTACTTTTACGCTGGTAACCAGGGTAAACATCGGGTTACTAAGCGCGGCCCTGCGCTTAGTAACCCGATGTTTACCCTGGTTACCAGTGAAGACATCGCTGAATCGGTGTCACACACGCCGATCCAGCAATGTCTGCAGGGAGTCCAGCGACGAAATAAAGTTCTGGACTTTCCTCAGCGACCAACGATCTCCCAGCAGGCGCCTGATCGTTGGTCGCTGTCACACATAACGATTTCCTTAACGATATCGTTGCTACGTCACAAAAAGCAACGATATCGTTAACGATATCGTTATGTGTGAAGGTACCTTTACATAGTCACCTTTATAAAAGACTCCTGTCCGCAGACTCAATTAATCAGTCAGACTCTAACCTCTACAACATGGGCAAGACCAAAAGTATAGGACCCACTGTAGCTCTGGTCCTATACTTTTTTACTAAACCGTCTGGCTTACGCTGCGATCATTCACTGGACTGTTCCTTGTTACTCTAAGAAGAGTTCTATGAAAAGCTGCTCCTAAAGTTTACAGGGTGATTTATCAGGATTTCAGCCAACCAGTGATTATTTAAGGTGACGTGGTGCCCTTCCGAATTAGTATTGGCCTAAGTAGCCCTTCTATTTTCTACCATGACGGTTGGTCCTACATTTCAGCAATGGAAAAGATGCATTGTGCTGTTACATGGCATCTGCATCTGTAATTTTTTTTTTTTTTTGGAAGAAGGGAAAGTTATCTGATTTTTTTTTAAAAAAGGGAAAATATTATCCTGCTTTTAATGCTACTGATTTACTTTATGTATTAGGGTGTGGTCTGCAAAAAGGCACAAAAAAGCTGAATATTACAGGGTGTTTTTTTCCATTTTATGTCCTTTAAGCTAGAAACGCAGAAGCTTCTCGTCTGTTTGTGTAGTGTGTAGCCTGCGGCTTCTGCTCGTTCATTGTTACATACTAGACATTTTGTTTAATGGCGTGTTCTTAGTGTTAGCTGCATAATCATCTCTAAATGATGCCACACAGCAAAGCCAAGGAAACACCAGTGGTGGCATCGCGAAAAGCCATAAGCTGTCAGCACACAAGGCAGCGACCTCCATGTGTATATTTGTATAGTGGACGCGGGTGGCAGTCGTCAGAACCCCATTGTTACTGGTACCAGTGATTTTCGTACAGTAGACATTAATAAATAATAATCAGTGCATTATTGGTTTTCATTTTTTGCCTTTGAGACTGTGCATTGGCACTTTTGGGGACAAACCCCTTTAAATGGACTTGTCACAATGTCAAGTGAGACCAGACTTTATTTTATTCTTGCTGCTTCCCTGACTATTCCTTTCTTTAACTTTTGAAAAATCTTAAAGTCCGTCTGAAATATGGAACTTTTATTTAGAGTGCTTAATATGCCAATTGTTATAGTCTTTTCCAGGAGGATGTGACTCACAGGATCCTCTGGATCCATATGGCAAATTTTTAAAAAGCAAAAACTGAATGCTCGGGGGCGCAGCTGGAAGAAAATAAAGAGTAAAAGTCGTCCACTTCTGACTTGGTGTCAGGTCTTTGACATCCTTCATTACCACATTTATTACATATCCTTTCTAACTTGATGTACTGCTCTAAGATTTTACATTAAGCATTTATAGCGTTTGACAGTAATGCAAGACTCTATCCTGTCTATAATAACCATCTTAAAAGTCTAAAAAAAATATAAATGTAACGTAGCGTTGGGTATAATGTTAGGACCATATTTGAAGGGAATTTGTTGTTTCCCTTGCATACTGGGTGCAATGTGGTTTTATTGGCACCTGGTGCTTGAAATGCCCATCAGATATGGCTTTATGTTTGCTGTTTTTTTCCTTTGTTTTACCTTTTGTCACCTTTTTGTGCTGTGCCGGATTGAGCCTTGTTGTAATCGTGACTAATAACCTGTGTCCCTGTTGTCTGTGTTACGTGTCATGTCGTTAATAATAAACTAAAACATTTTTATTCCATGTTTTGTCTTTATTTACAGTTTACAATTAATAATTACAATTATTGTATAAGACTACGTACTGGGGTAATTTCAGATACATCCTAATGATATGTTCCCATACTGATGAAATATATACAGCGGGGAAAATAAGTATTTGATACACTGCCAATTTTGCTAATTTTCCTACCTATAAAGAATGGAGAGGTCTGTAATTTTTATAATACGTACACTTCAGCTGTGAGAGACAGAATCTTTAAAAAAAAAAAAAAAAAAAAAAATCGAGAAAATCACATTGTATGATTTTTACATGATGAATTTGCATTTTACTGCATGAAATAAGTATTTGATACAATAAAAAAACAGATCAGACGTTTCCTGTAGTTCTTGAACAACCTTGCACACACTGCAGCAGGGATTTTCGCCCCCTCCTTCGTACAGATCTTCTCCAGATCTTTCATGTTTCCGGGCTGCCTTTGCCAACATTGAGTTTCAGCTCCCTCCAAAGATTTTCTATTGGGTTCAAGACTGGACACTGGCTAGGCCACTCCAGGACCTTGAAATGCTTCTTATGGAGCCACTCCTTCGTTGCACTGACTGTGTTTTTTGTGTCATTGTCATGCTGGAAGACCCAGCCACAATCCATCTTCAATGCTCTTACTGAGAGGAGGTTATTGGCCAAAATCTCGTTATACATGATCCAATCCATCCTCCTTTCAATATGGTGCAGTCATCCTGTCCCCTTGCAAAAAAACACCCCGAAAGTATGAAGTTTCTCCCACCATGCTTCACAGTTGGGATGGTGTTTTTTGGGTTGTACTCCTCCTTTCTCCAAACACGGCAAGTGGAGTTGTGAGCAGGGGGACCTTGCGTGCCCTCCAGGATTTTAAACCATGAATGCATAGTATGTTACTAACAGTAATGTTTGAGCCTGTGGTCCCAGCTCTCTTAAATTAATTGACCAGGTGCTCCTATATAGTTCTGGGCTGATTCCTGACCTTTCTCAGAATCATCCTTAACCCATGAGGCGAGATCTTGCATGGAGCCCCTGACCAAGAAAGATTGACAGTCATCTTGTGTTTCTTCCATTTTCTAATAATTGTTAATTCTAATAACAGTTTTTTCCTTCTCACCTAGCTGCTTGCCTATTGCCACCCCAGAATTGTGCAGGTCTACAATTTTGTCCCTGGTGTCCTTAGACAGCTCTTTGGTCTTGGCTATGGTGGATAGATTGGAGTGTGACTGAGTGTGTGGACAAGTGTCTTTTATACAGATAATGAGTTCAAACAGATGCAGTTAATGCAAGTAATGAGTGTAGATTAGGAGGGCTTCATAAAGAAAAAACTAACAGGTCTGTGAGAGACAGAATTCTTGCTGGTTTCTAATACTTAGTTCATGCAATAAAATGCAATTTAATTTAAAAATCATACAATCTGATTTTCTGGTTTTTAATTTTAGATTCTGCCTCTCACAGTTGAAGTGTACCTACGACAAAAATTACAGACCTCTCCATTCTTTGTAGGTGCGAAAACTTGAAAAATCGGCAGTATATCAATACTTATTTTTCCTATTGCCACGACAGCACCCACTGAGAGAGAGGATCCACCCACCATCAGGAGAGGAATCTACAGGTTAAAAAGGGGGCGGTCCCCCTCGTCTCCTCAGTTGGGTTCCTGTCCTGATGGGAATCTGTAGAAAGCAAGCTTACCTGGGTTCAATCAGCCTCTGTGCAGTATCTGCAAGAACGGCAGAGCCTAGGATGCCAGAAGCAGCGTCAGGGGTGTTCTGCCTGTCCAGACCCCTCCTCCTCATGGATGTCGCAATCCCAGGGTCCGGGTAGTGCCGCCCTGGGTCGTGTGGGTGCGGTGCAGGTGAAGGTGAGGCTCCCTACGTTCATCCGGAGGACGGCATCGGCTGGCACCGCGTGTGGGCCAGTTCTGGTCGGCGGCACATGGAGGCAGTAAAGCGCCCGTAACCTGGAAGTGCCTGTGCTGGACTTCTGGAGGGTCCGGAAGGTACATCATAGGAAGGGGCGTGGCCGGGCCTTCTTAAGCCAGCACCTGACAGCAGCGGTGTGCTGCGAAGATGTCTTCTGTGGGAGATACTAAGCACCTACCACCTGTTGGGGTGTTGCCCGAACAGCATAAAAGAGGCAAAGGCAGCGGTCGCTTCAGAGGGAGCGATACCACTGAGGTCAGAGGTGAACGTCGGCGGCAAGCATCTATGACCCCTACATCGCATGCTGGATCCCCACCTCCTGAACCGGTACCCTGCTAAGACAGAGCTTCAGATGGTGAGTGCATGTATGATCGCCTGGTAAGCTGATTTCCCCCTTTCTATTCTCTATGTTCCCAGGTAAAAATGTCTTAAAACTAAGAACATGCAGTGTGCACAGTACCTCTTCCTGACGCCTATGTTAATAGGCTGTGTCAGTCTTGCACATGCCAGACCCTGGAGGAGGAAGCTCCTATGCAAACATCTGAGCTGAGGTAATTCATCAGGGAAGATATTAAAAGCTCCCTTAAAGTGCGGAAAATCCATAGAAGGACTAGCTTGTAGGATCTGATTCAGAATCTAGTCCGTCTGTGGGGGCAGCAGTTTGAGTCCCCCTCATCTTCGGACGAGGATGGGAGGCCTTGTTTCCCCATTAAAAATATGGACACATTGGTGAGATCGGTATGGGCCACCATAGGAATCATGGACAATAGGGAACCCAGGTCTGCTCGGGACATGATGTTTGCAGGCTTATGTCAGAAGAATCGTAAGGCCTTCCCGGTAAATTACACTATAAAAACCTCATAAAAAGGGAGTGGGATAAGCAGGATAGCCTGGGGTTCCTGCCATCTTCCTCAAAACATAAATACCCATTCGATGATGATCTGCTTACGGAATGGGTTAAAGTGCCCAAGGTTGATGTGGCAGTGGCCTCCTTGTCAAAACGGGCAGCACTACCCCTAGAGGACGGAGGTCTTCTAAAGGATCCTTCTGATAGAAAAGCAGAGATGTTCCTGAAGTGGATGTGGGAATCATTGGCCGGGGCATTCAAACCAGCTATTGTGAGTACCTGTACCACCAGATCCATGATGGTCTGGCTGGACCAGCTGGAGGATCAGATACGATCTGGGATTCCTAGAGACAAGTTGCTGGATTCCTTTTTACAGATCCGTGGAGGGGTAGCTTACCTGGCGGATGCTTCATGGAATTCATTACGGTTAGCCGCTAGGTCTGCCGGCCTATCTAACTCTGCCCGCCGAGCACTCTGGTTAAAGAGTTAGAAAGGGGATGCACACGCTAAAGCAAAACTATGTGCCATTCCATGCCTGGGTGAGTACTTGTTTGAGCCGAGCTTGATGAAATACTCACAAAGGCAAGTGACAGAAAAAAAGGGTTCCCTAAACTATTTACCCCTACTTTTAAGAACACCTTTAAAAAAGGTTTGTCTTTCCAGAGGAAATACAGAGACTGGGAGCCGGCGGAGTCGAAGCAAAAAGGTGCCTACTTCAGCCGGGCCTCGTCTTCCAGACATAGGTGCAAGTATTGCTAGTCCTGATCTTCCGGTCGGTGGTAGATTGAGATATTTTTATAGTCAATGGGTCCGTCCGTAACATCCAGCGCCTGGATACTTGGTATAATATCATCCGGGCTGAAATTGGAGTTTCGGAGTATTCCTCCGGACTCCTTCCTGTTAACAACTTTGAGGAATTCCCCCGACCAGCAGCGGGCCCTGGAAATAGAGATTCTGCAGTTGATGGAGAAACGAGTCCTAGTTGAGGTCCCTAAGGACCAGGAAGGGAGGGGGTTTTATTCTCTATTCCCAATTTCCAAACCTGATGGTTCCTTCAGAACGATTATTAATTTACGGAAGCTAAATTCTTTCCTACATTGTAATACCTTTAAAATGGAATTCCATCATGTCTGCAACCAAACTTCTGTTTCCCAAGTGTTTCATGACGGTCCTGGACCTAAAAGATGCCTATTACTATCTGCCAATATACCAGGACCACCAGCAATATCTCAAAGTGGCGGTACGGCTGGGCGATCAGGTTAGACACTTTCAGTTTGCCGCCATGCCATTTGGTCTGTCCACGGAGCTACATGTTTACCAAGGTGATTGCAGAGGTGATGGCCCATTTAAGGGAACGAGATACCTGGGTCATTCCATACTTAGATGATTTCCTTATAGTGGGGGGTCGGCCATCCAGTGTAGTACCCGGCTGAACCATATATCGTCCCTGCAGGGTCTGGGTTGGTTGGTCAATCTGAAGAAATCAAGGCTAGTTCTCTTGAACTGTCAAAGATTCATGTGCATCTTCCTGGACTCAGTAGCTCAACAATGTTTTCTTCCACAGGACAAAAAAATTAGGCATCATCTGCAAAGTCGGAAAAATAATGGACAATCCAGATCTGTCTGTGAGAGATGCAATGTCCATGCTGGGTTCTCTGACGTCTTGTATACCAGCTGTACAGTGGCCTCAGTTTCACACCAGGACGCTACAGAACGAGGTGCTCGAGGCAGATCGGAGGCTGCAAGGCCACCTAAGAAAGAGATTGCAGTTGTCAGTTGCCGCATTCAGCAGTCTATCCTGGTGGCTAGACTCGCTACATCTGTCCAAAGGGGTGCCATGGGGGATAAAACCGGACCGTATAGTAATGACAGATGCCAGTCCCTGGGGGTGGTGAGTTCACATGGGAGACAAACTAGCCCAGGGGAAATGGACGACCAGGGAGGCACAGGGTTCCTCAAACCCGAAAGAGTTAAAGGCGATGAATTATGCACTTCTCAAGTTTCTACCAACTCTGCGGGACTCCCATGTACGGATACACACTGACAACACTACAGTGGTAGCCTATTTGAATCGTCAACAGGGGACAAAGTCACAATCACTGAAGTCCACCGCAGACGACATACTCACCTTGGCTGAAAATCACCTCCTCTCCCTGTCGGCCCTTCACATCAGAGAGGAGCACAATGTTCAGGCAGACTCTCAGTCGACACTCCTTACGCCAGGGGGAATAGTCCCTAGACCGACAGGTTTTCAGGCGGATCGTACACTTATGGGGCCTTCTGGTCATAGACCTTGACGCCACGAGAAGCAACAGGCTGGTCAGGAGGTTTGCGTCACTGCAGGCGTCAGACCAGCCAGAGGTGGTGGATTCCCTTCAGGTCCAGTGGGATTATACTCTGGCCTACGCTTTTTCTCCGATGTTTCGGATTCCACTTATCCTCAGGAAGAAAGGGCGATGTCTGTGACCGACCCTTGGGTGCTACCAAGCCGAGGATTCTCTCTCAAGGCCCATTCAGTCATCCACAGACTGAGGGTCTCCGTTTGACAGCGTGGAATTTGAGAGGGAGCTGCTGAGGCATAGAGGATTTTCAGAAGCTCTAGTCTCTACCTTATTGCAAAGTAGGAAAGAAGTTCCCACAAAGATTTATCATAAGACCTGGAGGAAATTTTTGTCGTTTCACTCAGTTCCCATCAGACCAGGTTCCAATTCTAGTGATTCTGGAATTCTTACAAAAGGGCAGAGAGTGTTGGGTTATCTGTCAATATACTTAGAGTACAGGTGTCGGCTCTGGGGCCACTGAATAACTATGATGTAGCAGGGGACCAGTGGGTCACTAGGTTCATAAAAGCCTGTGAGCGCAGTAACCGACAACGTGTTGCTAGATTGCCGCCATGGTATTTAAACCTTGTGCTAGATGCATTGACAAGTCCCCCTTTTGAGCCCTTAGAGTCGCCTTAACTTCTGCAAGACGAGTCAGGGACATTCAGGCACTATCAATAGATGCTCCATTCTTGATGGTTTATCAGGATAAGATCGTTTTGAAACCACACCCAGCCTATTTACCAAATGTCGCCAAGAGATCCATTTACCATCTTTTTATGATAGCTACAGTGGAGGAACAAAGGTTCCATACTCTAGATGTTAAAAGAGCTGTACTAGAGCACTTAGAAAGGAATCAAGCTTGGAGGCAGAGTAGGGCCCTGTTTGTCTCCTCTCAGGGTCAAAGAAAGGGGTCAAATGTCAGAAAGAACACTATCGTCCGGTGGATAAGAGATGCATTCTGCTTAGCTTATTCAGCCAAACGGGAATCTTCACCAGAGGAAGTGAGAGCTCATTCAGTGCGAGCCATGGCATTTGATTTGTAAGGCGGCAACGTGGCCTTCACCTTCCATAGACACTACCGTCTTGATCTATCATTCACCTCCAGGCTAGACTTTGGGCGATCAGTACTTAATGCTGTGGTTCTTCCCAGGTGACAGTCTCTGAAAGTTTCTCAGTGGGTGCTGTCGTGGAGATAGGAAAACCGGATATTACATGCCGGTAATAGAATTTTACAGAGTCCACAACAGCACCCACACATTCCCCCCCACCCCATAATTATTCACTTGGTTTCCTACACTCTAAGGGGAAGTGTGTTATTAAATTTTCACTCTATAGAGGTGATAGTATTTTGTAGTGTATATAATTATTGTGTACTAATGCGATGGGCGGTTCCCCTCATACTCTGAAACACAACGGAGTAGACGAGGAGGACCTCGGCCCTTTTTAACCTGTAGGTTCCTGTCCTAATGGTGGACGGATCCCCTCTCTCAGTGGGTGCTGTCGTGGACTCTGTAAATCCTATTACCGATACGCAAGATCCTGTTTCCCCACTGTATGTAATTTTTTTAAATATTCTTAAATCCACAGCATGCTTTAGGTTACTCAGGTTTGCAAAGTAGATTTTGGTTTAGATTCGCTGCCCCCAGATGCAAAGTAAATGAGATTCTTTACTGTAATTGTATGTTTCCACGTGGCGTATTTAGAGAGCTTTGAACCCAGCGGACACCCGCACCGTCCAAAGCGCTGCTGGATTTTGTACGCGCGGTGATTCTGCATGTGTTCATTGAACACGTGCAGAGTCACTGCATCCTATACATTTTCACTGAACACGTGCGGAATCACCTCATCCTATATATAGAATGGTGCTATTTATCTTGCGGAGACATAAGTAGACATGCTGCAGTCTATAAAGACACGCCGCATGTGCGTATACGCAGGTCTGCCACCTACGTCTTGTACGCATAGTGGATATGGCGTTTCATAAAATCTCATCCACTATGCTGTAACATCTGGACGCTGCGGCTGTAGGCAGTGTCCAATCCGCAGGAAATATGCCACGTGGAAACATACCCTAAGAGCAGCGAGACCGTGGTCCTCTCTAAGTTGTGTAAGGGAAATAATGTCGTGAAAGAATTATTAAAATTAAAAAATATTGGATTGGATCTCAGGCACTGCTGGCACTCACAGGATATGACAAATGTTCGATAGATGGGGGATGTACACCTTTATTTAGAGCACAGAAGCCAATAACAGCAATATAGAAGCCTCATTGAAGCTGCATATACTACAAATTAAGGAAGACTGGTAGCATAAAATGATGTTAAAAGGCAGGTATTAGGCGCACTTACGATGTGGCCAAAATGTTCTGTGCACCTTCCCACCTATGTGTTTTCCATCTATCTCTAATTTCTTTGGCTCCTGTAAAGCATAAGCTGGAAAAGGAAGGCAAAGATAGATATAAAGTGAGTGGGAAGGATGACCTGAAATATTTGGCCATGCCAGGGGCGAACAGAGCACCTGTGCTTGGTTGGAACACTTTGTGCTGACAGACACTCAGCACACACTTAGGGCCCAATTAGTCAAAGTTTTCAAGCCAGAATTCTGGTATTAAAGCTTTTAAAACATGCAAAAATTAGGTGCAACTGAGATATTCTATTTTTTAGCAAAAATGTTGACAAAACTGCAACTTTTGGCATCTTCACCCCAGATTCTTCCAGCTCCGCTGAAATGTGCTAGGTTGGGGTGTGACGCCACAGCTCATCTCATTCATAACGAGCTGTGATGTTCCCTGCGTCTCTCCAGTACCTGACGGAGGAGTATGCCACTCGTCAGAGGCGTGGACCTCTACATAAATCAGGAGCACGTCCCCTCAAGACAGGTGTGAATCACGCTGGTCCTGTTTGGTGTAAATAGTATAGCTATGTAAAACTCAACTTCCATAAGATGCAATTGGCTCGAATTTCAGTATTTTTTTTTCTTTTATTTAGTACATGTTGACAATCCCTTTAGGTTTATGCTCTATATTGTTATAGCTCTCTGACTATGGTTACATGACCTCGGATCTATGTCTTTTACACCAGTGTTCATAATCAGGGATGTGGTTTTGACTCGACTCTAATTATGACAATTTTGGTACCACTAAGGTGTAATGGTACTTGAAATAAACTCTCAAATGTGAAGAGTTTTCATAGAAGAGATCTTCCCACATGTCCTTAAATATAGTCAAGTGTCCATAGGAACAAGTATTTATTAGTAAGAACTGTATTGAGAGTACAGGACAACTGTGCAACCGGCCAAGCACATGAACAGGAAAAAGTGAGCAAGTTTGTCAATAACACATGAGCTTAGGGATGTAGCGGACTCATGGAAGTTTGGGTTCTTGTACCAGACACAAACTTTATTCCAAAAGTTCAGTCCAAGTTACCTGACCTCTACCCAAACTTCAACCAGAACCCGATTCCCATTGAAAACAATAGGTGATCCGGACTTTTGAGCTGGAAAAATGTATTCTCTGTATAATTATTGCTTGATAATCTTCTTTCCCACAACAATGACAGTACATATCTTCAACAAATTTTACATTTTTATTAAAAAATATTTATACTTTCACATTAGAAAACAAAGAATGGTTTTTCCATGCACAGTGGGGAAAAAAAGTATTTAGTCAGCCATCAGTTGTGCAAGTTCTCCCACTTAAGATGAGAGAGGCCTGTAATTGACATCATAGGTAGACCTCAACTATGGCTACGTTCAGACTAGCGTTGTGCTAGTGTGCGTCGGGTTAGCGTCGGGCGACGCAGCGGCGACGCACGCGTCATAAGCCCCTATGTTTAACATGGGGGACGCATGCGTTTTTGTTTGTTGCCTTTTGCGACGCATGCGTCTTTTTTGCCGGACCAAGAAAACGCAACAAGTTGCATTTTTCTTGCGTCCGATTTTCGGCAAAAAACGACGCACGCGTCGCAAAACGCAGCGTTTTTGCGTGCGTTTTGCCGCGTTTTTGCGTGCATTGTGTCGCCGACGCAGCGGCGCACAACGCTAGTCTGAACGTAGCCTATGAGAGTCAAATGAGAACACAAATCCAGAAAATCACCTTGTCTGATTTTGCTAGATTTATTTTGCAACTTATGGTGGAAAATAAGTATTTGGTCACCTAAAAACTTGCTGGATTTCTTGCTCTCACAGACCAGCAACTTCTTCTTTAAGAGGCTCCTCTGTCCTCCACTCATTACCTGTAGTAATGGCACCTGTTTGAACTTGTTATCAGTATAAAAGACACCTGTCCACAACCTCAAACAGTCACACTCCAAACTCCACTATGGTGAAGACCAAACAGCTGTTGAAGGACACCAGAAACAAAATTGTAGCCCTGCACCAATAGGCAAGCAGCTTGGTGTGATGAAATCAACTGTGGGAGCAATAATAACAAAATGGAAGACATACAAGACCACTGATAATCTCCCTCGATTTGGGGCTCCACGCAAGATCTCACCGCGTGGGGTCAAAATGATCCCAAGAATGGTAAGCAAAAATCCCAGAACCACACGAGGGACCTAGTGAATGACCTGCATAGAGCTGGGACCACCGTAACAAGGCCTACCATAAGTAACACACTACGCCGCCAGGGACTCAGATCTTGCAGTGCCAGACATGTCCCCCTGCTTAAGCCAATACATGTCCAGGCCCGTCAGACGTTTGCTAGAGAGCATTTTGATTATCCAGACAAGTATTGGGAGAATGTCATATGGTCTGATGAAACCAAAGTAGAACTGATTGGTAGAAACAAAACTCGTCATGTTTGGAGGAGACAGAATGCCGAGTTGCATCCAAAGAACACCATACCTATTGTGAAGCATGGAGGTGGCAACATCATGCTTTGGGGCGGTTTCTCTGCAAAGGGATCAGGACAACAGATCCATGTACATGAAATAATGAATGAGGCCATGTATCATGAGATTTTGAGCGCAAACTACCTTCCATCAGCAAGAGCATTGAAGATGAAACGTAGATGGGTCTTTCAGAATAATGATTCCCAAGCACACCGCCAGTGCAATGAAGGAGTGGCGTCGTAAGAAGCATATCAAGGTACAGGAGTGGCCTAGCCAGTCTCCAGATCTCAACCCCATAGAAAACCTTTGGAGTGAGTCGAAAGTCTGTGTTGCCCAGCGACAGGCCCAAAACATCACTGCTGTAGAGGAGATCTGCATGGAGGAATGGAGCAACATACCACCAACAGTGTGTGCCACAATTGTGAAGACTTACAGAAAACGTTTGACCTCTGTCATTGCCAACAAAGGATATATAACAAAATACTGAGATGAACTTTTGTTAATGACCAAATACTTATTTTTCACCATAATTTGCAAAATAAATCTTGCCAAATCAGACAAGGCGATTTTCTGGATTTGTTTTCTCCTTTTGACTCTCATAGTTGTGGTCTACCTATGATGTTAGTTGCAGGCCTCTGTCATCTTTTTAAGTGGGAGAACTTGCACAATTGGTGGCGGACTAAATACTTTTTTCCCCCACTGTACTTCTCACAAACGCAGTTTATAAATAATAGTCTCCTTTAGGCTATGTGCACACGTTCAAGATTTATTGCAGAAATTTCCTGAGAAAAACCTGAAATTTTCTGCAAGAAATCTGCATGCGTTTTTTGTGCGTTTTTACCGTGTTTTGGTGCTTTTTTTGCGGATTTTTCCAAACATTTCACAATACATTATATAGTGGGAAATCCGCAAAATTAATGAACATGCTGCGTTTTTAACCGCGATGCGTTTTTTTCGCGGAAAAAAATGCATCATGTGCACAAAAATTGCGGAATTCATTCTAAATGATGGGATGCATAATGTATGCTTTTTTTTGCGGTTTTATAGCGACAAAAACATGAAAAATCAGCAACGTGTGCACACAGCCTTACACTGCATTGGAAGAACTGAAGCCCTGAAGATGCTGCCAGTCTGTCATCACGGCCGAGTAGTGTCACAATCGTTCTCATGCGGATACACTGTATCCATAGATTGATGCCAGAACAGAATCTGCCAGTTTTAATGTGATCACATCGAACCTGTAAAACACACATGAAAGAGTCAGATCATTAAAAGGCAACAAACACACAGAAAGTCTCAACTCTAAGAATTGTGCAAAAAGAGAAAGTTATTATGTGGAAATACAACATTGCCAGGATTTCATGCAGTGATGACCACGGCTCGAGAATGGTCACTGTCCTTCCCCCACACAGGGCTAATAGCCTATATGTAAGAATGTGGCACCACCTTTATATTAATAGTTGTAGCTACATTGTAAAAGCTGGAAAATATGGAAGAAGAAAAACAAAAGAGAGGTGTTTAGAGCACACTTACAAATGTGGGGGAAAGGTATTAATCAGATTGTCTGGGGTAGTGCATTCAAGAAAACCGGCGCAGCACGAGATAAGTCTTGAAAATGGAAGTATTATTTATAGGAAAAAAAAAATAAGGAACAAGGTTTGTTCTTTTCCCATTGATTGCTTGTTTGGAGCCTCAAAAATACAGTATCAAAATGTGGAAGCAAAGGATATGTCATATTGCGAGCTGGATTAATTTCATGTATTTATACTAGTGGGTTCTAAAGTATGGCTCTCCAGCTACAACAATGAGCGTTGCCCGTGGGTGTCAATGTAACCTGGGAGGCGTAATTCTGCAACATCTCGATGATCACTAATCTATGGAAATTTCAGGGACAAATTAAAAAGTAGATAACCATTTTTTGTTGTTTTTATTTACCAGGTTCAACATCGACTTTTTAACACAAATGCAAACACCCCCACCCACGCGCTGCTGTTCCAAAGCTTTGCCAGGGTCCCCGCTGGGCTCCTTGCTTCCTCTACCAGTGAGTACAAAGCAGAGAAGGAAACCCGCCAGGCCAGGAGGAGCCTGGTTTTACTGTTCAAAAAAAAAAAAAAATGGAGCTGGACAAGCCGTTATTACTCCATCCTACTTCCATTCGAGAAGAACTGAAGACCTTAGTACATAAAATACAAAATCCATGAGACCAAAACAATTTATTTAGGGTACTTTCATACATTTTTTTCAGTTAAATATTTTCTATCGTGTTTTTCTTCAATAAAAACTTTTCTACAAACTGGATCCATTTATTTTGCTTTAACTTAAAAGAAACTGAAGATTTTTTGTCTTTTTTTTAACTCCGTGAAACATGCCTTTTACAGTTTCTATAGTTGAGCAGCCGCAGAGCCTTCAATAATGGATCTTACTTGTGTCTTAGTTCAAAGGAAGTTCATGCGTTGTGAGATTTCTGCCATTATTAGCTGCTGCAGAGCTGAAATCCACCTGCTCTTATAAAGACGAATGTACGTATGTATCTATTATTTCTTTGTACTGTAAAAGGCAGAAAAAGAGGACGAAGATTTTAATGAGCGACTATAATGGCGAAGGCTGGAGACGGTGTGTGTGATGTGGAGCCGCAGTCCTGTGTAATCCTTTATAACTAATCTCTTAGAACACCAAAAGAAGAGCCGATGATTTGGCGTTGGTCAGGATTTCCTCCCAGGGGTTTAATGCGCAGTATGAACCAAGGACGCGGCTTATAAGCCATGAAATGACCAGTCAAACAACATTTCTTTTTCCTTATCTATAGTGAGCGGATTGTGACCTCTGTTGCTTCCCCGCTGCCATCCTACGTATGTAGCCAAGATGAGCGCCAGACGGGGTTTACAGATATAAAGCTGAAGAGAAATATTTCCTTTAACAGGAACCATAATAAGAAATAAGAAAAATTTCATAGCCGAAACACTTAACCCCTTCCCTTCAGCTAGTGATGAGCGAATGTGCTCGGATAAGGTGTTATCTGAGCATGCTTGAGTGTTAAATGAGCATTTCGGCATGTTCGTATACTATGCTCGAGTCGCAGGGGCTGCATGTCTCATGGCTGTTCGATATGCAGGGATTGCCTAACAAACAGGAAAGCCCCGTATGTGTTGCGGCTGTCGAACAGCCACGAGACATGCAGACGTGACGACTAGACCACATTTTTCAAGCATGCTGAAACTACTCGAAGACACGAGCATGCTCAGATAACACCTTATAAAAGGTAATAACACCTTATCCGAGCATGCTCGCTCATCCCTACCTCCAGCCAGTTTTAGCCTTGGTGACCATGCCCAATTTTTTTTTTCAATCTGACATGTCACTTTCTGTTGTAATAATTTGGAAACACTTTCAACTATCCAGTGATTCTTACGATTGTTTTCCGGAAAAAAACCAAAAACATTGCACTTTAGTCTAGTGATAAACATAGGGCAATATGTTTTGCCTATTTATGAAAACATCTCAAATTTGCGGGGAATTAGCAATTTTCAAACTTTGAAATTTTATGCCCTTAACCCAGATTCCGCACAAAAATTGTGAATAAATAACATTTCCCTATATATCTACTTTATGATACCTTCATTTTATTAACATTTTTGTTCAGGATATTAAAATAGAAAAGCAATTGTTCATAGTTTCAATGAACTTTCCAAAACTTTTTTTTTCCTTTTTAGAATCCTATTAACTTTTGTAGGGACTTTGGAGAAATCCTCACAGCACCCCTGAAAGTACCGTATATACTCGAGTAGAAGCCGACCCCCCTAATTTTGCCACAAAAAAACTGGGAAAACTTATTGACTCGAGTATAAGCCTAGGGTGGAAATGCAGCATTTACCGGTGAATTTCAAAAATAAAAATAGATCATTATTTCCCCATAGCTGTGCCATATAGTGCTCTGCACCGTTCATATTGCCCCATATCTGTGCCCCATATATGCTCAGCACCGTTCATTTTTGTCCCATATCTGTGCCCCATATCTGTGCCCCATATAGTGCTCTGCACCGTTCATACTGCCCCATATAGTGCTCTGCACCGTTCATACTGCCCCATACAGTGCTCTGCACCGTTCATACTGCCCCATACAGTGCTCTGCACCGTTCATACTGCCCCATACAGTGCTCTGCACCATTCATACTGCCCCATACAGTGCTCTGCACCGTTCATACTGCCCCATACAGTGCTCTGCACCGTTCATACTGCCCCATACAGTGCTCTGCACCATTCATACTGCCCCATACAGTGCTCTGCACCGTTCATACTGCCCCATACAGTGCTCTGCACCGTTCATACTGCCCCATATAGTGCTCTGCACTGTTCATACTGCCCCATATAGTGCTCTGCACCGTTCATATTTCCCTATAGATGCTCCACATAAATCTGTGCCACTGCTGCTGCTGCTGCAATAAAATAAAAAAAAAAACACATACTCACCTCTCTTGCTTGCAGCTCCCGGCGTCTCGTTCCGGCGTCCGGTCCCAGCGTCTCTCTCCGCTCTGACTGATCAGGCAGAGGGCGCCGCGCACACTATATGCGTCATCGCGCCCTTTGACCTGCACAGTCAGAGCGCAGATAGACGCCGGGAAGATGGAGCGGCGCCCGGCGGCTGGAACGGGGACAGGCAAGTATGACATACTTACCTAGTCCCAGCAATCCTGGCGCTCCCCGCCTGTCACACGGTCTTCTGTGCTGCAGCTCTTCCTGTCAGCGGTCACCGGCACCGCTGATTAGAGAAATGAATAGGCGGCTCCACCCCTATGGGAGGTGGAGCCGCCTATTCATTTCTCTAATGAGCGGTCCCACGTGACCGCTGAAGAGGGGAAGAAGCTGCAGCACAGAAGACCGTGGGACGGCAGGGGGAGCGCCAGGATCGCTGGAAGCAGGTAAGTATACCTCAGTGCCCTCTCCCCCTCACCCGCCGACCCCACCGCTACTGTGACTCAAGTATAAGCCGAGAGGGGCACTTTCAGCCCAAAAATTTGGGCTGAAAATCTCGGCTTATACTCGAGTATATACGGTAATCAGTGATTTTGTTAACCCCACAGGAGTGAAGACAAAGTGCAATGAAAAAAAAACAAAAAAAACATTTTGCCACTAAAATGTTCATTCAGCTCCAAATGTATCATTTTGACAAGTGGTAAGCGAAGAAAAATAGATCCCATGATTTGTTGCACAATCTCTCATAAAGTGGCAATATCCCATATGTGGTCAGAAGCTACTATTTGGGCATACAGGAGGGCTCGGAAGGGAAGGAGTAATTTTTGAAGAGTGAATTTGGCTAAAATAGATTGTGGATGCTATGCTGCATTTGCAGAGTCCCTGAATGACCAACACAGCAGAAACCAACTACAAGTGGTCCCATTTTTGAAACTACCCTCTTCAAGGAGCGTGACGAGCATTTTGACCCCACAAGCATTTAAAATAATCTTATGTTGGGCCTTGGAGAAAAAAAAAAGAAAAAAAAATAGTTACGTAGCTGGAAAAAAGACCTAGGTCCAACAAGTTCAACCTTCCGCCACCAATTATACATTGTCACTAATTTAATTATAACCCACAATGTTATGTGTGTCAAGGAAATCCTCCAGCCCTTTTTTAAAAGCTGTTATAGTGACTGCTCTAACTGTAAAGAACCCTTTCCTGTTCAGCTGCCGGCATTGCCTTTCTTCCACCCGTAATGACTGCCCCCTGGTCCTCAGTACGGTCTTTGGAAGGAATAAGTCATGTGCCAGTGCTTTGTACTGGCTACACATGTATTTATACATGTTAATGAGATCTCCTCTGAGGCGGCTTTTTTCTAAGCTAAACAAGCCCAACTTTTCCAACCTCTCCTCATATGAGAGGCCTTAAATCCCTTGTAATAATCTAGTTCCCCATCTTTGTAACTTCTGAATATCCTTTTTAAAATATGGAGCCCAAAACTGGATCCATATTCTAGATGTGACCTCACCAGTGATTTATAAAGGGGTAATAATATGTTGGGATCGCTGGATTTTCTTTTTATAGATCCTAAAATCTTACTTGCTTTTGCGGCTGCTGCCTGACATTGAGTACTGCTGCTCAGCTTGCTTGTAACCAAAATACCTAAGTCCTTCTCCTGTTCTGTAGTCCCGAGTATACTCGCGTTTAAGGTATATGCTGCAATAGGGTTACTCCGTCCTAGGTGAATTACTCCATTTATCTACATTAAATCTCATTTGCCAAGTGTTTGCCCATGTTGTTCTGGCCCCATTTGTTTCCATTTTTAAAAGGGGGCAAAAGGAGAAAATGGATCCCACAATTTGTAAAACAATTTCGCCAAAACATGGCAATATATGAGGGCCAAAACTACAGTATGGATACACCTCAGGACTTGGAATTGAAGAAGTGTTATTTGGCTTATAAAGCATAGATTTAGTGGAAATAGTTTGCGGGCGCCATGGCAACGGAACTTTGCACATGCGCAACGTTTACACTTTCAGAGCACAGTGATACATTGATTTTTCAGCCACGCAACGGCATGGGATCAGAGCGGCAACCCTGTGAGGTAATGTGACGGCATGGGATCAGAGCGGCAACCCTGTGAGGTAATGTGACGGCATGGGATCAGAGCGGCAACCCTGTGAGGTAATGTGACGGCATGGGATCAGAGCGGCAACCCTGTGAGGTAATGTGACGGCATGGGATCAGAGCGGCAACCCTGTGAGGTAATGTGACGGCATGGCATCAGAGCGGCAACCCTGTGAGGTAATGTGACGGCATGGGATCAGAGCGGCAACCCTGTGAGGTAATGTGACGGCATGGGATCAGAGCGGCAACCCTGTGAGGTAATGTGACGGCATGGGATCAGAGCGGCAACCCTGTGAGGTAATGTGACGGCATGGGATCAGAGCGGCAACCCTGTGAGGTAATGTGACGGCATGGGATCAGAGCAGCAACCCTGTGAGGTAATGTGACGGCATGGCATCAGAGCGGCAACCCTGTGAGGTAATGTGACGGCATGGCATCAGAGCGGCAACCCTGTGAGGTAATGTGACGGCATGGCATCAGAGCGGCAACCCTGTGAGGTAATGTGACGGCATGGCATCAGAGCGGCAACCCTGTGAGGTAATGTGACAATGTAGCTCAGCTGTTTTTGTAATTTAAGTGATGGTTTGATCCAATTAATGCATTATGGGAATGTCTTCCATATCTACGTCCTTGGTGTTTGTGTCTTTACATAAATAGCAGACAGCCTTTAAGTCCATACTAGATGGTGGCCCGATTCTAACGCATCGGTTATTCTAGAATATGCATTTCCACGTAGTATATTGCCCAGTCACGTAGTATATTGCACAGTCACGTAGTTTATTGCACAGCCCACGTAGTATATTTCCCAGCTACGTAGTATACAGCACAGAGCCACGTAGTATACAGCACAGACACATAGTATATTGCCCAACCACGTAGTATATTGCCCAGCTACGTAGTATACAGCACAGACACGTAGTATACAGCACAGACACGTAGTATATTGCCCAGTCACGTAGTATATTGCACAGCCCACGTAGTATATTGCCCAGCTACGTAGTATACAGCACAGAGCCACGTAGTATACAGCACAGACACGTAGTATATTGCCCAACCACGTCGTATATTGCCCAGCTACGTAGTATACAGCACAGACACGTAGTATACAGCACAGACACGTAGTATATTGCCCAGTCACGTAGTATATTGCCCAGCCACGTAGTATATTGCCCAGCCACGTAGTATATTGCCCAGCCACGTAGTATATTGCCCAGTCACGTAGTATATTGCCCAGTCACGTAGTATATTGCCCAGTCACGTAGTATATTGCCCAGCCACGTAGTATATTGCCCAGTCACGTAGTATATTGCCCAGTCACGTAGTATATTGCCCAGCTACGTAGTATATTGCCCAGTCACGTAGTATATTGCCCAGTCACGTAGTATATTGCCCAGTCACATAGTATATTTCCCAGCTACGTAGTATATTGCCCAGTCACGTAGTATACAGCACAGACACGTAGTATATTGCCCAGCCACGTAGTATATTGCCCAGTCACGTAGTATATTGGCCAGCTATGTAGTATATTGCCCAGCCACATATGTAACAGGTTAAAAAATAAACATATACTCACCTTCCGAGGGCCCCTTGTAGTCCTATCACCTGTGTGCGGTGCACGCGGCAGCTTCCGGTCCCAGGGTTGGAATGAGCGCAGGACCTGTGATGTCACTGTCAAATGACCGTGACGTCATGGCAGGTCCTTCTCGCATAGCATCCTTGGCACCGGAGCCTGCCGCTTGAACTGCCGAGGACAGGGCGACACGTCGGAGGGTGAGAATAACATTTTTTTTATTATTATTATTTGTAACAGTAGATCTTTTTACTATTGATGCTGCATAACGCTGGCATGAACCCTGTGTGAGGGCTGACTGGATGACTGGAGGGGAGTATGGAGCGAGCACTGACTGCGGGGAGGAAAGAGCGGCCATATTGCCGCCAGACTGTGGCCGTCACTGATTGGTCGTGGCAATGGTCGTGGGCGTTTTGCCACGACCAATCAGCGACTTGGATTCCATGACAGACAGAGGCCGCGACCAATGAATATCTGTGACAGACAGAAGGACAGACAGAAAGACGGAAGTGACCCTTAGACAATTATATAGTAGATCTCCACCACTTGAAAAAGGGGCTCTTGAGCCCAGAAACGCGTTACGTACCGATAAGAGATTTTAATAGTTTTTATTCACCTTGTGCCAGGCCTTTCTTGAAGTTTGGTTGAGAAGGACCCAACCTATGCCTGGATTTATTATTTTTGGCACTTGGCTCTGTTTTGTGGTAAACTCAGCGGTGGATGCAAGGCAGAGGCTTCATCGTGTGAACAGATTACTTACTGTTAACGGAGTTGTCATCACAATCATTTAAGATGAACACATAAACGGAACCTGTCAGCAGGATTGTGCACGGTAACCTACACACAGTGTCAGGTCGGCGCCGTTATACTGATTAAAATGATACCTTGGTTGATTAACCCCTT
Organism: Ranitomeya imitator; assembly: GCF_032444005.1. Lineage (NCBI taxonomy): Eukaryota > Metazoa > Chordata > Amphibia > Anura > Dendrobatidae > Ranitomeya > Ranitomeya imitator. Next base: position 86,356,593 of record NC_091284.1, on the reverse strand, counting down.
AGTGACTGAGCCAATTTAGGCTTAATGACAAGACAATTTTTACAATTCTGACCACTGTCCCTTTATGAGGTAATAACTCTGGAGCGCTTCAACATACCCCACTGATTCTGAGAATGTTTTTTCGTGACACATTGTACTTCATCATAGTGGTAACATTTCCTCGATATAACTTGCATTTATTTATGAAAAACACGGAAATATGGCGAAAATTTTGCAATTTTCAAACTTTGAATTTTTATGCCCTTAAATCAGAGAGTCGTGTCACACAAACTACTTAATAAATAACATTTCCCACATGTCTACTTTACACCATTCTTAAAACTGCACCCCTCAAGGTGCGCAAAACCACATTCAAGAAGTTTATTAACCCTTCAGGTGCTTCACGAAAACTAAAACAATGTGGAAGGAAAAAAATTAACATTTTACTTTTTTTTTTTTTTACTTTGGAACCAATTTTTTTTTTTTTTTTCACAAGGGTATAAGGAGAAAATGGACCAAAAAAATTTGTTGTGCAATTTCTCCTGAGTACGCCGATACCCCATATGTGGGGAAAAGCCACTGTTTGGGTGCATGGCAGGACTCAGAAGGGAAGGAGCACTGTGTTGACTTTTTGAACGCAAAATTGGCTAAAATCAATGGTGGCAACATGTCGCGTTTCGAGACCCCCTGATGTGCCTAAACAGTGGAAACCCCCAATTCTAACTCCAACCCTCACCTTAGCTCAACCCTAATGGAGAAATGGAAATAAATATATATTTTTTATTTTATTATTTTTCCTTAACTAAGGGGGTGATAAAGGGGGGGGGGGGGGGGGTTATTTACTACTTTTTATATTTTGATCACTGTGATAAGGTCTATCGTAGTGATCAAAATGAACCAACAGGAAAAATTTCCTTTTGTTGCTAGCCGGCAGATCTCGGCGGGCGCACTGCGCATGCGCCCGCCATTTTCTCCTGGAAGAAGGGGGGTTGCAGGGTCACGAGAGGTACCGGGGTGGTGATCAGGGGACCCTATATCTCTTTCTTCTGATGTGCGATCTTATCAAAGGAGAGAGAAATTAAATGGAAAATCTGTCTGACTTTTTTTTTTGCGGTCGCCGATATACCGTTAATTAACGGCGCTGTGGTTTACGTACCCTAACTGCTGCCGTTAAAAGGTGTATCGGTGGTCGTTAAGGGGTTAAATCAGTCTTGTGGTTGCTGTGTAATCTTTATATTCAGTTTTGAGTTAATGATATGCTCACGCTCTGGGGCGGCCTGAGGGGGGTGCTTCATATGGTGCTCTGCTTAGCTATTCATAATGCAGACTGCTGACAGGTCACTGATCTCTCACTGACATGACCCCTAGTTTGTATAATGAATACCTGTATATTCTGTAGAAGAAAAAAAAAAAAACGCTTCTGCAGGTAAGTGCCAGCCATGGGGGGCAGGTCAGTGAGGGATCCACTGTCAGCAGCCTGCATTATGGATACCTAATCAGGGCACCACATGAAGACCCCCCACAGGCCGCCCTGGAGCACGAGCATATCATTAACTGAAAATTAAGATTAAACAACAACCACAAGACGGATTTCATCACCAGGTGGCATTGTAATCAGTTTAACGGCCAAGACCTGACACTGTGTGTAGGTTACTGTGCACAATCCTGCTGACAGGTTCCCTTTAAGTTAAGTGCATCTCTCCTCTATTATCAGTACTTACCCACTCTAAGTACACTTTAACTGGTTTTTTCCCTATGCCTACTGATGAAAGACTATACAAGGGACTACATCCAAACCTCTTACTCAGATCTTCTGGCCTCCAGCTGAGTGGTATAAACCAGAATCAATCCAATACAGTACGGGCCCATAGATTAGTATGGGTGCCATATTGTGACTTTGCTTCTCTCAGAGCTTGTACAAGGCCATACCAGTACTGTGCAAGAGTTTTAGAGGATGGGCTTTGACTGAATGGATATTTTGGTTCATACATTTTTTCGGTGAAATGCGTATATGTCACATACCTGGTTAGGACTTCACTTCTGCATACTGGGGCTTTTTGGGCTCCGCTCTCTGCTCTTTGACCGTCTTCTGCCACGGCTTCTGGATCTAGACCGGTTTCTGGACCTGTTTCTGGACCTAGATCTGGATTGATTTCTGGACCTGGACCGGTTTCTGGACCTGGACCGGTTTCTGGACCTGTTTCTGGACCTAGATCTGGATTGGTTTCTGGACCTGGACCGGTTTCTGGACCTGTTTCTGGACCTAGATCTGGATTGGTTTCTGGACCTAGATCTGGATCGGTTTCTGGACCTAGATCGGCTTCTTGACGTAGAACGGCTTCTTGACCTAGATCGGCTTCTGCTCTTTCTGCTATGACTTTTTGACCTGGATGAACTTTTGCTTCTGCTTCTGGACCTAGAAGAACTACGACTGCGACTCTTACGCTTGCGTTTCTTTTTACTCTTGCTGCGTGATCTTTTACGGTTTCTCGACCGGTGAGAGCGATTTTTCTTCTTGCTTTTGTGGTGGCTCTTTTTTCTCCTCCTAGACTCTCCGTTCCTCCTGGAGTCGGGGCTGCGGTACCTCTTAGACACCCCGTAGTCTTCATACCGACTGGACCGATCCCTCCTCTCACTTGGGTTTCTCCAATCTGGTGACACGTTTACGTCCCTTGTGGCCTGCCAGAATTCATTATTTGGATTCTGGAAGACATGCAGGAAATTGCAATGTTTGCCACGGGGACATTTTTGCCTTTCAAATAATCCTATGAAGAAAAAAAAAAAAAAATTAACTCCCTGGTATGACATCTCTGAAAATGGATCAAAATATGTTATTTGGTCTGGCATCCAGCAGCAAAGCACTTGCTTGGGGGATGTTCTCAAGTAGCCCATGTGCAGCAAGTGTTACGGAAACAGCGCTGTAATATATTTAAAAATAAAATAATGTACATGACTAGCAAAGTAGCTGAATGCTGCGTGTCACACCGGCTCCGTCACCCCCCACACTGCCGGGTCACTGCCCTGTGTAGCTGATTCCTGTGGACCATTATGCAGATACCTGTTTGCAGAGGGGAGGGGGGGCGGGGGGGGGGAATGAGCCTGTGTGCTGATACATTGCCATACACTGAACACCAGGTGGCGCCATACTATTCAAATAAATGGTTTTGCCCCTTAGTGACCACCAATACATCTTTTTACTGATCTGAGATATAAGAGACCAGCATCCCCTGACGGCTGACAATACAGCAGCTGTTGGCTGTACTCTATAGCTGACAACTTGCCGCAGCAGCCATTATCAGTGTTGGCAGCGACTATTGTTATTCAACCCCTTAAATGCTCCTGTGAATAGTGACTACAGCATCTAGATGGTCAGAGTGTGGGGCTCCCTCTTCAATCCCATTGGCACCCTGAGGATAGGATTCTGGAGATGGCAATAACCCTTTAAACCTTCAATCCTATTTTAGTATTGCAGATTTCATAAGAGCACCAAGATGGTGGCGAGTGGGTGTGGGGGTGGTTTGACCTTGTGTAGGTCCGAAGCTGTTACGGTAATCCTTCTGCATTGCAGGAGGGGGATGAAGGGACGTTAATTGATCCCATTCTCCAAGTCAGAAATGCTGCTTACCACATATAGCCGATTTCCATTTGGTGACTGGTGAAAATTCACACTGGAGCTGACGACCTGCGTACCAGCGACCATTAAACTGCGAAAACGCCTGCAGGCACTCTTCTTCCCTTGAAAAGACAACGATGAATAGTAATATACAGAGATCCATACAAACACATCAGCCACAGAGCATTTCTATCAATTCTGCTCAGTCACATAGCACAAGGGCCTGATCCCCAGCTGAAGAGCGATTGGACTAGTGAGAGGTTTGTCATTTCTGCATAGTTTTCCATTAATGGCAGCGCTACTCTACAGTCTATGTCTGCCGGCTGCTTCTACATTCTTCATATGTAATCTGAGAGACCGAAAGCAATAAAAATGTCAAATGTACAAAATGAAATACGTACGTTCGATACTGGACGTAGACATTTCCTCTTAAGTGTGGTTCAAAATTACAGCTAACCTGATGAAAGAAGAAAGGAAAAAAAGTGTGAAAATGAACATCACAATACACAGGGGCCACAGCATCAGGAAAATCAAATGTCCCACAATTGCTGCTAAGCAAAACCTCATCTTGGTACCGCGTGTAAGACTGCGCTCCTTAGAATTGTACTGTCCAAAATGACTATTTTTTTTTTTTTTATATAGTGCATGTAACCTTTCATACAAACCATTTAATTAGGCATTATAACAATGCCTTTAATAAAGAGTTAAAACTCCTGATGGTGTATAAACCAGTCTTCCATGTCTGGGAATTGTCCAGATTCTCAGGTTGTCAGTTGCCATACACATTTCATGAGTTAGTTGGTTTCTCTTTACAAGCATTCTGACAGAACTATAGGTGCTGCAACAACCTTTGTATCACTTCCCTATATCCATTGCCCTGCCATTCTGCCCTGAACTGAAAGCCCTCCTCTTGGTTTTATTAGGGCAACAACTGTCCAGTTTAGAGTAAACGTGTCCAAACCTTTTTTCATATGGGATCTCCATGCACAGACATGTGGCACAAGGACACGTCTGCAGTTCTTTATATGCCGCAGTGCCGCACTGTGTCAGTGCATCCAAGCTGTCGGTGTGAGAGACCTGCATCACCTAATGCATGGTACGGACCCACGTCTCTGTATGATTTGGCAGTGTTTAATGCAGTGGCAAAAAAATGGCATCTGGTATACGGCAACAGAAACCTTTCAGAAGGCAATTTCTTCACTTCTGCGTGGAAGGGTGCGTTCACACTGCGTTCTGCTTCACTTTCAGAGGTCCAGTCATCGGGCTTATGTCTGAAACCCCTTCAAAATGGGTTTCTGGTGTATGCACCAGTGGGGCCATTGATTATAATGGTGCAGACGCCATCACCCTGTGCTCTGTCGTGCATCATCTTCGGGCGGATACACCTACGGGGGGCATGCACCCAGAAGCAGTCCACCACATTTTCCGGAGAAGGTGGGGGATTGTTCGGACGCAAGCCCTGACGGAATTACTGAACGTGACGAAGAACACAGTGGGAAAGGGGCCAAAAACAGGAGGTGACCCAACCACCAGGTGACGCCTCATCAACACTGACTGGTTTCCGAGCAGACGCGATGTACTTGGCTAATGCTGGGTTACAGAATATATGAATCTAAATGACGTACCTACGAGGGGCGATCCAAAAGTAATGATAACAGGATTTTTGGTTGCTTACCGTAAAATCTGTTTCTCGGAGCCTTCATTGGGGGACACAGGAACCATGGGTGTATGCTGCTGCCACTAGGAGGCTGACACTATGCAAATAAAAAAGTTAGCTCCTCCTCTGCAGTGTACACCCTACCGACAGGAAGTAGGATATTCAGTTAGTGAGAAAGCAGTAGGAGAAGCAACGTGTAAAAGAGAGAGAATAATAATATAATAATAATAAACTTTATATAGCGCCAACAAAATCCACGGCGCTTCACAGATTAACAGCTTCAAACACTCAGAGTGTTCAAAGAACTCAAACGTAGACCGTAAACAGAGCTGTTCAACTTGGGAGGGTGCTGTGTCCCCCAATGAAGGCTCCGAGAAACAGATTTTACGGTAAGCAACCAAAAATCCTGTTTTCTCTATCGCCTTTCATTGGGGGACACAGGAACCATGGGACGTCCCAAAGCAGTCCCTGGGGTGGGAAAAACAGACTTCCATAGGTCCGAGGACTCACCACTGCCGCCTGCAGGATCCTTCTGCCCAGGCTGGAGTCCGCCGTAGTTCGGCGAAACGTGTGGATGGAAGACCAAGTTGCCGCTTTGCAAAGCCGTCGGCGAAAGCCCTGTGACGTACCGCACTGGAAGCGCCGACTGCCTGGGTAGAGTGAGCCTTCATCTCAGGAGGAGGGCCCTCTGTGCTTGACCCGGTAAGCTTCCAAAATTGCCGTTCTGATCGAGCGAGCAATCGTCGCCTTGGAAGCCGGCAGGCCTCTACGCACGCCATCAGGGATGGCGAAAAGAGAATCCATCTTTCGGAAAGCGGCCGTGCTAGCCAGGGAGATCCTCACTGCCCTGACGAGGTCCAGCCTGTTCAGCGATCGCTCCAGAGGATGATTCGGAGCTGGACAAAAGGAAGGTAGAACGAAGTCCTCGTTGAGGTGGAAAGATGAAAATCACCTCGAGAAAGGAAGGAAGGCGGAGGCCTGGGACCACCTTATCCTGGTGGAAAATCAAGAAAGGAGGTCGGCAGGAAATGGCCGTCAACTCAAAAACGCGGCGGATCGAAGAGATGGACCTGAGAAAAGCCACCTTCCGAGATAGAACTGACAGGGAAAACTCCCTGAGAGGCTCAAAGGGGGAACCCCTAAGAACAACCAACACAACCTTTAAATCCCATGAATCCACAGAGGCCCTGAACGGAGGTACAGCGTGGACTACTCCTTGAAGGAAGGTCTTAACCTGTGGCTGAGAAGATAAAGTCTTCTTAAAGGGAAGAAGAGCGCAGGAACCTGGCCCTTTTGGGAACTGAGAGCGAAGCCCTAATCCAGTCCTGCCTGAAGGAAAACCAAATGGAAGGCAGGGAAAAAGGACATAGGTGAAAAGCGGTTGGACTTGCATCAACTAAAGTAAGCCTTCCAGGTACAATAGTAGATCCTGGAAGAAGACGAAGGCTTCCTAGCCTGGATTATAGTGTGACTCATCCGGGCCGAAAGGCCGGACGCTCTTAAAACTGTGGAGTCCACAGCCACGCCGTTAAACTGAGCGACCGATAATTCGGGTGGCAAATCGGACCCTGAGACAGCAGATCGGGTCTGTTTGGAAGGCACCAGGGGTGTCCGCGCGAAGATTGACGATGTCTGCAAACCAAGACCTCCTGGGCCAATCCGGGACGATCAGAATGACCGGCACCCATCCCGCCTTGATCTTTTTCGACAGCTTGGAAAGCAAGGGAAGGGGTGGGAACTGATAGGGGAGCAGGAACTGCGACCAAGGAATGGCCAAAATGTCAACACCACTGCGAGAGAATCGCGGGACCTTGGGACGACCCGAGGGACCTTCCTGCTCAATCGGGACGCCGTGAGGACCACCTCTGGAGTCCCCCAACGAAGAGCAATCCGATAAGAGACCTCCTGAAGGACCATTCTCCTGCCGCGAGGCCCTCGCGGCCGAGGAAGACGGCGGCCAAAATGTCCACGCCGGGGACCTGCACTGAGGATCTCACCAGGACCGTTGCCTCTGTCTAAAAGAGGATCCTGGAATCTCGGCCAGGGCCAGAGAACTCCGCGTCCATCCCCGGTGGTTGACATATGTGACTGCTGTGTCATTGTCTGTCTGGATTCGAATTGGCAGGCTGCTGAGAATCCTTACCCAGTGAAGGAAAGACAGAAGGAAGATCCGGAACTCGAGGACATTGATCGGCAGAGAGGACTCCTGTGCCGAACAACAACCATGAAAAGAACAGGTGACAAAGCCCCACGCCTCCGCCAAGAAGGCTGGCGACCGTCGTCACCACCTGCCAGGAAACTGGAAGGAAGGATATGCTGTGAAGGATCTGCTCTGGGATAAGAGCAGAGACCTCGGCCACCAGTGGAGGAACCGTTTGATCCCGGTAGAAAGACGGATCGGACGATGCAGGGAGAAGACGGACCTGTCCTCCTGTGATAGAATAGCCTGCTGAAGAAGTCTTGAATGAAACGGGCGAAGGGAAAAATTGCTTCCAATGTTGCAACCAACCTTTATGGTCCATCAGAAAGGAGGGGAGCCGAGAACCCTGGAGCAACAAGACGGAACTTCTTCCTGTTGACGAGCCACCGCAACGGCTAGAGTGTCGGGGAAGAGGGATAGACTTTCGGGGGCCTGAAACCGAAATTCCTGAGCCTCCATGGAAGTGATTACTGAACGAGGGAATATCATCCTGAAGAGTCTCAGACGAAACTTCCTGTTCAGCAATTTGATATCCGGACTGGGACGAACCTTGTCGTCCTCTTTCAGTACAAATAGGTTCGAAGAGAAGCCTGTGAACCGTTGAACCGTTCCTGTTCAGGGACGGGAATGTTACCCCGGATTTAAGGAGGGAAACAATGGCTGTAAAGAAACCCAGGACTAGAACGGGGTCTCTTGGAGGTTGGGATTAGAGAAAACAATCCCAGGACCGTGAAAGTAATCTATTTTGTCTCCAGAGGATACAAGTTCCCTGGCCCATGCGTTCTCTGTTGAGGAGACAAAGACGTCCCTGGGGAACAGGAGAACGGCTGCCCAGCCTAGGAAACGAGCTGGGGCCTAGTCGTGGGTCCTGCCTAGGTGGAATTTCCAGTCCTGGACCTGGAGAATCCACCTTAGGAGTAGCGGGAACGCCAGGAAGGAGTGAGTCGAAGAATACCTTCTTCTCTTAACGTGCCTGTGGCCTCTGCTGTTGCGAAAAAGGGGTCAGATGCCGCGAGAACGACGAAAGAGGGCCGAAAGGACCGAAGTTGCCGCCTAAGAAGAGAACTGGTGCCACCAGTGGCGACCTTGATAATTTAGTCCAGCTTGGAACCGAAAAGACGTGATCCTTGAAAAAGGCAGGCTCGTAAGGGACTTCTTGATGACCCTTGAGCCAAACAGAGCGAGTAATCTGGGTGGCAACTTTCGCCAGCCACTCTGGTGGAGCTCCGGCTTGAATGCCCCAACGGAGTTGTTTAGCCCCTTCGGATAGACTTCGAAACCCAAATGGAAGCGAAAGCCGGGCATAGAGATGATGCGGCAGCTTCGAAAACCGAATTCGCAAAGGATTCCATGATCTTATCGATGAAATCTGTCAGATTCGCCCCACCGGACGGCATGAGGACTGTGTTGGTGGCAAGTCTAGCAGTCGGCGAATCCACAGATGGAGAGGTCGTTCTCTATCGCCTCTAGTTCCGGTTGGCGATGAGATCCGGAGGAAGAAAATAGGAGACTCCAAGACGCTTGCCTCTTTGAGAACGTCTGGTCGAATTCTCTCTTTCTCTGGCCAGAAGCTCCTCGAGTCAGGATGAGGAGCGAATCCCTTGAGAGGTAGTTTAGACCGTCTAAACGAAACCGCCTGATCTGCAGGTTCCGTAGAGGGATCTTTGATGCCACAGATCAGATTGGACGCTCCAATGAAGCTTTGAACCATATCCCTCATGCCATGATTTGGTTCAACTTCGGCCCCAAAATATCCTCCGAGGCCTCGCCTGACTCCGGGGAGGGGATCAGGGGGAAGTCGACCACAGAGAAGGACCGTGGGACGAGATGGACCGAGAAGAGAACTCAGACCGGCGTTCCCGTCTGGATCTTTCGCGGCCTGCATGGAAGACTCGGACGGAGCTTCTAGCGACCCGCTGGCTACTACGGAAGTCTGCAGGGGCAACTGATCGAGCACGGACACAAGGGTCTGGGACACCCGTGTGAGATCCGCTACTGATAGAGACAGAGGGAAGGCCCAGCCTGGGGAGGGGACTTCGCTCTGAGGCAGAGCAGCAGGGGAGTCTTAGGCGGTGAACATAATGTCGGTTGCTGCGGGCCTGCCTGAGGGAAGCTTGGGGTTACAAGACGAACCCTGAAAGTGTTTCAGTAAGGCACAGGAAAAAGTAGGAGGCCGGGAGAGACCACCTTTAAAATTAACCCCAAGGGGCCCCTGAGGGAAATGTCTGGAGAGTAGGGGACGGGGGGGGGTCTGGCAGGGGATTGAGTCAAACTGCGGTGCAGAGGTACTCACGGCAGATGCTGCGGTTTCCGGATGGAAGGCTGCACGACTTGGAAGGTGCTCCTCAGGAACGATAGCCCCTAGGGGAACAGGCAGACACATCTGATGCACTCTCTTGTCCGATGTAGCTTGCCTGCAGGCCAGTGGGGAGATGTGAAAACGCCAGAAATTTGCGCTCTTAAGATGGGCGAAGAAAAACGTTTCTGGCGCAGAAATAAGTATCTGTGGCTGCCTGGGAGTGGTGGGTGGGATTAACCGCCAGGCCAGGAGCACCAAAATGGCGGCGGTGGGCGGAGCTTGCCGAGATAATCGGGCGGGAGAAAAGCCCGCCCGAAAGAGAGGAAGTGGGAGGGGACGCGGCGCCGGAAGTAGGCCCCGGAAGAAGCCGGGGCCTAAATTTGAGGCCGGTGGCCGCCAGGAAGGGCCGCGGCGGCGGGAACAGTGCGTACGCCGGGAAAAAAACAGCGCGGTTGCCAGCAAGGCTGCCGCGCCAAAAGGGCACGGTATGGCCAGAGGAGGAAGCCGGAAGTAGGCCCCGGTAGAAGCTGGGGCCTAAATTTGAGGCCGGTGGCCGCCGGGAAGGGCAGCGGCGGCGGGTAAAGTGCCGATGCCGGGAGAAGCGGTGCAGTTGCCTGCAAGGCCGCCGCGCCGAGGCAAAAGGGCACAGTGTGGCCGGAGAGGAAGCGGCGCGGGGCCAGCAAAGCCGCCGCACCAGAAGAAACGGTGCCGCCGTAGAAAGCGGCGCGGCTGCCAGCGAGCAGAATAGTGCGGCCGTAAGAGGGAATCGGCGCGGCTACCTAAGGCCGCCGCGCCGGGGCAGAAAACAGTGCGGCCACAGGGGAAAAGAGGCAGCGGCTGCCACACGGCCGCCACACCAGGCCAGAGCACAAAGCGGCCCGGGGGAAAAAGGGGCAGCGCGGCCGCCATAGCGCGGCTGCCATGCGAATGGGGTGAAGACCCCCGCCCCATGTGAATGATTGCCCTGGAACTGAGGAAGGACTCAGAGGTACTTTGGCATACTTACCTAAAACATCCCACGCCGTCCTTACTAACCTCATTCTGGGGAAAATATCAGACGTCCAGGGAGCTGATGGACGTCCTCGTCTCCTCCAACCGACAGGCTCTGGTGGGCGAGTGGGTGGGGGACGGATGCAGGACCGGACTTCTAAGCACGCTTGTGTGCTAGGATCTTGGTCCTGGTGAGGGATCTATGAGGATACGGGGTGGCAGTACACGCCGTACTCATAGTCCGTATTGTGGGACTGCTCACCCTGTATCCCTCCGGAAAAACCTGAAAGGAAACGACGCACATTGAGGTAGATAAGGGTCTAATGAAAGACCCGTGTCCACCTCCTACTGACACTAAGCTAAACTGAATATCCTACTTCCTGTCGGTGGGGTGTACACTGCAGAGGAGGAGCTAACTTTTTTATTTGCATAGTGTCAGCCTCCTAGTGGCAGCAGCATACACCCCATGGTTCCTGTGTCCCCCAATGAAAGGCGATAGAGAAAATCGGTTATTTCTATTGCACACAGAAATTAAAATAAAATGTTTTCTTCTCTCTTAGGTACCCACTAGTCCAGGAAAAAAAAAAAAAATCACTTAAATAGACCACGAATCCCGGGAGCTACATTCATTTGAATATGAACTGCCGAGGAGTGAACATCAAAATGGAAAAAAACGAGCTCAGAGCTGTCATCAAATACCTCTGCTTGAAAAAATGACTACCAAAGACATACACAGCGACTTGGTGGAAACATTGGGGGACTCTTCTCCTCCATATTCCACAGTTGCACGCTGGGCCAAGGAATTTAAGCTGGGAAGAACATTGACGGAAGATGAACATCGTGAAGGACGCCCATCCACGTCCCTCAATGAAGAAAACGTGAAAAAAGTTGAAGAAGTTGTATTGGCAGATCGAAGAGTGACTATCAGGCATGTAGCTGAGGCCCAGGGATCTCATATGGCAGTATTCAAAGAATCCTTGCAAAAGAATTGCATATGAGAAAGGTCTCCGCGCGTTGGGTGCCAAAAATGTTAACCGACGAGAAAAAGAAGAAATGAGTTGACATTTCAATAGCAAATCTCGAAAAGTTCCAAGCAGACAAGGAAAATTTTTTGTCACGTTTTTTGACTATGGACAAGACCTGGATCCACCACTTTGATCCTGAAACTAAACAACAATCGATAACATGGAAACGAGCCGACGAACCAACGCCGAAGAAATTCAAAGTGTCAAGCTCAGCAGGGAAGGTTATGGCGTCCATTTTTTGGGACGCTGAAGGATTATGGTGGACTATTTGGAGAAGGGAGCCACTATTACGGGCTCCTACTACGCAGAACCAATAAGAAGATTGCGGGAGGCTATCAAGGAGAAAAGGCGCGGCAAACTGCGGGCTGGACTGCTGTTTCACCAAGATAACGCGCCGGCTAACAAAGCTGCAGTTGCCATGGCTACCATTCAAGAAGGGGGCTTTGAACTGGTGGAACACCCCCCCTATTCGCCAAGTCTAGCCCCCAGTGACTTCTTTCTCTTTCTTCGGCTCAAGGAACACCTCCGGGGCAAGAAAGTTGACAATAGCGACGTGATAACCGCTGTTGGGGATTTTTTTGAGGGTCAAGATCAAGAATTTTTTTCGAAGGGAATTCTAAGTTTAGAAAAGAGATGGACTAAATGTATAGACTTGTTAGGAGACTATGTAGAAAAATATTTTTTTTTTTACTATATTCATTGTGTTTAGTATTATCATTACTTTTGGATCGCCCCTCGTATATCTGCCATCTGTCTTATTGGGGGGTCATGCACACTGCGGTACTGAGACACTCTGATATACAGAATCCGCATCAAAAATAAACTTGACGCAAACTCCATGAGATGCTGTATGTTGGTATGTGATCAGGTGGATCACCTACGTAAGAAGGCCTCTTGGAGATTGTCTCTCTGCTCCCAACATGAGTGTGTGTGAATACACCCTAAACCTTCTCAGAAGACAATGATTACATATGTTTTACCTTGAATTGGATAACTTTGCCCACAGTCTTAAACTCGGGTACGACATCAGCATAAAACTCTAAAAACTGCTGGTAGATTTCCTCTTCTCCGTATTCTAGACTGGCGTCTGTGTCGTAATCGTCACGTCTGCACTGCTCCATCCCAAACGTGACGAACATCCCACGAACAAGCAGAGTCTGGCTGGAAGAAGGGAAGCAGTGCTTGCGGGAACACCTGAGACACAGGACAGAGGAGAAGGATTGGATATGACTTATGTGGCACAATACTTATCTACAGTTATCACTAACGGAGGTGCCAATAGATAACTGTATCATCCTCAACAGCAACAAACCCCAACATGTCTCCCTTACCTGTCGCCAAACCTACACGCTCCAGTTTTTAGATAGAACGAGCAGTGAGCACGATCCTTTTCTGTGCCGTATCCTTCGGGCGCCTCCGGATTGTGCCACACACTACCATTTTCTAGCTGTAATAAAGCAGAAAACCACCAGTGTCAAAACCAGACAGACATTCGATAACATATTTATTACAATAGGTCTGCAATGTCTACACACATTGAATGCTTGAGGTTTTGGGAATGGTAGAAGTGGAAGCCTGTCTGTCAAACAAATGTGCTGGCCAGTGGTCTCTGCTCCCACCCGCCTCCACCTCATCAGGAACAGGCCACAGACGATGACGCTTATTAGTGAGCGCCATCTGTCAGAAGCTAGGAATGTATTGTTTGGCTAGCTATACTGAAGATGAAACCGACTGAGGCCAAAAGGTCGGACCCTTCTGTCCAGTAATCAATGCTGGTGATGGGGGGGACAATGTACTAAGTCTCAACAATGAGAATTGTACAAGTGATAAGAAGACAGACGTCAGCAGATGTGTGCAGTAGAAATGGTGCAATTCATTGATTTGCAAGACCCAGTCCAGGGGCCGCATCAGTGATCCATAGCTGCCATGTGAACAGCCCCCCAGATCCGGACATGTCAGGCTCCTTTTTTGATTAGCCGGCATAGTGTGACTTCATTGTTGTGGCATGAGACGTGATGCCGCACCGGGTTGGTGAATCAAATAGAAAAGCTCAGGATACCGGCTTGCGGGAGGGGGAATCGATAGGGCTCTTGTCTGGGGATCAGAGATTGGTGACGTGGCCGCAGCCTCAGGTCCTCCAACTAGATCCACATCGTCTTTAGTAAGCAGAACATGCAGTCTCAGGTTTTTTTTTTTTTTGTTTTTTTTTAAGTTTACATAAGTGCAACCCGTGTTTTATCACCAAGTCCAAACCTCACATATAATACTTGTCAGGTCTTACCTGACTCTCCGCTTCATCCAGCAATTTCTGCACGGCTTCCTAGAAATGGTGCAAACACAGCACTAGTAAAAACCTCCATGAAGCACAGCATCTGAATTTGGGGTTAAGAACCTCGAACATTAAAATTGACATGATTAAAAGTCTGAAACAAACTACATTCTATTGTGTGTAACCATACGTGACCACACGGTCAGTATTTCGTCAGTATTTTTCACATCAGTATTTGTAAGCAAAAAAAACAGGAGTGACGTGTTTCTATTATACTTTTCCTCTGACTGTTCATCTCCTGCCTTTAGCTTATAAATACTGATGTGAAATACTGACCAAATACTGAAGGGGTGTAAAGCCATATGTAATAAATCAGACTTGTGCACGCTTCTTTGCCCAGCATACATTCATGGTAATGAAGACAAAACTGCTGCTATTGTGGTCCGTGAAACAACTCTGCTCTCTCCATTCATTTCTATGGGATTTTACGGCAGCCGAGCAAACTTCTATCGAAAGTATTGGATATCGCATCAAAGATTTACACGTGCAGTGAGGTTATAGAGAAATCTCCTATTTCTGAAGATGCATATTAATAAATACTAATATAAAGGGTGATTCACTCTCTACTCTGAAAAATTGCTGTAACTTCTAAAAGAGATGATCTATCGCACTGAAATTTGGACTGTACATACTTTAGTTCATGAGAAGTAAGAGTGCAAGAAACCTCAGCAACGAGAAACATTCTCGGACCGCATAGTTTTGCCGACTTGTCGCCCCACCGGTCGTGTCCACAGACTTGCTGCACGCCTTTCTGTGCGTCGGTAGTTTTCGTTTGGTGCCTGGCATTTAACTCCGGCTTAATTCCTTATTCATTTCTTCACCATTTACAGATACAGTTTGGAGGAGCGCGATTTCATTCCAAAAACTTATTGGAAAACGGAGACTTTAAATAGATGTCAAAGTGAGTTTCTAAAGAAATTTGAAGGTTGAATTCCACTGTTCAAACCGTGTATTCTGTCATTGGAGAATAAGCTGTAACGTACAGGAACATTACTGGATAGGCATGATGGAGGACGTCAGCAAACGTTTGAGGAAACGTGAAACAGGGATTTCTGGCATCTCCACATAAGTCGTTGCACAGGCTTTACCAGGAGACAAGCATGTCGTACTCCACGGGTCAACAAGCTGCCAAGAAACGTCGTGTTCGACCATACAGAGTCACTGACAGGAATGAAAAAGCCCGATCAAGAGACAATAATTAGTTATTGCAAATGTTTTTCCTTTGGCAGCATTTGAAGGGTCGGGTGTACAGTAACAAGCCGCAAATTTTACAGGCGCTCTGGGAGAACATACAGTGAGAAATTCAGGCTTTGACCCCAGAAGTCCTGCGGAATACATTCAATATGGAGAGGCGCGTGGTGGCTGGCGTACTTGGGTTTCGAACAGTGGACATTTTCAAGACCTGCATTAAAACATCAGTTTCTCATGATCCAAGGTACGTACAGTCCAAATTTCAGTATGATAGATCGTCTCTTTTAGAAGTTCAGCAGTTTTTTCCGGGTAAAGTAGCAAGTGAACGCTCTGTATTATAAAAATCTGATATTGTTTATTCCAGCTATGACTGCATTTGCTGAAGTAACAGTGGCGCAGTGGTTAGCACTGCAGCCTTGCAGCGCTGGGGTCCTGGGTTCAAACCCCACCAAGGACAACATCTCCAAAGAGTTTGTATGTTCTCTCAGTGTTTGCGTGGGTTTCCTCCGGGCACTCCGGTTTCCTCCCACATTCCAAAGACATACTGATAGGGAATTTAGATTGTGAGCCCCATCGGGGACAGCAACGATAATGTATGCTAAATGTAAAGCGCTGCGGAATATGTTAGCGCTATATAAAAATAAAGATTATTATTATTATTATTATTAAGTAACCCTTTACAGGTTTATTTAGATCACAGATATCTGACAGATGCCGTTCCCCCTCTTGCACATGAGGATCTCCTGACCCCTGTATCACAGCTGCCGTAAATGAAGAGATGTGAATATACCAGAAAGAACGCCATCTGTTTTCAGTGGAATCGCGAGTTACATATGTATGGCCTGTCTGGTCCATTTACACCGATTATAAGGCAGGGGTTGGGGGAGTAAATGTAAATCGAAGAGGTGGGGTCTGCACATATCAGAAATGACCGGCATATCCCGAATATACCTTAGGTGGGAATACACCATACCGATCAGAGCAAGAAGTGGGACTCTAATGAACGGAGACTGGATGCCAGGTCTACGTGGCTCAGCGAGCAAAAACTGTGCACGATAATGTAATGATTAAAACCTGCTGCATTGGTAAGATTGTTCTCTAGAAGGAACAGTTAAATATTAATGCAAGTATAAAATGCTAGTGGTAACCAAAAAGATACATCTCGATGTAGGGAGCCTGGAAGGGCTTAGCTGGCAGCTTTCAATGTGGAAACAGAAGTTAAGGAGATAAGCGGTCACAAAACCAACAGCCTCGTCACCCTGACTGAATGGCAGGTTAGGTTCAATAAGGTACTCCCATTAACCGGGGTCCATCCTCTGGGGTCATTACTGATCGTGAGAATGAAGCTGATTTAGTACTGCCACAGTGGGCACCCGGCCGAGCAGGAACCGCAGGAGGCCCCATTCACTGTAATAGGGTTGTGACGCAGCTAGTTCACCGGGCTACCACTGTGTAAACAGAGGCAGTGAAGGGGACGCACCGCTAAATCAACACTGCATGGTCCATCATTCTCAGGATCAGGTTAGACCAGAGGTCCCCAACTCCAGTCCTCAAGACCCACCAACAGGTCATGTTTTCAGGATTTCCTTTGCATTGCACAGGTGATGCAATTATTACCTGGGCAAGACTAAGGAAATCCTGAAAACATGACCTGTTGGTGGGCCTTGAGGACTGGAGTTGGGGACCTCTGGGTTAGACAATATTAATACCCTTAACCAATAAAGCTTAAAAATAAAATCAGAAGTGCTCAGAAGTTTACATACACAGTGAGAATATTTCTCAGATGTTTACAACTTTTTTTTTTTAATTATTCTTGATTGACAGCCGACACTGCAGCATATCAGTGCAGAGTGAGCTGTCAATCAATGTGCCGTTGCGCGTGCCAGCTGTCGTTTTCAGTGCTGTGAGCGATGACTGTAGCTGCTCCGGACACCTCTGTGCCTGAAAACCATCGGCTGCTGGGAGGTGAACACTTTATTTTGTCCCGGGAGCCGCACTTTCAGTAAGACGACCGGGCAGCATTGTAATGTAGAGCAAACCCCATATCTGCAGATTAATGGCAAAGCAAAACACATTTTCCATTCTTAACCAGACTATTTCCTGCACGCCCACACTCCCCAATTTCTTACAAGGCACATACGAGTACCTTAGGTGGAGAGAGTGGAGGGATTTCTACATTTAATTTTTTATATATTTTATTTGCCTTGTAACTGCAGCTGGCAAATTAACTCGTTAGAGGGCAAACTGAACCTGTTGCCTATACAGCCGACCTGATCTGGGTCTGTTAGGACCCAGCAGCTCCTGCTCTCTCCTGGCAATTACATGGTTGCTGGGTCCAGAGGTGGAAGCACTGTCAGTGCTTGCCTTCAGCCAGTGCTTGCTAATCTGTGTACACAGCATGCCTTCAGTCAGGGCTTGCTAATCTGTGTACACAGCATGCCTTCAGCTCTGAGTATATAATGATCAGGAAGGCAAGGTCGTAATAAACCATCTCTGCCTTTTCTGAGGGGAGTCTGGCTGTATCTGACATCCACCTCCTCAACCCCACAGCTGTAAGAAAGTGAAGGCGTGAAGGAGCCATCACATCATATCACAGTCCTCCTGACCTCCACAGCGCTGTGCAGCACTGGAAAAAGCTAAAACGTGAAGGTCATGCTAAACACTTAAAGAATTTACAGGATCTGGAAGATTTACCAAATCAGAAAATAAAAGGTCTCATTTATGACCATCACAAAAAGCTGCAATTAATGTAAACAGGGGCAATACATGATTGTAAGACCAAAGGGTATGAAAAACTATGGATTACTAAATGGTTATGCTATTCAGTGATGTAAATAACGTTTAACACTAATATTCTGTCCCATTATTAATATTTTCTGTAAAACAATGATCCACATCTTATGTAGTGCGCCTGGGATATGTAAACTTCTGAGCACAGCTGACTGTATAGCAGATCTCCTATATACTGATACAACCTGCATTGTCCCATACAGAACCTGTCACCTCTCCTGACATGGCCGTTAGTATATACACAGATCTACACCCCATCAAGTAACAATTCTGGCTTCTGTACAGGAACACCCTGCCAATCAGTAGCAAAAAATGGTCAATACAGTCGTAAATTCACAAGAGGGACGGCATAACGCACAAAATCATCATTTTATAGAGAATGTAATTATGTACTAAACCAGACATGTCAGGAGAGCTTGAAATCATTGCACCTACAAGAAATACAGAACATTGACCAGGTTTTTCTCATCAAGTTGGCCCATTGAGACAACCCGCTGTCAGAAGATTGCCCCTCCACATGGATTACTGCATAGTGCCTACTGAGAAGAACGAGTGACTACATAATGCAGTCCCATGGAGGGGCTCCCGGGTGGGGGATCCCTGGCTGATGATGGCTATATATTTCTAAGTAGGATATAACTAAAATGACTACAGCAGATTCAGGATATGAGCGGTCCTATCCTCCCAGAGCCGGAATCACCTCTCTTTCTCTCTTCTTCACTTGCTCGGGCTCTTCCGCCTTCTCCCTTATTTCCTGTTGTCTCCATTCCTCTATCAGCTTTCTCTGTGTAAAACGTAGGAAATACAAAAGTCACTCACACGGTACATGAAGGTTGAAACAACATACCAAGATCTTCAGTAAATATGGACATCGCATTTGTATTCAGCGAGAAACATGACAATATCATCGTGAAGGGAACGTAGCTCATCATTTTTCATCCATACCTCCTCTTCTTCACGTCTTCGAGCCGCTTCCTGTTTTTCAAGTTTTAGCTGAAATTCTTCCTGAGCTTTCTGTTCTCGAACAAGCCATTCTTCATGTAGTCTCTGTCTGTAGATACCATGAAAAAAAATATTACTCAATTCAACAAATGGAAAAACCAAAGACACTCAAGCATAAGACACACAAATGCCGTTTAGTGGACTTTATAAAGTGAAACCTTCAAGATCACTTCTTGTTACAGGTCCAAAGCCTAGAAGATGCCAGATTCATATAAAATTCACCTATTCCCCTGTATAATTGGAGGCACACAAGGTAGAGTAAAAATGAGATAATATGGTACACAGTGGTGCTTGTGAACCATATAGAATTTTCCATGTTTCTGCATAAATTTGTCAACCTTGACACCGTCTCACGGACTGGACAGATCAGAATAGAATATCCTCAAAGTCTCATGGACCAGATACACTGATCAGATTAAAGGGAACCTGTCACCCCCAAAATCGAAGATGAGCTAAGCCCAACGGCATCAGGGGCTCATCTACAGCACTCTGCAATGCTGGAGATAAGCCCCGAGGTATCCTGAAGATGAGAAAAAAAGGTTAAATTATACTCACCCAGGGGCGGTCCGATCCGATGGGCGTCGCGGTCCGGTCCAGGGTCTCCCATCTTCATATGATGACGTCCTCTTCTTGTCTTCACGCTGCGGCTCCGGCGCAGGCGTACGTTGTTTGCCCTGTTGAGGGCAGAGCAAAGTACTGCAGTGCGCAGGCACTGGGCCTCTCTGACCTTTCCCGGCGCCGGCGCACTGCAGTACTTTGCTCTGCCCTCAACAGGGCAAACAACATACGCCTGCGCTGGAGCCGCAGTGTGAACACAAGAAGAGGACGTCATCCTATGAAGATAGGAGGCACCGGACCGCGACGCCCATCGGACCGGACCGCCCCTGGGTAAGTCTAATCTAACGTCTTTTTCTCATCTTTCAGGATACATCGGGGGCTTATCTACAGCATTACAGAATGCTGTAGACAAGCCCCTGATGCTGGTGGGCTTAGGTCACCTTCGATTTTGGGGGTGACAGGTTCCTTTTAAAGAACATGGATCTATCAAAGTTGATCTTCACAAAATGTTTGTTGATGTGTATCATGGCATGTACAAAAGAGATTTCTGAAGATCTTAGGAAGAGTGTTGTAGAGGCCCATGAGACTGGGAAAAGATTACACATCCATCCATAAAGAGTTTTGACTCCATCAATCCACAGTCTCAAATTTAAATATGTGGTGTCATATCTTATTATATTTTTATCTATATAAATCAGGTGTTATTATTTGTGTGGGAACCTCTTGTGCTTGTAGTGCTAGGTACCGCTACTAAATAAAGGTATTTTAACCGTAATATCTTTTATTGTCCTATTTTCTTTGGCTTTTTGTTCCGGTTTCTCGCTTTGGGTTTGCACTAATCTCCGATTGGTCTGCCATTCTTTCCTACACAGCAGATGTTTGTCACTTACTATATAATAATTTTCCACATGCTTTTCTATCACTAGTGGTAAACATCCATTGCGGAGTTCAGTACGTGTTTTAAATCAATCCACAATCAGACAGATTTTGTACAAATGGAGGAAATTCAAGACCATTATTACCCTCCCCGGGAGTGGTCATGTAACAGATCACTAATTCCAGCCGCACACCACCGTATTTTACGTTTAAGTGCAAACCGACGAAACATGAAATCGCACTCGGACCGATGTTATTCTATGGGGCAGTGCACATGTCCGATTTTCTTTTTCCCTTGGACTGGCTTAATCTGAGGAAGAAAAAAAAAATAATTGGCCATAAACTATATTTGTTCTGAAAGCAGGGATAGGGAATGACTTAGGATATTGAGAATAACCCTTTTAGGGTTACTCAGGCCATTTAAAAAAAAAAAAATGTTCAATTTGTTTTTTAAAGGTCACTTATAGTTAAGCTATACATTTTATATGCTTTATCTGGAGAGGTTTCGTGCAACATAGAAATACACAAACACATCTGTACCGATACCTGAAGACTATTTGGTTTGATACCTTTCAATCTCCTGCTGTAAATCATCTTCTTCTTCTTCATCCTCAGCACTGACACGTTCCTGATTTCCTTCTACCAAATCAACAGATAAATAGATTAATTTCTCTTGTATTCACATGATAGAAATGTGTAGATCTGTCGTTTTTGCCATTCTTTACACTCCTTATGTTCCTTTCAGACATTATATTTGAACACAATGATGAGAGGATATTTCTTGTCTCCATTTGACAATATATAGATCTGAAGCCCCCTGTGCACGGTAACACTGCCTGCTCCTCGGACCGAACAGGATAATGTCACCTACAGCACGTGTGCTGACGATTACTTTGCACTGCTCCCCTTCAACTACACGAGTGCGCAAGATTCGATTTAGAATTTGTGGATGACATAAGAGAGGTCGCCGACATGGAAGGAAGAGGGCGACGTGAGCAGGCACAGAGCGAGGCACCCATCAGATCACTTGGGGCTCATTATTATACAGTGTGGGGCCATTTTACAGTGTGGCATCATAGTAGCTCTATCGAGAGGCTCCAGAGAAGTGAATAAAAAAAAATGTGATAAGGTGGTGGGGACGGATTACACAGGGAAACCGGATGAGGGGTATATGGACTTCATCCACTCACCTGTGTCTCGAAGTTTTGCTATCTCTTGTCGCTTCTTTTTCCGTCGTTCCTTCTTTAACAGAGATCTGGCTTTCTTGTGACTAACAGTTGCAATGACAGGGTAGTTAAGAGGTTAAGTTTAAAGGCTGAGTTCATAGGTTGCAATTTTTTTGCTACAATTTACTATTAAAAAATAAAAAAAAGAAAGCAAAAGAATACAGCAGTTTTCTCATGATATTTCAATGTATCAATTGACAGCAAAACCAAAAGGTATGAGCAGGACTATAAGCTGGACTATGTGCAAAGTGTAAGAGCCCGTTCACATTGTGGCCACTGCACAGATAAAAAAAAAAAGTGTATACCCTGTAGTAAGCAAACTGTAATTGAACATGTAAATAACATAGGGTACTTACTTTTTTGCTTTTTAAAGACAATTGCATGCAAAAGGAAAATGGAGCACACCTCACAACCCCATCGGAAGTCATGGAGTTGGTGTCCATTTTGGTGGAGTCGGTATAAAAAGTATAAAAAGGGACTGACTCCCCGACTCCTAAAATATTCAATAAATTGGGTGGCCTTAATGGGAACCTGTCACCCCGAAAATAGCGGGTGAGGTAATCCCACCGGCATCAGGGGCTTATCTGCAGCATTCTGTAATGCTGTAGATAAGCCCCCGATGTTACCTGAAAGAGGAGAAAAAGACGTTATATTATACTCACCCAGGGGCGGTCCCGCTGCTGGTCAGGTCGGATGGGCGTCTCTGGTCCGCTCCGGCGCCTCCCATCTTCATTACAAGACGTCCTCTTCTGATCTTCAGCCACGGCTCCGGCGCAGGCATACTTTGCTCTGCCCTCTTGAGGGCAGAAGATAGTACTGCAGTGCGCAGGCGCCGGAAAGGTCAGAGGCCCGGCGCCTGCGCACTGCAGTACTTTGTCTGCCCTCAACAGGGCAGAGCAAAGTACGCCTGTGCCGGAGCCGTGGCTGAAGATCAGAAGAGGACGTCTTGTAATGAAGATGCGAGGCGCCGCAGCGGACCGGAGACGCCCATCCGACCTGACCAGCAGCGGGACCGCCCCTGGGTGAGTATAATATAACGTCTTTTTCTCCTCTTTCAGGTAACATCGGGGGCTTATCTACAGCATTACAGAATGCTGCAGTTAAGCCCCTGATGCCGGTGGGCTTACCTCACCCGCGATTTTCGGGGTGACAGGTTCCCTTTAATGCAAAAGTTCTGCAAGATTATGAATTTAAAAAAGAACAGGTTCTTGCTAATTGAACTGACAATAATGAAGGTGGAGAGCAGATAAATGAAAACTTTTGATTCAGAAGGAATAAGATAGTCGTGTAACTGAGGAACAAACAGATATTACTACTAGAGATGAGCAAGCACTAAAATGCTTGGATGCCCGTTACTCAAATCAAGCAATTCCTAATACTCACATGCTCAAGCATTTTTCTGGCAGTTCCTACAAGTAGGTATGGAGGGGAGGGGGGGGGGGGGCAGTGAAAATGTTGAAATGGATGGAAAAAGTGTATGGAAGGAGAACACAACAACAATATCCTCTCACTGCAGCGAGTCATTCTCCCCTGCTCTTCAGCATGAGCGGTTGCCTCAAGACACCGCTCATACTGATGAGCAAATGTCGCACAGATGGATTACGTGGGACACTTGGATTCTTTCAACTTCAGACAGGTGAGGGATATTGTGTTTTTTTGTTTTGTTTTTTGTTTTTTTAAACAGGGGACAATGGCTTCAGAGGATTAGGTGGCAAGGTGAATATGTGTTTTTTTATTTTATTCTTCATTTTACACTTAATGTAGATAGTGGGGGCTGTATACAACTCAACATTGTCCTCTGTTCTCGATCGCAGGGAGAGCAGGCGACAATGATGTGAGCTGTCTTGAGCATCTAGCGCCTGAGAACAGCGCGAAATGTGTGGGCATTTCTCAGGTTACACTGATGCACATGGATGGCACACATATGAAACACACGGACATCTCCGGTACAGGTTTTTCCAGTACCAGAAATAACAGAACGTGTGAAGGAGACTTGAGACACAAAGGAGTGCATCATGCGCATTCTGTTCAAAAGGTCATATAGTGGTACTCCTAGACTCATACGGGCTATGAACTGAGTGCTAAGTCTGCCAAAAATTACAACCAGGGTCATCCATACACCCTTGAAGGCACCAACTGTAGTGTCTCATTCAATTACTCTGAACAAAAGTGTAGTTGTGACACTTCTACGCTCAAAGGCTTTGCATCAAGTGCAAAGCCAGGAAAAAAAATATAAGCAGGGTAATCCATAGACCCTTGAAGGCAACAACTGGAGGGCCTCATTCAAATATTGAAGATGAAAAACACTATGAGCTGCTGTCATCTGGTGATGTGGAAAAGTTGAAGCTAATCCATGCTTTGTTCACTTTTATCAGAGTAAGAGTGTCAGCCCTTTCTGTTGACAAGTGAAAGCACCTGTTTGACCCCCCACCGGCAGAACTAAAGACCCACTCAGACAAAACGCTAGTGGCAGGGCAGCACAATACTTCCAAAGCATAGGGGGATAGCTCATGCCAGATGTACAGCTGAAGGTCGCATAGGAATTAGGGAGTATGTTGGTTTTGTCGGCCAGGTATTGCTTGAACATCTTTAAAAAAAGAGTGTTTTTGACAAGGAAGGAAACTGTCATCAGGACCTGGATGCTGGCATGGTATCATAAAATTGGTCCAAGCCTTTTACAGTGTACCCCTGCCTCTTCTGTGTGTCTCTCTGGCCACTCCTCCTTGGTTGGGTAAGGAAGCTTGACCCCTGCCATTGTCTGATGGGAATTTTTTCAACATATTTTCCACAATGACCATCTGCTATGGCATCATTTTAGAAGACCTTTCCTCCTCAGGAAGGAGATGCAAGGTTCTCCTTGTAGTGTGGGTTAAGCAGGGTCCAGTACACTTTCTTTTGGCCAAGATGAATAACGCGAGGGTCACGGTAAAGGCAGCAGTACATTAAGTCTACCATATGTGCTAAGGTCCCTACAGCCAACACCTCCCTGTCTCCACCATGATGACTACTCTCCATCTCCTCCTCGGTCCATCCACATAAGAGAGACTGGATGAAGCGAGTGTGGGTACTAGCGTCTGCTGCAATCCACCTCCTGTTCCTCCTCCTAAGCCTTCCTGTCTTCACCACTCACCATCTTTGTGGAATACAAAAACATACACTCTCTCAAGATCAGACATTGGCTGTACCAACGTTGGGAGGGGCATTTGACAAAGCAACTATCCGACATCCAGAATAGGACAAGTGCACGATACCCTGACGAAGCCTCAGCTCTTGTCCTGCCCAGCGTCCCACAGCATCTCACTACGACCAATGGCAGTTCAGGAGGCAAAATATGCCTGCACAACCCCTTTATATTGCTTAAAGTCATTATGATCGAACCCAATCGTGTGAGGATGACGTCTGAAAAAACTGATGGCTTAGGTTTAAGCCAAACATGTACAAAATTCTATACACAGCAGAAGCCTGCTTGATTTTGAATTTGCCAGTCGTAAGAATATTCAGGAAGCATTTATCACCACTGGTTAGCTGGCAAGTGCCATCAGGGTGGGGTCCAGTCGACGGGACAGAGGATCCTGACTTGTCAATTCTATGACTAAAGGGAAACTTGATAGAGCAATGATCAAATACGTATCCTATTGCTCTGAAGACCCCCTACTGCCTTTCCTTCACTTCTCTATGATTAAGTAAATTATTATTTTTACCAGAAAATAATTGTAACCATAAAAAAAAAAAAAAAAAAAAAAAAAAAAATTCTACAGCATCTTTTCCTAGAACTCTGCATTCTGCTCCCTCGGTTATTCCTCCTGGAAATGATCAAATTAATAGCTGAGCGTTTCCAGATGGGTGTGTTCCCAGTAGTTAATTTATCAGGGTTGTCCACTACTGGAGAACACTATCTAAAAGGGAACCTGGCACCAGGTTTGAACGATATGAGATAAGACTACCACCTTTTAGGCCTAATATACAGCATTCTATAAGGCTGTATATCTGCCCCCAACACAAGAAAAAGACCTTTTATTATATTCACCTGGGGGGGGGGGGCAATTAGGTCTGATGGGCGTCGCTGGTCCTGGTCCTCCTTCTTGCTTCGTGTGAGGCTGGTTTCACAGGTCAGTGGCTCCGGTATGTGTGGTGACAGTTTCCTCACATATCGGAGACACTGACTCACGTACACACATTAAAATGAATGTGTCTCTGCACATGTCAGCGTGGTTTCATGGACCGTGTGTCCGTGTGCAAAACACGGAGACATGTCAGTGTTCGTGGGAGCGCACAGATCACACGGACCTATTAAAGGGAACCTGTCACCTGAATTTGGCAGGACCGGTTTTGGGTCATATGGGCGGAGTTTTCGGGTGTTTGATTCACCCTTTCCTTACCCGCTGGCTGCAATATTGGATTGAAGTTCATTCTCTGTCCTCTGTAGTACATGCCTGCGCAAGGCAAGATTGCCTTACGCAGGCGTGTACTACGGAGGACAGAGAATGAACTTCAATCCAATATTGCAGCCAGCGGGTAAGGAAAGGGTGAATCAAACACCCGAAAACTCCGCCCATATGACCCAAAACCGGTCCCGCCAAATTCAGGTGACAGGTTCCCTTTAAAGTCAATGGGTCCGTGTAAACACGTACCACACACGGATGCTGTCCGTGTGCCGCCTGAGGATCAGACGGAACAGAGCTACAGTAAGTGCTGTCCCCTGTGTGTGGTGCTGAAGCCACCATTCGTCCCTTCTGTCCTGCTCGGCTGAAAGCAGCGCTCGCAGGAGAGAAGGGATGAAAAGTCAAGTTTTTTTTTGTTTAAATTAAAGTTTGGGGTCACCTCCCACCTCTCCCCACCCCCCTTGTGCCTGCCCGCTTGCATAGAAATACTCACCCAGCTCCTGCGATGCCTTCTCTCAGCGCCGCAGCTTGTCCTGTGTGAGCTTCAGATGGTACCGCTCATTACAGTGATGAATATGCGGCTCCACCCCTATGAGAGGTGGAGCCGCATATTCATCACTGTAATGAGCGGTACCACGTGACCGCTCACACAGGACAGGCTGCCGGCGCTGAGAGAAGGCATCGCGGGAGCTGGGTGAGTATTTCTATGCAGGCAGGCAGGCGGGCGGGCGCACGGGGGGTGGGGGGAACCCCAAACTTTATTTTTAACAAAACAATTAATTTAAAAAAACTTGATTTTTCATTCCTTCTCTCCAGCGAACGCTGCTGGGGAGAAGGAATGAATGCCGGCTTCAGCACCAAAAGCAGGGGACAGTGCTTAACTGTAGCGCTGTCTCCTGCACGGTCCGTGTGGTCCTCAGTCAGCACACGGCTGCCGCACGTGTGCCACGTGAGCACACGGATAACTCCGGTACCGATTTCTCCGGTACCGGATTTATCTGGACGTGTGAGACTGGCCTGAATGACACGCCAGATGTCATTCCTGACCATGCAGAGTAAAGTAGTGCAGTGCGCATGGGCCGAGGCTTTTTGACATTTCCTGGAGCCTAGTCAGGGCCGCATCATCCACAAGAAGCAGGATGGCACCGGACCAAGACCAGTGACACCGCTCGGACCAGACCGCCCCGAATGTGAGTATAGTAAAGGTCTTTTTCTTGTCCTGCAGTTCGGCTTGGTGGAGATATAGAACAGTATAGAATGATGCATATCAGGCCTTAGAGGTGGTGGTCTTATCTCACATCGATCACACCTGGGTGGGCACTGCGTATTCTGTAGTGGAGGTCATGGAGGAATAGCAGTAGATAAAATAGGACCCCGGCACTCACAGGCATTGAAGGCCATCTAATGCACATGTGGAAATCCAGACCACAGGCGTGTGAGCCCATCCCGGGCCTTCACAAATACATCACTGCTGAGGCCGCTGGAGGGGAGTAACCACTGTATGTGTTATATGGGGTCCTGCATGGACTGAGGTGGGATTGTCCAGTAGGGCATTCCCGGAGGAATAGCAGAGGAACAGCAATAAGGAAGAACAATGAGATTAGATGGTGACAGCAGCTCTCAGGCCATAGAGACGACTGGAGGCTACAGAGGACGTGCAGCAGCGCCACTAGAGCAAGTCACGTGCCCCTATTACCAGCTATTCCCCGGCACAATGTCTATGGAGAAGGAGCTACGAGCGGAGAATAATCGGTAACTGCCACCGCCGTAACCACGTGTACAAGCGACACACCCGCAGTACTTCTAGAAACCCTTACTTTATTCGCTCTGCGGCGGAACCTTCTTCCACGGAGGCCGCCATCTTTGTTTCGGTTTCCAGCCTACAGCTCTAGTACGGAAGCCTGGTTGCTCCTGCGCACGCGCAGAGGCCGGTAGGAGCGCCCTCGTCATGAGTGAGGAACTGACTCGGGTCAAAAGTCAGATCGCCGATAGAATCGATGAGTGACGGTTATCGGCGTAATGTCCTGGCTACTTCTGCAGTGACAGGCTGGTGTGTCACGTGATTTGGATGGACGGAAGTAGTGATGAAGTGCGCAGGCCCAATTGATTCTCCATCCTCGTTTACTTTTATAGATGTGGCAAAGATTATTATGAATCACAAAGCGCCATGTCGGCAATTTGTCACAGAGCATTATCCCTTAACCCCTTCATGACCAGAGGTATTTTCGTGTACTGGAAAACAGGAAAAAAATTGCAAGTGCAGTGAAATTGCAAAAAAAAAGTGCAATCCCACAGTTGTTTTTTTTTTTTTTTACCATGTTCACTAAGTACTAAAACTGTACAAATAAATATATACAAATGGTGGCGCAAAATGTAAAGAAAAGGGCTATCAATCCTTGCTGCAATACCAAACCAACCTCCACACTTGATTGGTGAATGAATGGATAATCCTAATAAAATAATGCACCTAAGTGCAAGAAGGTATGCGCTTGATAATAGCCAATAAAAACTGTGTGCAGTAGAGACTAAAATAACCCCTATGGGAAATAAACTAAGGCACAATCAAGTGTGCGCTTGATAATAACCATTAAAATCTATGTGCAATATAGAATAAGATAACCCCTATGGGTAATAAACTCAGGTGCAGTTTCTCAATATGTCCACCAGAGATTTGTCCTTATTTGAACCGGTGATCAATAGTCAAAGTGCTAGGCATGGATGTTCCTACCTCCGGTGACAAGTCTGTGATGGATATTGAAACTGCCGTGCTGCCGCTGTATTTCCAGGAGCTTCAGGCACAACGAACTGATGCAGAGTCCAGACTGGTGGCTGCCCCGGCCGGTAGCAGCCACCTGAAACCAACCTCCGGGTTGGAACGGGGTCCTGAAGTGTCGGACGCCGCGTGGTGTGAGCGCGGTAAGTCCGAGTGAGGCGCAGGACCTGCGTGACGTGTCTAGTCACGTGACCGTTACCGAAGCCCGAGAGTGAATACGGAACGTAGTGCGGGTCAAACAACCGACGCGTTTCTGAGACTACTGTCTGTGTCTGTTCTGTGTCAGAAGAAGGAGACAGTAGTCTCAGAAACGCGTCGGTTGTTTGACCCGCACTACGTTCCGTATTCACTCTCGGGCTTCGGTAACGGTCACGTGACTAGACACGTCACGCAGGTCCTGCGCCTCACTCGGACTTACCGCGCTCACACCACGCGGCGTCCGACACTTCAGGACCCCGTTCCAACCCGGAGGTTGGTTTCAGGTGGCTGCTACCGGCCGGGGCAGCCACCAGTCTGGACTCTGCATCAGTTCGTTGTGCCTGAAGCTCCTGGAAATACAGCGGCAGCACGGCAGTTTCAATATCCATCACAGACTTGTCACCGGAGGTAGGAACATCCATGCCTAGCACTTTGACTATTGATCACCGGTTCAAATAAGGACAAATCTCTGGTGGACATATTGAGAAACTGCACCTGAGTTTATTACCCATAGGGGTTATCTTATTCTATATTACACATAGATTTTAATGGTTATTATCAAGCGCACACTTGATTGTGCCTTAGTTTATTACCCATAGGGGTTATTTTAGTCTCTACTGCACACAGTTTTTATTGGCTATTATCAAGCGCATACCTTCTTGCACTTAGGTGCATTATTTTATTAAGTACTAAAACTGACCTGCCATTAGGATTCTCCAGGTCATTACGAGTTCATAGACACCAAACATGTCTAGGTGCTTTTTTACCTAAGTGGTGAAAAAATATTTCAAACTTTGGAAAAAAAAAAGAATGATCGCAATGTGACCTGATATCGGTTTCGGATTGGTAATTTAAAAAGTTTGTCCAATGAAAACAAGTTCTCTTCTATCTGCATGATCTGAGGGCTCATTCCTGTGTTACTGCCATTCATATTCTTCACGTATAGCACTCGTACCTAGTAATAGTGAATGGCTCATTCACATGTCCGTGATTTTTTTGCGGAATGACCACGTCTGATATCGATCTGGTTGTTGGATCAAAATCAACAATGCAAATCTATGATTAAGGGGGGAAAAAAATCAGACTGCGGTCAGAAACCATCCAAGTGCAGTCCAATTTTTGACGAACTGACAGGTGAAGATTGAGAAATTTTTTTTTCACGTACAGTTCGAGAAACTCTGATTAAAAATAGGTCCAAACTCTGATAAAACTGACACTCTGATGAAAAATTACCTACAAAACACTGTTTTTCTTGTAATTGAAAAAACGAACGTTTGAATGACCCAGACCGGTGTACAGGCTCAATAGAAAGCCACAGAGTGGCGTACTGTTCACACTTGCTTTATTCTGTTTGGAGGTGTTTTTTTTCTTTCTGTAGTTGCCTAATTGAGGTGGAGACTGATAGTGGGGGTTCAGGTCCTAAACCCCCAACTGATTTCAGCTCTGAAGTGCATTGCTCAAGAGGCTGAAGCTCTCAGTTCCTGCGTGCAGTGTGTAGGCTCAATAAAAAGTTTATGGGTCGGTACGCTATGGTGCGTGGGCTCATGAGGCTTTCTATTGAGCTTGACCTCTCCGTGTGTTTTACTCCTCATTTACATGTCAGTTTTTTTCACGTAGGAGAAAAATCACTCTGGTAGCAAAATAATGCACAACAGCTGCAACGTATTAATTAGGCTACGTTCACACTAGCGCTCGGCTAGTGTGCGTCGCGCTAGCGTCGGGCGACGCAGCGGCGACGCACGCGTCATGCGCCCCTATGTTTAACATGGGGGACGCATGCGTTTTTGCTTGTTGCGTTTTCCGACACGTGCGTCTTTTTTGACGCTAGCGTCGGACCAAGAAAACGCAACAAGTTGCATTTTCTTGCGTCCGATTTTCGTCAAAAAACGACGCACGCGTCGAAAAACGCAGCGTTTTTGCGTGCGTTTGCACGCGTTTTTCGGTGCGTTGTGCGTCGCGTCGCCGACGCAGCAACGCACAACGCTAGTGTGAACGTAGCCTTAGAGACATCTAACTGTAGACTTTTCCAAAAATCTCCTAAGTCAGAAGCCACAAGCATGGTCTTCGGAGGAGAGCGACACAATCGTCATCAGTTGAGTGTGGCGGGGCTCAGGACTTAAGCCATGACATCTACTTGCAATGTGAAGAGGTGCAAAACCTGCACTCACGAAGAGACCAAAGACAAGATGCAGATTTCCAACACACAGCAAGACTAAGATTCTCGGGACATTGGGGGTCTCTATGTGGGATAAACACGACAGAAATTGACTGCAAGGATGAGGTCTAGTGATGAGCGAATATACTCATTACTCGAGATTTCTCGAGCACGCTCTGGTGTCCTCCGAGTATTTTTTACTGCTCGGAGATTTAGTTTTCATCGCCGCAGCTGAATGATTTACATCTGTTAGCCAGCATAAGTACATGTGGGGATTCCCTAGCAACCGGGCAACCCCCACATCTACTTATGCTGGCTAACAGATGTAAATCATTCAGCTGCGGCAATGAAAACTAAATCTCCGAGCACTAAAAAATACTTGGAGGACCCCCAAGCGTGATCGGGAAATCTCGAGTAACGAGTATATTCGCTCCTCGCTAATGAGGTCTCATCGTCACATGATTAGAGATAAAAGAAAAAAAAAACATTGACCAGTGGACAAACATTTCTTTGGACCAGGACACAAGATAAATAATATAAAGGTTGTAATATTAAAAGACAACTTTAAATCACAAAAACAATGAAAGGTTTGGGATACAAATTTATTACAGTCTTTGATTCCCCTCACACAGGACTACATCTGTTTGGAGGATTTATGGCTCCCTACAAAATCTGAGGAATCTGGTCCAGAGACAGTGAGGGCACTGGACCTCTGATCTTACTTGGATATTGGGACTATAAAACTTTCACGCCACAAATGTAATCTATTTAAGAATTCACTCTCTAAGCTCAGTTTGTTTATTTAAATGTCCATTTATTATGAAATGCCTCTGCTCTATTTATGTACCGTATATATATATTTGTGTTTCTTCAGATACTTTGTTGTACCATGTCTGAGGAAGAGATCTAAATAGTCTGGAAAGCTTGCTTTGTAACATAATTTATTTTACTTTTGTTAGGTATTAAAAGGTATCCTGACTACAAGATTACTATCTTGTTTTTCCCACTGAGAGTAATCTTTTTTTCAACTGATTAGCACAGTACCAAACCCTTTTTTCCTAATGACATCTACTGACATGTCCAAAAATATGTGACATGAACCTTCCCTTTATGAAAAGGTAGACGTGCTACTCCATATTATAACTTCGAACTGTGCTAGTAACAAGTTTAGTTCTGCACAGTTGATATCCATTGGTGGATTCTGCAGGCTTTTTTTTGTCCATTCTTCTTTCCAGTCCTCCATTCTTGAATACTTATATACTAAAAATGTAGAACAACCAAAAAGTAGCATGTAGAAGCTTGTGAAAGCCCCAGCAGTGTTCTGTGAATACCACGTCATAAACACTTATCCTATTATTTTAATGCTGCACTTTGCATTTGGTTAATTTGTACAGTATTCACAGGGTGTTATGTAACCACAGGTCTCACTGCTGTTAATTTATCACCTATGAATAATAATATACTCAGCATATTGCTTGGCTGCTAATTAACTGATGTGGGATTGGAAATTTGAAAGGGGTCTAACACTCTCACAGTTATACATGCATGGCCAGTCTGTTCATATGTGTGTATATATATATAAGTGTATATATATATATATATATATATATATATATATACACACATATATATATATATATATATATATATACACATATACAGTGGGGCAAAAAAGTATTTAGTCAGTCAGCAATAGTGCAAGTTCCACCACTTAAAAAGATGAGAGGCGTCTGTAATTTACATCATAGGTAGACCTCAACTATGGGAGACAAACTGAGAAAAAAAAATCCAGAAAATCACATTGTCTGTTTTTTTATCATTTTATTTGCATATTATGGTGGAAAATAAGTATTTGGTCAGAAACAAAATTTCATCTCAATACTTTGTAATATATCCTTTGTTGGCAATGACAGAGGTCAAACATTTTCTGTAAGTCTTCACAAGGTTGCCACACACTGTTGTTGGTATGTTGGCCCATTCCTCCATGCAGATCTCCTCTAGAGCAGTGATGTTTTTGGCTTTTTGCTTGGCAACACGGACTTTCAACTCCCTCCAAAGGTTTTCTATAGGGTTGAGATCTGGAGACTGGCTAGGCCACTCCAGAACCTTGAAATGCTTCTTACGAAGCCACTCCTTCGTTGCCCTGGCGGTGTGCTTTGGATCATTGTCATGTTGAAAGACCCAGCCACGTTTCATCTTCAATGCCCTTGCTGATGGAAGGAGGTTTGCACTCAAAATCTCACGATACATGGCCCCATTCATTCTTTCATGTACCCGGATCAGTCATCCTGGCCCCTTTGCAGAGAAACAGCCCCAAAGCATGATGTTTCCACCACCATGCTTTACAGTAGGTATGGTGTTTGATGGATGCAACTCAGTATTCTTTTTCCTCCAAACACGACAAGTTGTGTTTCTACCAAACAGTTCCAGTTTGGTTTCATCAGACCATAGGACATTCTCCCAAAACTCCTCTGGATCATCCAAATGCTCTCTAGCAAACTTCAGACGGGCCCGGACATGTACTGGCTTAAGCAGTGGGACACGTCTGGCACTGCAGGATCTGAGTCCATGGTGGCGTAGTGTGTTACTTATGGTAGGCCTTGTTACATTGGTCCCAGCTCTCTGCAGTTCATTCACTAGGTCCCCCCGCGTGGTTCTGGGATTTTTGCTCACCGTTCTTGTGATCATTCTGACCCCACGGGGTGGGATTTTGCGTGGAGCCCCAGATCGAGGGAGATTATCAGTGGTCTTGTATGTCTTCCATTTTCTAATTATTGCTCCCACTGTTGATTTCTTCACTCCAAGCTGGTTGGCTATTGCAGATTCCGTCTTCCCAGCCTGGTGCAGGGCTACAATTTTGTTTTTGGTGTCCTTTGACAGCTCTTTGGTCTTCACCATAATGGAGTTTGGAGTCAGACTGTTTGAGGGTGTGCACAGGTGTCTTTTTATACTGATAACAAGTTTAAACAGGTGCCATTACTACAGGTAATGAGTGGAGGAAAGAGGAGACTCTTAACCCCTTCATGACCCAGCCTATTTTGACCTTAAAGACCTTGCCGTTTTTTGCAATTCTGACCAGTGTCCCTTTATGAGGTAATAACTCAGGAACGCTTTAACGGATCCTAGCGGTTCTGAGATTGTTTTTTCGTGACATATTGGGCTTCATGTTAGTGGTAAATTTAGGTCAATAAATTCTGCGTTTATTTGTGATAAAAACGGAAATTTGGCGAAAATTTTGAAAATTTCGCAATTTTCACATTTTGAATTTTTATTCTGTTAAACCAGAGAGATATGTGACACAAAATAGTTAATAAATAACATTTCCCACATGTTTACTTTACATCAGCACAATTTTGGAAACAAAATTTTTTTTTGTTAGGAAGTTATAAGGGTTAAAATTTGACCAGCGATTTGTCATTTTTACAACGAAATTTACAAAACCATTTTTTTTAGGGACCACCTCACATTTGAAGTCAGTTTGAGGGGTCTATATGGCTGAAAATACCCAAAAGTGACACCATTCTAAAAACTGCACCCCTCAAGGTACTCAAAACCACATTCAAGAAGTTTATTAACCCTTCAGGTGCTTCACAGCAGCAGAAGCAACATGGAAGGAAAAAATGAACATTTAACTTTTTAGTCACAAAAATTATCTTTTAGCAACATTTTTTTTATTTTCCCAATGGTAAAAGGAGAAACTGAACCACGAAAGTTGTTGTCCAATTTGTCCTGAGTACGCTGATACCTCATATGTGGGGGTAAACCACTGTTTGGGCGCACGGCAGGGCTTGGAAGGGAAGGAGCGCCATTTGACTTTTTGAATCAAAAATTGGCTCCACTCTTTAGCGGACACCATGTCACGTTTGGAGAGCCCCCGTGTGCCTAAAAATTGGAGCTTCCCCACAAGTGACCCCATTTTGGAAACTAGACGCCCCAAGGAACTTATCTAGATGCATAGTGAGCACTTTGAACCCCCAGGTGCTTCACAAATTAATCCGTAAAAATGAAAAAGTACTTTTTTTTCACAAAAAAATTCTTTTAGCCTCAATTTTTTCATTTTCACATGGGCAACAGGATAAAATGGATCCTAAAATGTGTTGGGCAATTTCTCCTGAGTACACCAATACCTCACATGTGGGGGTAAACCACTGTTTGGGCACATGGTAAGGCTTGGAAGGGAAGGAGCGCCATTTGACTTTTTGAATGAAAAATTATTTCCATCGTTAGCGGACACCATGTCGCGTTTGGAGAGCTCCTGTGTGCCTAAACATTGGCGCGCCCCCACAAGTGACCCCATTTTGGAAACTAGACCCCCCAAGGAACTTATTTAGATGCCTAGTGAGCACTTTATACCCTCAGGTGCTTCACAAATTGATCTGTAAAAATGAAAAAGTACTTTTTTTTCACAAAAAAATTCTTTTTTGCCTCAATTTTTTCATTTTCACATGGGCAGTAGGGTAAAATGGATCATAAAATTTGTTGGGCAATTTCTCCCGAGTACGTCGATACCTCATATGTGGGGGTAAACCACTGTTTGGGCACTCGGCAGGGCTCGGAAGGGAAGGCGCGCCATTTGACTTTTTGAATGGAAAATTAGCTCCAATTGTTAGCGGACACCATGTCGCGTTTGGAGAGCCCCTGTGTGCCTAAACATTGGAGCTCCCCCACAAGTGACCCCATTTTGGAAACTAGACCCCCCAAGGAACTTATCTAGATGCATATTGAGCACTTTAAACCCCCAGGTGCTTCACAGAAGTTTATAACGCAGAGCCATGAAAATAAAAAATAATTTTTCTTTCCTCAAAAATGATTTTTTAGCCTGGAATTTCCTATTTTGCCAAGGATAATAGGAGAAATTGGACCCCAAATATTGTTGTCCTGTTTGTCCTGAGTACGCAGATACCCAATATGTGGGGGTAAACCACTGTTTGGGCGCACGGCAGGGCTCGGAAGGGATGGCATGCCATTTGGCTTTTTAAATGGAAAATTAGCTCCAATCATTAGCGGACACCATGTCACGTTTGGAGAGCCCCTGTGTGCCTAAACATTGGAGATCCCCCAGAAATGACACCATTTTGAAAACTAGACCCCCAAAGGAACTAATCTAGATGTGTGGTGAGGACTTTGAACCCCCAAGTGCTTCACAGAAGTTTATAACGCAGAGCCATGAAAAAAAAAAAAAATTATTTTCTCAAAAATGATCTTTTAGCCTGCAATTTTTTATTTTCCCAAGGGTAACAGGAGAAATTTGACCCCAAAAGTTGTTGTCCAGTTTCTCCTGATTACGCTGATACCCCATATGTGGGGGTAAATCACTGTTTGGGCACATGCCGGGGCTCGGAAGTGAAGTAGTGACGTTTTGAAATGCAGACTTTGATGGAATGCTCTGTGGGCGTCACGTTGCGTTTGCAGAGCCCCTGATGTGGCTTAACAGTAGAAACCCCCCACAAGTGACCCCATTTTGGAAACTAGACCCCCAAAGGAACTTATCTAGATGTGTGGTGAGCACTTTGAACCCCCAAGTGCTTCATAGAAGTTTATAATGCAGAGCCGTGAAAATAATAAATACGTTTTCTTTCCTCAAAAATAATTATTTAGCCCAGAATTTTTTATTTTTCCAAGGGTTACAGAAGAAACTGGACCCCAAAAGTTGTTGTCCAGTTTCTCCTGAGTACGCTGATACCCCATATGTGGGGGTAAACCACTGTTTGGGCACATGCCGAGGCTCGGAAGTGAAGTAGTGACGTTTTGAAATGCAGACTTTGATGGAATGGTCTGCGGGTGTCACGTTGCGTTTGCAGAGCCCCTGGTGTGCCTAAACAGTAGAAACCCCCACAAGTGACCCCATTTTAGAAATTAGACCCCCAAGGAACTTATC
Source organism: Ranitomeya imitator (assembly GCF_032444005.1). NCBI lineage: Eukaryota > Metazoa > Chordata > Amphibia > Anura > Dendrobatidae > Ranitomeya > Ranitomeya imitator. The sequence goes on along the minus strand of NC_091284.1, from coordinate 86,319,472 downwards.
TAGATATGTGGTGAGCACTTTGAACCCCCAAGTGCTTCACAGACGTTTACAACGCAGAGCCGTGAAAATAAAAAATCATTTTTCTTTCCTCAAAAATTATGTTTTAGCAAGCATTTTTTTTGATTCACAAGGGTAACAGGAGAAATTGGACCCCAGTAATTGTTGCGCAGTTTGTCCTGAGTATGCTGGTACCCCATATGTGGGGGTAAACCACTGTTTGGGCACACGTCAGGGCTCGGAAGTGAGGGAGCACCATTTGACTTTTTGAATACGAGATTGGCTGGAATCAATGGTGGCGCCATGTTGCGTTTGGAGACCCCTGATGTGCCTAAACAGTGGTAACCCCTCAATTCTACCTCCAACACTAACCCCAACACACCCCTAACCCTAATCCCAACTGTAGCCATAACCCTAAACACAACCCTAACCGCAACACACCCCTAACCACAACCCTAACCCCAACACACCCCTAACCATAACCACAACCCTAATTCCAACCCTAACCCTAAGGCTATGTGCCCACGTTGCGGATTCGTGTGAGATATTTTCGCACCATTTTTGAAAAATCCGCGGGTAAAAGGCACTGCGTTTTACCTGCGGATTTTCCACGGATTTCCAGTGTTTTTTGTGCGGATTTCACCTGCGGATTCCTATTGAGGAACAGGTGTAAAACGCTGCGGAATCCGCACAAAGAATTGACATGCTGCGGAAAATACAACGCAGCGTTTCCGCGTGGTATTTTCTGCACCATGGGCACAGCGGATTTGGTTTTTCATATGTTTACATGGTACTGTAAACCTGATGGAACACTGCTGCGAATCCGCAGCCAAATCCGCACCGTGTGCACATAGCCTAATTCTAAAGGTATGTGCACACGCTGCGGAAAACGCTGCGGATCCGCAGCAGTTTCCCATGAGTTTACAGTTCAATGTAAACCTACGGGAAACAAAAATCGCTGTGCCCATGCTGCGGAAAAACTGCACGGAAACGCAGCGGTTTACATTCCGCAGCATGTCACTTCTTTGTGCGGATTCCGCAGCGGTTTTACAACTGCTCAAATAGAAAATCGCAGTTGTAAAACCGCAGTGAAATGCGCAGAAAAACCGCGGTAAATCCGCCATAAATCCGCAGCGGTTTAGCACTGCGGATTTATCAAATCCGCAGCGGAAAAATCCGCAGAGGACCAGAATACGTGTGCACATACCGAAACCCTAACCCTAGCCCTAACCCTAACCCTACCCCTAGCCCTAACCCTACCCCTACCCCTAACCCTAACCCTACCCCTAGCCCTAACCCTAACCCTAACCCTACCCCTAGCCCTAACCCTAACCCTAGCCCTAACCCTACCCCTAACCCTACCCCTAACCCTACCCCTAACCCTAACCCTATTCTAACATTAGTGGAAAAAAAAAATTTCTTTATTTTTTTATTGTCCCTACCTATGGGGGTGACAAAGGGGGGGGGTCATTTATTATTTTTTTTATTTTGATCACTGAGATAGATTATATCTCAGTGATCAAAATGCACTTTGGAACGAATCTGCCGGCCGGCAGATTCGGCGGGCGCACTGCGCATGCGCCCGCCATTTTGGAAGATGGCGGCGCCCAGGGAGAAGACGGACGGGACCCCGGCTGGATCGGTAAGTATGATGGGGTGGGGGGGGACCACGGGGGGGGGATCGGAGCACGGGGGGGGGGGAATCGGAGTGCGGGAGGGGTGGAACGGAGCACGGGGGGCGTGGAACGGAGCACGGGGGGGCTGGAATGGAGCACGGGGGGGTGGAACGGAGCACCGGGGGGGGTGGATCGGAGTGCAGGGGGGGTGATTGGAGCACGGGGGGGTGATTGGAGCACGGGGGGAGCGGACAAGAGCACGGGGGGGAGCGGAGCACTGGACGGAGGGGAGCCGGAGCAGTGTACCGGCCAAATCGGAGGGCTGGGGGGGCGATCGGAGGGGTGGGGTGGGGGCACACTAGTATTTCCAGCCATGGCCGATGATATTTCAGCATCGGCCATGGCTGGATTGTAATATTTCACCCGTTATAATGGGTGAAATATTACAAATCGCTCTGATTGGCAGTTTCACTTTCAACAGCCAATCAGAGCGATCGTAGCCACGAGGGGGTGAAGCCACCCCCCCTGGGCTAAACTACCACTCCCCCTGTCCCTGCAGATCGGGTGAAATGGGAGTTAACCCTTTCACCCGATCTGCAGGGACGCGATCTTTCCATGACGCCGCATAGGCGTCATGGGTCGGAATGGCACCGACTTTCATGACGCCTACGTGGCGTCAAAGGTCGGGAAGGGGTTAACAAGTGAAATGCTGCTCAATTGGGTTGAGATGAGATGACTGACTTGGCCATTCAAGAATATTCCACTTCTTTGCTTTAATAAACTCCTGGGTTGCTTTGGCTTTATGTTTTGGGTCATTGTCCACAGGGCTGCCACTAGAAATTTCGGGGCCCCATACTGACAAAATTTTCGGGGCCCCCTTGAAACTCCGCCCAGGCTCCACCCCAGCCCCGCCTCCACGCTCCACCCCACGAACTGTCCACAGTCCCACTGCTCTCTCTTGGAAAATCTCCACTTCTCACCTATCACACATTAACAGTTCCCATCACCAGATCACACATATAGCCGGCAGCTTTTGTTTTGGCCAAAAGATTTTTTAAGCCGCCACCACAACAAGGTAGACACTTTTGGCCGGGCCCTACTCTACTGTAACCTACTAAATATTTGTTAAAATATGCAATACAATTTAGGTATATTTTTATTTATTTTTCAATTTTTAAAATGACCTATAATACTACATACAAGGAACAAATACCACAGCACTATGACCAGATGACATATTACCACCACAGTGATCGAATAATATAAAATACAAGGAACAAATACCGCTACACCATGACCAGACCGCATATTACCACCAATGACTGAATACTACAATACTGATCAGTAATAAAAAAAAAAAACCCACAATACTATCACCATCAGTGCCATTATGCACAGGAGATCTGTAATTAGTAAGCAGTGTCTGTGTACAGGTAATACAGTGATCACCGGTGACATTACACACAGGAGCTCTGTATATAATATATAGGTAATACAGTGATCACTGGTGACATTATACACAGGACCTCTGTATATAGTATACAGTGTATAGTGTCAGTGTATAGGTAACACTGACTCACCAGTGACGTCTCTAGGTGAAGTCCTTCATCTTTCATCCAGCACAGACCGCCATCACTTCATCCAGCCGGACTCGTCTCTGCAGGAAATAAAACAGTTATCTCGAGTTCCGCTTGTAGAACACATTACTTAATTTTCCCAACTTCTACATTACACCACATGAAGAAGGCAACATAGTATCACTCTACACAGTAACAGGACCGCCCCCCCCATTTAAAACAGTATACTCAAAAAATAAAATAAATACATCACTGCAATAATAATATCCCTTAATTAGCCCCTATGGTAATATTCGCCATCCTAGCCCCCGTGTGTCTCATTCCAGGCTCCAGCCATATGTTCTCCCATCCTGCCCTCATGAGTATCCATTCTACCCCATATGATCTCCCCATCCTGCCCCATCTGTCTCCATCCTGCCCCATCTGTCTCCAATCTTGCCCCATCTGTCTCCATTCTGCCCCATCTGTTTCCAATCCTGCCCCATTTGTGTCCAGCACTCTGCCCCATCTGTGTCCAGCACTCTGCCCCATCTCTGTCCAGCACTCTGCCCCATCTCTGTCCAGCACTCTGCCCCATCTCTGTCCAGCACTCTGCCCCATCTCTGTCCAGCACTCTGCCCCATCTCTGTCCAGCACTCTGCCCCATCTCTGTCCAGCACTCTGCCCCATCTCTGTCCAGCACTCTGCCCCATCTCTGTCCAGCACTCTGCCCCATCTCTGTCCAGCACTCTGCACCATCTCTGTCCAGCACTCTGCCCCATCTCTGTCCAGCACTCTGCCCCATCTCTGTCCAGCACTCTGCCCCATCTCTGTCCAGCACTCTGCCCCATCTCTGTCCAGCACTCTGCCCCATCTCTGTCCAGCACTCTGCCCCCCATGTGTCCAGCACTCTGCCCCCCATGTGTCCAGCTTTCTGCCCCCTGTGTCCAGCTTTCTGCCCCCCCCCTGTGTCCAGCTTTACTGTCCCCTCTGTGTCCAGCTTCACTGCCCCCTCTGTGTACAGCTTTACTGCCCCCTCTGTGTCCAGCCTTCTGCCCCCCCTGTGTCCAGCTTTACTGCCCCCCGTGTCCAGCGGCCTCCTGCCCCCGTGTCCAGCTTTACTGCCCCCTCTGTGTCCAGCTTTACTGCCCCCTCTGTGTCCAGCCTTCTGCCCCCCCTGTGTCCAGCTTTACTGCCCCCCTGTGTCCAGCCTTCTGCCCCCTCTGTGTCCAGCCTTCTGCCCCCCCCTGTGTCCAGCTTTACTGCCCCCCTGTGTCCAGCCTTCTGCCCCCCCTGTGTCCAGCCTTCTGCCCCCCCCTGTGTCCAGCTTTACTGCCCCCTGTGTCCAGCGGCCTTCTGCCCCCATGTCCAGCTTTACTGCCCCCTCTGTGTCCAGCTTTACTGCCCCCTCTGTGTCCAGCCTTCTGCCCCCCCTGTGTCCAGCTTTACTGCCCCCCTGTGTCCAGCCTTCTGCCCCCTCTGTGTCCAGCCTTCTGCCCCCCCTGTGTCCAGCTTTACTGCCCCCCTGTGTCCAGCCTTCTGCCCCCCCTGTGTCCAGCCTTCTGCCCCCCTGTGTCCAGCTTTACTGCCCCCCTGTGTCCAGCGGCCTTCTGCCCCCCTGTGTCCAGCTTTACTGCCCCCTCTGTGTCCAGCCTTCTGCCCCCCCTGTGTCCAGCTTTACTGCCCCCCTGTGTCCAGCGGCCTTCTGCCCCCCCTGTGTCCAGCTTTACTGCCCCCCTGTGTCCAGCGGCCTTCTGCCCCCTCTGTGTCCAGCTTTACTGCCCCCTCTGTGTCCAGCCTTCTGCCCCCTCTGTGTCCAGCTTTACTGCCCCCCCTGTGTCCAGCCTTCTGCCCCCCTGTGTCCAGCTTTACTGCCCCCTCTGTGTCCAGCCTTCTGCCCCCCCTGTGTCCAGCGGCCTTCTGCCCCCCTGTGTCCAGCTTTACTGCCCCCTCTGTGTCCAGCCTTCTGCCCCCCCTGTGTCCAGCGGCCTGCTGCCCCCTCTGTGTCCAGCTTTACTGCCCCCTCTGTGTCCAGCCTTCTGCCCCCCCTGTGTCCAGCTTTACTGCCCCCGTGTCCAGCGGCCTTCTGCCCAAACCCCCTCCCCCCCCCCCCCCCCCCCGATCGCCGCTCTCAATAGAAAAAAAAAAAAAGTTCTGCTTACCTGCCGCGCTCCTGATCTCTCCACGCAGCTGCACTGTGCACTCGCCGGCGACTGACAATGATGGCGACCTGCACGCTGCGGCTGGCGGCTGTTAACTATTGACGTGCGGGCGCGGGCCCGCATGTCAATAGCGTACAGCTGTAGCGCCGGCCGCCGCTAAGGGCCCGGTTCAGTCTGCGGCTGCCGGTAGGGGCCCCATACGCTCACCGGGCCCCATACGCCAGTCACGGCTGTAATGCCCTGATGGCGGCCCTGATTGTCCATCTGTAGTATGAAACGACAAGCAATCAGTTTGGCTGCATTTGGCTGGATCTGAGCACACAGTATGGCGGCTCTGAATACCTCAGAATTCATTCGGCTGCTTCTGTCCTGTGTCACATCATCAATAAACACTAGTGACCCAGTGCCACTCTCAGCCATGCATGCCCAAGCCATCACACTGCCTCCGCCGTGTTTTACAGATGATGTGGTATGCTTTGGATCATGAGCTGTACCACGCCTTCGCCATACTTTTCTCTTTCCATCATTCTGGTAGAGGTTGATCTTGGGTTCATCTGTCCAAAGAATGTTCTTCCAGAACTGTGCGGCTTTTTTAGATGTTTTTTTTTAGCAAAGTCCAGTCTAGCCTTTTTATCCTTGATGCTTATGAGTGGCTTGCACCGTGCAGTGAACCCTCTGTATTTACTTTCATGCAGTCTTCTCTTTACGGTAGATATGGATATTGATACGCCGACCTCCTGGAGAGTGTTGTTCACTTGGTTGGCTGTTGTGAAGGGGTTTCTCTTCACCATGGAGATTATTCTTCGATCATCCACCACTGTTATCTTCCGTGGGTGCCCAGGTCTTTTTGCATTGATGAGTTCACCAGTGCTTTCTTTCTTTCTCAGGATGTACCAAACTGTAGATTTTGCCACTCCTAATATTGTAGCAAATTCTCGGATGGGTTTTTTCTGTTTTCGCAGCTTAAGGATGTCTTGTTTCACCTGCATGGAGAGCTCCTCTGACTGCATGTTTACTTCGCAGCAAAACCTTCCAAATGCAAGCACTAGGGTTGAGCGAAACGGGTCGAACATTTTCAAAAGTCGCCGACTTTTGGCTAAGTCGGGGTTTCATGAAACCCGATCCGACCCCTGTGCGGGGTCGGCCATGCGGTACGCGACTTTCGCGCCAAAGTCGCGTTTCAATGACGCGAAAAGCGCCATTTCTCAGCCAATGAAGGTAAACGCAGAGTGTGGGCAGCGTGATGACATAGGTCCTGGTCCCCACCATCTTAGAGAAGGGCATTGCAGTGATTGGCTTGCTGTCTGCGACGTCACAGGGGCTATAAAGAGGCGTTCCCGCCGACCGCCATCTTACTGCTGCTGATCTGAGCTTAGGGAGAGGTTGCTGCCGCTTTGTCAGAAGCAGGGATAGCGTTAGGCAGGGTCCATTAACCACAAAACCGCTTGTGCTGCAGCGATTTGCACTGTCCAACACCACCCTCGGTGTGCAGGGACAGTGGAATTTTTTTTTTTTTTTTTTTTCCCCTCAGCGCTGTAGCTCATTGGGCTGCCCTAGAAGGCTCCCTGATAGCTGCATTGCTGTGTGTACGCCGCTGTGCAAACCAACTGCTTTTTTCAAAGCACAAATCCTCTTGTTCCTTCCTTTCTGCACAGCTATCTTTTTTGTTTGTCCACACTTTTTATTTCATTTGTGCATCAGTCCACTCCTTATTGCTGCCTGCCATACCTGGCTGAGATTACTGCAGGCAGGGAGATAGTAGCTGCCTGCCATACCTGGCTGAGATTACTGCAGGCAGGGAGATAGTAATTGTAGGACATTCCCTGTTTTTTTTTTTTTTTTTTTTTTGGTGGGAGATTAAGATTGGCAATTTGGCATTTCTGCTAGAGTGCCATCCCTGTGTGTGCCATCTCTCTCACATAGTGGGCCATAGAAAGCCTTTTCATTTTTCTGTATTTTTTTTTGTGGGGTGTATAAATTCTCCCTGATAAAAATACAGTGGGAGATTAATATTGGCCTTTGGGCTTGTGTGCCAGTCCTGAGTGTGCCATCTCTCTCACAAATAGTGGGCCATAGAAAGCCTATTTTATTTTTTTTTGGGTTTTATAAATTCTCCCTGAAAAAAAGGGAGATTAATATTGGCCTCTGGGCTTCTGTGCCAGTCCTGAGCGTGCCATCTGTGCCAGTCCTGAGCGTCCCATCTCTCTCACAAATAGTGGGCCATAGAAAGCCTATTTAATTTTTTTTTTGGTTTTATAAATTTTCCCTGAAAAAAGGGAGATTAATATTGGCCTCTGGGCTTGTGTGCCAGTTGTGAGCGTGCCATCTGTGCCAGTCCTGAGCGTGCCATCTCTCTCACAAATAGTGGGCCATAGAAAGCCTATTTAATTTTTTTTTTGGTTTTATAAATTTTCCCTGAAAAAAGGGAGATTAATATTGGCCTCTGGGCTTGTGTGCCAGTTGTGAGCGTGCCATCTGTGCCAGTCCTGAGCGTGCCATCTCTCTCACAAATAGTGGGCCATAGAAAGCCTATTTAAATATTTTTTTGGTTTTATAAATTCTCCCAGAAAAAAAGGGAGATTAATATTGGCCTCTGGGCTTCTGTGCCAGTTGTGAGCGTGCCATCTGTGCCAGTCCTGAGCGTGCCATCTCTCTCACAAATAGTGGGCCATAGAAAGCCTATTTAAATATTTTTTTGGTTTTATAAATTCTCCCAGAAAAAAAGGGAGATTAATATTGGCCTCTGGGCTTCTGTGCCAGTCCTGAGCGTGCCATCTGTGCCAGTCCTGAGCGTCCCATCTCTCTCACAAATAGTGGGCCATAGAAAGCCTATTTTATTTTTTTTTTGGGTTTCAGAAATTCTCCCTGGAAAAAAAAAGGGAGATTAATATTGCCCTTTGGGCTTGTGTGCCAGTACTAAGCGTTCCATCTCTCTCTCTCTCTCAGTCAGTGGGCCATAGAACGCCTATTTTTGGTTTTATTTGTTTTCTAAATTCTCCCTGAAAAAATCATTTTATTTTATTTGGTTTCTAAATTCTTCCTGATAAAATCATATTTTTTTTATTATTTTTTTTTCTAAAGTCTCCCTGAAAAAAAAAAAAAAAAAAACAACCAAAAAAAACAGTGGGAGATTAATATTGGCCTTTCTGCTTGTGTGCCAGTCTTGACTCCTGGGTGCGTCATCTCTCAGTCAGTGGGCCATAGAACGCCTATTTTTGGTTTTATTTGTTTTCTAAATTCTCCCTGAAAAAATCATTTTATTTTATTTGGTTTCTAAATTCTTCCTGATAAAATCATATTTTTTTTATTATTTTTTTTTCTAAAGTCTCCCTGAAAAAAAAAAAAAAAAAAACAACCAAAAAAAACAGTGGGAGATTAATATTGGCCTTTCTGCTTGTGTGCCAGTCTTGACTCCTGGGTGCGTCATCTCTCAGTCAGTGGGCCATAGAACGCCTATTTTTGGTTTTATTTGTTTTCTAAATTCTCCCTGAAAAAATCATTTTATTTTATTTGGTTTCTAAATTCTTCCTGATAAAATCATATTTTTTTTATTATTTTTTTTTCTAAAGTCTCCCTGAAAAAAAAAAAAAAAAAAACAACCAAAAAAAACAGTGGGAGATTAATATTGGCCTTTCTGCTTGTGTGCCAGTCTTGACTCCTGGGTGTGCCATCTCTCTCTCTCTCTCTCTCCAATTGTGGTCCATAGAAAGCCTACATTTTTTTTCCTTGATTTGGGTTCCAAAATCTACCAGAGAAAATAACTCCATCAATCATTGGTAGAAAAATATTGGCCTCTGGGCTTGTGTGCCACTCCTGATTCCTGTGTGCGTCATCTCTCACTCAGTGGCCCATAGAAAGCATATAGTTTGTTACATTTGTTTTCTAAATTCTCCCTGCAAAAATCTATTTTTTTTTTTTTGGGGGGTTTCTAAAGTGTTCCTGAAAAAAATAAAAATAAAAAAAAAATAATAGTGTGACATTAATATTAACATTTGTGCTTCAGTGACAGTCCTGCGTGTGGGGCATCTCTCTAATTTGCAGCCACCAAAAAAAGAGTGTGTAACATTGGGCCTGATTTTCGCTGTGGTCTCACCAACCTGTAAAGGGGTAGCTAAATCATACTGAAGTTATAGCTCACCGTGTAAGTTGTGTGACTGCAACAAATAACGTTAGTTTGGTTACGTTTTTAAAACAATGAGGAAGTCTAGTGGAAGAGGTCGTGGCCGGGGGCGTTCATTGTCAGCTGGTAATGAGGGTAGTGGTAGTGGTGGAGCATCAGGTGGTCGTGGGGGAAAAAATATTGCACCTAAGTCTGGAGCTGTGGAGCCAGGTTCGTCGTCCGGCTACACAAGGCCTCGAACGCTCCCTTTTCTGGGATTAGGAAAACCGCTTTTAAAGCCGGAGCAGCAAGAGCAAGTTTTGGCTTATCTTGCTGACTCAGCCTCTAGCTCTTTTGCCTCATCTCGTGAAACTGGTAAAAGTAAAAGCAGCGCGTCGTTAGTGGATGTTCACGGTCAGGGACAAGTCACTTCCTTGTCCTCTTCAGCAAAAACAACAACAGAGAAGAATGCAGCAGGCGACACAACGGGTTACTCCATGGAGCTCTTTACACATACCGTCCCTGGCTTAGAAAGTGAAGCAGTTAACAGTCCATGCCCATTACAAATTGAATCTGACATGGAGTGCACTGACGCACAGCCACAGCCAGACTACTATGCTGGTCCTTTGACTCAGACCACAACATTGCCCTCGCAGGGTGCTGATCAAGAATCAGACCCTGATGAGACTATGTTGCCCCATCACGAACGCTATACCACCGAACGACACGGTGACACAGACGAAGTTGCGCAGGAGGTACAAGAAGAGTTATTAGATGACCCAGTTCTTGACCCCGATTGGCAGCCATTGGGGGAACAGGGTGCAGGCGGCAGCAGTTCTGAAGCAGAGGAGGAGGAGGGGCCGCAGCAGGCATCAACATCGCCACAGGTTCCATCTGCCGGGCCCGTATCTTGCCCAAAACGCGTGGCAAAGCCAAAACCTGGTGGAGGACAGCGTGGCCATCCGGTTAAAGCTCAGTCTGCAATGCCTGAAAAGGTATCCGATGCTAGAAAGAGTGCAGTCTGGCATTTTTTTAAACAACATCCAATTGATCAGCGCAAAGTCATCTGTCAAAAATGTTCTACTTCCTTAAGCAGAGGTCAGAATCTGAAAAGTCTCAATACTAGTTGCATGCATAGACATTTAACCACCATGCATTTGAAAGCTTGGACTAACTACCAAACGTCCCTTAAGGTTGTTGCACCCTCGGCCAATGAAGCTAGTCATCAACGCAACATCCCTTCCGGCAGTGTAGGACCACCATTTAGCGCACCACCTGCTGTATCTGTGCAGGTATCTTTGCCAGGCCAAAGCAGTCAGGGTCAGGGAATCACCAGTTTCGTAGTAGGAAACACTGCATCTAGGGCACCGGCGGCAACAATACCATCTCCCACCGTCTCTCAGTCTGCCATGTCCACCGGCACCCCCGCTAGTTCCACGATCTCCAGCTCTCCAGTCCAGCTCACCCTACATGAGACTATGGTTAGAAAAAGGAAATACTTAGCCTCGCATCCGCGTACACAGGGTTTGAACGCCCACATAGCTAGACTAATCTCGTTAGAGATGATGCCCTACCGGTTAGTTGAAAGCGAAGCTTTCAAAGACCTGATGGACTACGCTGTACCACGCTACGAGCTACCCAGTCGACACTTTTTTTCCAGAAAAGCCATCCCAGCCCTCCACCAGCATGTTAAAGAGCGCATCGTCCATGCACTCAGGCAATCTGTGAGCACAAAGGTGCACCTGACAACAGATGCATGGACCAGTAGGCATGGCCAGGGACGTTACGTGTCCATCACGGCACACTGGGTAAATGTGGTGGATTCAGGGTCCACAGGGGACAGCAAGTTTGGGACAGTTCTGCCTAGCCCACGGTCTAGTAAACAGTTGTCTGTAGCCGTTCGCACCCCCTCCTCCTCCTCCTCCTCGTCCTCCTGCAGAAGCAAGAGCTCGTCCACAGACCGCAGTCGCACAAACACTCCATCCGCACCTGCCACTGTTGCACACCAGGTCTCCCATTATGGGGCAGCTACTGGCATACGTCAGCAGGCTGTATTGGCTATGAAGTGTTTGGGCGACAATAGACACACCGCGGAAGTTCTGTCCGAGTTCTTGCAGCAAGAAACGCAGTCGTGGCTGGGCACTGTAGATCTTGAGGCAGGCAAGGTAGTGAGTGATAACGGAAGGAATTTCATGGCTGCCATCTCCCTTTCCCAACTGAAACACATTCCTTGCCTGGCTCACACCTTAAACCTGGTGGTGCAGTGCTTCCTGAAAAGTTATCCGGGGTTATCCGACCTGCTCCTCAAAGTGCGTGGACTTTGCGCACATATCCGCCGTTCGCCTGTACACTCCAGCCGTATGCAGACCTATCAGCGTTCTTTGAACCTTCCCCAGCATCGCCTAATCATAGACGTTGCAACAAGGTGGAACTCAACACTGCACATGCTTCAGAGACTGTGCGAACAGAGGCGGGCTGTTATGTTTTTGTGGGAGGATACACATACACGGGCAGGCAGTAGGATGGCAGACATGGAGTTGTCAGGTGTGCAGTGGTCGAAGATTCAAGACATGTGTCAAGTCCTTCAGTGTTTTGAGGAATGCACACGGCTGGTTAGTGCAGACAACGCCATAATAAGCATGAGCATCCCCCTAATGCGTCTGCTGATGCAAAGTTTGACGCACATAAAGGATCAGGCGTCTGCACCAGAGGAAGAGGAAAGCCTTGATGACAGTCAGCGATTGTCTGGTCAGGGCAGTGTACATGACGAGGTACCGGGCGAAGAGGAGGTGGAGGATGAGGAGGATGATGGGGATGAGTATATTTTTAATGAGGAAGCTTTCCCGGGGGCACGGGAAATTGGTGGCGTGGCAAGGCCGGGTTCTGGTTTTTTGAGGGACACAAGTGACGTAGATTTGCCTGCAACTGCCCCTCAACCAAGCACAACCGCAGATTTGACAACGGGAACTTTGGCCCACATGGCGGATTATGCCTTGCGTATCCTCAAAAGGGACACACGCATTACAAAAATGATGAACGATGACGATTACTGGTTGGCCTGCCTCCTTGATCCTCGCTATAAAGGCAAATTGCAAAATATTATGCCACATGAGAACTTGGAACTAATATTAGCAACAAAACAATCAACTCTTGTTGACCGTTTGCTTCTGGCATTCCCTGCACACAGCGCCCGTGATCGTTCTCACACGAGCTCCAGGGGCCAGCAGACCAGAGGTGTTAGAGGGGCAGAAATCAGAAGTGGCGTTGGACAGAGGGGTTTTCTGACCAGGTTGTGGAGTGATTTTTCTATGACCGCAGACAGGACAGGTACTGCAGCATCAATTCAAAGTGACAGGAGACAACATTTGTCCAGTATGGTTACAAACTATTTTTCATCCCTTATCGACGTTCTCCCTCAACCGTCATTCCCATTTGATTACTGGGCATCCAAATTAGACACCTGGCCAGAATTGGCAGAATATGCATTGCAGGAGCTTGCTTGCCCGGCAGCTAGTGTCCTATCAGAAAGAGTATTCAGTGCTGCAGGTTCAATACTAACAGAAAAAAGGACTCGTCTGGCTACCCAAAATGTAGATGATCTAACCTTCATTAAAATGAACCACAACTGGATTTCAAAATCTTTTGCCCCACCCTGCCCGGCTGACACCTAGCTTTCCTATGAAAAGGTCTTGCCTGTGGACTATTCTGAATGACTTTTCCAATCTCGTAATTTTCTTCACCTGATTGTCCAGCATACGACATGTTTCCACCTCACGAAATGGCCAAACTCCCCACACGGGGCCGTGCTATCGCCACTTTGCGCTTGGACCCTTGAGAGTGCTGTTTGTCTGAAGAGGTGGGTGTGGCCGCTTTTGGTCGACGGCACTGCCACTGGGTCCCTCATAGTACAATAAAGTGTCTCTGGCGGTGGTGGTGCGCACCCAACGTCAGACACACCGTTGTAATATGAGGGGCCCTGTGCCTGTACCGCCGGCCACAAGACAGTTCCCCCCCCCAGCTCAAACAGTGCTCTACCACTAGCAAAATTATCTCTCACAGCTTCACCAATGTGTAGTCTAGGCGCTGACATCCTTCAATGCCTGGCACTGACAATACCATTGTTTTGACATTTTTGTTATGTTAGGCCTTCGAAGCCTGTCTGCGGTCCCTTCTTTCTACAACTACTACACTGACCAGGCCACTGCTGGCCGTGTTACCCTGGAACCAATTTAAAAGTGCCTACAGTCAGCCCAATTTTGTTATGTTAGGCCTTCGAAGACTGTCTGCCGTCACTCCTTCCACTAGACTTCCACTGACCATACACTGCTGCCCATGTACCCCTGGAACCAATTTAAAGTGCCTACAGCCAGCCCAATTTTGTTATGTTAGGCCTTCGAAGCCTGTCTGCGGTCACTCCTTCCACTAGACTTCCACTGACCAGACCACTGCTGCCCGTGTACCCCTGGAACCAATTTAAAAGTGCCTACAGCCATGTGTTATTATTTTAGGCCTTCGATGCCTGTCTGCGGTCACTCCTTCCACTAGGCCTCCACTGACCACACCACTGCTGCCCGTGTACCCCTGGAACCAATTTAAAATTGCCTACAGCCAGCCCAATTTTTTTATTTTAGGCCTTCGATGCCTGTCTGCGGTCCATTCTTTCAACTACTACTACACTGACCAGGTCACTGCTGCCCGTGTACCCCTGGAACCAATTTAAAATTGCCTACAGCCATGTGTTATTATTTTAGGCCTTCGATGCCTGTCTGCGGTCACTCCTTCCACTAGGCCTCCACTGACCACACCACTGCTGCCCGTGTACCCCTGGAACCAATTTAAAATTGCCTACAGCCAGCCCAATTTTTTTATTTTAGGCCTTCGATGCCTGTCTGCGGTCCATTCTTTCAACTACTACTACACTGACCAGGTCACTGCTGCCCGTGTACCCCTGGAACCAATTTAAAATTGCCTACAGCCAGCCCAATTTTTTTATTTTAGGCCTTCGATGCCTGTCTGCGGTCCATTCTTTCAACTACTACTACACTGACCAGGTCACTGCTGCCCGTGTACCCCTGGAACCAATTTAAAATTGCCTACAGCCAGCCCAATTTTTTTATTTTAGGCCTTCGATGCCTGTCTGCGGTCCATTCTTTCAACTACTACTACACTGACCAGGTCACTGCTGCCCGTGTACCCCTGGAACCAATTTAAAATTGCCTACAGCCATGTGTTATTATTTTAGGCCTTCGATGCCTGTCTGCGGTCACTCCTTCCACTAGGCCTCCACTGACCACACCACTGCTGCCCGTGTACCCCTGGAACCAATTTAAAATTGCCTACAGCCAGCCCAATTTTTTTATTTTAGGCCTTCGATGCCTGTCTGCGGTCCATTCTTTCAACTACTACTACACTGACCAGGTCACTGCTGCCCGTGTACCCCTGGAACCAATTTAAAATTGCCTACAGCCAGCCCAATTTTTTTATTTTAGGCCTTCGATGCCTGTCTGCGGTCCATTCTTTCAACTACTACTACACTGACCAGGTCACTGCTGCCCGTGTACCCCTGGAACCAATTTAAAAGTGCCTACAGCCAGCCCAAGTTTGTTATGTTAGGCCTTCGATGCCTGTCTGCGGTCCATTCTTTCAACTACTACTACACTGACCAGGTCACTGCTGCCCGTGTACCCCTGGAACCAATTTAAAATTGCCTACAGCCAGCCCAATTTTTTTATTTTAGGCCTTCGATGCCTGTCTGCGGTCCATTCTTTCAACTACTACTACACTGACCAGGTCACTGCTGCCCGTGTACCCCTGGAACCAATTTAAAATTGCCTACAGCCATGTGTTATTATTTTAGGCCTTCGATGCCTGTCTGCGGTCACTCCTTCCACTAGGCCTCCACTGACCACACCACTGCTGCCCGTGTACCCCTGGAACCAATTTAAAATTGCCTACAGCCAGCCCAATTTTTTTATTTTAGGCCTTCGATGCCTGTCTGCGGTCCATTCTTTCAACTACTACTACACTGACCAGGTCACTGCTGCCCGTGTACCCCTGGAACCAATTTAAAATTGCCTACAGCCAGCCCAATTTTTTTATTTTAGGCCTTCGATGCCTGTCTGCGGTCCATTCTTTCAACTACTACTACACTGACCAGGTCACTGCTGCCCGTGTACCCCTGGAACCAATTTAAAATTGCCTACAGCCAGCCCAATTTTTTTATTTTAGGCCTTCGATGCCTGTCTGCGGTCCATTCTTTCAACTACTACTACACTGACCAGGTCACTGCTGCCCGTGTACCCCTGGAACCAATTTAAAATTGCCTACAGCCATGTGTTATTATTTTAGGCCTTCGATGCCTGTCTGCGGTCACTCCTTCCACTAGGCCTCCACTGACCACACCACTGCTGTCCGTGTACCCCTGGAACCAATTTAAAATTGCCTACAGCCATGTGTTATTATTTTAGGCCTTCGATGCCTGTCTGCGGTCACTCCTTCCACTAGACTTCCACTGACCAGACCACTGCTGCCCGTGTACCCCTGGAACCAATTTAAAAGTGCCTACAGCCAGCCCAAGTTTGTTATGTTAGGCCTTCGATGCCTGTCTGCGGTCCATTCTTTCAACTACTACTACACTGACCAGGTCACTGCTGCCCGTGTACCCCTGGAACCAATTTAAAATTGCCTACAGCCAGCCCAATTTTTTTATTTTAGGCCTTCGATGCCTGTCTGCGGTCCATTCTTTCAACTACTACTACACTGACCAGGTCACTGCTGCCCGTGTACCCCTGGAACCAATTTAAAATTGCCTACAGCCATGTGTTATTATTTTAGGCCTTCGATGCCTGTCTGCGGTCACTCCTTCCACTAGGCCTCCACTGACCACACCACTGCTGCCCGTGTACCCCTGGAACCAATTTAAAATTGCCTACAGCCATGTGTTATTATTTTAGGCCTTCGATGCCTGTCTGCGGTCACTCCTTCCACTAGGCCTCCACTGACCACACCACTGCTGCCCGTGTACCCCTGGAACCAATTTAAAATTGCCTACAGCCAGCCCAATTTTTTTATTTTAGGCCTTCGATGCCTGTCTGCGGTCCATTCTTTCAACTACTACTACACTGACCAGGTCACTGCTGCCCGTGTACCCCTGGAACCAATTTAAAATTGCCTACAGCCAGCCCAATTTTTTTATTTTAGGCCTTCGATGCCTGTCTGCGGTCCATTCTTTCAACTACTACTACACTGACCAGGTCACTGCTGCCCGTGTACCCCTGGAACCAATTTAAAAGTGCCTACAGCCAGCCCAAGTTTGTTATGTTAGGCCTTCGATGCCTGTCTGCGGTCCATTCTTTCAACTACTACTACACTGACCAGGTCACTGCTGCCCGTGTACCCCTGGAACCAATTTAAAATTGCCTACAGCCATGTGTTATTATTTTAGGCCTTCGATGCCTGTCTGCGGTCACTCCTTCCACTAGGCCTCCACTGACCACACCACTGCTGTCCGTGTACCCCTGGAACCAATTTAAAATTGCCTACAGCCATGTGTTATTATTTTAGGCCTTCGATGCCTGTCTGCGGTCACTCCTTCCACTAGGCCTCCACTGACCACACCACTGCTGTCCGTGTACCCCTGGAACCAATTTAAAATTGCCTACAGCCATGTGTTATTATTTTAGGCCTTCGATGCCTGTCTGCGGTCACTCCTTCCACTAGACTTCCACTGACCAGACCACTGCTGCCCGTGTACCCCTGGAACCAATTTAAAAGTGCCTACAGCCAGCCCAAGTTTGTTATGTTAGGCCTTCGATGCCTGTCTGCGGTCACTCCTTCCACTAGGCCTCCACTGACCACACCACTGCTGCCCGTGTACCCCTGGAACCAATTTAAAATTGCCTACAGCCAGCCCAATTTTTTTATTTTAGGCCTTCGATGCCTGTCTGCGGTCCATTCTTTCAACTACTACTACACTGACCAGGTCACTGCTGCCCGTGTACCCCTGGAACCAATTTAAAATTGCCTACAGCCAGCCCAATTTTTTTATTTTAGGCCTTCGATGCCTGTCTGCGGTCCATTCTTTCAACTACTACTACACTGACCAGGTCACTGCTGCCCGTGTACCCCTGGAACCAATTTAAAATTGCCTACAGCCATGTGTTATTATTTTAGGCCTTCGATGCCTGTCTGCGGTCACTCCTTCCACTAGGCCTCCACTGACCACACCACTGCTGTCCGTGTACCCCTGGAACCAATTTAAAATTGCCTACAGCCATGTGTTATTATTTTAGGCCTTCGATGCCTGTCTGCGGTCACTCCTTCCACTAGGCCTCCACTGACCACACCACTGCTGTCCGTGTACCCCTGGAACCAATTTAAAATTGCCTACAGCCATGTGTTATTATTTTAGGCCTTCGATGCCTGTCTGCGGTCCATTCTTTCAACTACTACTACACTGACCAGGGCACTGCTGGCCGTGTACCCCTGGAACCAATTTAAAATTGCCTACAGCCAGCCCAATTTTTTTATTTTAGGCCTTCGATGCCTGTCTGCGGTCCATTCTTTCAACTACTACTACACTGACCAGGTCACTGCTGCCCGTGTACCCCTGGAACCAATTTAAAATTGCCTACAGCCATGTGTTATTATTTTAGGCCTTCGATGCCTGTCTGCGGTCACTCCTTCCACTAGGCCTCCACTGACCACACCACTGCTGTCCGTGTACCCCTGGAACCAATTTAAAATTGCCTACAGCCATGTGTTATTATTTTAGGCCTTCGATGCCTGTCTGCGGTCACTCCTTCCACTAGGCCTCCACTGACCACACCACTGCTGTCCGTGTACCCCTGGAACCAATTTAAAATTGCCTACAGCCATGTGTTATTATTTTAGGCCTTCGATGCCTGTCTGCGGTCACTCCTTCCACTAGACTTCCACTGACCAGACCACTGCTGCCCGTGTACCCCTGGAACCAATTTAAAAGTGCCTACAGCCAGCCCAAGTTTGTTATGTTAGGCCTTCGATGCCTGTCTGCGGTCACTCCTTCCACTAGGCCTCCACTGACCACACCACTGCTGCCCGTGTACCCCTGGAACCAATTTAAAATTGCCTACAGCCAGCCCAATTTTTTTATTTTAGGCCTTCGATGCCTGTCTGCGGTCCATTCTTTCAACTACTACTACACTGACCAGGTCACTGCTGCCCGTGTACCCCTGGAACCAATTTAAAATTGCCTACAGCCAGCCCAATTTTTTTATTTTAGGCCTTCGATGCCTGTCTGCGGTCCATTCTTTCAACTACTACTACACTGACCAGGTCACTGCTGCCCGTGTACCCCTGGAACCAATTTAAAATTGCCTACAGCCATGTGTTATTATTTTAGGCCTTCGATGCCTGTCTGCGGTCACTCCTTCCACTAGGCCTCCACTGACCACACCACTGCTGTCCGTGTACCCCTGGAACCAATTTAAAATTGCCTACAGCCATGTGTTATTATTTTAGGCCTTCGATGCCTGTCTGCGGTCACTCCTTCCACTAGGCCTCCACTGACCACACCACTGCTGTCCGTGTACCCCTGGAACCAATTTAAAATTGCCTACAGCCATGTGTTATTATTTTAGGCCTTCGATGCCTGTCTGCGGTCCATTCTTTCAACTACTACTACACTGACCAGGGCACTGCTGGCCGTGTACCCCTGGAACCAACATCAGAAAATATAAAAATAAGTATTTTGCTTATAAAAAAGAAAATACTGGTGAGATATCAAATGCAGACATTTTAACATTAAAAACAAACACACAACTCTAATCTGGTACAGTACTAAAAATGGCCACCAGCTACAATTACTTTCTCCTGCAAGTAGTTAACTGAAAGTTTTTTTAAATTGAAAACACACATATGGCATCCACCGAGTGTTGTCCTGTCGCGTCTTCTTTATATTATTGCCGAGAAGATGCAAAATAATGAAAATAATAAAATCATTAATTACCAAAATAATAGAGAAAGTCAACACCACATTGCAAATAAACATTCATTCCAAATAAAGAAGCAGGGCGCGTCCGAGGGTGAGTATATACCTAATAAGAATATAATCACCCTCGGACGCGCAATGCTTATTTCCAACAGCCTTCCTTCCTAAGAATCAGCCCTTCCGTCGTGTAGAGAGACGTTGTGTTACACTCCAAGGTGTTCCCCAGGTTGCCTTTCCTGAGCTTCGATCTTCCGGCTCTCGTTTAGTAGTTCTTGGAAACTACTCTGCATTAGGCCTTCAAATTGGGTATGGGGTGTAGAGAGATGGTGTGTTCCACTCCAAGGTGTTCCCCAGGTTGCCTTTCCTGAGCTTCGATCTTCCGGCTCTCGTTTAGTAGTTGTTGGAAACTACGCTGCATTAGGCCTTCAAATTGGGTATGGGGTGTAGCGAGAGGGTGTGTTACACTCCAAGGTGTTCCCCAGGTTGCCTTTCCTGAGCTTCGATCTTCCGGCTCTCGTTTAGTAGTTCTTGGAAACTACACTGCATTAGGCCTTCAAATTGGGTATGGGGTGTAGAGAGAGGGTGTGTTACACTCTAAGGTGTTCCCCAGGTTTCCTTGCCATTGCTTCGGTCTTCCGACTCTCGTTTAGTAGTTGTAGAAAAGTACACTGCATTAGGCCATACAAAATGGGTATGGGGTGGAGAGAGATGGTGTGTTACACTCCAAGGTGTTCCCCAGGTTGCCTTTCCTGAGCTTCTATCTTCAGGCTCTCATTAAATTGTGGTTAAATGGAACAACTGCATTTGGCGTACTAGTTGGTTTGGGGCCTACTATCGGTGTCTGCCACTCCTTGCTGTTCTCCTCCACTGAACAAAGCTGTGCCGCCTGTTTACTACGGTTGCCAATTTTGAACTGCATTTCGACTACTTACTGATTTGGCCCTACTCTCTGTGTCAGCCTCTCATTCCAGTTGTCCTCCACTGCAATGCCCCCTGGTTATTCCTGTGTTACCAATTTTGAACTGCATTTAGCCCACTTTCTTCTTTGGGCCTATATCTGTGTTTCCACTTCATCGTGCCCATTGCCCAGCCAGTGATAGATGAGTCTGCTGGTACATTGACCCATAACGCAACATTCCCCGTGCACGCTACACAACAACATTGTGACCCTGCTGAAAGTCAGGTTGCTCTTCCCGCATACCATACCACCTTACACGGGGACAAAGAGGAAGGTGCAGATGAAAGTGCAGGTTCCTTCATCAGGTGGGGGGAGGAATACTAGTTGGCGACGTCACTGGCACAGGGCCTCTCATAGTACGCAAAAGTGTTGCTGCCGGTGGGAGGCGCCCCCGCCGTGCAAACACACCGCTGTACTTTGAGGGGCCCTGTGCCAGTGCCAATGCCAACGAGTGGGCCCCCCCTGCTTGCTCAGGTTCACAGCACTTGCAAAGTTGAAATACTTACCTCTCCCTGCTCCACTGCCGTGACGTGGTCCAGATTTCCTGGGCCCACTAATTACTTGAACCAGCCCTACCCCCCACAACTTTAGCCAAATGACCCCCAATTTCAAATGCCTTCCAATTATTATAAGGTAAATTACGCTTGACAAGCTTCATTAAGAAGAATGGATGGTTTTGACATTAAAATGGCCACTCTAGGTGTTTTCCTGGCCCCCACTCACTGCCGACTATGCTGCCCCATTGACTTGCATTGGGTTTCGTGTTTCGGTCGATCCCGACTTTACGTCATAATCGGCCGATTTCACTCGACCCGACTTTGGACATAGTCGGGTTTCGCAAAACCCGGCTCGACTCTAAAAAGGTCAAGGTCGCTCAACTCTAGCAAGCACCACACTACATATCAACTCCAGGCCTTTTATCTGCTTAATTGAGAATGACATAACGAATGGATTGCCCACACCTTGTCCATGAAATAGCCTTGCAGTCAATTGTCCAATTACTTTTGGTCCCTTTAAAAACAGGGTGGCACATGTTACGGAGCTGAAACTCCTAAACCCTTCATCCAATTTTAATGTGGATACCCTCAAATGAAAGCTGAAAGTCTGAACTTCAACTGCATCTGAATTGTTTTGTTTATAATTCATTGTGTTAATGTCTATAACCAAAATTAGAAAAATGTTGTCTTTGTCCAAATATATATGGACCTAACTGTATATACAGTCACCGCCAAAAGTATTGACACCCCTGCAATTCTATCAGATAATACTCATTTTCTTCCTGAAAATGATTGCAAACACAAATTATTTGGTATTATTATCTTCATTTGCTCTGACTGTCAGCGCCGGCCGTAAAGCAGAGCACAGCGGTGACGTCACCGCTGTGCTCTGCTTTGTGGCCGGCGCTGACACAGTCGGTGCGGGAAGCTGACGGCGAGGGACGTGACAGATACCGGAATGTAAGTATGTACTGTTTTTTTTTTTTACTTTTACAATGGTAACCAGGATAAATATCGGGTTACTAAGCGCGGCGCTGCACTTAGTAACCCGATGTTTACCCTGGTTACCCGGGGACTTCGGCATCGTTGAAGACGCTGGAGAGAGCTGTCTATGTGACAGCTCCCCAGCGACCACACAACGACTTACCAACGATCACAGCCAGGTCGTATCACTGGTCGTGATTGTTGGTAAGTCGTTTAGTGTAACAGTACCTTTACCTGTGGCACCTAACAGGTGTTGGCAATAATTAAATCACACTTGCAGCCAGTTGACATGGATTAAAGTTGACTCAACCTGTGTCCTTGTGTGTACCACATTAACCCCTTTCTGACATTAGATGTACTATCCCGTCGAGGTGGGGTGGGCCCCTATGACCACCGACGGGATAGTACGTCATATGCGATCGGCAGCGCTCACAGGGGGAGCGCCGCCGATCACGGCCGGGTGTCAGCTGCCTATCACAGCTGACATCCGGCACTATGTGCCAGGAGCGGTCACGGACCGCCCCCGGCACATTAACCCCCGGCACACCGCGATCAAAGATGATCGCGATGTGCCGGCGGTACAGGGAAGCATCGCGCAGGGATGTGATGTGATGTGATCGCGTTGCTGCGAGGGTCTCACCTCCCTCCCTGCTCCCTCCAGCCCCGGATCCAAGATGGCCGCGGATCCGGGTCCTGCAGGGAGGGAGGTGGCTTCACAGAGCCTGCTCAGAGCAGGCACTGTGAAGCCTGCAGTGCAGCATGTCAGATCGGTGATCTGACAGAGTGCTGTGCAAACTGTCAGATCACCGATCTGTGATGTCCCCACCTGGGACAAAATAAAAAAGTTTAAAAAAAAAATTCCAAATGTGTAAAAAAAAATAAAAAAAAATATTCCTAATGAAAAAAAAAAAATATTATTCCCATAAATACATTTCTTCATCTAAATAAAAAAAAAAACAATAAAAGTACACATATTTAGTATCGCCGCATCCGTAACGACCCGACCTATAAAACTGGCCCACTAGTTAACCCCTTCAGTAAACACCGTAAGAAAAAAAAAACGAAGCAAAAAACAACGCTTTATTATCATACCGCCGCACAAAAAGTGGAATAACACGCGATCAAAAAGACAGATATAAATAACCATGGTACCGCTGAAAACGTCATCTTGTCCCGCAAAAAACGAGCCATGATACAGCATCATCAGCAAAAAAATAAAAAAGTTATAGTCCTCAGAATAAAGCGATGCAAAAATAATTATTTTTTCTGTAAAATAGTTTTTATCGTATAAAAGCGCCAAAACATAAAAAAATGATATAAATGAGGTATCGCTGTGATCGTACTGACCCGAAGAATAAAACTGCTTTAGCAATTTTACCAAACGCGGAACGGTATAAACGCCTCCCCCAAAAGAAATTCATGAATAGCTGGTTTTTGGTCATTCTTCCTCACAAAAATCGGAATAAAAAGCGATCAAAAAATGTCTTGTGCCCGAAAATGTTACCAATAAAAACGTCAACTCGTCCCGCAAAAAACAAGACCTCACATGACTCTGTGAACCAAAATATGGAAAAATTATAGCTCTCAAAATGTGGTAACGCAAAAAATATTTTTTGCAATAAAAAGCGTCTTTCAGTGTGTGATGGCTGCCAATCATAAAAATCCGCTAAAAAACTTGCTATAAAAGTAAATCAAACCCCCCTTCATCACCCTCTTAGTTAGGGAAAAATTAAAAAAATGTATTTCCATTTTCCCATTAGGGCTAGGGTTAGGGCTAGGGTTAGGGCTAGGGTTAGGGCTATGGTTAGGGTTGGGGTTGGGGCTACAGTTAGGGTTGGGGTTTAGATTACATTTACAGTTGGGAATAGGGTTGGGATTAGGGTTAGGGGTGTGTCAGGGTTAGAGGTGTGGTTAGGGTTACCGTTGGAATTAGGGTTAGGGGTGTGTTTGGATTAGGGTTTCAGTTATAATTGGGGGGTTTCCACTGTTTAGGCACATCAGGGGCTCTCCAAACACGACATGGCGTCCGATCTCAATTCCAGCCAATTCTACGTTGAAAAAGTAAAACAGTGCTCCTTCCCTTCCGAGCTCTCCCGTGTGCCCAAACAGGGGTTTACCCCAACATATGGGGTATCAGCGTACTCAGGACAAATAGGACAACAACTTTTGGGGTCCAATTTCTAATGTTACCCTTGGGAAAATACAAAACTGGGGGCTAAAAAATAATTTTTGTGGGAAAAAAAAAGATTTTTTATTTTCACGGCTCTGCGTCATAAACTGTAGTGAAACACTTGGGGGTTCAAAGTTCTCACAACACATTTAGATGAGTTCCCTGGGGGGTCTAGTTTCCAATATGGGGTCACTTGTGGGGGGTTTCTACTGTTTAGGTACATTAGGGGCTCTGCAAACGCAATGTGACGCTGCAGACTATTCCATCTAAGTCTGCATTCCAAATGGCACTCCTTCCCTTCCAAGCCCTCCCATGCACCCAAACGGTGGTTCCCCCCATATATGGGGTATCAGCGTACTCAGGACAAATTGGACAACAACTTTTGGGGTTGAATTTCTCCTCCTACCCTCGGGAAAATACAAAACTGGGGGCTAAAATATAATTTTGGGGGGAAAGTTTTTTTTTTTTTAATTTTCACGGCTCTGCGTTACAAACTGTAGTGAAACACTTGGGGGTTCAAAGCTCTAACAACACATCTAGATAAGTTCCTTAGGGTGTCTAGTTTCCAAAATGGTGTCACTTGTGGGGGTTCCTACTGATTAGGTACATTAGGGGCTCTGCAAACGCAATGTGACACCTGCAGACCATTCCATCTAAGTCTGCATTCCAAATGGAGCTCCTTCCCTTGCGAGCCCTCCCATGCACCCAAACAGTGGTTCCCCCCGACTTATGGGGTATCAGCGCACTCAGGACAAATTGGACAACAAATTTTGGGGTCCAATTTCTCCTGTTACCCTCGCGAAAATACAAAACTGGGGGCTAAAAAATAATTTTTATGGGAAAAAATTTTTGTTTTATTTTTACGGCTCTGCATTATAAACTTCTGTGAAGCCCTTGGTGGGTCAAAGCGCTCACCACACATCTAGATAAGTTCCTGAGGGTGTCTAGTTTCCAAAATGGTGTCACTTGTGGGAGGTTTCTACTGTTTAGGTACATTAGGGGCTCTGCAAACGCAATGTGACACCTGCAGACCATTCCATCTAAGTCTGCATTCCAAATGGCGCTCCTTCCCTTCCGAGCCCTCCCATGCGCCCAAACAGTGGTTCCCCCCACATATTGTGTATAATCGCACTCAGGACAAATTGGGCAACAAATTTTGAGGGTCCAATTTCTCCTGTTACCCTCGGGAAAATACAAAACTGGGGGCTAAAAAAACATTTTTGTGGGAAAAAATTTTTGTTTTATTTTTACGGCTCTCCATTATAAACTTCTGTGAAGCCCTTGGTGGGTCAAAGCACTCAAAACACATCTAGATAAGTTCCTTAGGGGGTCTACTTTCCAAAATGGTGTCACTTGTGGGGGGTTTCAATGTTTAGGCACATCAGTGGCTCTCCAAACGCAACATGGCGTCCCATCTCAATTCCTGTCAATTTTGCATTGAAAAGTCAAACGGCGCTCCTTCCCTTCCGAGCTCTCCCATGCGCCCAAACAGTGGTTTACCCCCACATATGGGGTATCAGCGTACTCAGGACAAATTGTACAACAACTATTGGTGTCCAATTTCTTTTCTTACCCTTGGGAAAATAAAACATTGGGGGCGAAAAGATAATTTTTGTGAAAAAATATGATTTTTTATTTTTACGGTTCTGCATTATAAACTTCTGTGAAGCACTTGGTGGGTCAAAGTGCTCACCACACCTCTAGATAAGTTCCTTAGGGGGTCTACTTTCCAAAATGGTGTCACTTGTGGGGGGTTTCAATGTTTAGGCACATCAGTGGCTCTCCAAACGCAACATGGCGTCCCATCTCAATTCCTGTCAATTTTGCATTGAAAAGTCAAACGGCGCTCCTTCCCTTCCGAGCTCTCCCATGCGCCCAAACAGTGGTTTACCCCCACATATGGGGTATCAGCGTACTCAGGACAAATTGTACAACAACTTTTGGGGTCCATTTTCTCCTGTTACCCTTGGTAAAATAAAACAAATTGGAGCTTAAGTAAATTTTTTGTGAAAAAAGTTAAATGTTCATTTTTATTTAAACATTCCAAAAATTCCTGTGAAGCACCAGAAGGGTTAATGAACTTCTTGAATATGGTTTTGAGCAGTTTTTAGAATGGTGTCACAGTTGGGTATTTTCTATCATATAGACCCCTCGAAATGACTTCAAATGAGATGTGGTCCCGTAAAAAAATGATGTTGTAAAAATGAGAAATTGCTGGTCAACTTTAAACCCTTATAACTCCCTAACAACAAAAAAATTTTGGTTCCAAAATTGTGCTGATGTAAAGTAGACATGTGAGAAATGTTACTTATTACGGTAAGTATTTTGTGTGACATATCTCTGTGATTTAATTGCATAAAAATTCAAAGTTGGAAAATTGCGAAATGTTCATAATTTTCGCCAAATTTCCATTTTTTCACAAATAAACGCAGGTACTATCAAAGAATTTTTACCACTTTCATGAAGTACAATATGTCACGAGAAAACAATGTCAGAATCACTGGGATCCGTTGAAGCGTTCCAGAGTTATAACCTCATAAAGGGACAGTGGTCAGAATTGTAAAAATTGGCCCGGTCATTAACGTGCAAACCACCCTTGGGGGTAAAGGGGTTAAACATGGAGAAAAGAAAGAAGACCAAAGAACTGTCTGAGGACTTGAGAAAACAAATTGTGAGGAAGCATGAGCAATCTCAAGGCTACAAGTCCATCTTCAAAGACCTGAATGTTCCTGTGTCTACCGTGCGCAGTGTCATCAAGAAGTTTAAAGCCCATGGCACTGTGGCTAACTTACCAAGATGTGGATGGAAAAGAAAAATTGACAAGAAATTTCAACGCAATATTGTGCGGATGTTGGATAAAGAACCTCGACTAACATCCAAACAAGTTCAAGCTGCCCTGCAGGCCGAGGGTAAAGCAGTGTCAACCCGTACTATCCGTCGGCATCTGAATGAAAAGGGACTGTATGGTAGAAGACCCAGGAAGACCCCACTTCTTACCCTGAGACATAAAAAAGCCAGGCTGGAGTTTGCCAAAACTTACCTGAGAAAGCCTAAAATGTTTTGGAAGAATGTTCTTTGGTCAGATGAGACAAAAGTAGAGCTTTTTGGGGAAAGGTATCAACATAGAGTTTACAGGAGAAAAAAAGAGGCATTCAAAGAAAAGAACACGGTCCCTACAGTCAAACATGGCGGAGGTTCCCTGATGTTTTGGGGTTGCTTTGCTGCCTCTGGCACTGGACTGCTTGACCGTGTGCATGGCATTATGAAGTCTGAAGACTACCAACAAATTTTGCAGCATAATGTAGGGCCCAGTGTGAGAAAGCTGGGTCTCCCTCAGCGGTCATGGGTCTTCCAGCAGGACAATGACCCAAGCCACACTTCAAAAAGCACTACAAAATGGTTTGAGAGAAAGCACTAGAGACTTCTAAGGTGGCCAGCAATGAGTCCAGACCTGAATCCCATAGAACCCCTGTGGAGAGATCTAACAATGGCTGTTTGGAGAATGCACCCTTCAAATATCAGGGACCTGGAGCAGTTTGCCAAAGAAGAATGGTCTAAAATTCCAGCAGAGCATTGTAAGAAACTCATTGATGGTTACCGGAAGCGGTTGGTCGCAGTTATTTTGGCTAAAGGTTGTGCAACCAAGTATTAGGCTGAGGGTGCCAATACTTTTGTCTGGCCCATTTTTGGAGTTTTGTGTGAAATGATCAATGTTTTGCTTTTTGCTTTATTCTCTTTTTTTTATTTAAGACAGATTAAATGAAGATAATAATACCAAATAATTTGTGTTTTCAATCATTTTCAGGAAGAAAATGAATATTATCTGACAGAATTGCAGGGGTGTCAATACCTTTGGCCATGACTGTATTTCCACTAAGTACGACAGCATTTACATTTGCGTGTTTACAAGAAATCGTTATGTTTTATCAAGGGAATAATGTCATGGAGGACTACATGGACATCTGTATGTCTCACCCTATACTTCTGTACATTATAACTCCTTTTACAATGTCCATGTGAGACAGCCTGTCACAACTTTGTTGTCTGGAAACCCGGGGCCAGGGACTCCTTCCCTGTCCCTAACGCTAGGGGTACCCTAACTATCCTTGCTCCCCTGATTACTTCTGATGGTGAAGATGTGGCCCATGTATCTTGCTGAACTCCTGAATCAGTCCCATATCTGTCCCATCCAGGGAAGTGGGGAGTAATAGTATATGTATTGTGATGCAATGACCCCTGTTACAGCTGGAGGCGCTGTGTGTGCTCTTCAGGATGCGCATAGAGGCGTATCTGTGGTTGTAATGGTGATAATGATATAGTGACCGGCAGGATTGTAAATGGCCGGTATTTGTCGCAGAGGGAGTCTGCGTTGTAAGCCTGAAGTAATGTTATTGTTCTGGGACCGGTAGTCCTACAAGTGTTTGTATAGTTGTGAAGGGAGGCTTACTGGGCTAGTTTGAGAGCTGGGTGGGTTGAACTAGCCACACACACCTCCCATCTATGGGAGTGGTTACAACTACATAATGTGACCATGGTGTGGTCACATGGTCGGTAGTGGTCTGCAATGGTCTCTGTCATAGAGATTGTGTAGATCCTGGACGGCTTGTATGTTGGGAGGTCCTGAGTGTGGACTGGATCCCCGAACAGCGCACTGAGAGGCCGTGGATCTGGAAGACTGGTGTGGAGATCCTGGGAGTAGGATCGGATCCCTGAACAGCGAACTGAGAGACTTGTGTGTTGGACGATCCTAGGTGGGGATGGACGTCCTGAACAGCACACGCAGTGGCCTGTTTTAGAAGTCCTGGGGGTAGGACTTCCTGAAGAGCACATGGAGAGGCGTGGATGCAGAGACTGCAACGGCACTGCACTGGTGGAGCTACAGCTGTCTGAGGATCTGGACTGTCAGGTGGCATAGTGAGCAAGGCATTGTCCGGGATGGTAAACCCAGGTCGGCAGCTTCTCTGAGAGAGAGGACTGACAGGAGTCAGCGTGTGGAGCAGGAGCTCCCGGAAGGTAACCCAGAGTATGGGGAACTGTGTGCACTGACGGGGTCAGTAATGAACTGTGTGGTCTCCCACGATAATTGGACGAAATGAGGTCCATCGTGTTTAGAGACTGCGAACCAATGTCCTGTGCGCTATATGAGTGGAGAGATTGATACGGCGTACGGACACCCCCAGGAACCAGTCAAGGAGGGCTGGTGGGTGTAGTGTCTGAACTGTGCATCAAAGCCATATATGAAGTATCTAAGATAAAGTTGCAACTTCATGTCATCTGTTGGTACCTATTGTGTTCCATGAAGTGTAATGGACTGTGCGTGATCCGGTTTATGATGCCATAATAAACCGCATGGACTGTTTTTGTGAGAAAAACGTGCCTGTGTGACTGAATCCCGTTGCTAAGCAAGTGTCCCCCAACACATGCGCTAAGCGCTATCTCACAGTATACACAAACCAGACTAACAAGGGAGGGCATACAGGGATAAATAAAAATACCAAACGTACAGTGGGTACGGAAAGTATTCAGACCCCTTTAAATTTTTCAGTCTTTGTTTCATTGCAGCCATTTGGTAAATTCAAAAAAGTTCATTTTTTTCATTAATGTACACTGCACCCCATCTTGACTGAAATAAAACAGAAATGTAGAAATTTTTGCAAATTTAATGAAAAAGAAAAACTGAAATAACACATGGCCATAAGTATTCAGACCCTTTGCTCAGTATTGAGTAGAAGCACCTTTTGAGCTAGTACAGCCATGAGTTTTCTTGGGAATGATACAACAAGTTTTCACACTTGGATTTGGGGATCCTCTGCCATTCTTCCTTGCACATCCTCTCCAGTTCCATCAGGTTGGGTGCTAAACGTTGGTGGGCAGCCATTTTCAGGTCTCTCCAGAGATGCGGGGTTTAAGTCAAGGCTCTGGCTGGGCCAGTCAAGAATGGTCACAAGTTGTTCTGAAGCCACTCCTTTATTATTCTAGCTGTGTGCAATGAAATGAAGAGTGAAAATGTAAAGGGGTATGAATACTTTCTGTGCCCACTGTACAAATGTGCACTCGCAGACAACAGAAAAGAACACCGTAGGAAAAAATAGGAAAACCAAATAGGAGTGGATGAGGATTTTGCACATAGCCAAAAACACCAAGCAACAGTCACAGTTCAACAGTCTAAACACATTTACTAACAACAGACATCTCCACCCCAGTCAGTATAAGACTAACACTGGCAATCTAGATTGCCAGAGGGAAGTATACAGTTAAGGCCAGAAATATTTGGACAGTGACACAATTTTCGCGAGTTGGGCTCTGCATGCCACCACATTGGATTTGAAATGAAACCTCTACAACAGAATTCAAGTGCAGATTGTAACGTTTAATTTGAAGGGTTGAACAAAAATATCTGATAGAAAATGTAGGAATTGTACACATTTCTTTACAAACACTCCACATTTTAGGAGGTCAAAAGTAATTGGACAAATAAACATAACCCAAACAAAATATTTTTATTTTCAATATTTTGTTGCAAATCCTTTGGAGGCAATCACTGCCTTAAGTCTGGAACCCATGGACATCACCAAACGCTGGGTTTCCTCCTTCTTAATGCTTTGCCAGGCCTTTACAGCTGCAGCCTTCAGGTCTTGCTTGTTTGTGGGTCTTTCCGTCTTAAGTCTGGATTTGAGCAAGTGAAATGCATGCTCAATTGGGTTTAGATCTGGAGATTGACTTGGCCATTGCAGAATGTTCCACTTTTTGGCACTCATGAACTCCTGGGTAGCTTTGGATGTATGCTTGGGGTCATTGTCCATCTGTACTATGAAGCGCCGTCCAATCAACTTTGCAGCATTTGGCTGAATCTGGCCTGAAAGTATATCCCGGTACACTTCAGAATTCATCCGGCTACTCTTGTCTGCTCTTATGTCATCAATAAACACAAGTGACCCAGTGCCATTGAAAGCCATGCATGCCCATGCCATCACGTTGCCTCCACCATGTTTTACAGAGGATGTGGTGTGCCTTGGATCATGTGCCGTTCCCTTTCTTCTCCAAACTTTTTTCTTCCCATCATTCTGGTACAGGTTGATCTTTGTCTCATCTGTCCATAGAATACTTTTCCAGAACTGAGCTGGCTTCTTGAGGTGTTTTTCTGCAAATTTAACTCTGGCCTGTCTATTTTTGGTATTGATGAATGGTTTGCATCTAGATGTGAACCCTTTGTATTTACTGTCATGGAGTCTTCTCTTTACTATTGACTTAGAGACAGATACACCTACTTCACTGAGAGTGTTCTGGACTTCAGTTGATGTTGTGAACGGGTTCTTCTTCACCAAATTAAGTATGCGGCGATCATCCACCACTGTTTTCATCCGTGGACGCCCAGGCCTTTTTGAGTTCCCAAGCTCACCAGTCAATTCCTTTTTTCTCAGAATGTACCCAACTGTTGATTTTGCTACTCCAAGCATGTCTGCTATCTCTCTGATGGATTTTTTCTTTTTTTTCAGCCTCAGGATGTTCTGCTTCACCTCAATTGAGAGTTCCTTTGACCGCATGTTGTCTGCTCACAGCAACAGCTTCCAAATGCAAAACCACACACCTGGAATCCACCCCTGACCTTTTAACTACTTCATTGATTACAGGTTAACGAGGGAGACGCCTTCAGAGTTAATTGCAGCCCTTAGAGTCCATTGTCCAATTACTTTTGGTCCCTTGAAAAAGAGGACGCTATGCATTACAGAGCTATGATTCCTAAACCCTTTCTCCGATTTGGATGTGGAAACTATCATATTGCAGCTGGGAGTGTGCACTTTCAGCCCATATTATATATATAATTGTATTTCTGAACATGTTTTTGTAAACAGCTAAAATAACAAAACTTGTGTCACTGTCCAAATATTTCTGGCCCTAACTGTATATAGGGGAGTGGAGTGGCCAATACTGAACAGCTGAGATCATTCAAGAAAGGAAAACTTCAGAGACTCTTAGACTATGTGCACACGGAGCATTTTTTATGCCTTTTCGCAGTGTTTTTACCACGTGGAAATGGGCCAAAAACCCTATGGAATTCTTATACAAGATAATTCACTGACAACCCTGAAGTGTTGTGCACATGTTCAGTAAATTTCCTTTGAGTATTTGCAGTGCGTTTTTTTCTGCATCATGTCAATTCTTTGTGCGGATTTTAAGCGTTTTCCACACATTGACTTCAATTGAGTCAGTCAAATCTGCAGCAAAAACACAGGTGTAATTATGCTTATAGATTTGCTGAGTTTTTGTTTGCATTTTTACCAGCTTCCTAAGGTGTTTTCCACACTGTCATCTGTGTGACAGTGTGGGAAACACCTGTTCGCCGGTACTGATCGGCGATAATGTTCCCGATGGTAAGATTGCTACTGCCGCCAGAGCGCTGTGGGGTCATGCTGTCAGATGTCAGCGTGACACTGCAGCTGTAACTGTTACTCGCATCGGTGACCCGCAGTAAAAAGCATACCGCAGGTCAGCAGACGTAGGCTGATGAGACTACTCCTCTCATCAGCGTATGTCTGCTGTCACTGATAACAGTGATGGCAGCAGTCGCTGATGGGTGAAGTAGTCTCTCTTCAGCCAGTGCCTGTTCTCACACTTAAAAAAACAAACATGTAACATAATTACATACATATTCAAATAAGAAACAAATACTCACCTAACACTAAATCCCTGATGTCCTGTTCTCCTAGAAAAAATGTAAAATAAAAAAAACAACATATACTCACCTTAATATCCAATCCCCGATGCCCATGGCCCCAATAAAAAATCAAAATCCATGGGAGACTAGAAGCTACCACAACCCAATCGGCTCTGCTACATTGAGGCGATGATCAGATCCTCTATATAGTAGAATTAGTTGCTATGAATGCCGACCACCAGGCGGTGCTCACAGCAAGCCGGCAGTGACAACCACAGTGGTCTCCAGGCGACCTCTGGTTGTCATGCTAACGAACCGGTGACCCGCGATCACATGACGGGGGTCACCGGTGGGTGGATGTCCAGCCTGAGATAGCGTGAGATAAATGCCGCTGTCATCATTTGACAGTGGCATTTAACGGGTTAATACCGCGGGTGGATTGCGATTCCACCCGTGGCTGTTCCAGGCACATGTCAGCTGTTCAAAACATTCTCTATGCGTAGGCCAAAAAGAGGGGAGTCTTTTGTACAGGTCTAATGTTAGGGCAAGGACCCATCTTGTCGGATACGTAATTTAGGGTAAGGAACTATCCGAATGAGATTACCTTGTTGGGTCGGTCAGTTAGCACAATTTGATAAAGCATAGGGACAGAATTTATCCACTTAGAAGAACTTTTTGTAAGCTTTGGCCATAGTTCTGTAGATCAGCCATACACTCTACGTTCCCTTTTACAGTGGGGCAAAAAAGTATTTAGTCAGTCAGCAATAGTGAAAGTTCCACCACTTAAAAAGATGAGAGGCGTCTGTAATTTACATCATAGGTAGACCTCAACTATGGGAGACAAACTGAGAAAAAAAAATCCAGAAAATCAAATTGTCTGTTTTTTTAACATTTTATTTGCATATTATGGTGGAAAATAAGTATTTGGTCAGAAACAAACAATCAAGATTTCTGGCTCTCACAGACCTGTAACTTCTTCTTTAAGAGTCTCCTCTTTCCTCCACTCATTACCTGTAGTAATGGCACCTGTTTAAACTTGTTATCAGTA
Source organism: Ranitomeya imitator (assembly GCF_032444005.1). Classification (NCBI taxonomy): domain Eukaryota; kingdom Metazoa; phylum Chordata; class Amphibia; order Anura; family Dendrobatidae; genus Ranitomeya; species Ranitomeya imitator. Next base: position 86,285,759 of record NC_091284.1, on the reverse strand, counting down.
TAAAAAGACACCTGTGCACACCCTCAAACAGTCTGACTCCAAACTCCACTATGGTGAAGACCAAAGAGCTGTCAAAGGACACCAGAAACAAAATTGTAGCCCTGCACCAGGCTGGAAAGACTGAATCTGCAATAGCCAACCAGCTTGGAGTGAAGAAATCAACAGTGGGAGCAATAATTAGAAAATGGAAGACATACAAGACCACTGATAATCTCCCTCGATCTGGGGCTCCACGCAAAATCCCACCCCGTGGGGTCAGAATGATCACAAGAACGGTGAGCAAAAATCCCAGAACCACGCGGGGGGACCTAGTGAATGAACTGCAGAGAGCTGGGACCAATGTAACAAGGCTTACCATAAGTAACACACTACACCACCATGGACTCAGATCCTGCAGTGCCAGACGTGTCCCACTGCTTAAGCCAGTACATGTCCGGGCCCGTCTGAAGTTTGCTAGAGAGCATTTGGATGATCCAGAGGAGTTTTGGGAGAATGTCCTATGGTCTGATGAAACCAAACTGGAACTGTTTGGTAGAAACACAACTTGTCGTGTTTGGAAGAAAAAGAATACTGAGTTGCATCCATCAAACACCATACCTACTGTAAAGCATGGTGGTGGAAACATCATGCTTTGGGGCTGTTTCTCTGCAAATGGGCCAGGACGACTGATTCGGGTACATGAAAGAATGAATGGGGCCATGTATCGTGAGATTTTGAGTGCAAACCTCCTTCCATCAGCAAGGGCATTGAAGATGAAACGTGGCTGGGTCTTTCAACATGACAATGATCCAAAGCACACCGCCAGGGCAATGAAGGAGTGGCTTCGTAAGAAGCATTTTAAGGTCCTGGAGTGGCCTAGCCAGTCTCCAGATCTCAACCCTATAGAAAACATTTGGAGGGAGTTGAAAGTCCGTGTTGCCAAGCGAAAAGCCAAAAACATCACTGCTCTAGAGGAGATCTGCATGGAGGAATGGGCCAACATACCAACAACAGTGTGTGGCAACCTTGTGAAGACTTACAGAAAACGTTTGACCTCTGTCATTGCCAACAAAGGATATATTACAAAGTATTAAGATTAAATTTTGTTTCTGACCAAATACTTATTTTCCACCATAATATGCAAATAAAATGTTAAAAAAACAGACAATGTGATTTTCTGGATTTTTTTTTCTCAGTTTGTCTCCCATAGTTGAGGTCTACCTATGATGTAAATTACAGACGCCTCTCATCTTTTTAAGTGGTGGAACTTGCACTATTGCTGACTGACTAAATACTTTTTTGCCCCACTGTATATGAACAGATAAACCAAGATGAAATGGACTGGCTTGGCTAAATCAAAAAGGTATTGTCTCTTACACACCCCAGAAACAAGAGAATGCAGTGTACAATAATTGTAAGAGCGATCGTACATATAACACGCACAAAACAGTCATTATCGTATATTATAACAATTGAATGCAGAAAGATGATTAAAAACCTCAAAGCAAGATTGGGAATATAGACATAAAAGTGCATGGATGTCACGTGTGTGTGTGTGTGTGTGTGTGTATATACACACACACATACACATACAGCGAGTGAAATAGGTATTGAACGCATCACCAATTTCCTAAGTAAATATTTTTCTAAAGGTCCTTGTGACAGGGACACTGGGACAGTGTATGAGGGGAGATATGTGTCACTGCGAATAATGGGGTCAGTGATGTGAAACCAGGAGTTGCTTCATCCAGCACCCTACATGTTGAGAGGGTTAAACTAAAGTTACTTACATCGGCTGGTTTTAGGTAGGGACTCATAGGGTGGGTGGGCAGGTGCTCACCATATCTCCTGCTTGTTAATACCTGCTTGTGTACTGACAGGACCTGCAATGATGTCACAGTCAAGTGATCATCACATGGTTAGGTTAAATAGCTGGACATGAGAGTCAGTTGGGGTTGTGTCTTGGGAGAGGAGGAACTCCCATGTGGCTCCAGGAGGAGCTGTGGAATTTATGTGATACCTGTGGGTGATTCCATCAGGGAAAGGACCTTTTCAACTTTATATTTATTTTGCTTTGCCATTAAGCCGGAAAGGCCACATTTTCTTTATTCAAGGCTGCTATGGTTTATGTTGTCTTTTAATAAACCAGCAGGCGATTTACCTCCTGAATCTACCTGTGAAGTAAAGCAACCCCTCACAAGCCTATTGACAAAATTCTTACTAGATGTTGGTAACAACCCATCCAATCCACACAGGCAAAGTAATCAAGACAGATGTTCATAAATTATGTGTAATAATGGGAAATGACACAGGGAATAAAGTATTGAACATGTTTGCTGAAATTTAATAGTTCGTTCAGATCCCTTTGTTGATGGTCACAGCTTCAAGACGCCTTCTATATGGAGAAACTAGTCGCATGCATTGCTCAGGAGTGATTTTGTCCTATTCTTCCACACAAACACTTGACATCCTGAAGGTTCCCTGGGTTCCTGTGAACTCTGAGCTTTAGCTCCTTCCATAAATTTTCTGTTGGCTTCAGGTCAGGTGATTTGCTTGGCCATTCTAGCAGCTTTATTTTATTTTTCTGAAAGAGAGTTTCTTTGGCTGTGTTTGAGATTATTGTCTTGCTAAAGTGTCCACCCTCTTTTCATCTTAATCATCCTGGTAGATAGCATCAGATTTTTATCAAGAATGTTTCAGTACATTTGTCCATTCATCCTTCCTTCTATTATGTGAAGTTTGCCCATGCTGTATGCTGAAAAACATCCCCACACCATGGTGTTCCCACCTCTGAACTTTACTGTTGGTATGGTGTTTTTGGGTGATATGCAGTGTCTTTTGGTCTCCCAACATGGTGTGTATCATACCATCCAAAGAGTAAAATTTTGGTCTCATCTGACCACACTATATTCTCTCAGTATTTCACAGGCTTATCTAAATATTGTAGAGCAAACTCTAAACTTTAGAGTCTAAAGGCACTTGAACATGCTTTTTTTTTCAGCACTGGAGTCTTGCGTGCTGAGCATAAATACAGGCTATTGAGGTTAACTGCATTACTTATGGTTTTCTTCGACACAATCGTACCTGCCGATTCCAGGACTTTCTGTATCTCTCCACAGGTGGTCTTTGGCTCTTGGACAATTCTTCTGATAATTCTTTTCACGCCTGTGTCTGAAATCTTGCGAGGAGCACCTTATCATGGCTGGTTTATGGTGAAATGATGTTCTTTTCACTTCCGGATTATGGCCCCAGCAGTAGTGCAACCTTCAATAGTTTAGAAATTCTTCTTTATCCAATGTCATCAGTATGTTTTGCAATAATAAGGTTGTGAAAGTCTTGAGACAGCTCACTGGTTTTATCCATAATGAGATGTTTCTTGTGTGGCACCTTTTGTAATGAGGCACCTTTTTATAGGCCATCAGTTGAACCAGCTGTTATTATTTTTCACTAAGTGGCAGGATTGCTTTCTAATTACTGATTGATTTCAGCTACTGTTAGGACTTTCCATGGCTTTTTGCACCTCTCTTCATGTGCGCAATACTTTTCCCTGTGTTATTTCTCATTATTACACATGACTTCATTTATGGACGCTATGGTTTGTGTTATGAACTGGTGATTTAGAACCACAATGGACCTGGTGGTTAAAAGCACAGAAAATGACCTGATAGTTACTAATAACATAGGACGAGCTCTGAGACGTGGGAACTCTGCTGACCGCAATCCTTAATCCTATCACACCACACTAGAAGTAGCCGTGGAGCGCTCCTGACCAGACTTAGGCGCCTCGGCACAGCCTAAGAAACTAGCTAGCCCTGAAGATAGAAAAATAAGCCTACCTTGCCTCAGAGAAATTCCCCAAAGGAAAAGGCAGCCCCCCACATATAATGACTGTGAGTAAAGATGAAAATACAAACACAGAGATGAAATAGATTTTAGCAAAGTGAGGCCCGACTTACTGAATAGACCGAGGATAGGAAAGATAGCTTTGCGGTCAGCACAAAAACCTACAAACAACCACGCAGAGGGCGCAAAAAGACCCTCCGCACCGACTAACGGTACGGAGGTGCTTCCTCTGCGTCCCAGAGCTTCCAGCAAGCAAGACAAACCAAAAATAGCAAGCTGGACAAAAAAATAGCAAACAAAGAAACACAAGCAGAACTTAGCTTATGCAGGGAAGACAGGCCACAAGAACGATCCAGGAGAGAGCAAGACCAATACTGGAACATTGACTGGAGGCAAGGAGCAAAGAACTAGGTGGAGTTAAATAGAGCAGCACCTAACGACTTAACCTCGTCACCTGAGGAAGGAAACTCAGAAGCCGCAGCCCCACTCACATCCACCAGAGGAAGCCCATGGACAGAACCAGCCGAAGTACCACTCATGACCACAGGAGGGAGCTTGACCACAGAATTCACAACAGTACCCCCCCTTGAGGAGGGGTCACCGAACCCTCACCAGAGCCCCCAGGCCGACCAGGATGGGCCAAATGAAAGGCACGAACCAGATCGGCAGCATGAACATCAGAGGCCAAGACCCATGAATTCCTGACCATAACCCTTCCACTTAACCAGGTACTGGAGTTTCCGTCTCGAAATACGAGAATCCGAAATCTTCTCTACCACATACTCCAACTCCCCTTCAACCAAAACTGGGGCAGGAGGATCAACGGATGGAAGCACAGGTGCCACGTATCTCCGCAACAATGACCTATGGAATACATTATGGATGGAAAAAGAAGCTGGAAGGGTCAAACGAAACGACACAGGATTTAGAACCTCAGAAATCCTATACGGACCAATGAAACAAGGCTTAAATTTAGGAGAGGAAACTTTCATAGGAATATAACGAGACGACAACCAAACCAAATCCCCAACATGAAGTCGGGGACCCACACAGCGCCTGCGGTTAGCGAAACGTTGAGCCTTCTCCTGGGACAATGTCAAATTGTCCACTACATGAGTCCAAATCTGCTGCAACCTATCCACCACAGTATCCACACCAGGACAGTCCGAAGACTCAACCTGCCCTGAAGAGAAACGAGGATGGAAACCAGAATTGCAGAAAAACGGCGAAACCAAAGTAGCCGAGCTGGCCCGATTATTAAGGGCGAACTCAGCCAAAGGCAAAAAGGACACCCAATCATCCTGATCAGCAGAAACAAAGCATCTCAGATATGTTTCCAAGGTCTGATTGGTTCGTTCAGTTTGGCCATTTGTCTGAGGATGGAAAGCCGAGGAAAAAGACAAATCAATGCCCATCCTAGCACAAAAGGCTCGCCAAAACCTCGAAACAAACTGGGAACCTCTGTCAGAAACGATGTTCTTCGGAATGCCATGTAAACGAACCACATGCTAGAAAAACAATGGCACCAAATCAGAGGAGGAAGGCAATTTAGACAAGGGTACCAAATGGACCATCTTAGAGAAGCGATCACAAACCACCCAAATGACCGACATCTTTTGAGAGACGGGGAGATCCGAAATAAAATCCATAGAGATATGTGTCCAGGGCCTCTTCGGGACCGGCAAGGGCAAAAGCAACCCACTGGCACGAGAACAGCAGGGCTTAGCCCGAGCACAAGTCCCACAGGACTGCACAAACGAACGCACATCCCGCGACAGAGACGGCCACCAAAAGGATCTAGCCACCAAATCTCTGGTACCAAAGATTCCAGGATGACCAGCCAACACCGAACAATGAACCTCAGAGACAACTCTACTCGTCCATTTATCAGGAACAAACAGTTTCTCCGCTGGGCAACGGTCAGGTCTATTAGCCTGAAATTTTTGCAGCACCCGCCGCAAATCAGGGGAGATGGCAGACAAAATTACCCCCTCTTTGAGAATACCCGCCGACTCCGGCAAACCCGGAGAGTCGGGCACAAAACTCCTAGACAGGGCATCCGCCTTCACATTCTTAGAGCCCGGAAGGTACGAAACCACAAAGTCAAAACGGGAGAAAAACAGCGACCAACGAGCCTGTCTAGGGTTCAACCGTTTGGCAGACTCGAGATAGGTCAAATTCTTGTGATCAGTCAAGACCACCACGCGATGCTTAGCTCCTTCAAGCCAGTGACGCCACTCCTCGAATGCCCACTTCATGGCCAGCAACTCTCGATTGCCAACATCATAATTACGCTTAGCAGGCGAAAACTTCCTGGAAAAGAAGGCACATGGTTTCATCACCGAGCCATCAGAACTTCTTTGCGACAAAACAGCCCCTGCTCCAATCTCAGAAGCATCAACCTCGACCTGGAATGGGAGCGAAACATCTGGCTGGCACAACACAGGGGCAGAAGAAAAACGACGCTTCAACTCCTGAAAAGCTTCCAGAGCAGCAGAAGACCAATTGACCACATCAGCACCCTTCTTGGTTAAATCAGTCAACGGTTTAGCAATACTAGAAAAATTATTGATGAAGCGACGATAAAAATTAGCAAAGCCCAGGAACTTTTGCAGACTCTTCAGAGATGTCGGCTGAGTCCAATCATAAATGGCCTGAACTTTAACAGGGTCCATCTCGATAGTAGAAGGGGAAAAAATGAAACCCAAAAATGAAACCTTCTGAACACCAAAGAGACACTTTGACCCCTTCACAAACAAAGAATTCGCACGCAGGACCTGGAACACCATTCTAACCTGCTTCACGTGAGACTCCCAATCATCCGAGAAGACCAAAATATCATCCAAGTATACAATCAGGAATTTATCCAGGTACTCTCGGAAGATGTCATGCATAAAGGACTGAAATACCAATGGAGCATTGGAAAGCCCGAATGGCATAACCAGGTACTCAAAATGGCCCTCGGGCGTATTAAATGCTGTTTTCCATTCATCACCCTGTTTAATACGCACAAGATTATACGCACCATGAAGATCTATCTTGGTGAACCAACTAGCCCCCTTAATCCGAGCAAACAAATCAGACAGCAGCGGCAAGGGGTACTGAAATTTGACTGTGATTTTATTAAGAAGGCGGTAATCAATACAAGGTCTCAACGAACCATCCTTCTTGGCCACAAAAAAGAACCCCGCTCCCAATGGCGACGACGACGGGCGAATATGACCCTTCTCCAAGGATTCCTTTACATAACTCCGCATAGCGGCGTGCTCAGGCACAGACAAATTAAACAGTCAACCTTTAGGAAATTTACTACCAGGAATCAAATTGATAGCACAATCGCAATCCCTATGCGGAGGTAGGGCACTGGATTTGGGCTCATCAAATACATCCCGGTAATCCGACAAGAACTCTGGGACCTCAGAAGGGGTGGATGATGAAATAGACAGAAATGGAACATCACCATGTACCCCCTGACAACCCCAGCTGGACACAGACATAGATTTCCAATCCAATACTGGGTTATGGACCTGTAGCCATGGCAACCCCAACACGACCATATCGTGCAGATTATGCAACACCAAAAAGCGAATATCCTCCTGATGCGCAGGAGCCATGCACATGGTCAGTTGGGTCCAGTACTGAGGCTTATTCTTGGCCAAAGGCATAGCATCAATTCCTCTCAATGGAATAGGATACTGCAAGGGCTCCAAGAAAAACCCACAGCGCCTAGCAAACTCCAAGTCCATCAAATTCAGGGCAGCGTCTGAATCCACAAATGCCATGACAGAATAGGATGACAAAGAGCAGATCAAAGTAACGGACAAAAGAAATTTCGACTGTACTGTACCAATGGTGGCAGACCTAGCGAAACGCCTGGTGCGCTTAGGACAATCGGAGATAGCATGAGTGGAATCACCACAGTAAAAACACAGCCCATTCTGACGTCTGTGTTCTTGCCGTTCATCTCTGGTCAAAGTCCTATCACATTGCATAGGCTCAGGTTTATGCTCAGATAATACCGCCAAATGGTGCACAGTTTTACGCTCACGTAAGCGTCGATCGATCTGAATGGCCAAAGACATAGACTCATTCAGACCAGCAGGCATAGGAAATCCCACCATGACATCCTTAAGGGCTTCAGAGAGACCCTTTCTGAAAATTGCTGCCAGAGCACATTCATTCCATTGAGTGAGCACAGACCACTTCCTAAACTTCTGACAATATATCTCTACCTCATCGTGACCCTGACACAGAGCCAGCAAGATTTTCTCTGCCTGATCCACTGAATTAGGTTCATCATAGAGCAATCCGAGCGCCAGAAGAAACGCATCAATATCACATAATGCAGGATCTCCTGGCGCAAGGGAAAATGCCCAGTCTTGAGGGTCGCCACGTAATAAAGAAATAATGATCTTCACTTTTTGAACTGGGTTACCAGAGGAGCGGGGTTTCAAAGCCAGAAACAGTTTACAATTATTTTTGAAACTCAGAAACTTAGCTCTATCTCCAGAAAACAAATCAGGAATAGGAATTCTAGGTTCTAACATAGAATTCTGAACCACAAAGTCTTGAATATTTTGTACTCTTGCAGTGAGATGATCCACACAAGAAGACAGACCTTTAATGTCCATCACTACACCTGTGTCCTGAACCACCCAAATGTTTAGGGGAAAAGAAAGACAAAACACAGTGCAGAGAAAAAAAATGGTCTCAGAACTTCTCTTTTCCCTCTATTGAGAAGCATTAGTACTTTAGGCCTCCAGTACTGTTATGAACTGGTGATTTAGAACCACAATGGACCTGGTGGTTAAGAGCACAGAAAATGACCTGATAGTTACTAATAACATAGGACGAGCTCTGAGACGTGGGAACTCTGCTGACCGCAATCCCTAATCCTATCACACCACACTAGAAGTAGCCGTGGAGCGCTCCTGACCAGACCTAGGCGCCTCGGCACAGCCTAAGAATCTAGCTAGCCCTGAAGATAGAAAAATAAGCCTACCTTGCCTCAGAGAAATTCCCCAAAGGAAAAGGCAGCCCCCCACATATAATGACTGTGAGTAAAGATGAAAATACAAACACAGAGATGAAATAGATTTTAGCAAAGTGAGGCCCGACTTACTGAATAGACCGAGGATAGGAAAGATAGCTTTGCGGTCAGCACAAAAACCTACAAACAACCATGCAGAGGGCGCAAAAAGACCCTCCGCACCGACTAACGGTACGGAGGTGCTTCCTCTGCGTCCCAGAGCTTCCAGCAAGCAAGACAAACCAAAAATAGCAAGCTGGACAAAAAAATAGCAAACAAAGAAACACAAGCAGAACTTAGCTTATGCAGGGAAGACAGGCCACAAGAACGATCCAGGAGAGAGCAAGACCAATACTGGAACATTGACTGGAGGCAAGGAGCAAAGAACTAGGTGGAGTTAAATAGAGCAGCACCTAACGACTTAACCTCGTCACCTGAGGAAGGAAACTCAGAAGCCGCAGCCCCACTCACATCCACCAGAGGAAGCCCATGGACAGAACCAGCCGAAGTACCACTCATGACCACAGGAGGGAGCTTGACCACAGAATTCACAACAGGTTTGATTTCTTTGCCTGTGTGGATTGGATGGGTTGTTACCAACATCCAGTGAGAATTTCATGTCAATAGCACCTTTAGAAATATATTATAAACACCAAAAGGAAAAGGACGATCAAAACTCCAGAATTGGATTTTTCAAGTCATCTAGTATCACCTCAAAAAGATAGAACAAAAAACAATCAAGCCATTTTCCGCCGTATTCATATTCGAAATCTGAAATCTTGACCATACATAGGTACAAGGCCACAGATTGTTATGAAATGCAATTCAGTACCACAATGGACATAGCGGTCAGAGCACATACAGTGATCTGACAATAACCCAAAATCATAGAACGAGCTCTGAGACGTGGGAACTCTGCAGACCGCAATCCCTAATCCTCTCCAAACAACACTAGAGGCAGCCGTGGATTGCGCCTAACTCTGCCTATGCAACTCGGCACAGCCTGAGAAACTAACTAGCCTGAAGATAGAAAATAAGCCTACCTTGCCTCAGAGAAATACCCCAAAGGAAAAGGCAGCCCCCCACATATAATGACTGTGAGTTAAGATGAAAAGACAAACGTAGAGATGAAATAGATTCAGCAAAGTGAGGCCCGACTTTCTTAACAGAGCGAGGACAGAAAAGGTAACTTTGCGGTCTACACAAAACCCTAAAGAAAACCACGCAAAGGGGACAAAAAGACCCTCCGTACCGAACTAACGGCACGGAGGTACACCCTTTGCGTCCCAGAGCTTCCAGCAAAAAATTAGACAAGCTGGACAGAAAAAATAGCAAACAAATAGCAAAGAAGAACTTAGCTATGCAGAGCAGCAGGCCACAGGAATGATCCAGGGAAAAGCAAGTCCAACACTGGAACATTGACAGGAAGCCAGGATCAAAGCATTAGGTGGAGTTAAGTAGAGAAGCACCTAACGACCTCACCAGATCACCTGAGGGAGGAAACTCAGAAGCCGCAGTACCACTTCCCTCCACCAACAGAAACTCACAGAGAGAATCAGCCGAAGTACCACTTATGACCACAGGAGGGAGCTTTGCCACAGAATTCACAACAGTACCCCCCCTTGAGGAGGGGTCACCGAACCCTCACCAGAGCCCCCAGGCCGACCAGGATGAGCCACATGAAAGGCACGAACAAGATCGGGAGCATGGACATCAGAGGCAAAAACCCAGGAATTATCTTCCTGAGCATAACCCTTCCATTTAACCAGATACTGGAGTTTCCGTCTAGAAACACGAGAATCCACAATCTTCTCCACAATATACTCCAATTCCCCCTCCACCAAAACCGGGGCAGGAGGATCAACAGATGGAAACATAGGTGCCACGTATCTCCGCAACAATGACCTATGGAATACGTTATGTATGGAAAAAGAATCTGGAAGGGTCAGACGAAAAGACACAGGATTAAGAACCTCAGAAATCCTATACGGACCAATGAAACGAGGTTTAAACTTAGGAGAGGAAACCTTCATAGGAATATGACGAGAAGATAACCAAACCAGATCCCCAACACGAAGTCGGGGACCCACACGGCGTCTGTGATTAGCGAAACGTTGAGCCTTCTCCTGGGACAAGGTCAAATTGTCCACTACATGAGTCCAAATCTGCTGCAACCTGTCCACCACAGTATCCACACCAGGACAGTCCGAAGACTCAACCTGTCCTGAAGAGAAACGAGGATGGAACCCAGAATTGCAGAAAAATGGCGAAACCAAGGTAGCCGAGCTGGCCCGATTATTAAGGGCGAACTCAGCCAAAGGCAAAAAGGACACCCAGTCATCCTGATCGGCAGAAACAAAGCATCTCAGATAGGTTTCCAAGGTCTGATTGGTTCGTTCGGTCTGGCCATTAGTCTGAGGATGGAAAGCCGAGGAAAAAGACAAGTCAATGCCCATCCTACCACAAAAGGCTCGCCAAAACCTTGAAACAAACTGGGAACCTCTGTCAGAAACGATATTCTCTGGAATGCCATGTAAACGAACCACATGCTGGAAGAACAATGGCACCAAATCAGAGGAGGAAGGCAATTTAGACAAGGGTACCAAATGGACCATCTTAGAAAAGCGATCACAGACCACCCAAATGACTGACATCTTTTGAGAAACGGGAAGATCAGAAATAAAATCCATAGAGATATGTGTCCAAGGCCTCTTCGGGACCGGCAAGGGCAAAAGCAACCCACTGGCACGAGAACAGCAGGGCTTAGCCCGAGCACAAATCCCACAGGACTGCACAAAAATACGCACATCCCGCGACAGAGACGGCCACCAAAAGGATCTAGCCACTAACTCTCTGGTACCAAAGATTCCAGGATGACCAGCCAACACCGAACAATGAACCTCAGAGATAACTTTATTGGTCCACTTATCAGGGACAAACAGTCTCTCCGCTGGACAACGATCAGGTTTATTAGCCTGATATTTTTGCAGCACCCGCCGCAAATCAGGGGAGATGGCAGACACAATTACTCCTTCCTTGAGGATACCCGCCGGCTCAGACAAACACGGAGAGTCGGGCACAAAACTCCTAGACAGAGCATCCGCCTTCACATTTTTAGAGCCCGGAAGGTACGAAATCACAAAGTCAAAACGGGCAAAAAACAGCGACCAACGAGCCTGTCTAGGATTCAACCGCTTAGCAGACTCAAGATAAGTCAAGTTCTTATGATCAGTCAATACCACCATGCGATGCTTAGCTCCTTCAAGCCAATGACGCCACTCCTCAAATGCCCACTTCATGGCCAGCAACTCTCGGTTGCCCACATCATAATTTCGCTCAGCAGGCGAAAACTTCCTGGAAAAAAAAGCGCATAGTTTCATCACTGAGCAATCAGAACCTCTCTGCGACAAAACAGCCCCTGCTCCAATCTCAGAAGCATCAACCTCGACCTGGAACGGAAGAGAAACATCTGGTTGACACAACACAGGGGCAGAAGAAAAACGACGCTTCAACTCTTGAAAAGCTTCCACAGCAGCAGAAGACCAATTGACCAAATCAGCACCCTTCTTGGTCAAATCGGTCAATGGTTTGGCAATACTAGAAAAATTGCAGATGAAGCGACGATAAAAATTAGCAAAGCCCAGGAACTTTTGCAGACTTTTCAGAGATGTCGGCTGAGTCCAATCATGGATGGCTTGGACCTTAACAGGATCCATCTCGATAGTAGAAGGGGAAAAGATGAACCCCAAAAATGAAACCTTCTGAACACCAAAGAGACACTTTGATCCCTTCACAAACAAAGAATTAGCACGCAGGACCTGAAAAACTGTTCTGACCTGCTTCACATGAGACTCCCAATCATCCGAGAAGATCAAAATGTCATCCAAGTACACAATCAGGAATTTATCCAGGTACTCTCGGAAGATGTCATGCATAAAGGACTGAAACAGTGATGGAGCATTGGCAAGTCCGAATGGCATCACTAGATACTCAAAATGACCCTCGGGCGTATTAAATGCAGTTTTCCATTCATCTCCTCGCCTGATTCGCACCAGATTATACGCACCACGAAGATCTATCTTGGTGAACCAACTAGCCCCCTTAATCCGAGCAAACAAATCAGATAACAATGGCAAGGGGTACTGAAATTTAACCGTGATCTTATTTAGAAGGCGGTAATCTATACAAGGTCTCAGCGAACCATCCTTCTTGGCTACAAAAAAGAACCCTGCTCCTAATGGTGACGATGACGGGCGAATATGCCCCTTCTCCAGGGATTCCTTCACATAACTGCGCATAGCGGCGTGCTCAGGCACGGATAAATTAAACAGTCGACCCTTTGGGAATTTACTACCAGGAATCAAATTGATAGCACAATCACAATCCCTATGCGGAGGTAGGGCATCGGACTTGGGCTCATCAAATACATCCCGTTAATCAGACAAGAACTCTGGAACCTCAGAAGGGGTGGATGACGAAATTGACAGAAATGGAACATCACCATGTACCCCCTGACAACCCCAGCTGGACACCGACATGGATTTCCAATCTAATACTGGATTATGGGCTTGTAGCCATGGCAACCCCAACACGACCACATCATGCAGATTATGCAACACCAGAAAGCGAATAACCTCCTGATGTGCAGGAGCCATGCACATGGTCAGCTGGGTCCAGTATTGAGGCTTATTCTTGGCCAAAGGCGTGGCATCAATTCCTCTCAATGGAATAGGACACTGCAAGGGCTCTAAGAGAAACCCACAACGCTTAGCATACTCCAAGTCCATCAAATTCAGGGCAGCGCCTGAATCCACAAATGCCATGACAGAATACGATGACAAAGAGCAGATCAAGGTAACAGACAGAAGAAATTTTGACTGTACCGTACCAATGGTGGCAGACCTAGCGAACCGCTTAGTGCGCTTAGGACAATCAGAGATAGCATGAGTGGAATCACCACAGTAGAAACACAGCCCATTCAGACGTCTGTGTTCTTGCCGTTCAACTCTGGTCAAAGTCCTATCGCACTGCATAGGCTCAGGTTTAAGCTCAGGTAATACCGCCAAATGGTGCACAGATTTACGCTCACGCAAGCGTCGACCGATCTGAATGGCCAAAGACATAGACTCATTCAAACCAGCAGGCATAGGAAATCCCACCATGACATCCTTAAGGGCTTCAGAGAGACCCTTTCTGAACATAGCTGCCAGCGCAGATTCATTCCATTGAGTGAGCACGGACCACTTTCTAAATTTCTGACAATATACCTCTATCTCATCCTGACCCTGACAAAGAGCCAGCAAATTTTTCTCTGCCTGATCCACTGAATTAGGTTCATCGTACAGCAGTCCGAGCGCCAGGAAAAACGCATCGATATTACTCAATGCAGGATCTCCTGGCGCAAGAGAAAATGCCCAGTCCTGAGGGTCGCCGCGCAAAAAAGAAATAACAATCAAAACCTGTTGAACTGGATCACCAGAGGAGCGAGGTTTCAAGGCCAGAAACAATTTACAATTATTTTTGAAACTCAGAAACTTAGTTCTATCTCCAAAAAACAAATCAGGAATAGGAATTCTTGGTTCTAACATAGATTTCTGATCAATAGTGTCTTGAATCTTTTGTACTCTTGCCGAGAGCTGATCCACAGATGAAGACAGACTTCTAATGTCCATCGCTACACCTGTGTACTGAACCACCCAAATGTCTAGGGGAAAAAAAAGGCAAAACACAGTGCAAAGAAAAAAAAATGGTCTCAGAACTTCTTTTTTCCCTCTATTGAGAATCATTAGTACTTTAGGCTTCCTGTACTGTTATGAAAGGCAATTCAGTACCACAATGGACATAGCGGTCAGAGCACATACAGTGATCTGACAATAACCCAAAATCATAGAACGAGCTCTGAGACGTGGGAACTCTGCAGACCGCAATCCCTAATCCTCTCCAAACAACACTATAGGCAGCCGTGGATTGCGCCTAACTCTGCCTATGCAACTCGGCACAGCCTGAGAAACTAACTAGCCTGAAGATAGAAAATAAGCCTACCTTGCCTCAGAGAAATACCCCAAAGGAAAAGGCAGCCCCCCACATATAATGACTGTGAGTTAAGATGAAAAGACAAACGTAGAGATGAAATAGATTCAGCAAAGTGAGGCCCGACTTTCTTAACAGAGCGAGGACAGAAAAGGTAACTTTGCGGTCTACACAAAACCCTAAAGAAAACCACACAAAGGGGGCAAAAAGACCCTCCGTACCGAACTAACGGCACGGAGGTACACCCTTTGCGTCCCAGAGCTTCCAGCAAAAAATTAGACAAGCTGGACAGAAAAAATAGCAAACAAATAGCAAAGAAGAACTTAGCTATGCAGAGCAGCAGGCCACAGGAATGATCCAGGGAAAAGCAAGTCCAACACTGGAACATTGACAGGAAGCCAGGATCAAAGCATTAGGTGGAGTTAAGTAGAGAAGCACCTAACGACCTCACCAGATCACCTGAGGGAGGAAACTCAGAAGCCGCAGTACCACTTCCCTCCACCAACAGAAACTCACAGAGAGAATCAGCCGAAGTACCACTTGTGACCACAGGAGGGAGCTTTGCCACAGAATTCACAACACAGATGCCATGAGTAATTCTTTATTATTTACAGTTGGGAGGAAACTATTTCTCTACATAGATTTCTGCATTCTCATGATGAAACCTGGACCATGGTGGGATCACAATATTCAGCAGGTCTCCTGACCTAACATGCGTATGAGTCAGTTCAGAAGACTGGTTATTACAATTCGAGCCTGGTTTATGTGTTACGTGTACATGTAAAAAAGGAGATTTGTATCCACAATTGATAGGTCTGCAACATCTGGGTTTAGTTAACTGACAAGTGTGTAAATATCTGTTTTAACGTCTGAACATGTGGTGCCCCCTCTCTGTCGTCCATTTACAGCGCTATCACTACTGATGGTGTAATAATTTTAATTTATTAATGATTGTTGGCTAATCTTGGTGTATCGAGCAATGGTAAGCAATGCAAATAATTTGTATAATTAGTGTCTAAATTCAAATGACAAATGGCAAAAAAATCACGAGCTTTACAGATCATTTGGCTGCAGGAGAAGAGATTAATAATTAAGCCTTTTTTCCAAGCAAAGTTTTTAAGACAGATTTTCAGTGGCCAGCGAGTCTTTTTCCGGAGGGATTTACATTCTTCTAGGATGCTGGGAAAATCTCTAGTTCTGATTCTCCCTTTGTTCGGCATTGCAATTTCAGAACTTTGCAGACCAGGTAAATTACAGTATGTTATTATTTTATCTCATAAAAGGAGGGTTTATCTGCAGCCTTTTTTGGTTAATGTTTTATTTTATATTTATTGCATAGTCCTAGGGGTCATGAAAGGCTTAGTTCTGATTTATATTAATATCTGCTTGTGTACATCTTTCACAAATATCTGACTGTTTGTTCCAACTGGATTGCTTATATTGAGCCCATAATCTGACCCTCGGGGGTTACAACAACTGTTTCCGAATAGAAGACCCCTGCTCTATTTTATCCATAATCCATCTGTCCAAGATGAGGATTAGAGAATGCCCTGCTGATGCATATGCTTTGGAAATGGGTGGTGGTAGGAGACCATTGGAAAGAGTTCTTGACTCTATTCGGAAATTGCTCAGTGTGAGCTGAACCAATTTGTGTTTTGTCTCTTGAGCCCTCAGTGTGATAAAGGTCCTATGACAATTAGAATAAGTTGGAGGCTGTAACCGACTTTAAAGCTCATTGCTGCTTTCTGAATGCTGAGTTTTTGCCTTAGGCTACTTTCACACTGGCGTTTTTTTCAATACGTCGCAATACGTCGTTTAGGGGAAAAAATGCATCCTGCAAAGTTGTCTGCAGGATGCGTTTTTGCCCCATAGACTAACATTAGAGATGCATTGCGACGCATTGACACATGTCGCAACCGTCGTGCGACGGTTGCGCCGTGTTGTAGCGGTCCGCCAGGAGCAAAAAACGTTACATGTAACATTTTTTGCTGCCGACGGTCCGCTTTTTCCGACCGCGCATGCGCAGCCGGAACTCCGCCCCCACCTCCCCGCACCTCACAATGGGGCAGCGGATGCGCTGGAAAAATGCATTCGCTGCCCCCGTTGTGCGGCGCATTCACTGCTAGCGTCGGTAACCTCGGCCCAATGCACTTCGACGGGCCAAGCCCGACGCTAGTGTGAAAGTAGCCTTAGTACAGGAATATGTTGTAAAAGTGAATAATATGATCAAACTTGAAAAAGATGGGGTGCTAAGGAACCACCATTTACTAAAATGAAGAAATAGAAATTGTATTCTTTCAAACCTGAAGATAGGCTCAATAGAAAGTCTGTGGCTCAGATTCCGTCTTGGAGGAGATCAGTGCTCAGCTGAGTGTTTCTGCCCCTTCTTTGTAGAGATTGGTGTGGATCTCAGCACCTTCACTCACTGGATAAAAGTTTAAAAAGGTTCAATTATACTTTCTCTGGAGACTGTGGCTAATATCATCTGGACCCCGTTTGATAGCCTTCCTCCAGCTGGTTACTGGATGTATCCGTACTAATGTAAGGTTTGCATTATAAATCATTAAGCTTAATCCTGAGACTATGTGCACACGTTGCGGATTTGTTGCGGATCTGCAGCGTTTTTCTGCATGAAATTGCACCAAATCCACAAAGGATTGATCAAACAAGGTTAATCAATGGGAATCCAGAATTGGTGTGCACATGCTGCGGAAAATTCCGTCCTGATTCGCAGAGTTTTATTTTTCACAGCATGTCAATTCTTTTTGCGGATCGGCAGCGTTTCTGCACCAAGTGACTTACATTGAGTCAGTCAAATCCACAGCAAAACAGCAGGTGTAAAAGTTTGTGGATTTGCTGTGGAGTTGCGTGCCAAAAACACTGCAAAAAGGAAATTATATCAGAAGGAGAAAGAGTGTGTGGGCGGAGAATATGTGCGTGCCTGTCTGTGTCTGCGGGTGTGTGTGCGCATCTGTCTGCGGGTGGCTGCATCTGTTTGCGAGTGTGTGTCTGTCTGTGTGTGTCTCTGTCTGCGGGTGTGTGTGTGTGTACCCAGGCGTCATCTGATGGGACTATTACTTCTATCCAGCTATGCCTGCTGTCACATATAACAGTGACAGCATGAGCCGATGATGGGAGAGTGGTCCCATCATCCGGTGCCTGTGTTCAACTGTAAATAAAAACATTTACATAATTACATACACAATACATACTCACCAAACGTCTAATCCCCGAAGTCCGCGTCTCCTGCAAGCAATCAAAAATAGTAAACCAACATATACTCCCTGTCCGCTGTTGTCCATTTAATAACGAGTGTCCCATGGCGATCTCACGTGTAGAACAGTCACATTGTGAGATGTGACTGCTCTACCCGACCTTCGGCGATATTCTGACAGAAGGTAATCGCTCCCGCAGTATATCACTGAGCCGCCTCGAGAGTTCACCGGAGTTCATCAGCTGATCAGCTCCGGTGCTCTCACTTGTGGCACTGCTGCGTAAGAAAATTATCACACAGCGGTGCCGTAAGTGACTTCGGTGAACTCTCAGTGATACACTGCGGGAGCAATTATCTCCTGTCAGTGTATTGCCGGAGGCCGGGTAGAGCGGAGCGGTCACATCTCCCAATGTGACTGTTCTACACGTCAGATCGTTGTGGAACACTTGGTATTAAATGGACTACGGGAGTATTATATGTTGATTTATTATTTTATTTTTGTTGCAGGAGACGATGGCGTCGGGGATTAGGTGTTCAGTAAATATTGTAAATTAAGATTCAATAAAGGAGTCTGTGTGATTATTTCAAATAAAGGACTTTATTCTGGCTGTGTCTTTATTTACCATGTAACGATAGTGTCTTTTAGACACCTCTTCATTACTATCCTGTGGGCTTGATTTCACTTGACAATACAAAGGTAACATCAACCCAACAAATTTGAACCCCACTTGCCACCGCTACAGGGCAAGTGGAAAGAGCGAGGCTAAGTGCCAGAATTGGTGCATTTATAAGATGCGCCATTTTGGGGGCGGCTGAGAGCTGATGTTTTTAGCCTGGTGGGTGCCAATATCCATGGACCCTGCCTAGGCTATTAATATCAGCCCGAAGCTGTCTGCCTAGCCTTTGCTGGTTCGATTTTATAGAGTAAAGGAGAATTAATTCATAGCTTTCTGGAAGAAAAGCAATTTACTGTTTTTTAGAAATATCTTGTATACATTTTATATTAATGAGCCGCAAATGCAGTGAAGCTGGGACTGCACTTGCAACTCTCCTGCTCTCTCCCTCTATCTCCATCTGCCACCTGCCTCAGGTCATTGGAAGATAAGTTATACTTGTGTGAGTGACCGAGATCTTACACACGCACTGTCATTCCCTGGGGCCGTTCATGCGATTACTCATAGTCTGACTTTCCAGTGTCATTGGGACCTTACTGCACATGTGCCATCCCAGGTAATGACGGCGCATGTGTGGGTTCTTGGACAGAGGAGGGAAGTCATTCAGTCAAGAGTAACCTGTGAGTCAATGAATGGTACTGAACTTATAGTTCTCCTGCCTCACTTCCTCTTTCTCCAACCACCGCCAGCCTCAAGTCACTTGTATCTGAGTAAACTTCCTCCCCCAACCGAGATCTCATGCATGTGTTGTCATTCTTTGGGAATCACAGCACATGCGCAATATCTCGGGTGGGTGAAGCAGGTCACAAAAATTACCTGTCACTTACAATGACAGGAGACAGGTGACAGCAGAGAAATAAGGAAAGAAGAAGGAGAGCGGTAGGAGAGCTGTAAGAGTGGTGGCAGCTCAACTGCACTTGGGGCTCGGTAGCGTAAACATTGTGCAAGGGATTTCTAAAAATTTGGAACTCGCTTTTCTACAACAAAGGTATGAATTTTATCTCATTTTCATTAGCTTTTTTTTTTTTTAGAAAAACCTGCTTACAGGTTCCTAGGCCTCGTTCTCACGTTCAGTATTTGGTCAGTATTTTACATCAGTATTTCTAATCCAAAACCAAGAGTGGGACAATCATAGGAAAAGTATAATACAAACACGTCACCATATCTGCATTTTTGACCCTCTTCTGGTTTTGTCTTACAAATACTGAGGTAAAAAATGCACCAAATACTCACACTGCGCATGGCCGGAAGCCATCTTCTGAACTTCAGGCTATGTGCAGTGCGCTGTGTGTACGGTTTTCCGGCTTCAGGGGCGCACTGAGCATGACTGGAAGCCATCTTCTGATAATGCTCAGTTCGCCTCTGAAGCCAGGAAGCATACACCCAGCTTCAGAGATGCAGTGACGATGCCGAAATGAGTGACGCACATGCGTGAGATTTGCCGCCGATGACGACTGCTCCTGCAAGGGCGTGATAACATGGAAAGAAGGTTGACTAGTCTGGAGCAACTAACTCCCCATCGACTAGTCAAAGCCCTAATTGGCATAGAAAATGAGGACAAAATAAATGCTTTTTTAAACCTAATTTTTTTTCTTTCTTCAAAAAGAGAAAAATCCATCCAAGCACATCAAGGTGTACCTTTTATGTGGATGAGTGATGAATCAGCTGTAAGGTTGCCTTTAACCCCTTTACCCCAAGGGTGGTTTGCACATTAATGACCAGGCCAATTTTTACAATTCTGACCACTGTCCCTTTATGAGGTTATAACTCTGGAACCCTTCAACGGATCCCGGTGATTCTGACATTGTTTTCTCATGACATATTGTACTTCATGTTAGTGTTAAAATTTCTTTGATCTTACTTGTGTTTATTTGTGAGAAAAACTGAAATTTGGCGAATATTTAGAAAATTTCACAATTTTCCAACTTTGAATTTTTATGCCCTTAAATCACACAGATATGTCACACAAAATACTTAATAAGTAACATTTCCCACATGTCTACTTTACATCAGCACAATCTTGGAACCAACATTTTTTTTTCTTAGGAAGTTATAAGGGTCAAAAGTTGACCAGCGATTTCTCATTGTTACAACATCATTTTTTTCTTAGGCCTCTTTCACACTTCCGTCGGAACGGGTCCATCGCAATGCGTCGGGCCAACGTACCGACGGACGTTGTGATTTTTTTGCACGAAGTTGACAGCGGATGCAGTTTTTCGACGCATCCACTGCCCATTCTGCAGTCCAGAGAGGAGGGGGCGGAGTTTCCTGCCCCGCACTGTGTTATGCATTATGCACAGTGTGGGGCGGGGATTCCAAAGGTGGCTGGCCGCAATGCCCGCACAGGCGCAGTCTGCAAGCCTGGCTGGGACGTCAGACGGCCAGAGCTTACTGCGTCTGCGCAGCACAGCAGTATACTGAGCAGGCGCCGGTTTTGAAATGTAAACAGCGCTGAGGGGGCGGCGCCGAAAGCGCAGGAAGATTGGAGTGACGGCAGAGGAGCGGTTAGAGCTGGGGAGTGAGGACCCTGTTATGTTTGCTAATGACAGGTGTTATGAAGGCAATCCAGAAACACAGTGTGCTTAGCGATCAGAGCGCACACAGTGATCTGACAAATACCCAAAAATACAAGAACGAGCTCTGAGACGTGGAAACTCTGTAGACTGCACACCTGATCCTATCCTAAACACAACTAAAAGCGGCTGTGGATTGCGCCTAACAACTACCTAGGCAACTCGGCACAGCCTAAGAAACTAGCTAGCCTGAAGATAGAAAAATAGGCCTGACTTGCCCCAGAGAAATTCCCCAAAGGAAAAGGCAGCCCCCCACATATAATGACTGTGAGTAAGATGAAAAGACAAAACGTAGGGATGAAATAGATTCAGCAAAGTGGGGCCCGATATTCTAGGACAGAGCGAGGACAGTAAAGCGAACTTTGCAGTCTACAAAAAACCCTAAAGCAAAACCACGCAAAGGGGGCAAAAAAAACCCCACCGTGCCGAACTAACGGCACGGCGGTACACCCTTTGCGTCTCAGAGCTTCCAGCAAAACAAAAGACAAGCTGGACAGAAAAAAAGCAACAAAAAAGCAAAAGGCACTTAGCTATACAGAGCAGCAGGTCACAGGAACAATCAGGAGAAGCTCAGATCCAACACTGAAACATTGACAAGGAGCAAGGATAGCAGCATCAGGCGGAGTTAAGTAATGAAGCAGTTAACGAGCTCACCAGAACACCTGAGGGAGGAAGCTCAGAAGCTGCAGTACCACTTGTGACCACAGGAGTGAATTCAGCCACAGAATTCACAACAGTACCCCCCCCTTGAGGAGGGGTCACCGAACCCTCACCAGAGCCCCCAGGCCGACCAGGATGAGCCGCATGAAAGGCACGAACAAGATCGGAAGCATGAACATCAGAGGCAAAAACCCAGGAATTATCTTCCTGAGCATAACCCTTCCATTTAACCAGATACTGGAGTTTCCGTCTAGAAACACGAGAATCCAAAATCTTCTCCACAATATACTCCAATTCCCCCTCCACCAAAACCGGGGCAGGAGGCTCAACAGATGGAACCATAGGTGCCACGTATCTCCGCAACAACGACCTATGGAATACATTATGTATGGAAAAGGAGTCTGGGAGGGTCAAACGAAAAGACACAGGATTGAGAACCTCAGAAATCCTATACGGACCAATAAAACGAGGTTTAAATTTAGGAGAGGAAACCTTCATAGGAATATGACGAGAAGATAACCAAACCAGATCCCCAACACGAAGTCGGGGACCCACACGGCGTCTGCGATTAGCGAAAAGTTGAGCTTTCTCCTGGGACAAGATCAAATTGTCCACTACCTGAGTCCAGATCTGCTGCAACCTATCCACCACAGAATCCACACCAGGACAGTCCGAAGACTCAACCTGTCCTGAAGAGAAACGAGGATGGAACCCAGAATTGCAAAAAAATGGAGAAACCAAGGTAGCCGAGCTGGCCCGATTATTAAGGGCGAACTCAGCCAACGGCAAAAAGGACACCCAATCATCCTGGTCTGCAGAAACAAAACATCTCAGATATGTTTCCAAGGTCTGATTGGTTCGTTCGGTCTGGCCATTAGTCTGAGGATGGAAAGCCGAGGAAAAGGATAGGTCAATGCCCATCCTACCACAAAAGGCTCGCCAAAACCTTGAAACAAACTGGGAACCTCTGTCAGAAACAATATTCTCAGGAATGCCATGCAACCGAACCACATGCTGAAAGAACAAAGGTACCAAATCAGAGGAGGAAGGCAATTTAGCCAAGGGCACCAGATGGACCATTTTAGAA
This sequence comes from Ranitomeya imitator, assembly GCF_032444005.1. Taxonomy (NCBI): domain Eukaryota; kingdom Metazoa; phylum Chordata; class Amphibia; order Anura; family Dendrobatidae; genus Ranitomeya; species Ranitomeya imitator. Next base: position 86,262,670 of record NC_091284.1, on the reverse strand, counting down.
AAGCGATCACAGACCACCCAAATGACTGACATCTTTTGAGAAACGGGAAGGTCAGAAATGAAATCCATCGAAATATGTGTCCAAGGCCTCTTTGGGACCGGCAAGGGCAAAAGCAACCCACTGGCACGAGAACAGCAGGGCTTAGCCCTAGCACAAATCCCACAGGACTGCACAAAAGTACGTACATCCCGTGACAGAGATGGCCACCAGAAGGATCTAGCCACTAACTCGCTGGTACCAAAGATTCCAGGATGACCAGCCAACACCGAACAATGAAGTTCAGAGATAAGTTTATTAGTCCACCTATCAGGGACGAACAGTTTCTCTGCTGGACAACGATCAGGTTTATTCGCCTGAAATTATTGCAGCACCCGCCGCAAATCAGGGAAGATGGCAGACACAATGACTCCTTCCTTGAGGATACCCGCTGGCTCAGATAAACCCGGAGAGTCGGGCACAAAACTCCTAGACAGAGCATCCGCCTTCACATTTTTAGAGCCCGGAAGGTACGAAATCACAAAGTCGAAGCGGGCAAAAAATAACGACCAACGGGCCTGTCTAGGATTCAAGCGCTTGGCAGACTCGAGATAAGTCAAGTTCTTATGATCAGTCAATACCACCACGCGATGCTTAGCTCCTTCAAGCCAATGACGCCACTCCTCGAATGCCCACTTCATGGCCAGCAACTCTCGATTGCCCACATCATAATTACGCTCAGCGGGCGAAAACTTCCTGGAAAAGAAAGCACATGGTTTCATCACTGAGCAATCAGAACCTCTCTGTGACAAAACCGCCCTTGCTCCAATCTCAGAAGCATCAACCTCGACCTGGAACGGAAGAGAAACATCTGGCTGACACAACACAGGGGCAGAACAAAAACGACGCTTCAACTCCTGAAAAGCTTCCACAGCAGCAGAAGACCAATTAACCAAATCAGCACCCTTCTTGGTCAAATCGGTCAATGGTTTGGCAATGCTAGAAAAATTACAGATGAAGCGACGATAAAAATTAGCAAAGCCCAGGAACTTTTGCAGACTTTTCAGAGATGTCGGCTGAATCCAATCCTGGATGGCTTGGACCTTAACTGGATCCATCTCGATAGTAGAAGGGGTAAAGATGAACCCTAAAAATGAAACTTTCTGCACACCGAAGAGACACTTTGATCCCTTCACAAACAAAGAGTTAGCACGCAGGACCTGAAAAACCATTCTGACCTGCTTCACATGAGACTCCCAATCATCTGAGAAGATCAAAATGTCATCCAAGTAAACAATCAGGAATTTATCCAGATACTCACGGAAAATGTCATGCATAAAAGACTGAAACACAGATGGAGCATTGGCAAGTCCGAACAGCATCACTAGATACTCAAAATGACCCTCGGGCATATTGAATGCAGTTTTCCATTCATCTCCTTGCCTGATTCTCACCAGATTATACGCACCACGAAGATCTATCTTAGTGAACCAACTAGCCCCCTTAATCCGAGCAAACAAGTCAGATAACAATGGCAAGGGATACTGAAATTTAACAGTGATCTTATTAAGAAGGCGGTAATCAATACACGGTCTCAGCGAACCATCCTTCTTGGCTACAAAGAAGAACCCAGCTCCCAGTGGTGATGACGATGGGCGAATATGTCCCTTCTCCAGGGATTCCTTCACATAACTGCGCATAGCGGCGTGTTCGGGCACGGATAAATTAAATAATCGACCTTTAGGGAATTTACTACCAGGAATCAAATTGATAGCACAATCACAATCCCTATGCGGAGATAGAGCATCGGACTTGGGCTCTTCAAATACATCCTGATAATCAGACAAGAACTCTGGGACCTCAGAAGGGGTGGATGACGAAATCGACAAAAATGGAACATCACCATGTACCCCCTGACAACCCCAGCTGGATACCGACATGGAATTCCAATCCAATACTGGATTATGGGTTTGTAGCCATGGCAACCCCAACACGACCACATCATGCAGATTATGCAACACCAGAAAACGAATAACTTCCTGATGTGCAGGAGCCATGCACATGGTCAGCTGGGCCCAGTATTGAGGTTTATTCTTGGCCAAAGGTGTAGCATCAATTCCTCTCAATGGAATAGGACACCGCAAAGGCTCCAAGAAAAACCCACAACGTTTAGCATAATCCAAATCCATCAGATTCAGGGCAGCGCCCGAATCCACAAACGCCATGACAGAAAACGACGACAAAGAGCATATCAAGGTAATGGACAGAAGGAATTTGGACTGTACAGTACCAATGACGGCAGACCTAGCGGACCGCTTAGTGCGCTTAGGACAATCAGAAATAGCATGAGTGGAATCACCACAGTAGAAACACAGACCATTCAGACGTCTGTATTCCTGCCGTTCAACTCTAGTCATAGTCCTATCGCACTGCATAGGCTCAGGTTTAACCTCAGGCAGTACCGCCAAATGGTGCACAGATTTACGCTCGCGCAAGCGTCGACCGATCTGAATGGCCAAAGACAAAGACTCATTCAAACCAGCAGGCATAGGAAATCCCACCATGACATCCTTAAGAGCCTCAGAGAGACCCTTTCTGAACAAAGCTGCCAGCGCAGATTCATTCCACTGAGTGAGTACTGACCATTTCCTAAATTTCTGACAATATACTTCTATATCATCCTGACCCTGGCACAAAGCCAGCAAATTTTTCTCAGCCTGATCCACTGAATTAGGCTCATCGTACAGCAATCCGAGCGCCAGGAAAAACGCATCGACACTACTCAATGCAGGGTCTCCTGGCGCAAGAGAAAATGCCCAGTCTTGAGGGTCGCCGCGCAAAAAAGAAATAATAATCAAAACCTGTTGAATAGGATTACCAGAAGAATGAGGTTTCAAGGCCAGAAATAGCTTACAATTATTTTTGAAACTTAGAAACTTAGTTCTATCTCCAAAAAACAAATCAGGAATAGGAATTCTTGGTTCTAACATAGATTTCTGATCAATAGTATCTTGAATTTTTTGTACATTTATAACGAGATTATCCATTGAAGAGCACAGACCCTGAATATCCATGTCCACACCTGTGTCCAGAATCACCCAAATGTCTAGGGGAAAAAAAAAAGTGAACACAGAGCAGAAAAAAAAAAAAAAAAATGATGTCAGAACTTTTTCTTTCCCTCTATTGAGAATCATTAGTTTGGCTCCTTGTACTGTTATGTTTGCTAATGACAGGTGTTATGAAGGCAATCCAGAAACACAGTGTGCTTAGCGATCAGAGCGCACACAGTGATCTGACAAATACCCAAAAATACAAGAACGAGCTCTGAGACGTGGAAACTCTGTAGACTGCACACCTGATCCTATCCTAAACACAACTAAAAGCGGCTGTGGATTGCGCCTAACAACTACCTAGGCAACTCGGCACAGCCTAAGAAACTAGCTAGCCTGAAGATAGAAAAATAGGCCTGACTTGCCCCAGAGAAATTCCCCAAAGGAAAAGGCAGCCCCCCACATATAATGACTGTGAGTAAGATGAAAAGACAAAACGTAGGGATGAAATAGATTCAGCAAAGTGGGGCCCGATATTCTAGGACAGAGCGAGGACAGTAAAGCGAACTTTGCAGTCTACAAAAAACCCTAAAGCAAAACCACGCAAAGGGGGCAAAAAAAAAACCACCGTGCCGAACTAACGGCACGGCGGTACACCCTTTGCGTCTCAGAGCTTCCAGCAAAACAAAAGACAAGCTGGACAGAAAAAAAGCAACAAAAAAGCAAAAGGCACTTAGCTATACAGAGCAGCAGGTCACAGGAACAATCAGGAGAAGCTCAGATCCAACACTGAAACATTGACAAGGAGCAAGGATAGCAGCATCAGGCGGAGTTAAGTAATGAAGCAGTTAACGAGCTCACCAGAACACCTGAGGGAGGAAGCTCAGAAGCTGCAGTACCACTTGTGACCACAGGAGTGAATTCAGCCACAGAATTCACAACAGGACCCGCCTCCCTGGCTAGAGACAGGAATTGTGGCTAAGTATAAAAACGCTTTATTTGGGGTATACTTGAACCTAAAACTAAAAGAGCCACCTTGTTAGAATGCAGCATTACTGCTGCACAAGGTGGCTCTTTTAGTTTATAACGGCTGGAGGGAGGTGACAGTGGCCCTTTAAGAAGTTTATTAACCCTTCAGGTGCTTCACAGGAATTTTTGGAATGTTTAAAAAAAAATGAAAATTTACCTTTTTTCACATAAAAACTATTTCAGATCCAATTTTTTTTTTTACTTTCCCAAGGGTAACAGGAGAAATTGTACCCCAAAAGTTATTGTGCAATTTGTCCTGAGTATGCTGATACCCCACATGTAGGAGAAATTACTGTATGGGCACACGTCGGGGCTTGGAAGGAAAGTAGTGACATTTTGGAATGGAGACTTTGATCGAAATGTCTACGGTGTCATGTCGCGTTTGGAGATCCCCTGATGTGCACAAACAGTGGAAACCCCCAACACACCCCTAACACGAACCATAACCCTAACCACAAACCTAACACACCCCTAACCCTAATCCCAACCGTAACCATAATCCTTACTTTAGCCCCAACCCTAACCCTAATGGGAAAATGGAAATAAATACATTTTTTTAATTTTATTATTTTTCCCTAACTAAGGGGGTGATAAAAGGGGTTTGATTTATTATTTATAGCGGGTTTTTATAGCGGGTTTTTGTTTGGCAGCCGTCACACACTAAAAGACGCTTTTTATTGCAAAAAATAGTTTTTGCATTATCATATTTTGAGAGCTATAATTTTTCCATGTTTTGGCCCACAGAGTCATATTAGGTCTTATTTTTTGCGGGACAAGTTGATGTTTTTATTGGCACCATTTTCGGGCACATGAGTTTTTTTTATCATTTTTTTAATTCCTTTTTTGAGAGGCGGAATGAACAAAAACCAGCTATTCATGAATTTCTTTTGGGGGGGGGGGGGGAAAGCGTTTATACCGTTCCTAGTTTGGTAAAATTGATAAAACAGTTTTATTCTTCTGGTCCGTATGATTATAGCAATACCTAATTTTTTAATGTTTTGGCGATTTTATACAATAAAAACTTTTATATAAAAAATAATTACCGTATTTTTGCATCGCTTTATTTTGAGAGCTATAACTTTTATTTTTTTGCTGATGATGCTGTTTGAGGGCTAGTTTTTGCAGGACAAGATGATGTTTTCAGCGGTAAAAAAAGAATATCCAGCTCAACGAGACAGTGAAAAGTAAAAACTTGGTACTTTATTCACTTCATGTAGAAGCAGAGGATAAAAACATCAGCACAATAAGGATAAAAACACTATCTATCTACGCGTTTCAGGTGGCAAAGCACCCTTAATCATGATATCTATTTCAGCGGTACCATGTTTATTTATATCTGTATTTTTGATTGCGTGTTATTCCACTTTTTGTTCGGTGGTATGATAAAGCATTGTTTTTTTGTCTTTTTTTATGGTGTTCACTAAAGGGGTTAACTAGTGGTACAGTTTTATATTTCTGGTGGTTACGGATGGCTCCTTTTTGGTCCGTGACAGTTCTGATGACCGTTATCTCTTAAGCCTAAGTTTTCGTTCCCATAGTAAAACACTTCATACTAGAATCGAACACACTGTACACTGTATGTGTACTTTTATTGTATAGATTTTTTTTAATTGAAATATTTTTTGATTGAATAAATATTGATTTTTTTATTATTTTTATTATTTAAAAAAAATATTTTTACAATTATTAAAAACATTTTTTACTTCATTCTTATTTTTACACTGTGTCCCACTATGGGACAATCATTTTTTGCAGGCTGAGCGCTTCTATAGCATGCAGATCTGCATGCTATAGAAGCTGTCAGCGCTGCACGGAGTTGCACACTGACCTGAGGGACTTCCTGGTCATCACTGTGCATGACAGGAGGTCTCTCAGCAGTGGAGACCCGGATGTCATCGTGATGACATCGGGTCTCCATGGCAGCATACAGGACCCCGCATCATGCCACTGGGTCTCCGATCCAAAGGCAGAGGGGCTGTCAGCCCCTCTGCCGGCTCCGGAACGCTGCGATCATGTTTGATCGCAGTGTCCTGGGGGTTGAAGTGTCGGGAGCGATCTGTGACCGTTCCTGGCACTTAGTACCTGGTGTTAACTGTGATAATCAGCTGACACCCGGCCGCGATCAGCCGCGCTCCCCCCATGAGTGCAGCTGATCGCATGTGACGTACTATTCCGTAAATGGGAATTAGGGCCCTGGTCACATGGACGGAATAGTACGTCTGATGGCAGAAAGGGATTAAAGGGAATCAATCGCCAGGTTTTTCTATCCCATCTGGGAGCAGCAATATGTAGTGGCACAGACCCTGATTTCAGCGATGTGTCACTTACTGGGCTGCTTTCTGTCAGTTTTTATAAAATCACTGTTTTCACAGCTTCAGGTCTAGCAGTTCACTGAATGCTGAGCTCTGTATAACCCCGCCCACACCCCCTGATTGGCAGCTTTCTGCCCATGCACAGTGTACACAAAAGCTGCCAATCAGTGGTGTGGACAGGGTTGGAATACATGGCAGCAACTTTTCTAGTCCTACAGTGATAATGTCCTGCTGATTAAAACAGTGATTTTATCAAAACTACAACAAGCAAACCAGTATGTGACCATCGCTGGGATCAAGGTCTCTGTCTCTACGCTATGCTGCTCTCAGATTAGGTAGTGAAAACCTTGTGAAGATATCCCTTAATATTGCTTTGACTTGAGACTAACAATATATAACTGGTGCGCCCCCGTGAGCAGTGGGGTACTCGGTACCGGGTCCTTTGGTTCGCAGGGGGATGTCAAGGTGGCGACCCGGTCCGTGTAAAAGGGAAATGTTTGTGATGCCACCTGTGGTATTCGGTCAGGGTGACCAACGGAGCTATAAGGGGTCCGCTGGGGTGATGTGATGGCAGCTAGATGGTATACCTTCCCACAGGTGAAGTGTATCCCCAGGGCTTCCCAGTGTATAGATGGTGGATGGTGAGAGGCGCAGTGAAGAACGAGGACACAAGGTTGCAGTCTCTTTACCTTTTTTACTTAAGGCTTCAGCATCCACAGTCCACAGCACAGATCACAGGACAGGCAGAGTCCGGTCGGTCCGGAGGCAAATCCAGAGTCCCCTTATCCAGGTGGAAATCAGTAGCCTTCCTCGAGCACCGTGTGTTGTAGTACCTTATTGCTGAGCCTCTCATAAGGTCCTCACAACTGTTGTAGATGTTCTAGATGTTATTCCTCTCTCTGTCCCCCTGATGGATAGGACAACCCGTATGACCGGTAACCTGAGGCTTTTTACAGAGACTCTAGCACGCCCCAGCCTCTTGTGGGTGCCACCTTGCCTCCTGGGTATGGGGCAGATCAGTAACGTGAAATTAGCTGTCCTGCCGGTCTCTGACGCAAGGCATAAATGACTGTTGCTCCCTCGGTGTTCCAGCTACCGGATCCTGCGCCTCAGAAGGAGGCAGCCTGTGTAGGGCAGAACTCCTTCTGGTTTCCTCTCCTTTAGCTATGACTTCTTCTAACTCTCTACAATACAGTTCTCTGTTTGTGTCCTTTCTTAGGAACTGCCGCACGTGGGGCAGGCGCAGCTCCGTGACCCTCCGTCTGGATCTCTGACAGGATCCCACCCCTGTCAGGGACCAACTACCTGAGCCGAAGCTCAGCCAGTATCTGCCTAACTTCCTCTCCAGACCACCAGTTTAACCTAATTGTGAAGAGTGCCCTAATAAATAGGAGCATAGCTCCCCCTGGTGGACTGGAGTATGAAATGTGTTGTATGTTGGTGTTACCTGGTAAAGAGATCTCCTTTATTGCCTCCAAAGGTAACATCACTCCCCCCTAGAGGAGAATGACATTACTGCAATGACCAGGACCCTTGGGCGCTGCATAACTACATTATAATATTATCACAGTGCTTAATATTTATATGTTTAACTTCTAGATGCTCCAGGGGCCTTCAAAGTCCGTTTTAATATAAAAAAAGCCCTGGGCGATAAGGCGGTAAGTGGAATTTAACTTTTTGTTTGATGTGTCTATCACTTCATTGGTCTGCAACCAACTCTTGCAAAACTACAACTCTCAGCATGTCATGTTTTTTGCATCATCTGAAGAACCACAGGTTAAATGCTACAGTATTGATTTATTTAAACTCGGATTTCATGGTTTATAAAATGTATATATAACAAACAGAGATGAGCAAATCAATTAAATGTGAATTGAACTTGTGACAATTTTTTGGAAGTTTACTGGATTTGTCAAATTTGAACAATTTGCAATTTAAGTCAATCACCAAAAAATGCTCGCTGCCATTTTCCAGTATACATAAAATTGTATCAGCCAGAGAAGGTTCACATTATCTCAGGCACGACTTATAATGCCTTGCTGCTATCACATCACAGAGTGTAGCACAACCAATCAGGACTATTGTCTGCATAAAAGCAGAGGCAGGGAATGCAGCAGACATAGAGAAAGTTCTAAAACAGTAAATAGATTCTACAGACAGTGTTTGCTGTACAACAGAAGTAGTGAGGATCAGTGTGGTAATCTTTGTAGTAAAGAGAATAATTAAAGGGAACCTGTCACGCCCAAAATCGATGGTGAGGTAAGCTCACCGTCATCAGGGGCTTATCTACAGCATTCTGTAATGCTGTAGATAAGCCCCCGATGTAACCTGAAAGAGGAGAAAAAGAGGTTAGATTATACTCACCCAGGGGTGGTCCCGCTGCGGTCTGGTCAAATGGGTGTCTCAGGTCCACTCCGGTGCCTCCCATCTTCATTCCATGATGTCCTCTTCCGGTCTTCACGCCACGGCTCCGGTGCAGGCGTACTTTATCTGCCCTGTTGGGCCTCTTTGACCTTTCCGGCGCCTGCACACTGCAGTACTTTCCTCTGCCCTCAACAGGGCAGATAAAGTACGCCTGCGCCAGAGCCGCGGCGTGAAGACCGGAAGAGGACGTCATGGAATGAAGATGGGAGGCACCGGAGTGGACCTGAGACACCCATTTGACCAGACCACAACGAACCGCCCCTGGGTGAGTATAATCTAACCTCTTTTTTTTCCTCTTTCAGGTTACATCGGGGGCTTATCTACAGCATTACAAAATGCTGTAGATAAGCCCCTGATGACTGTGAGCTTACCTCACCATCGATTTTGGGGGTGACAGGTTCCCTTTAAGCAATTCAATTGATAGGAAGTGTGATGCAGTGACCCCTGTTACAGGTAGGGGGCGCTGCATGGTCTTCCCAGGATACGCACGGAGGCAAATTGAGGCCGTGAGAGTGCATGGCAGTTGCACGCATTAATATGATGATGAGACAAAGTCTGGCAATAATATTGTGAATGGACGGTATGTGTGTCGCAGAGGAAGATAATCTGTGCTGTCAGCTTAAAGCAATGTTGTTGTTCTGGGACTTGTAGTCCCACAAATATAGTTGTTGGTATAATTATGAAGGAGGCTGGCAGGGCTAGTTATGAGAGATGGGCGGGTCGAACTAGCCACACACACCCTCCCATCTAGGGGAGTGGTTACAGCTTGATAATGTGACCAGGGTGTGGGTCACATGTTCTCTGAGTGTGGACCTGAATGGTCTGTGCTGTAGGTCCTGGAAGAGCCTATGTGTTGGGAGTGCTATCTCCCTGAATAGCACATGGTGAGGCTTTGGACTTGGTGGCCTGGATGTTGGACAAATAGCACCCGGACACGCCACATGCCTGTGTGTTGGATGGTCCCAGAGGTGGGATGGACATCCTGAATAGTGCACAGTGAGACCGTGGTCCTGGATGGTCTGTGTTGGAAGCTCTGGTGAGTGGAGTCTTCCTGGAAGCACGAGAGACCGTGGACCTGGACGGTCTGTGTTGGGGAAGCTACCGTCCTTTGGTGGCTCTGGACTGACTGAGGTGTGCCTGCCAGGCAAGTTGGTGAACCCCGTAAGGCAGCTTTCCCAGGAGAGAGGACAAGGAGTCAGCAGGTGGAGCAGGTGCTCCCGTAAGGTACCATAGACTGTTGGTGCTTATGATACTCTATGAACTGTGCGGTCACCCACGGTAACTGGTCAGATAAGGATCAGCGTGTTTAGTGTCGCAAGCTAGTGATGTGAAGCCTGATGTAAAGACTGTCCATCTGTTGTTGGTTTTGGTGGTTTATGCTGTAAGAAATAAACCCACATAGACTGTTTAAGTGAAAAATCGTGCCCGTGTGCATTTATCCCGTTGCCAAGCGAGTGTCCCCCTAATACATGCAGTGAGCGCAGTCTCACAGAAGAGAGAGATAGGAGGAGATCTGGCAGCAGCAGTGATTGATCACAAGTGATCATATTTATAGTGCATATGGCACCTGCTGCATTTCAATTACACATTTGGTTTTTTTATTCATGCAGAAGCATGCAAATCAACAATATGGCTATAAGAAAACATAATCTAAGCGCAATGTCTGCCAGAGCAAGCATGCATGTCATAAGCCACTTGTACTGAGTATTTGCCCACCTCATATACAGTCTAATATGATATCGGTACCAACCGTGCCCCACCAATACTGGAGCCTTCTGTTTTTTTCCTTTTTGGGAAGTGGGGAATAAATGTACTTTAGAAAAGAAAAAAGAATATTTAAAAAAATCCAGACATTTGACTCCGATTGTCTTCCTCACAAAGTGTGCATGTCATAAACGACTGTCTTTTTTGTACACCTGTTTTAGTAGTCAGATTTTGCATCATACTTGTCATTTCTTGTTCAATCCTTTTTGGGAAGGTGGCATTTGAGGTCAAAAACAGTAATAAACGTTGTTTATAGTGTAGTAACAAAATGTATGGTAAAAGAAAAAGTGTCAATTAATGGGGTAATGTAAAAGAATAAAAACTCAAACCATGTGATCTGGCAATAAAAATGTAGGCGCTACAAGCAGCAGCAACCCACCACCATTAACCATTTGGGCAGTAGTGCTACTAAACACAGGTCAAAGCCAGGGGTGGATTAAGAGTAGCCAGGGCCCCGGGCTGTTCAGACACTGTGGGCCCCCCCGGTCATGTGACGGGGGTCATGTGACGGGGGTCATGTGACGGGGGTCATGTGACGGGGGTCATAATATACCCGAACCAGATTACTCCAGAAAAATGGCCGGGCCCTACTCTACTGTAACCTATTAAATATTTGTTAAAATCTGCAATACAATTTAGGTGTATTTTGACCAATAATATCACATACAAGGAACAAATACCACCGCACCATGACCAGACCACAAATTACAACCACAGTGATTAAATAATATCACATACAAGGAACACCGCACCATGACCAGACCACAAATTACAACCACTTGGTGACCAAATAGCACATACAAGGGACAAATACCACAACACCATTTCCAGACCACATATTACCACCACAAAGTGACTGAATACTACAATACTGATCAGTAATAAAAAAAACACTATACTATCACCATAAGTGCCATTATACACAGGAGATCTGTACTTAGTATGCAGTGTCTGTGTAGAGGTAATACAGAGATCACTGGTGGTATTATACACAGGAGCTCTGTATATAGTGTATAGGTAATACAGTGATCACTGGTGACATTGTACACAGGACCTCTGTATATAGTATATAGTGTATAGTGTCAGTGTATAGGTAACACTGACTCACCAGTGACGTCTCTAGGTGAAGTCCTTCATCTTTCATCCAGTCCAGACCGCCATCATTTCTTCCAGCCAGGACTTGTCTCTGCAGGAAATAACACAGTTATCTCGACCTCCGCTTGCAGAACACATTACTTAATTTTTCACAACTTCTACATTACACCACATGAGGAAAAAAAGGCGATATAGTGTCACTCTGCACAGTAACAGGACCACCCCACCCCCCCCCCCATTTAAAACAGTATACTCAAAAAATAAAATAAATACCGTATATACTCGAGTATAAGCCGAGATTTTCAGCCCATTTTTTTGGGCTGAAAGTCCCCCTCTCGGCTTATACTCGAGTCATATACCCGGGTGTCAGCAGGGGAGGGGGAGCGGGGGCTGTGTAGTCATACTTACCTGCTCCCAGCGCGGTCCCTGCAGTCCCTGGCTTCTCCGGCGCTGCAGATTCTTCCTGCACTGAGCGGTCACATGGCACCGCTCATTACAGAAATGAATAGGCAGCTCCACCCCCATAGGGGAGGAGCCGCATATTCATTGCTGTAAATGATCGGTGCCATGTGACCGCTCAATTACAGGAAGAAGCTGCAGCGCCGGAGAAGCCAGGGACTGCAGGGACCGCGCCGCAGCAGGTAAGGGGAGCGCAGCGCTATAATTACCTGCTCCTCGCTCCGGTGCGGCTCCGTCTGCAGCGTCCTCTAGCAATGACGCTCAGGTTAGAGGGCGCTGTGACGTAGTCAGTGCGCGCCCTCTGCTGAGCGTCAGTGCTGGAGACGGAGCCGCAGAGGAGCAGGTAATTATTGAAAGCACCGGCGTCCTGAGAAGAGAGGTGAGTATGTGATTTTTTTTTTTTTATGGCAGCACCAGCAGCATTCTAAGGAGCACCTATGGGGCCATAAAGGTGCAGAGCATATAAGGGGCACAGCATTATAAGGAGCACCTATGGGGCCATAAAGGTGCAGAGCATATATGGGGCACAGCATTATAAGGAGCACCTATGGGGCCATAAAGGTGCAGAGCATATAAGGGGCACAGCATTATAAGGAGCATCTATTGGGCCATAAAGGTGCAGAGCATATAAGGGGCACAGCATTATAAGGAGCACCTATGGGGCCATAAAGGTGCAGAGCATATAAGGGGCACAGCATTATAAGGAGCACCTATGGGGCCATAAAGGTGCAGAGCATATAAGGGGCACAGCATTATAAGGGGCATCTATGGGGCCATAAAGGTGCAGAGCATATATGGGGCACAGCATTATAAGGAGCATCTATGGGGCCATAAAGGTGCAGAGCATATATGGGGCACAGCATTATAAGGAGCACCTATGGGGCCATAAAGGTGCAGAGCATATATGGGGCACAGCATTATAAGGAGCATCTATGGGGCCATAATCAAAGGTGCAGAGCATATATGGCACAGCATTATAAGGAGCATCTATGGGGCCATAATCAACGGTGCAGAGCATTCTATATAGCACAGTTGTATATGGAGCATCTATGGGGCAATAATGAACGGTATAGAGCATCTATTTTTATTTTTGAAATTCACCGGTAAATGCTGCATTTTCTACCCTAGGCTTATACTCGAGTCAATAAGTTTTCCCAGTTTTTTGTGGCAAAATTAGAGGGGTCGGCTTATACTCGGGTCGGCTTATACTCGAGTATATACGGTACATCACTGCAGTAATAATATCCCTTAATTAGCCCCTATGGTAATACTATTCCCCACCCTGGCCCCGTTTATCTCATTCCTGGCTCCAGCCATATGTTCTCGCATCCTGCCCTCATGAGTATTCATGCTACCCCATATGATCTCCCCATCCTGCCCCATCTGTCTCCATCATATCCATCCTGCCCCATGATCCAATCCTGCCCCATGTCTTTCATTCTGCCCCGTGTCTCCAATCATGCCCTGTGTCTACATTCTGCCCATGCCTCCAGTCCTGCCCCCAGTGTGTCCAGCAATCTGCCCCAGTGTGTCTAGCAATCTGCCCCAGTGTGTCCAGCATATTTCCCCCAGTGTGTCCAGCATATTACCCCCAGTGTGTCCAGCAATCTGCCCTAGTATGTCCAGCATATTGCCCCAGTGTCCAGCAATCTGCCCCAGTGTGTCCAGCATTGCCCCCAGACAGTGTCTAAAGCAACCTGCCCCAGTGTCTGACTCCAGCATATTGCCCCCAGTGTGTCCATCAATCTGCCCCAGTGTGTCCAGCAATCTGCCCCAGTGTGTCCAGCATATTGCCCCAGTGTGTCCAGCATTGCCCCAGACAGTGTGTCCAGCAATCTGCCCCAGTGTGTCCAGCATATTACCACCAGTGTGTCCAGCAATCTGCCCCAATGTCTCCAGCATTGCCCCAGTGTCTCCAGCATTGCCACAGTGTCTCCAGCAATCTGCCCCAGTGTGTCCTCCAGCGAGACAGAGAGCGAGACAGATTGAAAGAGACAGAGAGCGAGACAGATTAAAAGAGACAGAGAGCGAGACAGATTGAAAGAGACAGAGAGCGAGACAGATTGAAAGAGACAGAGAGCGAGACAGATTGAAAGAGACAGAGAGCGAGACAGATTGAAAGAGACAGAGGGCGAGACAGATTGAAAGAGACAGAGGGCGAGACAGATTGAAAGAGACAGAGGGCGAGACAGATTGAAAGAGACAGAGAGCGAGACAGATTGAAAGAGACAGAGAGCGAGACAGATTGAAAGAGACAGAGAGCGAGACAGATTGAAAGAGACAGAGAGCGAGACAGATTGAAAGAGACAGAGGGCGAGACAGATTGAAAGAGACAGAGAGCGAGACAGATTGAAAGAGACAGAGGGCGAGACAGATTGAAAGAGACAGAGGGCGAGACAGATTGAAAGAGACAGAGGGCGAGACAGATTGAAAGAGACAGAGGGCGAGACAGATTGAAAGAGACAGAGCAAAACGGATGCAAGAAACCTCAGGGACTTGTCAGGAGGGGAACAGTGTCCTGCCTCCTTCTTACTGCACAGTACAGTCACCTCCAGCCCCCGCAGCCTGAGCTCCTACGTCGTCCTATCTCCTGTCCTGCTCCTGTATGCAGGGCTCAGGGAGGGAAGAAGCAGCGTCCTGACTTTCTCCTGCTTCTCTCAGCAGGAAGAAGCCGGTGCCCTGCGCTGTGAGGTCTCTCCTGCAGACACAGCGTGCAATGTGGGCGTGTCTGCAGTTGGACCCCTACAGCAGAGGTACAGTTCCGGCATTCAGCGTCCCGGTCTATAGAACAGACAGCTGTAGTGCAGGGAAATCATGTCTCTCTGCACTACAGTGGAGCTTACCTATATCGGCGTGTTGTGCACGCCGATATAATTAGCATTGGCATTAGCTCCAGGTGGGCCCCTCTGAGCTCCGGGGCGACAGCACCCTCTGCCCCCCTGGTAGCTTTGCTACTGGCCGGCGGGCATTCACAGACGATTATCAGAGGGTCAATCTGTGCGGTAGCCCAGGGCCCCCCCACACCACTGGGCCCTGGGCTACCGCCCATATTGACCCTCTGATAATCCGCCCCTGGTCACAGCTGACCTCCTTTGCTTCTAGTACGTGTATTAGTGAAGAGAAAGCAGAGGACGTTATGGAATACATGGCGCATTACTCGTCTCAATCACTGCAGGGTGATGTTACTTCTGACAGTGACACCATCAGTTTGAGCATTAAGCACAGCTAGTTTTCTTTCACTATAACTGTTAATCCTTTATATTGCAATGATCAGTTCTGTCAATGACTCCTCTATCTTTTGTGCCCCTTAGCTTCCTAAGAAACAACACTGGGGGTTAAGTAAGGCCTCTTTCACACTTCCGTCTTTTCAGATGCGTCGCAATGCGTCGGCGCGACATATCGACGGATGCGTCAAAAATTGTGAAAAACGGATGTAACGCATCCAGTATTTTGACGGATCCGCTAGACGGTTCCGTTGAAAAACTGGATCCGTTGCATCCGTTGTGTTCATTTTTACCATCCGTTTCATCCGTTTTTTTTGACGGATCCGTTTTCCAAGCCTAAAAAATGGGCGTCTCCCAAATGTGATTGGCTACTGGAAAATAGGGAAAACTATACATTGACTGTTTTTACACCCCATCTTTGACAGGGTTTAGAGAAAGTGGCAGAGATGGGAGGAGTGCTTGTGAAGATTGCGAATGTAGTTACTGATGTGATTTTTGAGACCAATCGGCTGGATATAATAGTTCGGGAGAAGGAGGAAGCAGCAAGACGGAGGATTCTTCTGCAGCGACGTCGCCGGCGATGACTATGGATACATCCTATAAACGCACAGCGGATGACCCGGGGCGTCTATTATACTCTCTACATGGAGTTGCGGCAGAACCCGGAGACATTTTTTAATTATGTTCGGATGAGGCAGGAACACTTTGATGTTTTGGTGGAACTTGTTGCGGATGTCATCCGAAGGCATGACACATATACGAGGTTTTCCATCTCACCGGAAAAGCGGCTGATGGTGACACCGTGGTAAGTCTACTTGTTATTTTATTTTTTTTTACCAGTGTTCATATTTTAGGCCATGTAAACATGTTTTAACCAATGGAAAACCACATCAGCAGTGAACATGCTGCTGAAAAAACTGCGCTGAAACACTGCGTTGCATTTTCTGACGCATGTCAATTATTTTATTGTTTGTGGCCATTCCACAGTGTTTAACACTTGCTCCATAATAGGAATGCAAAGATGTAAAAATGCTGGTTTAAATGTGCAGTAAAACAGAACAAAAACTTCTGCAGTGCTGTTTATCAAAACTGTAAAAAAAATTAAAAAAATATATATTTTTGAAAATTTCTTCAAAATGTAATGTTGGTGTTTGTAATTTTTAATAACATTTTTATATGTTTTTCACAGATTCCTTGCTACCGGAGAATCCCTAACTTCACTGCATTACCAGTTCCGCCTTGGAATATCAACAATTTCCGGAATTGTGAAAGTGACCTGCCGCGCACTCAGGGATACTTTGCATCGGTAATACATTCCAAATCTGACTATGGACATCTGGCTGCAGAGTGCTGAAAATTTTGAGAAACTGCCATTTCTCAAATTGTTTGGGTGCTGTAGATGGCAAACACATCCGGATTCGAAACCTGCAGGATCTGGCTCAGAGTACTTTAACTACAAAAAGTACTTTTCAATAGAACTCATGGCCATAGCAGATGCCAACTGTAAATTTATTGCTGTGGACATTGGAGCCTATGGCCGGTCCAACGACTCGCAAGTCTTCAAAACTTCTCTGATGGGCCGTTGTCTATATGGAGACAGCTATGATTTTCCACCAGCAAGACCACTCCCGGGAACATCTGGCCCACCTATGCCATTTGTCTGTGTTGGTGATGAGACATTCCAGCTGTCACCACACCTACTAAAACTTTATGCAAGTAGAGATTTGACACGAACCAAACGAGTATTTAATTACCGCTTAACGAGAGCAAGACGAGTGGACGAGTGCGCGTTTGGCATTTTAACCGCAAAGTGGCGAGTACTGCTAACCGCCATAAAACTGCACACAGAGACTGCGGATGAGGTTGTCAAGGCCTGTGTGGTGCTGCATAATTATGTGATTTCCCAGGAGCCAGTTTCCATGGATGATGAGGACTCTCAGACAACCTTGTGGGATTACCAAAGCAGCTCTGTTCGGGCCACAGGTTCGGTTTCCAGAATGCGGGACCACTTTGCTGAGTATTTCATGTCACCTGAAGGCAGAGTTCCATGGCAAGACAACATAGTTTGAGATTTTTCTTTGATGTCTCTGTGAAGAGTGTTAATGTACAAAGTGTTATGATTTTATTTACACCAAGTTTTTTACACCAAGTTTTATTACTTAGTTCCTAAAGTTTGGTATGTTTTCTAATAAACCTAATATGTTATACCTTTTAAACTTGTGTTATGTTTTTGTACCTTTTGTTTCTTATCATAGTTAAATCAAGACACTTAACAATAAAATAGTTTTGAAACAAAACAAAATTTTATTTAACATTTTTATTATAATTTTTTAATTTTTGTAAAACTTTTTGTGTAAAACCAAATTTTTTTGACCCCTTTTTAGGGTAAACACTTTTTTTTTTTTAAATATTTTTTTTAGAAAAGATTCAACAGGTTTATTGTTGACAAAAACATTTAAAATTTTTATAACTCTGTAAAATGTGGGGTGGAGATACTACTGGAGGGGCTGGAAGGTTGGACCACGTCGATAGGGGGGGAAGCCTACTGGGTTGGGGTTGATGTGAAGTGGAAAGGGGGGCAAAAACATGAGGCTGAGCAGGGAGGTCTGGTTGGACAGGGGGTGGTGTTGGTGTAGGTGGCAAAGTAAACGGGGAAGTAAAGTTTGACAGGGAGGATGTTTGATATTGGGCCTGGGTTGGGAATTGGGCCTGTGTTGGGAATTGGGCCCGTGTTGGGAAGTGGGCTGGAAATTGGGCCTGGTTGGGAATTGGGCTGGGAATTGGGACTGGGTTGGGAAACGGCAAGTGGCTTGGAAAGGAATGTTAGGAGAGACTGTGGATGTGTGGGGAGGTGTGGGAGTTGGAGTGGCTTGTGTGATGACCTGCACTAGAGCAGCATGGCAGCCTTGCATTACCTGCATCTGCTGGGACGAGTCAGCTTTTCCATGCTCCTGAGCATTGATTGGAAAAACAGGTTGTTTGGAGAATCCCTTGCATCTGAATGCATCCTATCCAAGCGACTGCTGTGTTCACTGATGCGTGTTTGCACCATGTTGAACCCAGCAGCCACTTGCTCTCCCAAAATTTTGAAAGCGCTCTGGAAGGATGCATTCAGATGCAAGAACTCAGGAGCATAGCTCCTTTCCGGACCTCTCTGTTGCTGCCGCCACAAACCTAATGGTGGTCTAGAGGTGGCAGGATCAGAGGGGTGGGGTAAAGGGAACGCTAACTCTTCACCAGCAGCTTCAAGTAACAAAGGCTGCAATGATGCTCCAGTGCTGGCGGCGGGTGAAGTGGATGGGGCAGAGAAAGTGGATGGGGCAGAGGTACCGGAAGGGCCAGACGAGGGGTCAGAGGGGTGGGGTCTAACGACGTGGCCCACGGTGGCGGACTCCTGAGAGATCGCTCCAGAGGGGTCCAAGGTAGATGCAGGCTCCCGATGGCTACAGAAGGTGCTTTGAAATAGGAAAAAAACAATTAATATATTGATTGGAAAAAGCCCTGCCTTAAACCAAAAAAGTTAGACAGGTAAACATGGTGAATTATTCAATGGGCTGTTGAATATTTACCTTCTTCTCAGTATCGTTGCCCGGAGGAATGAGAGGGCGCGGCTGTATTTGAATTGAGACCGCCGTCCTCTTGAGCCACTCGGGGCCTGAATCTCCTTGTTAAACTCCCTCTTGAAGCGATCCCTCAGTGACTGCCACCGCTTCGTAACCCTTTCACCTGTAAAGAGAAGAATGACTTAAAAAAATGGGTTAAGTACAACATATTTCGACATGCTCCAGAAATGACTGAAATTAGACTACTTACGTTCTCGAGTCTGCTGCCTTGGATCAAGGTCCTCACTGTTGCCTACAACGTTGTGACAAATTTCCAACCAGAGCCGACGTGTGACTAACAGATCTGCATGCCTGCGGTCAGCCATATTCCACAGCGGCTCCCGCTCGTAGACCTCCTCGATGAGGCGGTCCACATCTAGTCCGGCTTCATCATCTGAGTCGGGAGCACGCTGTGAATCCTGTGAATAGAGTAAAAAAAAAAAAAACATTAGAACACTGAATCACAAAAGTACCAAGAGAAAAAAAAAACTCACTGCTGGCTGACCGCGGCGGCGATTACGACGCCGACTCTGGGAGCTGCTGGGAGGAACTTCATGCGCAGCAGGCTTAAAAAAAAGGAAAAAGAATTATGTTGGATGTAGGCATATGTTGTATGTGTACTGTGATGTATGATGAACTGTTTTGTATGTGTTGCGTGCTCTGTGATGTGTGAAGCGACTGTTTCAGCACAACTTACACTCTGTGCGCCCGCTCCTTGTATTTCTCCACCCATCTCGTCTCCTTCTGAGAGGCCCTCGGCTGCTTCAGCTTCCTGTGAAAACAAAATGCTTATAGTGTTTAACATAAATTTTAACTAGAACTACAAAAAAAAAAAAAAAAAAAAAAATTATTTACCTCACTACGCTGACGCTGTGGAGGAGGGCTCCCAGAAGAACACATTTTCGGCCGGCTCAGTGGTCCCTGGAAAGTCCCGGTGGCTCAGTGGTCCCAGGTGTATCTGCAAAAATAAAGACACTTGTAAGCTACTATACAAATGATATTCCAAGGTTTGTGGTCTGTAATACTTACATCAGGAAACTGGCTGGATGGCGCAATGGTCCCTGGTGTCTCGGTGGTCCCTGGTGTATCTGCAAAAATAAAGACACTTGTAAAAGCTACTATACATCAGGAAACTTGTTATGAAAGGCAATTCAGTACTACAATGGACATAGCGGTCAGAGCACATACAGTGATCTGACAATAACCCAAAATCATAGAACGAGCTCTGAGACGTGGGAACTCTGCAGACCGCAATCCCTAATCCTCTCCAAACAACACTAGAGGCAGCCGTGGATTGCGCCTAACTCTGCCTATGCAACTCGGCACAGCCTGAGAAACTAACTAGCCTGAAGATAGAAAATAAGCCTACCTTGCCTCAGAGAAATACCCCAAAGGAAAAGGCAGCCCCCCACATATAATGACTGTGAGTTAAGATGAAAAGACAAACGCAGAGATGAAGTAGATTCAGCAAAGTGAGGCCCGACTTTCTTAACAGATCGAGGATAGAAAAGGTAACTTTGCAGTCTACACAAAACCCTAAAGAAAACCACGCAAAGAGGGCAAAAAAGACCCTCCGTACCGAACTAACGGCACGGAGGTACACCCTTTGCGTCCCAGAGCTTCCAGCAACAAATTAGACAAGCTGGACAGAAAAAATAGCAAACAAATAGCAAAGAAGAACTTAGCTATGCAGAGCAGCAGGCCACAGGAATGATCCAGGGAAAAGCAAGTCCAACACTGGAACATTGACAGGAAGCCAGGATCAAAGCATTAGGTGGAGTTAAATAGAGAAGCAGCTAACGACCTCACCAGATCACCTGAGGGAGGAAACTCAGAAGCCGCAGTACCACTTCCCTCCACCAACAGAAGCTCACAGAGAGAATCAGCCGAAGTACCACTTGTGACCACAGGAGGGAGCTGTGCCACAGAATTCACAACAGTACCCCCCCCCTTGAGGAGGGGTCACCGAACCCTCACCAGAGCCCCCCGGCCGACCAGGATGAGCCACATAAAAGGCACGAACAAGATCGGGAGCATGGACATCAGAGGCAAAAACCCAGGAATTATCTTCCTGAGCATAACCCTTCCATTTAACCAGATACTGGAGTTTCCGTCTAGAAACACGAGAATCCAAAATCTTCTCCACAATATACTCCAATTTCCCCTCCACCAAAACCGGGGCAGGAGGATCAACAGATGGAACCATAGGTGCCACGTATCTCCGCAACAATGACCTATGGAATACGTTATGTATGGAAAAAGAATCTGGAAGGGTCAGATGAAAAGACACAGGATTAAGAACCTCAGAAATCCTATACGGACCAATGAAACGAGGTTTAAACTTAGGAGAGGAAACCTTCATAGGAACATGACGAGAAGATAACCAAACCAGATCCCCAACACGAAGTCGGGGACCCACACGGCGTCTGTGATTAGGGAAACGTTGAGCCTTCTCCTGGGACAAGGTCAAATTGTCCACTACATGAGTCCAAATCTGCTGCAACCTGTCCACCACAGTATCCACACCAGGACAGTCCGAAGACTCAACCTGTCCTGAAGAGAAACGAGGATGGAACCCAGAATTGCAGAAAAATGGCGAAACCAAGGTAGCCGAGCTGGCCCGATTATTAAGGGCGAACTCAGCCAAAGGCAAAAAGGACACCCAGTCATCCTGATCGGCAGAAACAAAGCATCTCAGATATGTTTCCAAGGTCTGATTGGTTCGTTCGGTCTGGCCATTAGTCTGAGGATGGAAAGCCGAGGAAAAAGACAAGTCAATGCCCATCCTACCACAAAAGGCTCGCCAAAACCTTGAAACAAACTGGGAACCTCTGTCAGAAACGATATTCTCTGGAATGCCATGTAAACGAACCACATGCTGGAAGAACAATGGCACCAAATCAGAGGAGGAAGGCAATTTAGACAAGGGTACCAGATGGACCATCTTAGAAAAGCGATCACAGACCACCCAAATGACTGACATCTTTTGAGAAACGGGAAGATCAGAAATAAAATCCATAGAGATATGTGTCCAAGGCCTCTTCGGGACCGGCAAGGGCAAAAGCAACCCACTGGCATGAGAACAGCAGGGCTTAGCCCGAGCACAAATCCCACAGGACTGCACAAAAACACGCACATCCCGCGACAAAGACGGCCACCAAAAGGATCTAGCCACCAACTCTCTGGTACCAAAGATTCCAGGATGACCAGCCAACACCGAACAATGAACCTCAGAAATAACTTTATTGGTCCACCTATCAGGGACAAACAGTCTCTCCGCTGGATAACGATCAGGTTTATTAGCCTGAAATTTTTGCAGCACCCGCCGCAAATCAGGGGAGATGGCAGACACAATTACTCCTTCCTTGAGGATACCCACCGGCTCAGACAAACCCGGAGAGTCGGGCACAAAACTCCTAGACAGAGCATCCGCCTTCACATTTTTAGAGCCCGGAAGGTATGAAATCACAAAGTCAAAACGGGCAAAAAACAGCGACCAACGAGCCTGTCTAGGATTCAACCGCTTAGCAGACTCAAGATAAGTCAAGTTCTTATGATCAGTCAATACCACCACGCGATGCTTAGCTCCTTCAAGCCAATGACGCCACTCCTCGAATGCCCACTTCATGGCCAGCAACTCTCAGTTGCCCACATCATAATTTCGCTCAGCAGGCGAAAACTTCCTGGAAAAAAAAGCGCATGGTTTCATCACTGAGCAATCAGAACTAGAGTTGAGCGACCTTGACCTTTTTAGAGTCGAGCCGGGTTTCGCGGAACCCGACTATCTCAAAAGTCGGGTCGAGTGAAATCGGCCGATTATGACGTAAAGTCGGGATCGACCGAAACACGAAACCCAATTCAAGTCAATGGGGCAGCATAGTCGGCAGTGAGTGGGGGCCAGGAAAACACCTAGAGTGCCCATTTTAATGTCAAAACCATCCATTCTTCTTAATGAAGCTTGTCAAGCGTAATTTACCTTATAATAATTGGAAGGCATTTGAAATTGGGGTTCATTTGGCTAAAGTTGTGGTGGGTAGGGCTGGTTCAAGTAATTAGTGGGCCCAGGAAATCTGGACCACGTCACGGCAGTGGAGCAGGGAGAGGTAAGTATTTCAACTTTGCAAGTGCTGTGAACCTGAGCAAGCAGGGGGGGGCCCACTCGTTGGCATTGGCACTGGCACAGGGCCCCTCAAAGTACAGCGGTGTGTTTGCACGGCAGGGGCGCCTCCCACCGGCAGCAACACTTTTGCGTACTATGAGAGGCCCTGTGCCAGTGACGTCGCCAACTAGTATTCCTCCCCCCACCTGATGAAGGAACCTGCACTTTCATCTGCACCTTCCTCTTTGTCCCCGTGTAAGGTGGTATGGTATGCGGGAAGAGCAACCTGACTTTCAGCAGCGTCACAATGTTGTTGTGTAGCGTGCACGGGGAATGTTGCGTTATGGGTCAATGTACCAGCAGACTCATCTATCACTGGCTGGGCAATGGGCAGGATGAGGAGGAAACACAGATATAGGCCCAAAGAATAAAGTTGGCTAAATGCAGTTCAAAATTGGTAACACAGGAATAACCAGGGGGCATTGCAGTGGAGGACAACTGGAATGAGAGGCTGACACAGAGAGTAGGCCCAAATCAGTAAGTAGTCGAAATGCAGTTCAAAATTGGCAACCGTAGTAAACAGGCGGCACAGCTTTGTTCAGTGGAGGAGAACAGCAAGGAGTGGCAGACACCGATAGTAGGCCCCAAACCAACTAGTACGCCAAATGCAGTTGTTCCGTTTAACCACAATTTAATGAGAGCCTGAAGATAGAAGTTCAGGAAAGGCAACCTGGAGAACACCTTGGAGTGGAACACACCATCTCTCTACACCCCATACCCAATTTGTAGGCCTAATGCAGCGTAGTTTCCAACAACTACTAAACGAGAGCCGGAAGATCGAAGCTCAGGAAAGGCAACCTGGGGAACACCTTGGAGTGGAACACACCATCTCTCTACACCCCATACCCAATTTGTAGGCCTAATGCAGTGTAGTTTCCAAGAACTACTAAACGAGAGCCGGAAGATCGAAGCTCAGGAAAGGCAACCTGGAGAACACCTTGGAGTGGAACACACCATCTCTCTACACCCCATATCCAATTTGTAGGCCTAATGCAGCGTAGTTTCCAATAACTACTAAACGAGAGCCAGAAGATCGAAGCTCAGGAAAGGCAACCTGGGGAACACCTTGGAGTGTAACAAACCCTCTCTCTACACCACGGAAGGGCTGATTCTTAGGAAGGAAGGCTGTCGGAAAGAAGCAGGGCGCGTCCGAGGGTGATTATATTCTTATTAGGTATATACTCACCCTCGGACGCGCCCTGCTTCTTTATTTGTAATGAATGTTTATTTGCAATGTGGTTTTGACTTACTCTATTTTTTTGGTAAATAATGATTTTATTATTTTCATTGTTTTGCATCTTCTTGGCAATAATATAAAGAAGACGCGACAGGACAACACTCGGTGGATGCCATATCTGTGTTTAAAATTGAAAAAACCTTTCAGTTAACTACTTGCAGGAGAAAGTTATTGTAGCTGGTGGCCATTTTTAGTACTGTACCAGATTTTTGTTGTATGTGTTTGTTTTTAATGTTAAAATGTCTGCATTTGATATCTCTCCAGTATTTTCTTTTTTATAAGCAAAATACTTATTTTTATATTTTCTGATGTTGGTTCCAGGGGTACACGGGCAGCAGTGGTGTGGTCAGTGGAGGCCTAGTGGAAGGAGTGACCGCAGACAGGCATCGAAGGCCTAAAATAATAACACATGGCTGTAGGCAATTTTAAATTGGTTCCAGGGGTACACGGGCAGCAGTGGTGTGGTCAGTGGAGGCCTAGTGGAAGGAGTGACCGCAGACAGGCATCGAAGGCCTAAAATAATAACACATGGCTGTAGGCAATTTTAAATTGGTTCCAGGGGTACACGGGCAGCAGTGGTGTGGTCAGTGGAGGCCTAGTGGAAGGAGTGACCGCAGACAGGCATCGAAGGCCTAAAATAATAACACATGGCTGTAGGCAATTTTAAATTGGTTCCAGGGGTACACGGGCAGCAGTGGTGTGGTCAGTGGAGGCCTAGTGGAAGGAGTGACCGCAGACAGGCATCGAAGGCCTAAAATAATAACACATGGCTGTAGGCAATTTTAAATTGGTTCCAGGGGTACACGGGCAGCAGTGGTGTGGTCAGTGGAGGCCTAGTGGAAGGAGTGACCGCAGACAGGCATCGAAGGCCTAAAATAATAACACATGGCTGTAGGCAATTTTAAATTGGTTCCAGGGGTACACGGGCAGCAGTGGTGTGGTCAGTGGAGGCATATTGTAAGGAGTGACCGCAGACAGGCATCGAAGGCCTAAAATAATAACACATGGCTTTAGGCAATTTTAAATTGGTTCCAGGGGTACACGGGCAGCAGTGGTGTGGTCAGTGGAGGCCTAGTGGAAGGAGTGACCGCAGACAGGCATCGAAGGCCTAAAATAATAACACATGGCTGTAGGCAATTTTAAATTGGTTCCAGGGGTACACGGGCAGCAGTGGTGTGGTCAGTGGAGGCCTAGTGGAAGGAGTGACCGCAGACAGGCATCGAAGGCCTAAAATAATAACACATGGCTGTAGGCAATTTTAAATTGGTTACAGGGGTACACGGGCAGCAGTGGTGTGGTCAGTGGAGGCATATTGTAAGGAGTGACCGCAGACAGGCATCGAAGGCCTAAAATAATAACACATGGCTGTAGGCAATTTTAAATTGGTTCCAGGGGTACACGGGCAGCAGTGGTGTGGTCAGTGGAGGCCTAGTGGAAGGAGTGACCGCAGACAGGCATCGAAGGCCTAAAATAATAACACATGGCTGTAGGCAATTTTAAATTGGTTCCAGGGGTACACGGGCAGCAGTGGTGTGGTCAGTGGAGGCCTAGTGGAAGGAGTGACCGCAGACAGGCATCGAAGGCCTAAAATAATAACACATGGCTGTAGGCAATTTTAAATTGGTTCCAGGGGTACACGGGCAGCAGTGGTGTGGTCAGTGGAGGCCTAGTGGAAGGAGTGACCGCAGACAGGCATCGAAGGCCTAAAATAATAACACATGGCTGTAGGCAATTTTAAATTGGTTCCAGGGGTACACGGGCAGCAGTGGTGTGGTCAGTGGAGGCATATTGTAAGGAGTGACCGCAGACAGGCATCGAAGGCCTAAAATAATAACACATGGCTGTAGGCAATTTTAAATTGGTTCCAGGGGTACACGGGCAGCAGTGGTGTGGTCAGTGGAGGCCTAGTGGAAGGAGTGACCGCAGACAGGCATCGAAGGCCTAAAATAATAACACATGGCTGTAGGCAATTTTAAATTGGTTACAGGGGTACACAGGCAGCAGTGGTGTGGTCAGTGGAGGCCTAGTGGAAGGAGTGACCGCAGACAGGCATCGAAGGCCTAAAATAATAATACATGGCTGTAGGCAATTTTAAATTGGTTACAGGGGTACACGGGCAGCAGTGGTGTGGTCAGTGGAGGCATATTGTAAGGAGTGACCGCAGACAGGCATCGAAGGCCTAAAATAATAACACATGGCTGTAGGCAATTTTAAATTGGTTCCAGGGGTACACGGGCAGCAGTGGTGTGGTCAGTGGAGGCCTAGTGGAAGGAGTGACCGCAGACAGGCATCGAAGGCCTAAAATAATAACACATGGCTGTAGGCAATTTTAAATTGGTTACATGGGTACACTGGCAGCAGTGGTGTGGTCAGTGGAGGCCTAGTGGAAGGAGTGACCGCAGACAGGCATCGAAGGCCTAAAATAATAACACATGGCTGTAGGCAATTTTAAATTGGTTACAGGGGTACACGGGCAGCAGTGGTGTGGTCAGTGGAGGCCTAGTGGAAGGAGTGACCGCAGACAGGCATCGAAGGCCTAAAATAATAACACATGGCTGTAGGCTATTTTAAATTGGTTCCAGGGGTACACGGGCAGCAGTGGTGTGGTCAGTGGAGGCCTAGTGGAAGGAGTGACCGCAGATAGGCATCGAAGGCCTAAAATAATAACACATGGCTGTAGGCAATTTTAAATTGGTTCCAGGGGTACACGGGCAGCAGTGGTGTGGTCAGTGGAGGCCTAGTGGAAGGAGTGACCGCAGACAGGCATCGAAGGCCTAAAATAATAACACATGGCTGTAGGCAATTTTAAATTGGTTACAGGGGTACATGGGCAGCAGTGGTGTGGTCAGTGGAGGCCTAGTGGAAGGAGTGACCGCAGACAGGCATCGAAGGCCTAAAATAATAACACATGGCTGTAGGCAATTTTAAATTGGTTACAGGGGTACACGGGCAGCAGTGGTGTGGTCAGTGGAGGCCTAGTGGAAGGAGTGACCGCAGACAGGCATCGAAGGCCTAAAATAATAACACATGGCTGTAGGCAATTTTACATTGGTTACAGGGGTACACGGGCAGCAGTGGTGTGGTCAGTGGAGGCCTAGTGGAAGGAGTGACCGCAGACAGGCATCGAAGGCCTAAAATAATAACACATGGCTGTAGGCAATTTTACATTGGTTACAGGGGTACACGGGCAGCAGTGGTGTGGTCAGTGGAGGCCTAGTGGAAGGAGTGACCACAGACAGGCATCGAAGGCCTAACATAACAAAAATGTCAATACAATGGTATTGTCAGTGGCAGGCATTGAAGGATGTCAGCGCATAGACTAAACATTGGTGGAGCTGTGAGATAATTTTGCAAGTGGTAGAGCACTGTTTGAGCTGGGGGGGGGAACTGTCTTGTGGCCGGCGGTACAGGCCCAGGGCCCCTCATATTACAACGGTGTGTCTGACGTTGGGTGCGCACCACCACCGCCAGAGACACTTTATTGTACTATGAGGGACCCAGTGGCAGTGCCGTCGACCAAAAGCGGGCACACCCACCTCTTCAGACAAACTGCACTCTCACGGGTGCTGTCGCCAAGTGTCGATACCACGGCCCCGTGTGGGGAGTTTGGCCATTTAGTGAGGTGTAAACATGTCGTATGCTGGACAATCAGGTGCAGAAAATTACGAGATTGGAAAAGGCATTCAGAATAGTCCACAGGCAAGACCTTTTCATAGGAAAGCTAGGTGTCAGCCGGGCAAGGTGGGGCAAAAGATTTCGAAATCCAGTTGTGGTTCATTTTAATGAAGGTTAGATCATCTACATTTTGGGTAGCCAGACGAGTCCTTTTTTCTGTTAGTATTGAACCTGCAGCACTGAATACTCTTTCTGATAGGACACTAG
This sequence comes from Ranitomeya imitator, assembly GCF_032444005.1. Lineage (NCBI taxonomy): Eukaryota > Metazoa > Chordata > Amphibia > Anura > Dendrobatidae > Ranitomeya > Ranitomeya imitator. Next base: position 86,234,457 of record NC_091284.1, on the reverse strand, counting down.
CTGCCGGGCAAGCAAGCTCCTGCAATGCATATTCTTCCAATTCTGGCCAGGTGTCTAATTTTGATGACCAGTAATCAAATGGGAATGACGGTTGAGGGAGAACATCGATAAGGGATGAAAAATAGTTTGTAACCATACTGGACAAATGTTGTCTCCTGTCACTTTGAATTGATGCTGCAGTACCTGTCCTGTCTGCGGTCATAGCAAAATCACTCCACAACCTGGTCAGAAAACCCCTCTGGCCAACGCCACTTCTGATTTCTGCCCCTCTAACTCCTCTGGACTGCTGGCCCCTGCAGCTCGTGTGAGAACGATCACGGGCGCTGTGTGCAGGGAATGCCAGAAGCAAACGGTCAACAAGAGTTGATTGTTTGGTTGCTAATATTAGTTCCAAGTTCTCATGTGGCATTATATTTTGCAATTTGCCTTTATAGCGAGGATCAAGGAGGCAGGCCAACCAGTAATCGTCATCATTCATCATTTTAGTTATGCGTGTGTCCCTTTTGAGGATACGTAAGGCATAATCCGCCATGTGGGCCAAAGTTCCAGTTCTCAAATCTGCGGTTGTGCTTGGTTGAGGGGCAGTTTCAGGCAAATCCACGTCACTTGTGTCCCTCCAAAAACCAGAACCCGGCCTTGCCGCGCCACCAATTTCCAGTGGCCCCGGAAAAGCTTCCTCATTAAAAATATAATCATCCCCATCATCCTCCTCGTCCTCCTCCTCCTCTTCGCCCGCTAACTCGTCCTGTACACTGCCCTGGCCAGACAATGGCTGACTGTCATCAAGGCTTTCCTCTTCCTCAGCTGCAGACGCCTGATCCTTTATGTGCGTCAAACTTTGCATCAGCAGACGCATTAGGGGGATGCTCATGCTTATTATGGCGTTGTCTGCACTAACCAGCCGTGTGCATTCCTCAAAACACTGAAGGACTTGACACATGTCTTGAATCTTCGACCACTGCACACCTGACAACTCCATGTCTGCCATCCTACTGCCTGCCCGTGTATGTGTATCCTCCCACAAAAACATAACAGCCCGCCTCTGTTCGCACAGTCTCTGAATCATGTGCAGTGTTGAGTTCCACCTTGTTGCAACGTCTATGATTAGGCGATGCTGGGGAAGGTTCAAAGAACGCTGATAGGTCTGCATACGGCTGGAGTGTACGGGCGAACGGCGGATATGTGAGCAAAGTCCACGCACTTTGAGGAGCAGGTCGGATAACCCCGGATAACTTTTCAGGAAGCACTGCACCACCAGGTTTAAGGTGTGAGCCAGGCAAGGAATGTGTTTCAGTTGGGAAAGGGAGATGGCAGCCATGAAATTCCTTCCGTTATCACTCACTACCTTGCCTGCCTCAAGATCTACAGTGCCCAGCCACGACTGCGTTTCTTTCTGCAAGAACTCGGACAGAACTTCCGCGGTGTGTCTGTTGTCGCCCAAACACTTCATAGCCAATACAGCCTGCTGACGTTTGCCAGTAGCTGCCCCATAATGGGAGACCTGGTGTGCAACAGTGGCAGCTGCGGATGGAGTGGTTGTGCGACTGCGGTCTGTGGACGAGCTCTCGCTTCTGCAGGAGGACGAAGAGGAGGAGGAGGGGGTGCGAACGGCTACAGCCAATTGTTTCCTAGACCGTGGGCTAGGCAGAACTGTCCCAAACTTGCTGTCCCCTGTGGACCCTGCATCCACCACATTTACCCAGTGTGCCGTGATGGACACGTAACGTCCCTGGCCATGCCTACTGGTCCATGCATCTGTTGTCAGGTGCACCTTTGTGCTCACAGATTGCCTGAGTGCATGGACGATGCGCTCTTTAACATGCTGGTGGAGGGCTGGGATGGCTTTTCTGGAAAAAAGTGTCGACTGGGTAGCTCGTAGCGTGGTACAGCGTAGTCCATCAGGGCTTTGAAAGCTTCGCTTTCAACTAACCGGTAGGGCATCATCTCTAACGAGATTAGTCTAGCTATGTGTGCGGTCAAACCCTGTGTACGCGGATGCGAGGCTAAGTACTTCCGTTTTCTAACCATAGTCTCATGTAGGGTGAGCTGGACTGGAGAGCTGGAGATCGTGGAACTAGCGGGGGTGCCGGTGGACATGGCAGACTGAGAGACGGTGGGAGATGGTATTGTTGCCGCCGGTGCCCTAGATGCAGTGTTTCCTACTACGAAACTGGTGATTCCATGACCCTGACTGCTTTGGCCTGGCAAAGAAACCTGCACAGATACTGCAGGTGGTGCGGAAAATGGTGGCCCTACACTGCCGGAAGGGATGTTGCGTTGCTGACTAGCTTCATTGGCCGAGGGTGCTACAACCTTAAGGGACGTTTGGTAGTTAGTCCAGGCTTGCAAATGCATGGTGGTTAAATGTCTATGCATGCAACTTGTATTGAGACTTTTCAGATTCTGTCCTCTGCTTAAGGTAGTTGAACATTTTTGACAGATGACTTTGCGCTGATCAATTGGATGTTGTTTAAAAAAATGCCAGACTGCACTCTTTCTAGCATCGGATACCTTTTCAGGCATTGCAGACTGAGCTTTAACCGGATGGCCACGCTGTCCTCCAACAGGTTTTGGCTTTGCCACGCGTTTTGGGCAAGATACGGGCCCGGCAGATGGAACCTGTTGCGATGTTGATGCCTGCTGCGGCCCCTCCTCCAGCCTGCACCCTGTTCCCCCAATGGCTGCCAATCGGGGTCAAGAACTGGGTCATCTATTACCTCTTCTTGTAGCTCGTGTGCAACTTCGTCTGTGTCACCGTGTCGGTCGGTGGTATAGCGTTCGTGATGGGGCAACATAGTCTCATCAGGGTCTGATTCTTGATCATTACCCTGCGAGGGCAATGTTGTGGTCTGAGTCAAAGGACCAGCATAGTAGTCTGGCTGTGGCTGTGCATCAGTGCACTCCATGTCAGATTCAACTTGTAATGGGCATGGACTGTTAACTGCTTCACTTTCTAAGCCAGGGACGGTATGTGTAAAGAGCTCCATGGAGTAACCCGTTGTGTCGCCTGCTGCATTCTTCTCTGTTGTTGTTTTTGCTGAAGAGGACAAGGAAGCGACTTGTCCCTGACCGTGAACATCCACTAACGACGTGCTGCTTTGACATTTACCAGTTTCACGAGAGGAGGCAAAAGAGCTAGAGGCTGAGTCAGCAAGATAAGCCAAAACTTGCTCTTGCTGCTCCGGCTTTAAAAGCGGTTTTCCTACTCCCAGAAAAGGGAGCGTTCGAGGCCTTGTGTAGCCTGACGACGAACCTGGCTCCACAGCTCCAGACTTAGGTGCAATATTTTTTTTCCCACGACCAGCTGATGCTCCACCACTACCACTACCCTCATTACCAGCTGACAATGAACGCCCCCGGCCACGACCTCTTCCACCATACTTCCTCATTGTTTTAAAAACGTAAACAAACTAACGGTATTTGTTGCTGTCACACAAATTACACGGTGAGCTATAACTTCAGTATGATTTAGCTACCCCTTTACAGGTGAGTGAGACCACAACGAAAATCAGGCACAATGTTACACACTCTGTTATTGGTGGCAACAAATGAGAGAGATGCCACACACGCAGGACTGTCACTGAAGCACAAATGTAAATATTAATCTCCCACTGATTTGATTTTTTTTTTTTTTTTCAGGGAGACTTTAGGAAAAAAAAATAATAGAATAAAATGATTTTTTCAGGAAGAATTTAGAAACCAAATAAAATAAAATGATTTTTTCAGGGAGAATTTAGAAAACAAATAAAACAAAAAAAGGCTTTCTATGGCCCACTGAGTGAGAGATGACGCACACAGGAGTCAGGAGTGGCACACAAGCCCAGAGGCCAATATTTATCTCCCACTGATTGATGTAGTGATTTTTTCAGGTAGATTTTGGAACCCAAATCAAGCTAAAAAAAATAATAGGCTTTCTATGGCCCACAATTGGAGAGAGAGAGAGAGATGGCACACCCAGGAGTCAAGACTGGCACACAAGCAGAAAGGGCAATATTAATCTCCCACTGATTTTTTTTTTTTTTCAGGGAGACTTTAGGAAAAAAAAATAATAGAATAAAATGATTTTTTCAGGAAAAATTTAGAAACCAAATAAAATAAAATGATTTTTTCAGGGAGAATTTAGAAAACAAATAAAACAAAAAAAGGCTTTCTATGGCCCACTGAGTGAGAGATGACGCACACAGGAGTCAGGAGTGGCACACAAGCCCAGAGGCCAATATTTATCTCCCACTTTTTTTTTTTTGTTCCAGGGAAAATTTATAAACCCAATAAAAAAAATAATAAATAGGCTTTCTATGGCCCACTATCTGAGAGACAGAGAGAGATGGCACGCTTAGGACTGGCACACAAGCCCAAAGGCCAATATTAATCTCCCTTTTTTTTTAAGGGAGAATTTATAAAACCAAAAAAATAAAAATAAATAGGCTTTCTATGGCCCACTATTTGTGAGAGAGATGGCACGCTCAGGACTGGCACACAAGCCCAGAGGCCAATATTAACCCCTTTCTGCCATTAGACGTACTATTGCGTCCATGTGGGGTGGGCTTTACTTCCCAAGGACGCAATAGTACGTCATATGCGATCGGCAGCGCTCACGGGGGGAGCGCCGCCGATCGCGGCCGGGTGTCAGCTGTTTATCGCAGCTGACATCCGGCACTATGTGCCAGGAGCGGTCACGGACCGCCCCCGGCACATTAACCCCCGGCACACCGCGATCAAAGATGATCGCGATGTGCCGGCGGTACAGGGATGCACCGCGCAGGGAGGGGGCTGCCTGCGGGCTTCCCTGAGCCCCCCGCAGCAACACGATGTGATCGCGTTGCTGCGAGGGTCTCACCTCCCTCCCTGCTCCCTCCAGCCCCGGATCCAAGATGGCCGCGGATCCGGGTCCTGCAGGGAGGGAGGTGGCTTCACAGAGCCTGCTCAGAGCAGGCACTGTGAAGCAGCCTGCACTCCTATCAGATCAGTGATCTGACAGAGTGCTGTGCAAACTGTCAGATCACTGATCTGTGATGTCCCCCCCTGGGACAAAGTAAAAAAGTAAAAAAAAAAATTTCAAATGTGTAAAAAAAATAAAAAAAAATATTCCAAAATAATGAAAAAAAAAAAAATATATTATTCCCATAAATACATTTCTTTATCTAAATAAAAAAAACAAAACAATAAAAGTACACATATTTAGTATCGCCGCGTCCGTAACGGCCCGACCTATAAAACTGGCCCACTAGTTAACCCCTTCAGTAAACACCGTAAGGAAAAAAAAAAAAAAAACGAGGCAAAAAACAACGCTTTATTATCATACTGCCGAACAAAAAGTGGAATAACACGCGATCAAAAAGACAGATATAACTAACCATGGTACCGCTGAAAGCGTCATCTTGTCCCGCAAAAAACGAGCCGCCATACAGCATCATCAGCAAAAAAATAAAAAAGTTATAGTCCTGAGAATAAAGTGATGCAAAAATAATAATTTTTTCTATAAAATAGTTTTTATCGTATAAAAGCGCCAAAACATAAAAAAATGATATAAATGAGGTATCGCTGTAATCGTACTGACCCGAAGAATAAAACTGCTTCATCAATTTTACCAAACGCGGAACGGTATAAACGCCTCCCCCAAAAGAAGTTCATGAATAGCTGGTTTTTGGTCATTCTGCCTCACAAAAATCGGAATAAAAAGCGATCAAAAAATGTCACGTGCCCGAAAATGTTACCAATAAAAACATCAACTCGTCCCGCAAAAAACAAGACCTCACATGACTCTGTGGACCAAAATATAGAAAAATTATAGCTCTCAAAATGTGGTAACGCAAAAAATATTTTTTGCAATAAAAAGCGTCTTTCAGTGTGTGACGGCTGCCAATCATAAAAATCCGCTAAAAAACCCGCTATAAAAGTAAATCAAACCCCCCTTCATCACCCCCTTAGTTAGTGAAAAATTTAAAAAATGTATTTATTTCCATTTTCCCATTAGGGCTAGGGTTAGAGTTAGGGCAAGGGTTAGGGCTAGGGTTAGGGTTAGGGCTAGGGTTAGGGTTAGGGCTAGGGTTAGGGTTAGGGCTAGGGTTAGGGTTAGGGCTAGGGTTAGGGCTAGGGTTAGGGCTAGGGTTAGGGTTAGGGCTAGGGTTAGGGCTAGGGCTACAGTTTGGGTTGGGGCTAAAGTTACAGTTAGGGTTTAGATTACATTTACGGTTGGGAATAGGGTTGGGATTAGGGTTAGGGGTGTGTCAGGGTTAGAGGTGTGGTTATGGTTACTGTTGGGATTAGGGTTAGGGATGTGTTTGGATTAGGGTTTCAGTTATAATTGGGGGGTTTCCACTGTTTAGGCACATCAGGGGCTCTCCAAACGCGACATGGCGTCCGATCTCAATTCCAGCCAATTCTGCGTTGAAAAAGTAAAACAGTGCTTCTTCCCTTCCGAGCTCTCCCGTGTGCCCAAACAGGGGTTTACCCCAACATATGGGGTATCAGCGTACTCAGGACAAATAGGACAACAACTTTTGGGGTCCAATTTCTCCTGTTACCCTTGGGAAAATACAAAACTCGGGGCTAAAACATATTTTTTGTGGGAAAAAAAAAGATTTTTTATTTTCACGGCTCTGCGTTATAAACTGTAGTGAAACACTTGGGGGTTCAAAGTTCTCACAACACATCTAGATTAGTTCCCTGGGGGGTCTAGTTTCCAATATGGGGTCACTTGTGGGGGGTTTCTACTGTTTAGGTACATTAGGGGTTCTGCAAACGCAATGTGACGTCTGCAGACCATTCCATCTAAGTCTGCATTCCAAATGGCGCTCCTTCCCTTCCGAGCTCTGCCATGCGCTCAAACGGTGGTTTCCCCCAACATACGGGGTATCAGCGTACTCAGGACAAATTGGACAACAACTTTTGGGGTCGAATTTCTCCTCTTACCCTCGGGAAAATACAAAACTGGGGGCTAAAAAATAATTTTGGGGGGAAAGATTTTTTTTTTTAATTTTCACGGCTCTGCGTTACAAACTGTAGTGAAACACTTGGGGGTTCAAAGCTATCACAACACATCTAAATGAGTTCCTTAGGGGGTCTAGTTTCCAAAATGGTGTCACTTGTGGGAGGTTTCTACTGTTTAGGTACATTAGGGGCTCTGCAAATGCAATGTGACACCTGCAGACCATTCCATCTAAGTCCTCATTCCAAATGGAGCTCCTTCCCTTCCGAGCCCTCCCATGCGCCCAAACAGTGGTTCCCCCCCACATATGGGGTATCAGCGCACTCAGGACAAATTGGACAACAAATTGTGGGGTCGAATTTCTCCTGTTACCCTCGGGAAAATACAAAACTGGGGGCTAAAAAATAATTTTTGTGGGAAAAAATTTTTGTTTTATTTTTACGGCTCTCCATTATAAACTTCTGTGAAGCCCTTGGTGGGTCAAAGCGCTCAGCACACATCTAGATAAGTTCCTAAGGGGGTCTACTTTCCAAAATAGTGTCACTTGTGGGGGGTTTCTACTGTTTAGGTACATTAGGGGCTCTGCAAACGCAATGTGACACCTGCAGACCATTCCATCTAAGTCTGCATTCAAATGGCACTCCTTCCCTTCTGAGCCCTCCCATGTGCCCAAACAGTGGTTCCCCCCACATATGGTGTATCATCGCACTCAGGACAAATTGGGCAACAAATTTTGGGGTCCAATTTCTCCTGTTACCCTCAGGAAAATACAAAACTGGGGGCTAAAAAAATAATTTTTGTGGGAAAAAAATTTTGTTTTATTTTTACGGCTCTGCATTATAAACTTCTGTGAAGCACTTGGTGGGTCAAAGTGCTCACCACACCTCTAGATAAGTTCCTTAGGGGGTCTACTTTCCAAAATGGTGTCATTTGTGGGGGGTTTCAATGTTTAGGCACATCAGTGGCTCTTCAAACGCAACATGGCGTCCCATCTCAATTCCTGTCAATTTTGCTTTGAAAAGTCAAACGGCGCTCCTTCCCTTCCGAGCTCTCCCATCCACCCAAACAGTGGTTTACCCCCACATATGGGGTATCAGCGTACTCAGGACAAATTGTACAACAACTTTTGGGGTCCAATTTCTTCTCTTACCCTTGGGAAAATAAAAAATTGGGGGCAAAAAGATAATTTTTGTGAAAAAATATGATTTTTTATTTTTACGGTTCTACATTATAAACTTCTGTGAAGCACTTGGTGGGTCAAAGTGCTCACCACACCTCTAGATAAGTTCCTTAGGGGGTCTACTTTCCAAAATGGTGTCACTTGTGGGGGGTTTCAATGTTTAGGCACATCAGTGGCTCTTCAAACGCAACATGAGGTCCCATCTCAATTCCTGTCAATTTTGCATTGAAAAGTCAAACGGCGCTCCTTCCCTTCCGAGCTCTCCCATCCGCCCAAACAGTGGTTTACCCCCACATATGGGCTATCAGCGTACTCAGGACAAATTGTACAACAACTTTTGGGGTCCAATTTCTTCTCTTACCCTTGGGAAAATAAAAAATTGGGGGCGAAAAGATAATTTTTGTGAAAAAATATGATTTTTTATTTTTACGGTTCTACATTATAAACTTCTGTGAAGCACTTGTTGGGTCAAAGTGCTCACCACACCTCTAGATAAGTTCCTTAGGGGGTCTACTTTCCAAAATGGTGTCACTTGTGGGGGGTTTCAATGTTTAGCCACATCAGGGGCTCTCCAAACGAAACATGGCGTCCCATCTCAATTCCAGTCAATTTTGCATTGAAAGTCAAATGGCACTCCTTCGCTTCCGAGCTCTGCCATGCGCCCAAACAGTGGTTTACCCCCACATGTGGGGTATTGGCATACTCAGGACAAATTGTACAACAATGTTTGGGGTCCATTTTCTCCTGTTACCCTTGGTAAAATAAAACAAATTGGAGCTGAATTAAATTTTTTGTGAAAAAAAGTTAAATGTTCATTTTTATTTAAACATTCAAAAAATTCCTGTGAAGCACCAGAAGGGTTAATAAACTTCTTGAATATGGTTTTGAGCACCTTGAGGGGTGTAGTTTTTAGAATGGTGTCACACTTGGGTATTTTCTATCATATAGACCCCTCAAAATGACTTCAAATGAGATGTGGTCCCTAAAATAAAATGGTGTTGTAGAAATGAGAAATTGCTGGTCAACTTTTAACCCTTATAACTCCCTAACAAAAAAAAAATTTGTTTCCAAAATTGTGCTGATGTAAAGTAGACATGTGGGAAATGTTATTTATTAAGTATTTTGTGTGACATATCTCTGTGATTTAATTGCATAAAAATTCAAAGTTGGAAAATTGCGAAATTTTCATAATTTTCGCCAAATTTCCGTTTTTTTCACAAATAAACGCAGGTACTATCAAATAATTTTTACCATTGTCATGAAGTACAATATGTCACGAGAAAACAATGTCAGAATCACCAGGATCCATTGAAGCGTTCCAGAGTTATAACCTCATAAAGGGACAGTGGTCAGAATTGTAAAAATTGGCCCGGTCATTAACGTGCAAACCACCCTTGGGGGTAAAGGGGTTAATCTTCCACTTTTTTTTTTTTTTCCAGGGAAAATTTATAAACCCAATAAAAAAATAAATAAATAAATAGGCTTTCTATGGCCCACTATCTGAGAGAGAGAGATGGCACGCTTAGGACTGGCACACAAGCCCAAAGGCCAATATTAATCTCCCACTGATTGATTTATTGATTTTTTCAGGTAGAATTTAGAACCCAAATAAAGCAAAAAAAAAGAAAATGGGCTTTCTATGGCCCACTGAGTGAGTGATGATGCACACAGGAGTCAGGAGTGGCACACAAGCCCTGAGGCCAATATTTTTCTCCCACTGATTGATGTAGTGATTTTTTCAGGTACATTTTAGAACCCAAATCAAGCAAAAAAATAAATAGGCTTTCTATGGCCCACTATTTGTGAGAGAGATGGCACGCTCAGGACTGGCACACAAGCCCAGAGGCCAATATTAATCTCCCACTTTTTTTTTTTTGGTTCCAGGGAAAATTTATAAACCCAATAAAAAATAAATAAATAGGCTTTCTATGGCCCACTATCTGAGAGAGAGAGATGGCACGCTTAGGACTGGCACACAAGCCCAAAGGCCAATATTAATCTCCCACTGATTGATTTATTGATTTTTTCAGGTAGAATTTAGAACCCAAATAAAGCAAAAAAAAAAAAAAAAAAGGGCTTTCTATGGCCCACTGAGTGAGTGATGATGCACACAGGAGTCAGGAGTGGCACACAAGCCCTGAGGCCAATATTTTTCTCCCACTGATTGATGTAGTGATTTTTTCAGGTAGATTTTAGAACCAAAATCAAGCAAAAAAATAAATAGGCTTTCTATGGCCCACTGACTGAGAGATGGCACACACAGGAGTCAAGAGTGGCACACAAGCCCTGAGGCCAATATTTTTCTCCCACTGATTGATGTAGTGATTTTTTCAGGTAGATTTTATAACCCAAATCAAGCAAAAAAATAAATAGGCTTTCTATGGCCCACTGAGTGAGAGATGACACAGACAGGGATGGCACTCTAGCAGAAATGTCAATCTTAATCTCCCACAAAAAAACAAAAAAAAACAGGGAGTGTCCTTCAATTACTATCTCCCTGCAGTAATCTCAGCCAGGTATGGCAGGCAGCAATAAGGAGTGGACTGATGCACAAATTAAATAAAAAGTGTGTACAAACAAAAAAGATAGCTGTGCAGAAAGGAAGGAACAAGAGGATTTGTGCTTTGAAAAAAGCAGTTGGTTTGCACAGCGGCGTACACACAGCAATGCAGCTATCAGGGAGCCTTCTAGGGCAGCCCAATGAGCTACAGCGCTGAGGGGGAAAAAAAAAAAAATGTAGCTTCCACTGTCCCTGCACACCGAAGGTGGTGTTGGGCAGTGGAAATCGCTACAGCACAAGCGGTTTGGTGGTTAATGGACCCTGCCTAACGCTATCCCTGCTTCTGACGAAGCGGCAGCAACCTCTCCCTAAGCTCAGATCAGCAGCAGTAACATGGCGGTCGGCGGGAACTCCCTTTAATAGCCCCTGTGACGCCGCAGACAGCAAGCCAATCACTGCAATGCCCTTCTCTAAGATGGTGGGGACCAGGACCTATGTCATCACGCTGCCCACACTCTGCGTTTACCTTCATTGGCTGAGAAATGGCGCTTTTCGCGTCATTGAAACGCGACTTTGGCGCGAAAGTCGCGTACCGCATGGCCGACCCCGCACAGGGGTCGGATCGGGTTTCATGAAACCCGACTTTGCCAAAAGTCGGCGACTTTTGAAAATGAACGACCCGTTTCGCTCAACCCTAATCAGAACCTCTCTGCGACAAAACAGCCCCTGCTCCAATCTCAGAAGCATCAACCTCGACCTGGAACGGAAGAGAAACATCTGGTTGACACAACACAGGGGCAGAAGAAAAACGACGCTTCAACTCTTGAAAAGCTTCCACAGCAGCAGAAGACCAATTGACCAAATCAGCACCCTTCTTGGTCAAATCGGTCAATGGTTTGGCAATACTAGAAAAATTGCAGATGAAGCGACGATAAAAATTAGCAAAGCCCAGGAACTTTTGCAGACTTTTCAGAGATGTCGGCTGAGTCCAATCATGGATGGCTTGGACCTTAACAGGATCCATCTCGATAGTAGAAGGGGAAAAGATGAACCCCAAAAATGAAACCTTCTGCACACCAAAGAGACACTTTGATCCCTTCACAAACAAAGAATTAGCACGCAGGACCTGAAAAACTGTTCTGACCTGCTTCACATGAGACTCCCAATCATCCGAGAAGATTAAAATGTCATCCAAGTACACAATCAGGAATTTATCCAGGTACTCTCGGAAGATGTCATGCATAAAGGACTGAAACACTGATGGAGCATTGGCAAGTCCGAATGGCATCACTAGATACTCAAAATGACCCTCGGGCGTATTAAATGCAGTTTTCCATTCATCTCCTCGCCTGATTCGCACCAGTTTATACGCACCACGAAGATCTATCTTGGTGAACCAACTAGCCCCCTTAATCCGAGCAAACAAATCAGATAACAATGGCAAGGGGTACTGAAATTTAACCATGATCTTATTTAGAAGGCGGTAATCTATACAAGGTCTCAGCGAACCATCCTTCTTGGCTACAAAAAAGAACCCTGCTCCTAATGGTGACGATGATGGGCGAATATGCCCCTTCTCCAGGGATTCCTTCACATAACTGCGCATAGCGGCGTGCTCAGGCACGGATAAATTAAACAGTCGACCTTTTGGGAATTTACTACCAGGAATCAAAATGATAGCACAATCACAATCCCTATGCGGAGGTAGGGCATCGGACTTGGGCTCATCAAATACATCCCGGTAATCAGACAAGAACTCTTGAACCTCAGAAGGGTTGGATGACGAAATTGACAGAATTGGAACATCACAATGTACCCCCTGACAACCCCAGCTGGACACCGACATGGATTTCCAATCTAATACTGGATTATGGGCTTGTAGCCATGGCAACCCCAACACGACCACATCATGCAGATTATGCAACACCAGAAAGCGAATAACCTCCTGATGTGCAGGAGCCATGCACATGGTCAGCTGGGTCCAGTATTGAGGCTTATTCTTGGCCAAAGGCGTGGCATCAATTCCTCTCAATGGAATAGGACACTGCAAGGGCTCTAAGAGAAACCCACAACGCTTAGCATACTCCAAGTCCATCAAATTCAGGGCAGCGCCTGAATCCACAAATGCCATGACGGAATACGATGACAAAGAGCAGATCAAGGTAACGGACAGAAGAAATTTTGACTGTACCGTACCAATGGTGGCAGACCTAGCGAACCGCTTAGTGCGCTTAGGACAATCAGAGATAGCATGAGTGGAATCACCACAGTAGAAACACAGCCCATTCAGACGTCTGTGTTCTTGCCGTTTAACTCTGGTCAAAGTCCTATCGCACTGCATAGGCTCAGGTTTAAGCTCAGGTAATACCGCCAAATGGTGCACAGTTTTACGCTCACGCAAGCGTCGACCGATCTGAATGGCCAAACACATAGACTCATTCAAACCAGCAGGCATAGGAAATCCCACCATGACATCCTTAAAACCCTCCGTCACATACAACTGATCTGACAGGCGCTTCTCTTTTACTTTCATTTCTCCTTCCTCACCAGATTGTGAGGAAACCCCCTCCCTCCAGGTAGTCTCCTGTCTCTTGAAGGTCTGTGAAACCTGATATCACAGTTGGATTTCAGAGCTTCAGGGGAGAGGATATAGCTGCACAGATCTCTCAGGCTCATTGTATGTGAATACGTCACATTCAGTAAGGTTGGTATTTTATGTTTTTATTCATCACAATAGTTTATTTAGCTTGTTTTATGAATGTATAGCACAAAATGTGAGGATATTTCATAGAAATAAGGGAGATTTTATAAAAGAAAGTGTGCTGCTCAGGCATATACAGTAGTTCCCTAACATATTCCTTCTCTTGCTTCAGATTATCTGCTGAAATGGAGAGGAAAATGTACAATTTATCCAAACAACTTGATGTTGAGGAAGTAACAAACATGCTGTTAGATGATAGAGACCTCACACTGAATGAGGATTTAGGAGAGGAAAGTGAGATTGATTCTCATGATGAGGTGGAAGAATGTGTCCTGGATTCTGAAACAGAGCAAGATGGTGACAGTGGTGAGGATGAAGAAGTTGGATCATATTATATTGGAAAAGAACTAGTACTTGGAGAGCTACGCAGGAGAAGCGTGAAAACAATCGGTATCCCCTCTCGCCTTCAAGTTCAGCTCAAAAGGTTCTGCCCAGAAGATGATGGTGAAAAGTCACCATCTGCACCACCTCACAAAAGAAGGAGATGCACCACATGCCAAACGGAAAGCGGAACCAGAAGGCTGTCAAATTATGAATGTCTCAAATGTCATAAAGCAATTTGCCTGACACATGCAAAAATGGTGTGTAATTCTTGCTATTTGCTCTGCAAGTGTGACTTTTCTGGGGAAACCTCAGCATCTATTTCTGATTGAATATGTCTTTAATAGTACTTAAGGTACCTTAAAATTAAGTTTGTGTTCAAAAATTTTCTTTGTACATTTTTTTGAGAGAGTCGAACTGGGGACTATTTGGCGGGAGTTTTGAAAAGTTTGTATTTCATAGTTATTAGTTTTATGTTAAGTAAATGTTTTTTTTTGCAACTGATTATGTGTAGTCTCTTTTATTACATCCCTATGAAGGTCACTGATCACTTTTAGAGCACTGAAATTGCAAACATTAGATATCATAGGTATTTTTCCAGCAGGCGCCTGACAGGCACATTGTATGTGAACTCGTTAGTCCGAATATTGTATGTGACGGAGGGTTAAGGGCTTCAGAGAGACCCTTTCTGAACATAGCTGCCAGCGCAGATTCATTCCATTGAGTGAGCACGGACCACTTTCTAAATTTCTGACAATATACCTCTATCTCATCCTGACCCTGACAAAGAGCCAGCAAATTTTTACTGTTGTGAATTCTGTGGCAGAGCTCCCTCCTGTGGTCACAAGTGGTACTTCGGCTGATTCTCTCTGTGAGCTTCTGTAGGTGGAGGGAAGTGGTACTGCGGCTTCTGAGTTTCCTCCCTCAGGTGATCTGGTGAGGTCGTTAGGTGCTTCTCTACTTAACTCCACCTAATGCTTTGATCCTGGCTTCCTGTACTGTTATGAAAGGCAATTCAGTACTACAATGGACATAGCGGTCAGAGCACATACAGTGATCTGACAATAACCCAAAATCATAGAACGAGCTCTGAGACGTGGGAACTCTGCAGACCGCAATCCTTAATCCTCTCCAAACAACTCTAGAGGCAGCCGTGGATTGCGCCTAACTCTGCCTATGCAACTCGGCACAGCCTGAGAAACTAACTAGCCTGAAGATAGAAAATAAGCCTACCTTGCCTCAGAGAAATACCCCAAAGGAAAAGGCAGCCCCCCACATATAATGACTGTGAGTTAAGATGAAAAGACAAACGTAGAGATGAAGTAGATTCAGCAAAGTGAGGCCCGACTTTCTTAACAGATCGAGGATAGAAAAGGTAACTTTGCGGTCTACACAAAACCCTAAAGAAAACCACGCAAAGAGGGCAAAAAAGACCCTCCGTACCGAACTAACGGCACAGAGGTACACCCTTTGCGTCCCAGAGCTTCCAGCAACAAATTAGACAAGCTGGACAGAAAAAATAGCAAACAAATAGCAAAGAAGAACTTAGCTATGCAGAGCAGCAGGCCACAGGAATGATCCAGGGAAAAGCAAGTCCAACACTGGAACATTGACAGGAAGCCAGGATCAAAGCATTAGGTGGAGTTAAGTAGAGAAGCACTTAACGACCTCACCAGATCACCTGAGGGAGGAAACTCAGAAGCCGCAGTACCACTTCCCTCCACTAACAGAAGCTCACAGAGAGAATCAGCCGAAGTACCACTTGTGACCACAGGAGGGAGCTCTGCCACAGAATTCACAACAGAAACTGTCTTGATGGCTCAGTGGTCCCTGGTGTCCTGGTGGTCCCTGCTGCCTGAGTGTTCCCTGATGGATCTGTAAGTATATAGAATTTATACTTAGACCCACAAACCCCTCAAAGTAGCTAAAGTTAAAGATTTATAAACCACCCTGCTCAAATGATCTGAGCAATGTTCTAGCAGGCCAACAAACGTTTTGAGATACAATCCCAAAAAAATATTCCCAAGGAAGACCTGGCTGAACTGGTTGACCTAGTTTAATAATATGTGCCAGCTGTAAAACCATTTCCCCCCCTACCCCAAAAAAAAAAATACCCTCTTGTAAAATTGAAAGGGAACCTGTCACCTGATTGCCTTGCGCAGCCATGTACTATGGAGGACAGAGAATGAACTTCAATCCAATATTGCGGCCAGCATGCAGCCAGCGGGTAAGGAAAGGGTGAATCAAACACCTGAAAACTCCGCCCATATGACCGAAAACCGGTCCCGCCAAAGTCAGGTGACAGGTTCCCTTGAAATGCCTTCACACCAGTTGAAAATTTATTGACCACATATGTGATTTCAAAAGATCCCTAAAAATAAAAAAAAAATGCACCATTAAAAATTTGCTATAACCTTTTATATTAAAAAATAAACACTCAACCAACTGTGTATTGCAGGGGTGTCAAACTGCGTTCCTCAAGGGCTGCAAACAGGTCATGTTTTCAGGATTTCCTTGTACTGCACAGGTGATAATTTAATCACCTACACAAATAATGAGTTGGTGATTAAATTATCACCTGTGCAGTACAAGGAAATCCTGAAAACATGACCCGTTTGCAGCCCTCGAGGAATGCAGTGTGACACCCCTGGTGTATTGCATGTGTGGACATTTGAACATACACCGTTTTAAAGTTTACCTTTGTGAAATGATACTACAGACATTTTGAATAAAAAAATTTTAATTTTTTTTTTTTTTTTTTTACCATCACAATTAGGAGCTACAATGCTCTTTATTTTAAATACAAGCACATAATGTGTAAATGTTTTCAACAATACAATAAAAAAAATAAAAAAAAAAAAAACCAAACACACACGCAAGACACACACTCACACCACCATTACACACACACTGAAACCACATGCTGCACACACCACACTAATTTTAATTAACTACATCACAGTAAAAAAAAACCTGCACGCGCAGTCACCCAGACGCACGCACGCACGCACTCGCCCGAAAGCACAGGAACATGCACAACACATGCACACGCACAAAAAGCAAACAGGCACACACACAATGCATGCACACGCACGAAAGCACACAGGCGCACGCCAACACACACAGATGCACATGCACAAAAGCACACAGGCAGACACAAACAAACGCACACACAGACACGCACACACATGCACACAGACGCACGCAAAAATGGCAGTACTCACACTGGCTGGAAGGCTCTAGCTTGACGTTGGCTTCTGGCAGCACAGTCAGGCCACTGGCTGCCTAAGTTTTATAGCAGGCAGGCCTCTGGACGCTGGCTGACTAACGCTCGCTGGCTGGACGGATGCTGGCTAGCTGAATGGATGCTGGCTGGCTGGACGGATACTGGCTGGACGGATTCTGGCTGGCTGGACGGATGCTGGCTGGCTGGATGGATGCTGGCTGGCTCGCTTGCTGGCTGGCTGGCTTCTGTCTTCTTGCTGGCACATTTGGGGTTGAAGCCCCAGGCCAAGTTTTATATAGATTTGGGGGTGTCTGGCCAATTGGCTACAAAATCCTGATTCTGAGCATGCTCAGTGTAAAAAAACATATTCCAGCGCTGGATTCCGTCATTTGACGTGTCACGACTGATCCTGCGTCCATAGGCTTCCGTTATAGCCAACGACGCATGCCGCAGGATGCGTCGCGACACGTTTTCCCGACGCAGACAAGAAAAGTTACAATCAACGTTTTTCCAGACGACAGGCCGCCAAATTCTGACGGATCCAGTGCACGACGGACACGACGTATGGCAATCCGTCGCGATACGTCGCCAATACAAGTCTATGGGAATAAAACGCATCCTGCGGGAAAATTTGCAGGATGCGTTTTTTACACAAAACGACGCATTCTGACGGGAGATGAAAGACGGAAGTGTGAAAGAGGCCTAATTGGTGACAAGGATGTGCTGCTATTGGTGAAAGAGAGTGGTGGTGTTGGCAATAAAGAGAAGACCCGATGTTTGGCCGAAATATATTCCAGGGGAAGTTTAATTCTTCTGTGGACATCTTGGGAGCAGCAGCTGTTGGTGAAGGAGGCTCAACAGTACCTAAAAGCTCAGTCATGGTGGTGGCGAGTCCTATGTGCAGGCATCTCTGATGTGAGAATTCTTTTACATAATGCAGGCTCTGCAGGAGGAAAATAAGACATAGATATCTTAGCTCAATTAGACCCTCCATCAGTACACAAAGTGGTATCACCTGCTCATGTGGGAAAAGTAAGCTGGTCAGCCTTATAAGCAATGCTCGTGCTGTCCTCCTACCAAGTATCCTGGTGCTCGTCTGTCTGGTACCCCGGGTGCATCCTTCAGGCATCTGGCCAGTCGTCATCATCATCTACTGATTGTCATACTCTGATTATATCACCTCCTTCTCCATCAGAGAGAGAAGGGCAGAATGTTGCATCCACGCTGCATCCACAGGACGCCACAAAGTCCTTTTATTTTATTTTTTTTACATGTACTTAGTGTTATTACTGTGTGATTCTGTAAGCTATAGGTCACTGCATACTGTCTGCAAAGCTGACAAACTTTTTTCAGCTAAGAGCTATTTATTTTTTTTTTTACAAAATGTTTGATTTGCTTGTTTTTTGTTTTTTTTTACCACATATGTGTAGTTTGCTATTTTTTGTTTTGCTTATTACTAAGTTTTTTTTAATAAAAAATAAATAAAGATTTCAATTTCATTTTTCTTTTTTTTTTATTTCCGAACATATTCCCATATAGTCTAGTAAGCCAAAGGTATAAAAATAATTGAGTTAGAGTATCTAAAATCAAGATTTAATAAACCGGGTCATAGTGACCCAGGAGCAATACATGCTTAGAGTACATGGTAACAGAACAGCAGGGTTTTAACTGAAAGCTTCTAACACTGATTACACAAGAACCACAAGATGGATTTCTTCACCACAGGTATCATTTTAATCAGTATAACGATTCCAACCTGACAATGCCTGTAGTTTACATAGCAAACTACTGACGCTTTAAGCAGTAATCAAATAAACCATTATAGCAGCCATGTGCATGAATGACCTCTTCCTCCTTAGGACCTAGTCATACAGTTTTGTTTTTGTTTTTAATGAGGATTTAAAAGCGGATTTTACTGCAAATCCACATTAAAAAAAAATGCTTCAAATATTCTTTAAATGAGCTTCCAGTTAATGTTACTGCAACATTTTCAAAATAACGTGAACAAAAATTTCACTGTGAGCACTACAGGAGCTTTTGTAATTAAAATCAGTCGGTAACTTATTCAAAGAGTATTTAACGCAGTTTGTGATGTGGATTTAAGAGCAGAATCTATTGGTAAATCCTCATAAAAAAAAACTCAGTGTGAATTTACCATCAGAGTGCTGATTTTTTGGAGGTAAGAGTTTGTACCTCTCAAACCTATATGGTATACACTTTCGATATGCCCAAAATGTCAGAGAAGGTAAAACCTCTAAATGTTTGTGCGGTCTCCGGATTGGTTCAGTAAGTCAATGTGACCCTTCGGCCAAAAAAGTCTGTGCATCCCTGTTTTACACAACGGAAGCTGAACTTTGCAGAAGTAGAATATCTGTGTGCCTTATTGGTTTCTGTAGTCATGCTGTCTGTTATATAAGCTGTGAATATCAGAATGTGTACTGTGTGAAAGCTGCTTGCCCTACTTTACTACCGTAATTTATAGCAGCTGACGTGGAATAGTGCATTACATAATGTCAATAATTTCTCACATTTTTTCCATGGTTGCAGTGTTATTCACACTGAAAACAAAAGTGGAGAAAGAAACCCCTTAAAAATAACATTCATTAATTTTTCATTCATATTTCCAAAAATACAAAAAAATCCTCTTATATATAATAAAAAAGGAGTTCGTAGAGGGTCTGATAAAGGCAAAAATTTCTGCATTTCTGTCTATTTTTTTTCAGTCAAGATGGGGTGCAGAGTGTACATTAAGGAGAAAAAATGAACTTTTTTGAATTTACCAAATGGCTGCAACAATGAAACAAAGAGTGAAAAATTGAAATTGCTGTGTGTCGTTAATTCCTACAGGGGCCGCTGTAACATTAGATAAGATACAAGGTTCTCCAGACAGAATAATATACACCTGTAGGTGCCATAATAAGAGGGCTGGGGCAAGGTATTGTGGTGCCCTAGGTAGATGAGGCCAATGGCGCCCCACTCTCCAAGTGAAGGAATTGGTCAGGGAGTAGGGTGACAGGACCCCTAACATATCCCATCTCTTTTCCCATCGCCTCCTCAGATGGGTCAGGTAATTGATGATTACTTTTATCTTTTTCCACCACCAAAAAAAAAAAAAAAAAAGTGGTGCACTTTAGGAGTGTGACTTTACAGGGGGTGCAATTTCACAGTTAGATATAGGAATAAGTCATTATTTGCAGAACGTTTACACAATACCAGAAATACGTAGCCATATTCATCCCTCACATCTGATTTTTTAAATATCAAATCCAAGGATGGCATGGGAAGCATGGAAACCAATATAGCTTACCGTATCTATAGGCCTCCATTAGGGTATCTGTCAAATGCTGGGCGCCTTAATTGAAACCAAACAGACCCCATTATGGTTAAAGTGATTTGTCTGATGGTGAGTTATATATATATATATATATATATATATATATATATATACTAGATGGTGGCCCGATTCTAACGCATCGGGTATTCTACAATATGTATGTAGTTTATTTATGAAGTTTTCAGAATAATGCAATTTATCCACAGGATTCGGCCGGCCGGGCGCGACCAATTAGCGAAGCGTGGTTCAAATTCCACACCAATTCGCGGCCGGACTGTGCCTGACGCTGATTGGTCACGCCCGGCCACGAACAATCAGTGAAGCAAGGGCCGGCTCCAGGTTTTTGAGGGCCCTGGGCGAAAGAGTCTCAGTGGGCCCTCCTCTTTAACACATACCACGATTCATGATGCACAGATACAGCAGAGAAATATAGCACAGCCAAGCAGCATA
Organism: Ranitomeya imitator; assembly: GCF_032444005.1. Taxonomy (NCBI): domain Eukaryota; kingdom Metazoa; phylum Chordata; class Amphibia; order Anura; family Dendrobatidae; genus Ranitomeya; species Ranitomeya imitator. Next base: position 86,213,757 of record NC_091284.1, on the reverse strand, counting down.
TAGCCCACGTAGTATATAACACAGCCCACGTAGTATATAGCACAGCCACATAGTATATTGTCCAGCCACGTAATATACTGCACAGCCACGTAATATTAATATATTGCACAATCAATCAGCGACGCGGGATTTCCGTGACAGACAGACAGACAAACAGACGGAGGTGCCCCTTAGATGATTATATATATATATATATATATATATATATATATATATATATACAAGAAATAGGCCCGAAGCTATCGTATCGGGAGTGCGGTAAAAATAACATCTGTGTATGCTTAAAGTATTCCCCACGCAGGCACAGTAACAGCCGCGTCGTTACCGCACAGATGTGTATGTCACTTGCCCAGGCGCAGTTCTCTGTGCCCATAATCAGGTGGATGAATACTACTCTGTGCCCATAATCAGGTGGATGAATACTACTCTGTGCCCATAATCAGGTGGATGAATACTACTCTGTGCCCATAATCAGGTGGATGAATACTACTCTGTACCCATAATCAGGTGCATGGATACTACTCTGTGCCCATAATCAGGTTCATGGATACTACTCTGTGCCCATAATCAGGTGGATGAATACTACTCTGTGCCCATAATCAGGTGGATGAATACTACTCTGTGCCCATAATCAGGTGGATGAATACTACTCTGTGCCCATAATCAGGTTCATGGATACTACTCTGTGCCCATAATCAGGTGGATGAATACTACTCTGTGCCCATAATCAGGTGGATGAATACTACTCTGTACCCATAATCAGGTGCATGGATACTACTCTGTGCCCATAATCAGGTGGATGAATACTACTCTGTGCCCATAATCAGGTGGATGAATACTACTCTGTGCCCATAATCAGGTGGCTGAATACTACTCTGTGCCCATAATCAAGTGGATGAATACTACTCTGTGCCCATAATCAGGTGGATGAATACTACTCTGTACCCATAATCAGGTGCATGGATACTACTCTGTGCCCATAATCAGGTGGATGAATACTACTCTGTGCCCATAATCAGGTGGATGAATACTACTCTGTGCCCATAATCAGGTGGCTGAATACTACTCTGTGCCCATAATCAAGTGGATGAATACTACTCTGTGCCCATAATCAGGTGGATGGATACTACTCTGTGCCCATAATCAGGTGGATGGATACTACTATGTGCCCATATTCAGGTGGATGGATACTACTCTGTGCCCATGATCAGGTGGATGAATACTACTCTGTGCCCATGATCAGGCAGGTAGAACAGTCAATCAGCTGCTCCACAATCTACTATCGATTAGTATGTCCTGGGAAGGCAACCTCCTAGGGATCTCTATCCTAGTCCCTCCCCCACTCATCAGCATTCTCATCACCTCTGTCCAGAGGTCGGAGAAGGAGTCAGATATGATGCCCTCAGCTTGAGGCTCCGGACCGCTGGCTTCTGCCTGTTCCCCGTCCATTGTGGTGCAGCCAGCGATGCTTCAGGATGTGTCAGTGCCCTCTGCTCCTCACTAGTAACATTCCTGAGGTGGCAGCTCTGGGGGACTCACTGCAGACCTCACTGTGCCCCCTGTGCCCGCTGTACCATGGTGCCTAATGCGTGTGCCTGGCCAGCGGAGACTGCCACTAACTCCAAACGGGCGCCTGGACCCGGTCCACAGAGTTTGAGCAGGAGGAGCAGCAGTCGAAGTGATGTCCTGGCTGCTCAGTGAAATTGTGTGATCACAGGCAGTGTTCAGTGTCTGTGCTCGGAATGTCCTCCCCCCGCCACGAACTGCGCCTGCGCAAGTGACACTGCCGCGGTGCCTTATGGGATTCGGGGACAGCGGCCGGAAGTCCCAACTGGCGATTATTATATATATACAGTGGGGCAAAAAAGTATTTAGTCAGTCAGCAATAGTGCAAGTTCCACCACTTAAAAAGATGAGAGGCGTCTGTAATTTACATCATAGGTAGACCTCAACTATGGGAGACAAACTGAGAAAAAAAAATCCAGAAAATCACATTGTCTGTTTTTTTATCATTTTATTTGCATATTATGGTGGAAAATAAGTATTTGGTCAGAAACAAAATTTCATCTCAATACTTTGTAATATATCCTTTGTTGGCAATGACAGAGGTCAAACCTTTTTCTGTAAGTCTTCACAAGGTTGCCACACACTGTTGTTGGTATGTTGGCCCATTCCTCCATGCAGATCTCCTCTAGAGCAGTGATGTTTTTGGCTTTTTGCTTGGCAACACGGACTTTCAACTCCCTCCAAAGGTTTTCTATAGGGTTGAGATCTGGAGACTGGCTAGGCCACTCCAGGACCTTGAAATGCTTCTTACAAAGCCACTCCTTCGTTGCCCTGGCGGTGTGCTTTGGATTATTGTCATGTTGAAAGACCCAGCCACGTTTCATCTTCAAAGCCCTTGCTGATGGAAGGAGGTTTGCACTCAAAATCTCACGATACATGGCCCCATTCATTCTTTCATGTACCCGGATCAGTCGTCCTGGCCCCTTTGCAGAGAAACAGCCCCAAAGCATGATGTTTCTACCACCATGCTTTACAGTAGGTATGGTGTTTGATGGTTGCAACTCAGTATTCTTTTTCCTCCAAACACGACAAGTTGTGTTTCTACCAAACAGTTCCAGTTTGGTTTCATCAGACCATTGGACATTCTCCCAAAACTCCTCTGGATCATCCAAATGCTCTCTAGCAAACTTCAGACGGGCCCGGACATGTACTGGCTTAAGCAGTGGGACATGTCTGGCACTGCAGGATCTGAGTCCATGGTGGCGTAGTGTGTTACTTATGGTAGGCCTTGTTACATTGGTCCAAGCTCTCTGCAGTTCATTCACTAGGTCCCCCCACGTGGTTCTGGGATTTTTGCTCACCGTTCTTGTGATCATTCTGACCCCACGGGGTGGGATTTTGCGTGGAGCCCCAGATCGAGGGAGATTATCAGTGGTCTTGTATGTCTTCCATTTTCTAATTATTGCTCCCACTGTTGATTTCTTCACTCCAAGCTGGTTGGCTATTGCAGATTCAGTCTTCCCAGCCTGGTGCAGGGCTACAATTTTGTTTCTGGTGTCCTTTGACAGCTCTTTGGTCTTCACCATAGTGGAGTTTGGAGTCAGACTGTTTGAGGGTGTGCACAGGTGTCTTTTTATACTGATAACAAGTTTAAACAGGTGCCATTACTACAGGTAATGAGTGGAGGAAAGAGGAGACTCTTAAAGAAGAAGTTACAGGTCTGTGAGAGCCAGAAATCTTGATTGTTTGTTTCTGACCAAATACTTATTTTCCACCATAATATGCAAATAAAATGATAAAAAAACAGACAATGTGATTTTCTGGATTTTTTTTTCTCAGTTTGTCTCCCATAGTTGAGGTCTACCTATGATGTAAATTACAGACGCCTCTCATCTTTTTAAGTGGTGGAACTTGCACTATTGCTGACTGACTAAATACTTTTTTGCCCCACTGTATATATATATACACAGTACAGACCAAAAGTTTGGACACACCTTCTCATTTAACCCCTTAAGCCCCGAGGGTGGTTTGCACGTTAATGACCGGGCCAATTTTTACAATTCTGACCACTGTCCCTTTATGAGGTTATAACTCTGGAACGCTTCAACAGATCTTAGAGATTCTGACATTGTTTTCTCGTGAGATATTGTACTTCATGTTAGTGGTAAAATTTATTTGATATAACTTGCGTTTATTTGAGAAAAAAACGGAAATGTGGCGAAAATTTTGAAAATTTCGCAATTTTCTAACTTAGAATTTTTATGCCCTTAAATAACAGAGATATGTCATGCAAAATACTTAATAAGTAACATTTCCCACATGTCTACTTTACATCAGCACAATTTTAGAACCAAAAGTTTTTTTTGTTAGGGAGTTATAAGGGTTAAAAGTTGACCAGCAATTTCTCATTTTTACAACACCATTTTTTTTAGGGACCACATCTCATTTGAAGTCATTTTGAGGGGTCTATGTGATAGAAAATACCCAAGTGTGACACCATTCTAAAAACTGCACCCCTCAAGGTGCTCAAAACCACACTCAAGAAGTTTATTAACCCTTCAGGTGTTTTACAGGAATTTTTGGAATGTTTAAATAAAAATGAACATTTAACTTTTTTCACGCAAAATTTATTTCAGCTCCAATTTGTTTTATTTTATCAAGGGTAACAGGAGAAAATGGACCTTGAAAGTTGTTGTACAATTTGTCCTGAGTACGATGATACCCCATATGTGGGGGTAAACCACTGTTTGGGCGCATGGCAGAGCTCGGAAGGAAAGGAGCGCCATTTGACTTTTCAATGCAAAATTGAGTGGAATTGAGATGGGACGCCATGTTGTGTTTGGAGAGCCACTGATGTGCCTAAACATTGAACCCCCCCACAAGTGACACCATTTTGGAAAGTAGACCCCTTAAGGAACTTCTCTAGATGTGTGGTGAGCACTTTGACCCACCAAGTGCTTCATAGAAGTTTATAATGCAAATGATCTTTTTGCCCCCAATTTTTTATTTTCCCAAGGGTAAGAGAAGAAATTAGACCACAAAAGTTGTTGTGCAATTTGTCCTGAGTACGCTGATACCCCATATGTGGGTGTAAACCATTGTTTGGGCGCATGTTGTGAATTCTGCTCTTGGGTTCCCTCCAGTGGTTGTAGGTGGGAATGCAGTTGTCTCTGAGTCGCAGTCCTGGCCAGGTGTATCTGCTGATTGCAGTTCTGACTGGGATATTTAGGTGTGCGGGATTCAATAGTCCTTGCCAGTTGTCAATGTTTCTTCTGAAGTGTTGGATCACTTTCTGGCTTCTCCTGCTTAGCTGCCAATTCAGGAAAGATAAGTGTCTGGTTTTTGTTTCTGTGGCACACATGCAGTGTGCTTATATTCTGTGCTATTCATTTGTTTTTCTCTTGTCCAGCTTAGACTGTGTCAGTGTTTTCTCAGTCTTGTTGGATTCTCTGGAGATGCAGATATACGCTCCACATCTTTAGTTTGATGGTGGAGTTTTTGTATTTTCTGCTGTGGATATTTTTGGAAGGATTTTTAATACTGACCACTTAGTATCCTGTCCTATCCTTTCCTATTTAGCTAGTGTGTGCCTCATTATTAGTATTTAGTCCTCCGGCTGTGTCGAGGTGTCTAGGTTTTGTTAGGCACACCCCACGGCTACTTCTAGTTGCGGTGATAAGATCAGGGTTTGCGGTCAGTATAGTTACCACCTACTCCAGTGAAAGTTTTCATGCTGCTCCAAGGTCACCTGATCATAACAGTACAACTGGCCAATAATGAGTTAAATGCATCTCAGAAGAAGGGAAGAAAGGTCTTGAGCCATTTTTTTTCTTCAGTCTACTTTGTCTTCTCCTCCCTCTTTATCTCTGGGTGGCTGAAGAGCCTTGTGCTAGCATGAATGTTCAGGAATTAGCTTCTCGTGTAGACCAGCTTGCTGCTAGGGTACAGGGTATTTCTGATTATATTGTTCAGACTCCTGTTTTAGAACCGAAGATTCCTACTCCTGATTTGTTTTTTGGTGAGAGGTCCAAATTTTTGAGTTTTAAAAATAACTGTAAACTGTTTTTTGCTTAGAGACCTCGATCCTCCGGTGATTCCATTCAGCAGGTTAAAATTGTCATCTCCCTACTGCGTGGCGACCCGCAGGATTGGGCATTTTCCCTGGAATCTGGGAATCCAGCTTTGCTTGATGCAGACTCCTTTTTTCAGGCTTTGGGATTGTTATGATGAACCTAATTCTGTGGATCAAGCTGAGAAGACCTTGTTGGCCCTGTCTCAGGGTCAAGAGGCGGCAGAATTGTATTGTCAGAAATTCAGAAAATGGTCGGTGTTGACTAAATGGAATAATGATGCTTTGGTGGCAATTTTCAGAAAGGGTCTTTCTGAATCCGTTAAAGATGTTATGGTGGGGTTTCCCACGCCTTCCGGTCTGAGTGATTCTATGTCTCTGGCCATTCAGATTGACCGGCGCTTGCGGGAGCGCAGAACTGTGCACGCTGTGACGTTATCCTCAGAGCAAATTCCTGAGCCTATGCAGTGTGATAGAATTCTGTCTAGAACGGAACGACAAGGTTTCAGACGTCAGAATAGGTTGTGTTATTATTGTGGCGACGCTTCTCATGTCATTTCTGTCTACCCTAAGCGGACAAAGAGGATCGCCAGTTCAATTACTATCAGTACTGTACAACCTAAATTTTTATTATCTGTGTCCTTGATCTGCTCATTGTCATCATTTTCTGTCATGGCGTTTGTGGATTCAGGCGCCGCCTTGAACTTAATGGACTTTGAGTTTGCCAAGCGTTGTGGTTTTCCCTTGCAGCCTTTGCAGAACCCTATTCCTTTAAGGGGCATTGATGCTACACCCTTGGCTAAAAATAAGCCCCAGTTTTGGACACAGGTGACCATGCGCATGGCGCCAGTCCATGAGGAAGATTGTCGATTTCTGGTGTTGCATAATTTGCATGATGCTATCGTGCTGGGTTTTCCGTGGTTGCAGGTAAATAATCCTGTGTTGGATTGGAAGTCCATGTCTGTGACTAGTTGGGGTTGTCAGGGGGTTCATAATGATGTTCCTTTGATGTCAATCTCCTCTTCTTCCTCTTCTGAAATTCCAGAGTTTTTGTCAGATTTTCAGGATATATTCGATGAGCCCAAGTCCAGTTTCCTTCCACCGCACAGGGACTGCGATTATGCTATTGACTTGATTCCAGGCTGTAAGTTTCCTAAGGGTCGACTTTTCATCCTGTCTGTGTCTGAACATACCGCCATGCGTAGCTATATTAAGGAGTCTTTGGAGAAAGGGCATATTCGACCATCTTCTTCACCGTTGGGAGCGGGGTTCTTTTTTGTTGCTAAAAAAGATGGTTCCTTGAGACCCTGTATTGATTATCGCCTCTTGAATAAGATCACGGTCAAGTTTCAATACCCTTTACCTTTGCTTTCCAATTTCTTTGCTAGGATTAAGGGAGCTAGTTGGTTTACTAAGATTGAGCTTTGGGGGCATATAATCTTGTTCGTATTAAGCAGGGTGATGAATGGAAAACTGCGTTTAACATGCCTGAAGGCCATTTTGAATACCTTGTGATGCCATTCGGACTCTCTAATGCTCCATCTGTTTTTCAGTCCTTCATGCATGATATCTTCCGGACTTACCTTGATAAATTCTTGATTGTATATTTGGACGATATTTAGATTTTTTCCGATGATTGGGAGTCTCATGTGCAACAGGTCAGGATGGTATTTCAGATCCTTCGTGACAATGCTTTGTTTGTGAAAGGGTCTAAGTGTCTCTTTGGAGTGCAGAAGGTTTCTTTTTTGGGCTTTATTTTTTCTCCCTCGTCTATAGAGATGGATCTGGTTAAGGTTCAGGCCATTCATGATTGGATTCTGCCCACATCCGTGAAGAGCGTTCAGAAATTTTTGGGTTTTGCAAATTTTTATCGCCGTTTCATTGCTAATTTTTCCAGTGTGGTTAAACCCTTGACCGATTTGACGAAGAAAGGCGCTGATGTGGCGAATTGGTCCTCTGCGGCTGTCTCTGCCTTTCTGGAGCTTAAACGTCGATTTACTTTTGCTCCGGTGTTGCGCCAACCGGATGTTTCTCTTCCGTTTCAGGTTGAGGTTGACGCTTCTGAGATTGGGGCAGGGGCCGTTTTGTCTCAGAGGGATCCTGTTGGTTCCTTGATGAAACCGTGTGCCTTCTTTTCCCGTAAGTTTTCGCCTGCTGAACGCAATTATGATGTCGGCAATCGGGAGTTGTTGGCTATGAAGTGGGCGTTTGAGGAATGGCGACATTGGCTTGAGGGAGCTAAGCACCGTATTGTGGTCTTGACCGATCATAAGAATCTGATTTACCTCGAGTCTGCCAAACGGCTGAATCCTAGACAGGCTCGATGGTCCTTGTTTTTTTCCCGTTTTGATTTTGTGGTCTCGTACCTTCCGGGTTCTAAGAATATTAAGGCTGATGCCCTCTCTAGAAGTTTCTTGCCTGATTCTCCTGAGGTCTTAGAACCGGTCGGTATTCTGAAAGAAGGGGTGGTCCTTTCTGCCATTTCCCCTGATTTACGACGGGTTCTTCAGGAATTTCAGGCTGACAAACCTGACCGCTGTCCTGTGGGGAAACTGTTTGTTCCTGACAGATGGACTAGTAGAGTGATTTCTGAGGTTCACTGTTCCGTGTTGGCTGGTCATCCTGGCATTTTTGGTACCAGAGACTTGGTTGGTAGGTCCTTTTGGTGGCCTTCTTTGTCGTGTGATGTGCGTTTTTTTGTGCAGTCCTGTGGGACTTGTGCGCGGGCCAAGCCTTGTTGTTCCCGTGCTAGTGGGTTGCTTTTGCCATTGCCAGTCCCTGAGAGGCCCTGGACGCATATTTCGATGGATTTTATTTCTGATCTTCCGGTCTCCCAGAAGATGTCTGTTATCTGGGTTGTTTGTGACCGGTTCTCTAAGATGGTTCATTTGGTGCCTTTGCCTAAATTGCCTTCCTCTTCAGATTTGGTTCCGTTGTTTTTTTCAGCATGTGGTTCGTTTGCATGGTATTCCGGAGAATATTGTGTCCGACAGAGGTTCCCAGTTTGTTTCTAGGTTTTGGCGGGCCTTTTGTGCTAGGCTGGGCATTGATTTGTCTTTTTCTTCTGCATTTCATCCTCAGACAAATGGCCAGACCGAGCGTACTAATCAGACTTTGGAGACTTATTTGAGATGCTTTGTGTCTGCTGATCAGGATGATTGGGTGGCCTTCTTGCCATTGGCCAAGTTTGCCCTTAATAATCGGGCTAGTTCGGCTACTTTGGTTTCGCCTTTCTTTTGTAATTTTGGTTTTCATCCTCGTTTTTCTTCTGGGCAGGTTGAGCCTTCTGACTTTCCTGGTGTGGATTCTGTGGTTGACAGGTTGCAGCAGATTTGGGCTCATGTGGTGGACAATTTGGTGTTGTCTCAGGAGGAGGCTCAGCGTTTTGCTAACCGTCGTCGGTGTGTTGGTTCCCGGCTTCGGGTTGGGGATCTGGTCTGGTTGTCTTCCCGTCATGTTCCTATGAAGGTTTCTTCTCCTAAGTTTAAGCCTCGGTTTATTGGTCCTTATAAGATTTCTGAGATTATTAATCTGGTGTCTTTTCGTTTGGCGCTTCCGGCCTCTTTTGCTATCCATAATGTCTTCCATAGATCTTTATTGCGGAAATATGTGGTGCCTGTTGTTCCCTCTGTTGATCCTCCGGCCCCTGTGTTGGTTGATGGTGAGTTGGAGTATGTGGTTGAGAAGATTTTGGATTCTCTTTTTTCGAGGCGGAGGCTTCAGTACCTTGTCAAATGGAAGGGTTATGGCCAGGAGGATAATTCTTGGGTTTTTGCCTCTGATGTCCATGCTGCTGATTTGGTCCGTGCCTTTCATCTGGCTAATCCTGATCGTCCTGGAGGCCCTGGTGAGGGTTCGGTGACCCCTCCTCAAGGGGGGGGTACTGTTGTGAATTCTGCTCTTGGGTTCCCTCCAGTGGTTTTAGGTGGGAATGCAGTTGTCTCTGAGTCGCAGTCCTGGCCAGGTGTATCTGCTGATTGCAGTTCTGACTGGGATATTTAGGTGTGCGGGATTCAATAGTCCTTGCCAGTTGTCAATGTTTCTTCTGAAGTGTTGGATCACTTTCTGGCTTCTCCTGCTTAGCTGCCAATTCAGGAAAGATAAGTGTCTGGTTTTTGTTTCTGTGGCACACATGCAGTGTGCTTATATTCTGTGCTATTCATTTGTTTTTATCTTGTCCAGCTTAGACTGTGTCAGTGTTTTCTCAGTCTTGTTGGATTCTCTGGAGATGCAGATATACGCTCAACGTCTTTAGTTTGATGGTGGAGTTTTTGTATTTTCTGCTGTGGATATTTTTGGAAGGATTTTTAATACTGACCGCTTAGTATCCTGTCCTATCCTTTCCTATTTAGCTAGTGTGTGCCTCATTTGCTAAATCCTGTTTCCTGCCTGCGTGTGTCTTTTCCTCTACTACTCACAGTCAATATTTGTGGGGGGCTGCCTATCCTTTGGGGTTCTGCTCTGAGGCAAAGTAGAAGTTCCTATTTCCATCTATAGGGGTATTTAGTCCTCCGGCTGTGTCGAGGTGTCTAGGTTTTGTTAGGCACACCCCACGGCTACTTCTAGTTGCGGTGATAAGATCAGGGTTTGCGGTCAGTATAGTTACCACCTACTCCAGTGAAAGTTTTCATGCTGCTCCAAGGTCACCTGATCATAACAGGCGCATGGCAGAGCTCAGAAGGGAAGAAACGCCGTTTGACTTTTCAATGCAAAATTGACTGGAATTGAGATGGGATGCCATGTTGCGTTTGGAGAGCCCCTGATGTGCCTAAACATTGAAACCCCCCACAAGTGACACCATTTTGGAAAGTAGACCCCTTGAGGAACTTATCTAGATGTGTGGTGAGCACTTTGACCCAACAAGTGCTTCATAGAAGTTTATAATGCAGAGCCGTAAAAATAAAAAATCATATTTTTTCACAAAAATGATCTTTTTGCCCCCAATTTTTTATTTTCCCAAGGGTAAGAGAAGAAATTAGACCACAAAAGTTGTTGTGCAATTTGTCCTGAGTACGCTGATACCCCATATGTGGGTGTAAACCATTGTTTGGGCGCATGGCAGAGCTCGGAAGGGAAGGAGTGCCATTTGACTTTTCAATGCAAAATTGACTGGAATTGAGATGGGACGCCATGTTGCATTTGGAGAACCCCTGATGTGCCTAAACATTGAAACCACCCACAAGTGACACCATTTTGGAAAGCAGACCCCCTAAGGAATTTATCTAGATGTGTTTTGAGAGCTTTGAACCCCCAAGTGTTTTACTACAGGTTATAACGCAGAGCCGTGAAAAGAAAAATTCTTTTTTTTTTCACAAAAATGATTTTTTAGTCCCCAGTTTTGTATTTTCACAAGGGTAACAGGATAAATTGGACCCCAAAAGTTGTTGTCCAATTTGTCCTGAGTACGCTGATACCCCATATGTGGGAGGGAACTACTGTTTGGGCGCATGGCAGAGCTCGGAAGGGAAGGAGCGCCATTTGGAATACAGACTTAGATGGATTGGTCTGCAGGCGTCACATTGCATTTGCAGAGCCCCTGATGTACCCAAACAGTAGAAACCCCCCACAAGTGACCCCATATTGGAAACTAGACCTCCCAAGGAACTTATCTAGATGTGTTGTGAGAACTTTGAACCCCCAAGTCTTTCACTGCAGTTTACAACGCAGAGCCGTGAAAATAAAAAAAATCTTATTTTTCCCACAAAAGGGATTTTTAGCCCCCCAAATTTTTTTTTCTCCCAAGGATAACAAGAGAACTGGGACCCCAAAAGTTGTTGTCCAATTTGTCCCGAGTACGCTGATACCCCATATGTTGGGGTAAACCCCTGTTTGGGCGCACCGGAGAGCTCGGAAGGGAAGGAGCACTGTTTTACTTTTTCAACGCAGAATTGGCTGGAATTGAGATCGGACGCCATGTCGCGTTTGGAGAGCCCCTGATATGCCTGAACAGTGGAAACTCCCCAATTCTACCTGAAACCCTAATCCAACAACACCTCTAACCCTAATCCCAACGGTAACCCTAACCACACCCCTAACCCTGACACACCCCTAATTCTAATCCCAACCCTAATCCCAACCGTAAATGTAATCCAAACCCTAACCCTAACTTTAGCCCCAACCCTAACCCTAACTTTAGCCCCAACCCTAGCTTTAGCCCCAACCCTAACTTCAGCCCCAACCCTAACCCTAACTTTAGCTCCAACCCTTGCCCCAATCCTATCCCTAGCCCTAACCCTAGCCCCAACCCTAGCCCTAGCCCCAACCCTAGCCCCAACCCTAGCCCCAACCCTAGCCCTAACCCTAGCCCTAACCCTAGCCCCAGCCCTAGCCACAACCCTAGCCCTAACCCTAGCCATAACTCTAGCGCTAACCCTAACCCTAGCCCTAACCCTAATGGGAAAATGGAAATAAATACATTTTTTTAATTTTATTATTTTTCCCTAACTAAGGGGGTGATGAAGTGGGGTTTGATTTACTTTTATAGTGTGTTTTTTAGCGGATTTTCATGATTGGCTGCTGTCACCCACTAAAAGATGCTTTTTTATAGCAAAAAAGTTTTTGCATCTCCACATTTTTAGACCTATAATTTTTCCATATTTTGGTCCACAGAGTCATCTGAGGTCTTGTTTTTTGTGGGACGAGTTGACGTTTTTATTGGTAACATTTTTGGACACGTGACCATTTTTGATCACTTTTTATTCCGATTTTTGTGAGGCAGAATGACCAAAAACCAGCTATTCATGAATTTCTTTTGGGGGAGGCGTTTATACTGTTCCGCGTTTGGTAAAATTGATAAAGCAGTTTTATTCGTAGGGTCAGTACGATTACAGCGATACCTCATTTATATAATTTGTTTTATGTTTTGCCGCTTTTATACGATAAAAACTATTTTATAGAAAAAATAATTATTTTGGCATCGCTTTATTCTGAGGACTATAACTTTTCTATTTTTTTGCTTATGATGATTTGTCACGGCTCGTTTTTTGCGGGACAAGATGATGTTTTCAGCAGTACCATGGTTATTTATATCCATCTTTTTGATCGCGTGTTATTCCACTTTTTGTTTGGCGGTATGATAGTAAAGCGTTGTTTTTTGGCTCGTTTTTTTTTTTTTCTTACGGTGTTCACTGAAGGGGTTAACTAGTGGGACAGTTTTATAGGTTGGGTCGTTACGGACGCGGCGATACTAAATATGTGTACTTTTATTGTTTTTTTTTTTAGATAAAGAAATGTATTTATGGGAATAATATTTTTTTTTATTTATTTATTTAGAAATGTTTTTTTTTTATTTTTTTTTACACATGTAGAATTTTTTTTTTTTTTTACTTTTTTACTTTGTCCCAGGGGGCACATCACAGATCGCCGATCTTACAGTTTGCATAGCACTCTGTAAGATCGGCGATCTCACTCACATCGCTGCAGGCTTACCAGCACCTGCAGTCGACCCGGAAGTACTCCCTGCAGGACCCGGATGCAGCCCCGTGGCCATTTTGGATCCGGGGACTGCAGGGAGAAGACGCTCGGTACAAGGTGAGCACATCACCTTGTACCGATCGTCTCAGGGAAGCACGCAGGGAGCCCCCTCCCTGCGCGATGCTTCCCTGTACCGCCGGCACACCGCGATCATGTTTGATCATAGTGCCGGATGTCAGCTGCGATAGTCAGCTGACACCCGGCCGCGCTCCCCCTGTGAGCGCGGCCGATCGCTATGACGTACTATCCCGTCGGTGGGAATTAAGGCCCACCCCACCTCGACGGGATAGTATGTCATATGGGATTAAGGGGTTAAAGATTTTTATGCTTTTTCATGACTATGAAAATTGTACATTCACTCTGAAGGCATCAAAAATATGAATTAACACATGTGGAATTGTATACTTAACAAAAAAGTGTGAAAAAACTGAAATGATGTCTTATAGTCTAGGATATTCAAAGTAGCCACCTTTTGCTTGATGACTGCTTTGCACACTCTTGGCATTCTCTTGATGAGCTTCAAGAGGTAGTCACCAGGAATGGTTTTCACTTCACAGGTGTGCCCTGTCAGGTTTAATAAGTGGGATTTCTTGCCTTATAAATGGTGTTGGGACCTGTTATGATCAGGTGGCCTTGGAGCAGCATGAAATGGCCTTCGCTGGAGCAGTGGTAACTTTACTGACCGCAAACCCTGATCCTATCACTGCAACTAGAAGTAGCCGTGGGGTGTGCCTAACCAGACCTAGACACCTCGACACAGCCTAAGGACTAAATATTCCTAAAGATGGAAATAGGAAAACTCTCTTGCCTCAGAGTAGATCCCCAAAGGATAGGTAGCCCCCCACAAATAATGACTGTGAGTAGGAGAGGAAAAGACACACGCAGACAGAAAACAGGGATAAGCAAAGGGGGCCACTTCTACCTAGATAGAAAAGGATAGTACAGGATACTATGCGGTCAGCATAAAACACTGCAAAATATCCACAGCAGAAAAATACAAAAACTCCACCACCTAACTAAAGATGTGGAGAGTATATCTGCGACTCCAGCGAGTCCAACTAGACTGAGAAAAACATCAGGCACAGTCTAGCAGGAACAAAAATAGAAACAAGATAAGCACAGAAAATAAACACACAGCAGTGTGTCTAAAAAAATGAAGCAAACACTTATCTAGCTGAATTGGCAGCAAGCAGGAGAGGCCAGGCAGAGGACCAACACTTCCAAAGGAACATTGACTACTGGCAAGGACTAATGAGTCCTGCACAGCTAAATACCCCAGTCAGAATTGCAATTAGCAGAAACACCTGTCCAAGACTGCTGCTCAGGAATAACTGCATTACCATCAACAACCACCGGAGGGAGCCCAAGAGCAGAATTCACAACAGGGACCATCGGTTGTGTTGTGCAGAAGTCTGGTGGATACACAGCTGATAGTCCTACTGAATAGACTGTTAAAATTTGTATTATGGCAAGAAAAAAGCAGCTAAATAAAGAAAAACGAGTGGCCATCATTACTTTAAGAAATGAAGGTCACTCAGTCCGAAAAATTTGGTAAACTTTGAAAGTGTCCCCAAGTGCAATGGCAAAAACCATCAAGCGCTGCAAAGAAACTGGCTCACATCAGGACCGCCCCAGGAAAGGAAGACCAAGAGTCACCTCTGCTTCTGAGGATAAGTTTATCCGAGTTACCAGCCTCAGAAATCGCAGGTTAACAGCAGCTCAGATTAGAGACCAGGTCAATGCCACACAGAGGTCTAGCAGCATGCACATCTCTACAACAACTGTTAAGAGGAGACTTTGTGCAGCAGGCCTTCATGGTAAAATAACTGCTAGGAAATCACTTCTAAGGACAGGCAACAAGCAGAAGAGACTTGTTTGGGCTAAAGAACACAAGGAATGGACATTAGACCAGTGGAAATCTATGCTTTGGTCTGATGAGTTCAAATTTGAGATCTTTGGTTCCAACAACCGTGTCTTTGTGCAACTCAGAAAAGGTGAACGGATGGACTCTACATGCCCGATTCACACCGTGAAGCATGGAGGAGGTGTGATGTGTGGGGGTGCTTTGCTGGTGACACTGTTGGGGATTTATTCAAAATTGAAGGCATACTGAACCAGCTTGGCTACCACAGCATCTTGCAGTGGCATGCTATTTCATCCGGTTTGCGTTTAGTTGGACCGTCATTTTTCAACAGG
This sequence comes from Ranitomeya imitator, assembly GCF_032444005.1. Taxonomy (NCBI): domain Eukaryota; kingdom Metazoa; phylum Chordata; class Amphibia; order Anura; family Dendrobatidae; genus Ranitomeya; species Ranitomeya imitator. Next base: position 86,198,513 of record NC_091284.1, on the reverse strand, counting down.
ACAATGACCCCAAACACACCTCCAGGCTGTGTAAGGGCTATTTGGCCAAGAGGGAGAGTGATGGGGTGCTACGCCAGATGACCTGGCCTCCACAGTCACCAGACCTGAACGCAATCGAGATGGTTTGGGGTGACCTGGACCGCAGAGTGAAGGCAAAAGGGCCAACAAGTGCTAAGCATCTCTGGGAACTCCTTCAAGATTGTTGGAAGACCATTCCCGGTGACTACCTCTTGAAGCTCATCAGGAGAATGCCAAGAGTGTGCAAAGCAGTCATCAAAGCAAAAGGTGGCCACTTTGAAGAACCTAGAATAAAAGACATATTTTCAGTTATTTCACACATTTTTGTTAAGTATATAATTCCACATGTGTTAATTCATAGTTTTGATGCCTTCAGAGTGAATGTACAATTTTCATAGTCATGAAAATACAGAAAAATCTTTAAATGAGAAGGTGTGTCCAAACGTTTTGGTCTGTACTGTATATATATATACACATACACTGTGCTTATGACCAGTGCCGGACTGGGATGCCAAGGGCCCACCAGTACCATTGACTCTGGTTGTCCATTGTTCAGCTACATGCAAATAGTAATATTCTTTATTTTTATATAGCGCTAACATATTCCGCAGCGCTTTACAGTTTACAGACATTATCATCGCTGTCCCCGTTGGGGCTCACAATCTAAATTCCCTATCAGTATGTCTTTGGAATTTGGGAGGAAAGCGGAGAACCTGGAGGAAACCCATGCAAACACGGAGAGAGCATACAAACTTGTTGCAGATGTTGTCCTTGGTGGATATCACATGACCCTCATTCCCCTATTTATGCCTATTTTTCTACAGGACAGTTTGGTAAATGAATGTTGAGATGATGTCCTTTTCTGTACCTAGTGAAACAAATGTATTGTGCACACTACTCATATAGTTGGAGTGGTGAGCCCATTCCTACATGGGGCCCACCGGTGGATTCTCCTCTTCTCCTGTTCACCAGTCCGAATCTTCTTCTGAGTCACTGTGGAATAAGGATGGAAATTTAAGTGTCAAAGTTTAGCACAGGAACACAGTGAATGAAGAATTTTTAGCTTCGGGTTAGCTGATTCCTACTATTATCACCCAGATAGATTGCCGTGCTTTTCTCATTCCTTGCTTGGTTATAACTTCCTTTGGCTGTTGGTTTTTTTTTATTATTTGGAATGTGTCAGCTTTGACACTGGTTAATGAAACTCCACTCGGCAGCTGAGTCAGCACATATTTCACTTCTAGTAATACTTTTTTAGTAATACATTCATTTATTAAACGATGCTGACATTAGTATTCCCATTATGGTTTGCTATTAATATAAATGCATCATTAAGACAAGAAAATAATATGGTTGTTTGTAATTCCTAAAAAGCTAAGTATAAATTGTGGGAAGCGATGTCAGATTTGTCCTTTCACACACAGGTTTTTTACAGCAATTGATGATGACCTCCGGGTGTGCCAGCTATGGTTGCTATGTTAAACAATGCTAGGAGCATGGTATAAGGGGCGTCTGTCAGTGCAGCCCGAGCTGGTATGCATTGCAACGCATTATACCAGCGATTAGAGTAATGAAAGAAAGTTAAAATCCCATAGAGGGACTAAGGAACAGAAGTAAAAGAAAAAAAGTTTAACCCCTTTCCGACATCGGGCATAATAGTACGCCGATGCCGGACCCGTCCTGTTTGTGCGGACTCCAGCGCTTAACCCGCACCTTAACCCGCACCTTAACGGGCACGTGGCAGCTGATCTGTACAGCTGACATGTGCCCGCAACAGCCACGGATGGAATCGCAATCCACCCGCTGCTGTTAACTAGGTAAATGCAGCTGTCAATCTCTGACAATGGCATTTTACTTATTGGAAGAGTGCCAGAAATTCCACCCATCGGTGACCATGTACAAGTACAAGTGTTTTAGGGGGATACCCTGACAGAGAGGGGCCAGAAGATAGCGGCATCTGGTTACACAAACTTCTGCTCCTGTTAGAACTGTGTTGTGAATTCTGCTCTGGGGTTCCCTCCAGTGGTTGTTGGTGGGAATGCAGTTGTCTCTGACTCGCAGTCCTGGCCAGGTGTATCGGATGATTACAATTCTGACTGGGATATTTAGGTGTGCAGGATCCTTTAGCCCTTGCCAGTTGTCAATGTTCCTTGTGAAGTGTTGGATCACTTTCTGGCTTCTCCTGCTTGCTGCCAAATTCAGCAAAGATAAGTGTTTGGTTTTTGTATCTGTGGCACTCTGCTGTGTGCTTGTTTCAGTTTTATTCCTGCTCTGATTGTAGGATTCACTGGAGTTGCAGATTTACGCTCCTACATCTTTTAGTAGATGTAGGAAGTTTTTTTGTATATTCTGCTGTGTATGTTTTGAAGGGTTTTAATACTGACGGCACAGAACTCTGTCCTATCCGGTCCTATCTAGCTAGAGTGGCCTCCTGTGTTAAATCCTGTTTTTCTGCCTGTGTATGTTTTTTCCTCTCCGACTCACCGCCAATATTTGTAGGGGGCTGTCTATCCTTTGGGGATTTTTTCTGAGGCAAGATAGTATTCCAATTTCCATCTTTAAGGGTATTTAGTCCTCCGGCTGTGACGAGGTGTCTAGGTGTGTTAGGTACACTCCACGGCTACTTCTAGTTGCGGTGTTAAGTTCAGGATTGCGGTCAGTATAGTGGACACCTTCTCCAGTGAAAGTTCTCATGCAGCTCCTAGGTCACCGGATCATAACAGAACTGCTTTGCCATCCTATTAAACGGTTCAGGTTTTCCCTTGCTCTTTCATGGTAAGGGTTAATCAGTTCAGTTGATCTCCTGGAGCTTCCCATCCTGAATTGTCTCAGCTGTTCTGTGTTGGCCACTTCCCTCTGCTATATATGCTCACCATGGGAACTTGAGAGTTTCCAGTAATAGTTCTACTTCCTGGTTCGGTGGTGAAGGAGAAAGTTCAGTATTTGGAGTTGGTGGTTGGAGAGTTTTTGTAGAGGTTGCTACGTGGAGTTGGTTTGTGTGTTTATCATTATCCTCTCACGTAGGGTTTCCCTTTTCTATACCTCCTCTGCTTTTCTCACTGTTGCTTTGTGAGTGTATTTGTAGGATTTTAATTTTTTTTTATACCTGTCTGTTTACCCTTGTCTGTATGGTTAGTGTTTTCCTATACACTCCGACTCGTCACCTTCCCAAATGGGGAAGGGAACAGATAACGGTTAAATTAGAAGCATAGATAGGTACGGGACCCCGGCGTCTCCACCATGCAGGGCAATCCGGGGGACAGGGATAGACTATGGTGTTCAAGGGATCGGGAAGGTGCCCATATTCCCTAGTCACTACGCGACAACAAGACTAATGCACAGAATGATCTTGCACTGAGTCTAGTGCACACAGTGTGTAAATCATAAATAATTGCCATAAAATACGATTTTTTATTTGAACTCTTAACATGCCACCAACCTGTGGCTACCGACACACTAAATCACCGTGAAAAAAACAATAGTGCAAACAATAGTGAAAAAAAGTTGAAAAAACACTGTTGGGGGAAGGGTTTAGCTGAAACCTACTATGTTGTCTATACTGATGCCTACCTTACTGCAGGGTAGGCATCAAAGGCGAGAAAAGGCATCTGAGGTGAGAAAAGGTGGGCGGCAGACGGCTTTATGATGAGTATCACACTTATTGAATAGACTTGTGAGCCGGTGATGATATTTTGGAGCGCACCATAAGAAATTAATGTTGTGATAATCCCTGCAATATCAAGGGTAGGTATTAAGGTGCTCGGAATGATTCTGTGCCACAGAGACTTTTGCACTGGTACCATATGACTGTATATATATATATATATATATATATATATATATATATATATATATATATATTCACACATATATATATATATACATATATATATATATAAAAGCATTAACCAGGAGCATGCAAAATCTGGATACACTGCCGACCCTTGCCGTAATACCTGTTCTCCATTGTTTGTTTTTAATAGGATTGGGGGATGAGGTTTTCCTTAGCTGTAGGATTGATCTCTGCATAGACATCAGGGGACCCTTCAGACTTGTATCTGGATAGAAGGGCCAACACTCACTGCAGGGTATATCTAGGGACCCTAGGGAAAGCCATCGTTGAGCGGGGGCACCACAACGCTCCCCCTAGGGTGCCAACCCCCTCAGTAAGGTAGGCATCAGTATAGACAACATAGTAGGTTTCAGCTAAACCCTCCCCCCCCCAACAGTATTTTTTCACCGTTTTTTTTCACTATTGTTTACACTATTGTTTTTTTCACGGTGATTGTGTGTCGGTAGCCACAGGTTGGTGGCATTTCAAGAGTTTAAATAAAAAATCGTATTTTATGGGAATTATTTATGATTTACATGATTGATACAAATCCAAGACTCATTATTTAAACTTCAAAAACTTTAGTGCACACAGTGATCTAAAAAAAAGTATGGATAATGATCACAGTAATGTCAAACAAGTAAATGGATTGATGTGCAAACAGATGGGCAGGTGGATAAAAATAGGAACGCAGGAGACAGAAGGAGATTTACAACAGGACTACTGAAATACTGAATCCTAATGATGCTCGGCTGTTGTGAATTCTGAGCTCTCCAGTAATGAAGCAGAGCGGGGTTTAGAGAAAGTTTGTGTGTATGTTTGCTTCTACATATATAAATATGCAACATGTGAGTCTGTACAAAACAATAAACCTCTACATGTGTAGTTAATAGTGTTGAGCGATACCTTCCGATATCGGAAAGTATCGGTATCGGTTTGGATCGGCCGATATTCAAAAAATATCGGATATCGCCGATACCGATACCCGATCCCAATGCAAGTCAATGGGACCAAAATATCGGAATTAAAATAAACCCTTTCTTTCCTTGTAGGTTCATTCTACATGAAGGAAAACAACTAAGAATAATGCCGGATGTATTTGGGGAGGTGGCGGAGACATTAAAGTCATAGAGGTTTATCCCAATCAAATAGAATAGCATGTTTTTTGTTTTTTTTTAAGACGTTCGGAGTGACAAAGATATTGACTATGTAAATTTTTTTTTTATTTTGTCAGATATTGATGTTTCACTATTCCACGCCCTTCCCCTTCTTTTTTTTCTTTTTTTTTTTCTTTTCCCACACTTTCATCTTCATCATCATCAGCATCTTTGACATCAACTTCTTCACCTTATTCATCTTCTTCTTCATCTTCTACCTATTTTTTTTTTTTTATTACATTCTTCATATTCATTTTATTCAACTATTATTATTCTTCTTATTCTACATATTCTTTTTATTCCACTGTTATTATTCTTCCTATTCTACTTCTTCATCATATTCTCATTTGTGACAGGCATTCCCGTAGTTGTTATCTATAAAAGTTTGAAGATTACACCTTCCGTTCTGCCAGTCACAAAAGTTACATTTGTCCGCGTTCAGTTTGGCCTGCAGCATCAGGCTTTATCCAGGGGCACCACGAGGAGGAACGGACTCACCCCCATACACTGCTTAGTCTTCTTCTGCATATAATTTAGATAATATCTTTTGCTCTGATATTAAGTCTTATGCTTAATGTTCTTCTGCTCTTTGTTCTGCAGCCTCTTGTTCTTCTGCTTCTCGGTCTTCCATGTTGTCGTCTCCAGGGTCGTCGTCTCCAGTGTCGTCATCTCCGCCGTCGTCGTCGTCGTCATCGGGGTGGTCTTCCGTGTCGTCGTCATCGTGGTGGTCTTCCGGGTCGTCGACGTTAGGGTCTTCAACTTGGAAATGTAGCAGAAGGTACAAGAAGGCTGAGAAAATGCCAAGAACCAGCTGATGGAACTGGAACTCGGATGGCTACCCGAAGGTTCAAGAGCCTATGGAACTACCGAGGACCAGCTGACGTTACTGGAACCCGGTTACTAAGCAGGAGGTACCCGTGCTAAAAAGCACTACCAAGGACCGCCTGACGTTGACGGAACTCGGATACCCAGAAGGAGGCACCTAAGCCAAAGGCTCTGCCCGGAACCAGCTGACGTTACTGGAACCAGGATGGGGAGCAGAAGGTACAAGAGCAAAAGACACTGCCGAGAACCAGCTGACGGTACTGGAACCCGGATGGGTAGCCGAAGGTCCAAGAGCCAATGGAACTACCGAGGACCAGCTGACGTTACTGGAACCCGGTTACTAAGCAGGAGGTACCCGTGCCTGAAAGCACTACCAAGGACCACCTGACGTTGGTGGAACTTGGATACCCAGAAGGAGGCACCTAAGCCAAAGGCTCTGCCCGGAACCAGCTGACGGTACTGGAACCAGGATGGGGAGCAGAAGGTACAAGAGCAAAAGACACTGCCGAGAACCAGCTGACGGTGCTGGAACCAGGTGGTGGACCCGAAGGCCCACAGGAGAGGAGAGAACAGCTAGGCCGCGAGGCAGCCGCAGTTACCGAACCCCAACAGTCCTACAGGGGGAGCTGGGCCTACTGGCACTACATAACCAGCCTTGACTACCAGTTCACGCAGCCCACATAGGAAGCTCCTAAACTGGAGGCACCCTGGAGTTGGCTAACTCGACCGCACCACGACGGGGCAAGCATAGGCGTCTCAGTGAAGTTGACACAACCCGGAAACAGCTGACGGTGCTGAAACCAGGCTTGGCACGAGGGAGTACCTGTGACAAGAACACTGCTGAGAACCAGCTGGCGGTGCTGGAACCCGGATGCGTTGCCCCAGTGTGCAAGAGCCAATGGCACGACCGAGGACCAGCTGACGGTGCTGGAACCCGGTTACTAAGCTGTAGGTGCCCGCGCTTAAAAGCACTACCAAGGACCGCCTGGCGTTGGCGGAACTCGGATACCCAGGAGGAGGCACCTAAGCCAAAGGCTCGGCCCGGAACCAGCTGACGGTGCTGGAACCAGGTGGTGGACCCGAAGGTCCACAGGAGAGGAGAGAACAGCTAGGCCGCGAGGCAGCCGCAGTTACCGAACCCCAACAGTCCTACAGGGGGAGCTGGGCCTACTGGCACTACAGAACCAGCCTTGACTACCAGTTCACGCAGCCCACATAGGAAGCTCCTAAACTGGAGGCACCCTGGAGTTGGCTAACCCGACCGCACCACGACGAGGCAAGCATAGGTGTCTCAGTGAGCTTGACACAACCCGGAAACAGCTGACGGTGCTGAAACCAGGCTTGGCACGAGGGAGTACCTGTGACAAAAACACTGCCGAGAACCAGCTGGCGGTGCTGGAACCCGGATGCGTTGCCCCAGTGTGCAAGAGCCAATGGCACGACCGAGGACCAGCTGACGGTGCTGGAACCCGGTTACTAAGCTGTAGGTGCCCGCGCTTAAAAGCACTACCAAGGACCGCCTGGCGTTGGCGGAACTCGGATACCCAGGAGGAGGCACCTAAGCCAAAGGCTCGGCCCGGAACCAGCTGACGGTGCTGGAACCAGGTGGTGGACCCCAAGGTCCACAGGAGAGGAGAGAACAGCTAGGCCGCGAGGCAGCCGCAGTTACCGAACCCCAACAGTCCTACAGGGGGAGCTGGGCCTACTGGCACTACAGAACCAGCCTTGACTACCAGTTCACGCAGCCCACATAGGAAGCTCCTAAACTGGAGGCACCCTGGAGTTGGCTAACCCGACCGCACCACGACGAGGCAAGCATAGGTGTCTCAGTGAGCTTGACACAACCCGGAAACAGCTGACGGTGCTGAAACCAGGCTTGGCACGAGGGAGTACCTGTGACAAAAACACTGCCGAGAACCAGCTGGCGGTGCTGGAACCCGGATGCGTTGCCCCAGTGTGCAAGAGCCAATGGCACGACCGAGGACCAGCTGACGGTGCTGGAACCCGGTTACTAAGCTGTAGGTGCCCGCGCTTAAAAGCACTACCAAGGACCGCCTGGCGTTGGCGGAACTCGGATACCCAGGAGGAGGCACCTAAGCCAAAGGCTCGGCCCGGAACCAGCTGACGGTGCTGGAACCAGGTGGTGGACCCCAAGGCCCACAGGAGAGGAGAGAACAGCTAGGCCGCGAGGCAGCCGCAGTTACCGAACCCCAACAGTCCTACAGGGGGAGCTGGGCCTACTGGCACTACAGAACCAGCCTTGACTACCAGTTCACGCAGCCCACATAGGAAGCTCCTAAACTGGAGGCACCCTGGAGTTGGCTAACCCGACCGCACCACGACGAGGCAAGCATAGGTGTCTCAGTGAGCTTGACACAACCCGGAAACAGCTGACGGTGCTGAAACCAGGCTTGGCACGAGGGAGTACCTGTGACAAAAACACTGCCGAGAACCAGCTGGCGGTGCTGGAACCCGGATGCGTTGCCCCAGTGTGCAAGAGCCAATGGCACGACCGAGGACCAGCTGACGGTGCTGGAACCCGGTTACTAAGCTGTAGGTGCCCGCGCTTAAAAGCACTACCAAGGACCGCCTGGCGTTGGCGGAACTCGGATACCCAGGAGGAGGCACCTAAGCCAAAGGCTCGGCCCGGAACCAGCTGACGGTGCTGGAACCAGGTGGTGGACCCCAAGGCCCACAGGAGAGGAGAGAACAGCTAGGCCGCGAGGCAGCCGCAGTTACCGAACCCCAACAGTCCTACAGGGGGAGCTGGGCCTACTGGCACTACAGAACCAGCCTTGACTACCAGTTCACGCAGCCCACATAGGAAGCTCCTAAACTGGAGGCACCCTGGAGTTGGCTAACCCGACCGCACCACGACGAGGCAAGCATAGGTGTCTCAGTGAGCTTGACACAACCCGGAAACAGCTGACGGTGCTGAAACCAGGCTTGGCACGAGGGAGTACCTGTGACAAAAACACTGCCGAGAACCAGCTGGCGGTGCTGGAACCCGGATGCGTTGCCCCAGTGTGCAAGAGCCAATGGCACGACCGAGGACCAGCTGACGGTGCTGGAACCCGGTTACTAAGCTGTAGGTGCCCGCGCTTAAAAGCACTACCAAGGACCGCCTGGCGTTGGCGGAACTCGGATACCCAGGAGGAGGCACCTAAGCCAAAGGCTCGGCCCGGAACCAGCTGACGGTGCTGGAACCAGGTGGTGGACCCCAAGGCCCACAGGAGAGGAGAGAACAGCTAGGCCGCGAGGCAGCCGCAGTTACCGAACCCCAACAGTCCTACAGGGGGAGCTGGGCCTACTGGCACTACAGAACCAGCCTTGACTACCAGTTCACGCAGCCCACATAGGAAGCTCCTAAACTGGAGGCACCCTGGAGTTGGCTAACCCGACCGCACCACGACGAGGCAAGCATAGGTGTCTCAGTGAGCTTGACACAACCCGGAAACAGCTGACGGTGCTGAAACCAGGCTTGGCACGAGGGAGTACCTGTGACAAAAACACTGCCGAGAACCAGCTGGCGGTGCTGGAACCCGGATGCGTTGCCCCAGTGTGCAAGAGCCAATGGCACGACCGAGGACCAGCTGACGGTGCTGGAACCCGGTTACTAAGCTGTAGGTGCCCGCGCTTAAAAGCACTACCAAGGACCGCCTGGCGTTGGCGGAACTCGGATACCCAGGAGGAGGCACCTAAGCCAAAGGCTCGGCCCGGAACCAGCTGACGGTGCTGGAACCAGGTGGTGGACCCCAAGGCCCACAGGAGAGGAGAGAACAGCTAGGCCGCGAGGCAGCCGCAGTTACCGAACCCCAACAGTCCTACAGGGGGAGCTGGGCCTACTGGCACTACAGAACCAGCCTTGACTACCAGTTCACGCAGCCCACATAGGAAGCTCCTAAACTGGAGGCACCCTGGAGTTGGCTAACCCGACCGCACCACGACGAGGCAAGCATAGGTGTCTCAGTGAGCTTGACACAACCCGGAAACAGCTGACGGTGCTGAAACCAGGCTTGGCACGAGGGAGTACCTGTGACAAAAACACTGCCGAGAACCAGCTGGCGGTGCTGGAACCCGGATGCGTTGCCCCAGTGTGCAAGAGCCAATGGCACGACCGAGGACCAGCTGACGGTGCTGGAACCCGGTTACTAAGCTGTAGGTGCCCGCGCTTAAAAGCACTACCAAGGACCGCCTGGCGTTGGCGGAACTCGGATACCCAGGAGGAGGCACCTAAGCCAAAGGCTCGGCCCGGAACCAGCTGACGGTGCTGGAACCAGGTGGTGGACCCCAAGGCCCACAGGAGAGGAGAGAACAGCTAGGCCGCGAGGCAGCCGCAGTTACCGAACCCCAACAGTCCTACAGGGGGAGCTGGGCCTACTGGCACTACAGAACCAGCCTTGACTACCAGTTCACGCAGCCCACATAGGAAGCTCCTAAACTGGAGGCACCCTGGAGTTGGCTAACCCGACCGCACCACGACGAGGCAAGCATAGGTGTCTCAGTGAGCTTGACACAACCCGGAAACAGCTGACGGTGCTGAAACCAGGCTTGGCACGAGGGAGTACCTGTGACAAAAACACTGCCGAGAACCAGCTGGCGGTGCTGGAACCCGGATGCGTTGCCCCAGTGTGCAAGAGCCAATGGCACGACCGAGGACCAGCTGACGGTGCTGGAACCCGGTTACTAAGCTGTAGGTGCCCGCGCTTAAAAGCACTACCAAGGACCGCCTGGCGTTGGCGGAACTCGGATACCCAGGAGGAGGCACCTAAGCCAAAGGCTCGGCCCGGAACCAGCTGACGGTGCTGGAACCAGGTGGTGGACCCCAAGGCCCACAGGAGAGGAGAGAACAGCTAGGCCGCGAGGCAGCCGCAGTTACCGAACCCCAACAGTCCTACAGGGGGAGCTGGGCCTACTGGCACTACAGAACCAGCCTTGACTACCAGTTCACGCAGCCCACATAGGAAGCTCCTAAACTGGAGGCACCCTGGAGTTGGCTAACCCGACCGCACCACGACGAGGCAAGCATAGGTGTCTCAGTGAGCTTGACACAACCCGGAAACAGCTGACGGTGCTGAAACCAGGCTTGGCACGAGGGAGTACCTGTGACAAAAACACTGCCGAGAACCAGCTGGCGGTGCTGGAACCCGGATGCGTTGCCCCAGTGTGCAAGAGCCAATGGCACGACCGAGGACCAGCTGACGGTGCTGGAACCCGGTTACTAAGCTGTAGGTGCCCGCGCTTAAAAGCACTACCAAGGACCGCCTGGCGTTGGCGGAACTCGGATACCCAGGAGGAGGCACCTAAGCCAAAGGCTCGGCCCGGAACCAGCTGACGGTGCTGGAACCAGGTGGTGGACCCCAAGGCCCACAGGAGAGGAGAGAACAGCTAGGCCGCGAGGCAGCCGCAGTTACCGAACCCCAACAGTCCTACAGGGGGAGCTGGGCCTACTGGCACTACAGAACCAGCCTTGACTACCAGTTCACGCAGCCCACATAGGAAGCTCCTAAACTGGAGGCACCCTGGAGTTGGCTAACCCGACCGCACCACGACGAGGCAAGCATAGGTGTCTCAGTGAGCTTGACACAACCCGGAAACAGCTGACGGTGCTGAAACCAGGCTTGGCACGAGGGAGTACCTGTGACAAAAACACTGCCGAGAACCAGCTGGCGGTGCTGGAACCCGGATGCGTTGCCCCAGTGTGCAAGAGCCAATGGCACGACCGAGGACCAGCTGACGGTGCTGGAACCCGGTTACTAAGCTGTAGGTGCCCGCGCTTAAAAGCACTACCAAGGACCGCCTGGCGTTGGCGGAACTCGGATACCCAGGAGGAGGCACCTAAGCCAAAGGCTCGGCCCGGAACCAGCTGACGGTGCTGGAACCAGGTGGTGGACCCCAAGGCCCACAGGAGAGGAGAGAACAGCTAGGCCGCGAGGCAGCCGCAGTTACCGAACCCCAACAGTCCTACAGGGGGAGCTGGGCCTACTGGCACTACAGAACCAGCCTTGACTACCAGTTCACGCAGCCCACATAGGAAGCTCCTAAACTGGAGGCACCCTGGAGTTGGCTAACCCGACCGCACCACGACGAGGCAAGCATAGGTGTCTCAGTGAGCTTGACACAACCCGGAAACAGCTGACGGTGCTGAAACCAGGCTTGGCACGAGGGAGTACCTGTGACAAAAACACTGCCGAGAACCAGCTGGCGGTGCTGGAACCCGGATGCGTTGCCCCAGTGTGCAAGAGCCAATGGCACGACCGAGGACCAGCTGACGGTGCTGGAACCCGGTTACTAAGCTGTAGGTGCCCGCGCTTAAAAGCACTACCAAGGACCGCCTGGCGTTGGCGGAACTCGGATACCCAGGAGGAGGCACCTAAGCCAAAGGCTCGGCCCGGAACCAGCTGACGGTGCTGGAACCAGGTGGTGGACCCCAAGGCCCACAGGAGAGGAGAGAACAGCTAGGCCGCGAGGCAGCCGCAGTTACCGAACCCCAACAGTCCTACAGGGGGAGCTGGGCCTACTGGCACTACAGAACCAGCCTTGACTACCAGTTCACGCAGCCCACATAGGAAGCTCCTAAACTGGAGGCACCCTGGAGTTGGCTAACCCGACCGCACCACGACGAGGCAAGCATAGGTGTCTCAGTGAGCTTGACACAACCCGGAAACAGCTGACGGTGCTGAAACCAGGCTTGGCACGAGGGAGTACCTGTGACAAAAACACTGCCGAGAACCAGCTGGCGGTGCTGGAACCCGGATGCGTTGCCCCAGTGTGCAAGAGCCAATGGCACGACCGAGGACCAGCTGACGGTGCTGGAACCCGGTTACTAAGCTGTAGGTGCCCGCGCTTAAAAGCACTACCAAGGACCGCCTGGCGTTGGCGGAACTCGGATACCCAGGAGGAGGCACCTAAGCCAAAGGCTCGGCCCGGAACCAGCTGACGGTGCTGGAACCAGGTGGTGGACCCCAAGGCCCACAGGAGAGGAGAGAACAGCTAGGCCGCGAGGCAGCCGCAGTTACCGAACCCCAACAGTCCTACAGGGGGAGCTGGGCCTACTGGCACTACAGAACCAGCCTTGACTACCAGTTCACGCAGCCCACATAGGAAGCTCCTAAACTGGAGGCACCCTGGAGTTGGCTAACCCGACCGCACCACGACGAGGCAAGCATAGGTGTCTCAGTGAGCTTGACACAACCCGGAAACAGCTGACGGTGCTGAAACCAGGCTTGGCACGAGGGAGTACCTGTGACAAAAACACTGCCGAGAACCAGCTGGCGGTGCTGGAACCCGGATGCGTTGCCCCAGTGTGCAAGAGCCAATGGCACGACCGAGGACCAGCTGACGGTGCTGGAACCCGGTTACTAAGCTGTAGGTGCCCGCGCTTAAAAGCACTACCAAGGACCGCCTGGCGTTGGCGGAACTCGGATACCCAGGAGGAGGCACCTAAGCCAAAGGCTCGGCCCGGAACCAGCTGACGGTGCTGGAACCAGGTGGTGGACCCCAAGGCCCACAGGAGAGGAGAGAACAGCTAGGCCGCGAGGCAGCCGCAGTTACCGAACCCCAACAGTCCTACAGGGGGAGCTGGGCCTACTGGCACTACAGAACCAGCCTTGACTACCAGTTCACGCAGCCCACATAGGAAGCTCCTAAACTGGAGGCACCCTGGAGTTGGCTAACCCGACCGCACCACGACGAGGCAAGCATAGGTGTCTCAGTGAGCTTGACACAACCCGGAAACAGCTGACGGTGCTGAAACCAGGCTTGGCACGAGGGAGTACCTGTGACAAAAACACTGCCGAGAACCAGCTGGCGGTGCTGGAACCCGGATGCGTTGCCCCAGTGTGCAAGAGCCAATGGCACGACCGAGGACCAGCTGACGGTGCTGGAACCCGGTTACTAAGCTGTAGGTGCCCGCGCTTAAAAGCACTACCAAGGACCGCCTGGCGTTGGCGGAACTCGGATACCCAGGAGGAGGCACCTAAGCCAAAGGCTCGGCCCGGAACCAGCTGACGGTGCTGGAACCAGGTGGTGGACCCCAAGGCCCACAGGAGAGGAGAGAACAGCTAGGCCGCGAGGCAGCCGCAGTTACCGAACCCCAACAGTCCTACAGGGGGAGCTGGGCCTACTGGCACTACAGAACCAGCCTTGACTACCAGTTCACGCAGCCCACATAGGAAGCTCCTAAACTGGAGGCACCCTGGAGTTGGCTAACCCGACCGCACCACGACGAGGCAAGCATAGGTGTCTCAGTGAGCTTGACACAACCCGGAAACAGCTGACGGTGCTGAAACCAGGCTTGGCACGAGGGAGTACCTGTGACAAAAACACTGCCGAGAACCAGCTGGCGGTGCTGGAACCCGGATGCGTTGCCCCAGTGTGCAAGAGCCAATGGCACGACCGAGGACCAGCTGACGGTGCTGGAACCCGGTTACTAAGCTGTAGGTGCCCGCGCTTAAAAGCACTACCAAGGACCGCCTGGCGTTGGCGGAACTCGGATACCCAGGAGGAGGCACCTAAGCCAAAGGCTCGGCCCGGAACCAGCTGACGGTGCTGGAACCAGGTGGTGGACCCCAAGGCCCACAGGAGAGGAGAGAACAGCTAGGCCGCGAGGCAGCCGCAGTTACCGAACCCCAACAGTCCTACAGGGGGAGCTGGGCCTACTGGCACTACAGAACCAGCCTTGACTACCAGTTCACGCAGCCCACATAGGAAGCTCCTAAACTGGAGGCACCCTGGAGTTGGCTAACCCGACCGCACCACGACGAGGCAAGCATAGGTGTCTCAGTGAGCTTGACACAACCCGGAAACAGCTGACGGTGCTGAAACCAGGCTTGGCACGAGGGAGTACCTGTGACAAGAACACTGCCGAGAACCAGCTGGCGGTGCTGGAACCCGGATGCGTTGCCTTGCCTATTAAAGATTGTCTTCCTAGAGCCCCAACTAGCGGTGTTGGAGCAAAGGGTAAGCAGGGGGAGATGAGTGTAGGCCGAAGCCTGCACTGGAGGCAGCTTTGTGTCTGCGTTGCGTTTGCAGGACACTTTGCCGGCTACACACTGGGGGAACAGCTGGCGTTGCTGAACCCCACTAACACAATGGCGTGTGTTTTTCTCTGTGCAGCTAGCACTTGCGGGCAAAAACTAGCGATGTTAGAGCCCGTGTTGAAGCAGGAGGAGGAGGAGAGGAGCAGAGTGTAGGCCGAAGCTTAGTTGAACCAATTTCAAAGGAAACCTTTAACCCCCCCCTCAGGTGTTACAAAGTACAAGAGACACACCTTGTGCAGTATTAATGCTGCACAAGTGAAAGGTTGCTCTATTAATTTGTCTACTTGCACACGCTGAATGAAAGACATACACAATTTACCCCATTCTACAGTCAAACTGTAGTGGATGCGTGACTTGGTTTTTTGATGAGACGCAGCACAGGTGTCCAAAATAACGCCTTGGTGCTTGGAGCAGCTTCCTGAGCGTTGTTATTTGCTGTACAGGAGTCTGCGCTCTTGTGTTATCCCTTGGCAATGCCCTGTTAGCGCTGCCCATCTTATGACATCATTTCATGTTGGCCGGTGCGGTTAACGATGGCCATAAATCCCAGACCCACAGTGTCTTTTCATAAAGCCACACTGCGGTGCTGGGATTCGTGGCCTTGAGCAGTAAATATTTTGGCCGCTCACACACGTCCTTACACCTGCTTCAGACTGGGCGGCCTCTGCTGATCCCTTCTTGCATGCCGCGGCCATGAGGCTGCACAGTCTGAAGAAGGCTGAAGGAGATGAGTTAAGACAGGCGAAGATATGCACTGCTCGTGCCCATCAATCACACCCTCGCAGTCAAAATAATTAAGACAACGAGGAGCATTTTATTCAGGCAGGGCGGACGAACAGGCGCAAGTAGCCAACCAATGATGTCAGAAGACGGGAAGCGCTACCAAGGGGGGTGCTGCGTATCATTAGAAAGGAAAGTCACACCTCAGGGACAGTGGAATGGTCTCAAAGAGACACATTTTGTACGTGTTGAGTTCCACGTGGGCAAGGAGAAAACATCAGCCACCTTGTACAAATGCAGCAGTACTGCTGTACAAGGTGGCTGTTATACATAGAAACACCTGGGGGGGTGGGGGGCAGGCTCCCTTCAATTTCAGTTCATGTGCCTGCGTGGCGTTTGCAGGTCACGTTGCAAGCTGCACAGCAGGGGAACAGCTGGCGGTGCTGAACCCCACTAACACATTGGCTGGTGTTTTTCTCTGTGCAGCTAGCATTTCCGGGCAAAAACTAGCGGTGTTTGAGCCCAGGGTCAGCAGGAGGAGGAGGAGAGGAGCAAAGTGTAGGCCGAAGCCTGCACTGGTGGCAGCTTTTGGTCGGTTGTGCCAGCGTGGCTTGTGCTGGACACGATGCCGGCTACACAGCGGGGGAACAGCTGGCGTTGCTGAACCCCACTAACACATTGGCTGGTGTTTTTCTCTGTGCAGCTAGCATTTCCGGGCAAAAACTAGCGGTGTTTGAGCCCAGGGTCAGCAGGAGGAGGAGGAGAGGAGCAAAGTGTAGGCCGAAGCCTGCACTGGTGGCAGCTTTTGGTCGGTTGTGCCAGCGTGGCTTGTGCTGGACACGATGCCGGCTACACAGCGGGGGAACAGCTGGCGTTGCTGAACCCCACTAACACATTGGCTGGTGTTTTTCTCTGTGCAGCTAGCATTTCCGGGCAAAAACTAGCGTTGTTACAGCCCAGGGTCAGCAGGAGGAGGAGAGGAGCAGAGTGTAGGCCGAAGCCTAGTTGAACCAATTTCAAAGGTTACCTTTAACCCCCCCTCAGGTGTTACAAAGAACAAGAGCCACTCCTTCTGCAGCATTAATGCTGCACAAGTAAAAGGTTGCTCTATTAATTTGTCTACTTGCACAAGCTGAATGCAACACGTAGACTATTTAGCCCATTATACTGTTTAACAGTAGTGGAGGCGTGACTTGTCTTTTTAAAGAAAAGCAGCACAGGTGTCGAAAACACCTTTTTGCATGGGCGCAGCTTCCTGAGCGTTGTTAGTTGCTGTACAGGAGTCTGCGCTCTTGTGATCCTTTGGCCATGCGCTGTGAGCGCTTCCTGTCTTATGACCTCATTTCATGTTGGCCGTTGCGGTTAGCGATGGACATGAATCCCAGACCCACAGTGTGTTTTTAAAAAATCACACTGCGGTGCTGGGATTCGTGCCCTGGTGCAGTAAATATGTTTGCCGCTCACACATGTCCTTACACCTGCTTCAGACTGGACGGCCTCATCTGATCCCTTATCGCATGCCGCGGCCATGAGGCCGCACAGTCAGAAGAAGGCGGAAGGAGGGGAGTGAAAACAGGGGAACATATGCACTGCTCGTGCCCATCAATCACACCCTCGCAGTCAAAATATATGAGACAACGGGGGGCGTTGTGTCGGGCAGGGGGGACGCACAGGCACAGCCAGCCAACCAATGATGTCAGGAGACGGGCAGCGCTAACAATGGGGGTGCTGCGTGTCATTAAAAAGGAAAGTCACACCTCAGGGACATTGTAATGGTCTGTAATGAGACACATTTTGTACTTGTTGAGTTCCACGTGTGCAAGGAGAAAAAGTCAGCCACCTTGTACAAATGCAGCAGTACTGCTGTACAAGGTGGCTGTTATACATAGAAACACCTGGGGGGGTGGGGGGCAGGCTCCCTTCAATTTCAGTTCATGTGCCTGCGTGGCGTTTGCAGGTCACGTTGCAAGCTACACAGCAGGGGAACAGCTGGCGTTGCTGAACCCCACTGACACATTGACTGGTGTTTTTCTCTGTGCAGATTGCATGTCCGGGCAAAAACTAGCGGTGTTAGAGCCCAGGGTCAGCAGGAGGAGGAGGAGAGGAGCAAAGTGTAGGCCGAAGCCTGCACTGGTGGCAGCTTTTGTTCTGTTGTGCCAGCGTGGCTTGTGCTGGACACGTTGCCGACTACACAGCAGGGGAACAGCTGGCGGTGCTGAACCCCACTAACACATTGGCTGGTGTTTTTCTCTGTGCAGCTAGCATTTCCGGGCAAAAACTAGCGGTGTTTGAGCCCAGGGTCAGCAGGAGGAGTAGAGGAGCAGAGTGTAGGCCGAAGCCTAGTTGAACCAATTTCAAAGGTTACCTTTAACCCCCCCCTCAGGTGTTGCAAGGTACAAGAGCCACACCTTGAACAGCATTAATGATGCACAAGTCAAAGGTTGCTCTATTTAATTTTGCTCCTTGCACACGCTGAATTAAACACGTACACTATTTAGCCCATTATACTGTCAAACAGTTGTGGAGGCGTGACTTGTCTTTTTAACGAGACGCAGCACAGGTGTCAAAATTTGCACCTAGGTACTGGGCGCAGATTCCTGAGCGTTGTTATTTGCTGTACAGGAGTCTGCGCTCTTGTGTTATCCCTTGGCAATACCCTGTTAGTGCAGGCCGTCTCATGACCTCATTTCATGTTGGCCGGTGCGGTTAACGATGGCCATAAATCCCAGACCCACAGTGGCTTTTCCTAAAGTCACACTGCGGTGCTGGGATTCGTGGCCTTGTGCAGTAAATATGTTCGCCGCTCACACATGTCCTTACACCTGCTTCAGACTGGGCGGCCTCAGCTGATCCCTTATCGCATGCCGCGGCCATGAGGCCGCACAGTCAGAAGAAGGCGGAAGGAGGGGAGTGAAAACAGGGGAACATATGCACTGCTCGTGCCCATCAATCACACCCTCGCAGTCAAAATATATGAGACAACGGGGGGCGTTGTGTCGGGCAGGGGGGACGCACAGGCACAGCCAGCCAACCAATGATGTCAGGAGACGGGCAGCGCTAACAATGGGGGTGCTGCGTGTCATTAAAAAGGAAAGTCACACCTCAGGGACATTGTAATGGTCTGTAATGAGACACATTTTGTACTTGTTGAGTTCCACGTGTGCAAGGAGAAAAAGTCAGCCACCTTGTACAAATGCAGCAGTACTGCTGTACAAGGTGGCTGTTATACATAGAAACACCTGGGGGGGTGGGGGGCAGGCTCCCTTCAATTTCAGTTCATGTGCCTGCGTGGCGTTTGCAGGTCACGTTGCAAGCTACACAGCAGGGGAACAGCTGGCGTTGCTGAACCCCACTGACACATTGACTGGTGTTTTTCTCTGTGCAGATTGCATGTCCGGGCAAAAACTAGCGGTGTTAGAGCCCAGGGTCAGCAGGAGGAGGAGGAGAGGAGCAAAGTGTAGGCCGAAGCCTGCACTGGTGGCAGCTTTTGTTCTGTTGTGCCAGCGTGGCTTGTGCTGGACACGTTGCCGACTACACAGCAGGGGAACAGCTGGCGGTGCTGAACCCCACTAACACATTGGCTGGTGTTTTTCTCTGTGCAGCTAGCATTTCCGGGCAAAAACTAGCGGTGTTTGAGCCCAGGGTCAGCAGGAGGAGTAGAGGAGCAGAGTGTAGGCCGAAGCCTAGTTGAACCAATTTCAAAGGTTACCTTAAACCCCCCCCTCAGGTGTTGCAAGGTACAAGAGCCACACCTTGAACAGCATTAATGATGCACAAGTCAAAGGTTGCTCTATTTAATTTTGCTCCTTGCACACGCTGAATTAAACACGTACACTATTTAGCCCATTATACTGTCAAACAGTTGTGGAGGCGTGACTTGTCTTTTTAACGAGACGCAGCACAGGTGTCAAAATTTGCACCTAGGTACTGGGCGCAGATTCCTGAGCGTTGTTATTTGCTGTACAGGAGTCTGCGCTCTTGTGTTATCCCTTGGCAATACCCTGTTAGTGCAGGCCGTCTCATGACCTCATTTCATGTTGGCCGGTGCGGTTAACGATGGCCATAAATCCCAGACCCACAGTGGCTTTTCCTAAAGTCACACTGCGGTGCTGGGATTCGTGGCCTTGTGCAGTAAATATGTTCGCCGCTCACACATGTCCTTACACCTGCTTCAGACTGGGCGGCCTCAGCTGATCCCTTATCGCATGCCGCGGCCATGAGGCCGCACAGTCAGAAGAAGGCGGAAGGAGGGGAGTGAAAACAGGGGAACATATGCACTGCTCGTGCCCATCAATCACACCCTCGCAGTCAAAATATATGAGACAACGGGGGGCGTTGTGTCGGGCAGGGGGGACGCACAGGCACAGCCAGCCAACCAATGATGTCAGGAGACGGGCAGCGCTAACAATGGGGGTGCTGCGTGTCATTACAAAGGAAAGTCACACCTCAGGGACATTGTAATGGTCTCTAATGAGACACATTTTGTACGTGTTGAGTTCCACGTGGGCAAGGAGAAAAAGTCAGCCACCTCGTACAAATGCAGCAGTACTGCTGTACAAGGTGGCTGATATACATAGAAACACCTGTGGGTGGGGGGCAGGCTCCCTTCAATTTCAGTTCATGTGCCTGCGTGGCGTTTGCAGGTCACGTTGCAAGCTACACAGCAGGGGAACAGCTGGCGTTGCTGAACCCCACTAACACATTGGCTGGTGTTTTTCTCTGTGCAGCTAGCATGTCCGGGCAGAAACTGGCGTTGTTTGAGCCCAGGGTCAGCAGGAGGAGGAGAGGAGCAAAGTGTAGGCCGAAGCCTGCACTGGTGGCAGCTTTTGGTCGGTTGTGCCAGCGTGGCTTGTGCTGGACACGATGCCGGCTACACAGCGGGGGAACAGCAGGCGGTGCTGAACCCCACTAACACATTGGCTGGTGTTTTTCTCTGTGCAGCTAGCATGTCCGGGCAGAAACTGGCGTTGTTTGAGCCCAGGGTCAGCAGGAGGAGGAGAGGAGCAAAGTGTAGGCCGAAGCCTGCACTGGTGGCAGCTTTTGGTCGGTTGTGCCAGCGTGGCTTGTGCTGGACACGTTGCCGACTACACAGCAGGGGAACAGCTGGCGGTGCTGAACCCCACTAACACATTGGCTGGTGTTTTTCTCTGTGCAGCTAGCATTTCCGGGCAAAAACTAGCGGTGTTTGAGCCCAGGGTCAGCAGGAGGAGTAGAGGAGCAGAGTGTAGGCCGAAGCCTAGTTGAACCAATTTCAAAGGTTACCTTTAACCCCCCCCTCAGGTGTTGCAAGGTACAAGAGCCACACCTTGTGCAGCATTAATGCTGCACAAGTAAAAGGTTGCTCTATTTGTTTTGCTCCTTGCACACGCTGACTAAAACACGTACACTATTTAGCCCATTATACTGTCAAACAGTTGTGGAGGCGTGACTTGTCTTTTTAACGAGACGCAGCACAGGTGTCAAAATTTGCACCTAGGTACTGGGCGCAGATTCCTGAGCGTTGTTATTTGCTGTACAGGAGTCTGCGCTATTGTGATCCCTTGGCCATGCGCTGTGAGCGCTTCCTGTCTTCTGACCTCATTTCATGTCGGCCGTTGCGGTTAGCGATGGACATGAATCCCAGACCCACAGTGTGTTTTTAAAAAATCACACTGCGGTGCTGGGATTCGTGCCCTGGTGCACTAAATATGTTTGCCGCTCACACATGTCCTTACACCTGCTTCAGACTGGGCGGCCTCATCTGATCCCTTATCGCCTGCCGCGGCCATGAGGACACCCAGTCTGAAGAAGGCGGAAGGAGATGAGTGAACACAGGCAAACATATGCACTGCACATGCCCATCAATCACACCCTCGCTGTCCAAAAAAATAAGACACCGAGGGCCGTTGTTTCGAGCAGGGGAGATGCACAGGCGCAGCCAGCTAACCAATGATGTCAAAAGACGGGCAGCGCTAACAAGGGTGGTGCTGCGTGTCATTACAAAGGAAAGTCACACCTCAGGGACATTGTAATGGTCTCTAATGAGACACATTTTGTACGTGTTGAGTTCCACGTGGGCAAGGAGAAAAAGTCAGCCACCTCGTACAAATGCAGCAGTACTGCTGTACAAGGTGGCTGATATACATAGAAACACCTGTGGGTGGGGGGCAGGCTCCCTTCAATTTCAGTTCATGTGCCTGCGTGGCGTTTGCAGGTCACGTTGCAAGCTACACAGCAGGGGAACAGCTGGCGTTGCTGAACCCCACTGACACATTGACTGGTGTTTTTCTCTGTGCAGATTGCATGTCCGGGCAAAAACTAGCGGTGTTAGAGCCCAGGGTCAGCAGGAGGAGGAGGAGAGGAGCAAAGTGTAGGCCGAAGCCTGCACTGGTGGCAGCTTTTGGTCGGTTGTGCCAGCGTGGCTTGTGCTGGACACGATGCCGGCTACACAGCGGGGGAACAGCAGGCGGTGCTGAACCCCACTAACACATTGGCTGGTGTTTTTCTCTGTGCAGCTAGCATGTCCGGGCAGAAACTGGCGTTGTTTGAGCCCAGGGTCAGCAGGAGGAGGAGAGGAGCAGAGTGTAGGCCGAAGCCTAGTTGAACCAATTTCAAAGGTTACCTTTAACCCCCCCCTCAGGTGTTGCAAGGTACAAGAGCCACACCTTGTGCAGCATTAATGCTGCACAAGTAAAAGGTTGCTCTATTTGTTTTGCTCCTTGCACACGCTGACTAAAACACGTACACTATTTAGCCCATTATACTGTCAAACAGTTGTGGAGGCGTGACTTGTCTTTTTAACGAGACGCAGCACAGGTGTCAAAATTTGCACCTAGGTACTGGGCGCAGATTCCTGAGCGTTGTTATTTGCTGTACAGGAGTCTGCGCTATTGTGATCCCTTGGCCATGCGCTGTGAGCGCTTCCTGTCTTCTGACCTCATTTCATGTCGGCCGTTGCGGTTAGCGATGGACATGAATCCCAGACCCACAGTGTGTTTTCAAACAATCACACTACGTGGCTGGGATTCGTGGCCTTGTGCAGTAAATAGGTTTGCCGCTTACACATGTCCTTACACCGGCTCCAGACTGGGCGGCCTCAGCTGATCCCTTATCGCCTACCACGGCCAGGAGGCCGCACAGTCTGAAGAAGGCGGAAGGAGATGAGTTAAGACAGGCGAACATATGCACTGCTCGTGCCCATAAACCACACCCTCGCTGACAAAATAAATATGACAACGAGGGGCGTTGTTTCTAGCAGGGCGGATGCACAGGCGCAGCCAGCTAACCATGATGACAAAAGACGGGAAACGCTACCAAGGGGGGTGCTGCGTATCATTACAAAGGAAAGTCACACCTCAGGGACAGTGGAATGGTCTCAATGAGACACATTTTGTACGTGTTGAGTTCCACGTGGGCAAGGAGAAAAAGTCAGCCACCTTGTACAAATGCAGCAGTACTGCTGTACTAGGTGGCTGTTATACATAGAAACACCTGGGGGGGTGGGGCCAGGTTCCCTTTTAATTTCAGTTCCTGTGCCTGCATGGCGTTTGCAGGTCACGTTGCCGGCTACACAGCAGGGGAACAGCTGGCGTTGCTGAACCCCACTAACACATTGGCTGGTGTTTTTCTCTGTGCAGCTAGCACTTCCGGGCAAAAACTAGCGGTGTTTGAGCCCAGGGTCAGCAGGAGGAGGAGAGGAGCAGAGTGTAGGCCGAAGCCTGCACTGGTGGCAGCTTTTGTTCTGTTGTGCCAGCGTGGCTTGTGCTGGACACGTTGCCGACTACACAGCAGGGGAACAGCTGGCGGTGCTGAACCCCACTGACACATCACCTAGTGTTTTTTTCTGTGTAGACAACACTTCCAGGTGGCAACTGACAGTGTTGAAACCCAGGGAATCAAAGAGGAGCAGAGTGTAGGCCGAAGCCTGCAGTGGAGCAAGTTGAAAGGGAACCTTTAACCCCCCCCCCCAGGCATTTGTTGCTGAAAGAGCCATCTTGTACAGCAGTAATACTGCACATGGAAAATGGTGGCTCCGAAAATTATGCTCCTTGCAAACGCTGAAGTACACACTCATATAATGTGTCCCCTCACACCGTCAAACCATCCCGGAAGTGGGACTTTCCTTTGTAATGTGACACAGCACAGCCGTCATTCCAACCCCCTTGGTGCCGGGCACCACCTCCTCAACGTTGTTTGGTTCTGTCACGGAGCCCGCACTGTAATGTTATCCCTTGGCCATGCACAGTTAGCGGTGCCCGTCTTCTGACATCATGTAGGTGTCAGGCTGGCAGTGCCTGTGCGTCCAAGCTGCCCGAGATCCAACCTTGCAGTGTCATCTAATGTAGTCCCACTGCGGGCCAGGGATCCATGGGCATGCGCAGTGCATATCATCGCCTCTCACTCACCTCCTTCCTGCTTCTTCAGACTGTGCGGCGTCACGGCCGTGGCATGCTATTAGGGATCAGCTGACGCCGCCTAGTCTGAAGAAGCGTGAAGAAGGGGAGTGAGAGGCTAGTATATGCACTGCGCATGGCCATGGATACCAGGCCCACTGTGGGATCACATTAGACGACACTGCGAGGTGTGATTTCGGGCAGCGTGGACGCACAGGCGCAGCCAGGACGACAACAAATGATGTCAGAGGACGGGCAGCGCAAACTGTGCATGGCCAAGGGATAACATAACAGCGCAGGGTCCATGACGGAATCAAACAACGCTAAGGAGGCAGCGCACGGTGCCAAGGGGGTAGCAATGACGGCTGTGCTGTGTCACATTACAAAGGAAAGTCCCACCTCCGGGACGGTTGGACGGTGTGAGGGGACACATTACATGAGTGTGTAGTTCAGCGTTTGCAAGGAGCATAATTTCAAGAGCGACCTTTCCCTTGTGCAGTATTAGTGCTGCACATGGTGGCTCTTTCAGTAACAAACGCCTAGGGGGGGGGGGGGACAGGTCCCCTTACATTTTAGTTGTGCCAGCGTGGCGGTCGCATGACACGTTGCCGGATACACAGCTGGGGATCAGCTGACGTTACTGAACCCCAATAACAGAGGAGCGACTGTTGACTGTGCACACAGCACTTCCAGGCACCAACTGGCGGTGTTAGAGCCCAGGGACAGCAGGAGGAGCAGATTGGAGGTATTGCCGCACACACAGCTGGGGATCAGCTGACGTTACTGAACCCCAATAACAGAGGAGCGACTGTTGACTGTGCACACAGCACTTCCAGGCACCAACTGGCGGTGTTAGAGCCCAGGGACAGCAGGAGGAGCAGAGGAACAGAGTGTAGGCCGAAGCCTGATTGGAGCAAGTTGAAAGGAAACCTTTAACCCCCCCCCCCCCAAGACGTTTGTAGCTGAAAGAGCCATGTTGTGCAGCACTAAGGATGCAAAAGGAAAAGGTTGCTCTTTTAATTATGCTCCTTGCAAACACCGAAGTAAACACTAAAAATGTGTCCCTTTATACCGTTAAACCGTTCCGGAGGTGCGAATTTCCTTCGTAATGGGACACAGCACAGCTGTCATTCCTATCCCCTTGATGCCGTGCGCTGCCTCCTCAGCGTTGTTTTAAGCTGCCACGGAGCCTGCGCTGTTCTGTTAGCCCTTGGCCATGCCCAATTAGCGCTGCCTGTCTTCTGACATAATTTGGTGTCAGGCTGTCAGTGCCTGTGCGTCCACACTGCTCCAGATCCCACCTCGCAGTCTCATCTAACGTAATCCCACTGCGGGCCTTGGAACCATGGGCATGCACAGTGCATAACCTCGACTCTCACTCCCCTCCTTCCCTCTTCTTCAGACTGTGCGGTGTCACGGCCGTGGCATGCTAGGGATCAGCTGACGGCGCACAGTCTAAAGAAGGCGGAGGGAAATGAGCGAGAGCCCGAGGGGAAGATATGCACTGCGCATGCCCATGGATCCCAGGCCCGCAGTGTGACTCAATCAGAAGACACTGCGAGGCGGGATCTCGGGCACCGCGGCCGCACAGGCGCAGCCAGCCTGACACCAAATTATGTCAGAAGACAGGCAGCGCAAATAGGGCATGCCCAAGGGATAACAGAACAGCGCAGGCTCCGTGACAGCTTAAAACAACGCTGAGGAGGCAGCGCATGGCACCAAGGGGGTAGGAATGACGGCTGTGCTGCGTCACATTACGAAGGAAAGTCCCAGCTCCGGGACGGTATAACGGTATCAGTGAACACATTTTATAAGTGTTAAGTTCTGCGTGTGCAAAGAGCTAAAAAAAAAGAGCTACCTTTTCCTTGTGCAGCATTACTGCTGCACAAGATGGCTCTTTCAGTAACAAACGACGGGGGGGGGGGGGGGGGGACAGGTTCCCTTACATTTAGGTTGTTGTGCCAGCGTGGCGGTCGCAGGACACATTGCCGGCTACACAGCTGGGGATCAGCTGACGTTACTGAAACCCAATAACACTGGGTCGTATGTTTTTACTGTGCAGCCTGCACTTCTGAGCCGCAACTGGCGGTGTTGGAGCCCAGGAATAGCAGTTCAGGTGGTAGAAAGATGAACACAGCAGGAGACCTGGATGACACCCAATTACTTAATCAGGCAGAGGAGTGGCAAATTCCTGCGAGATCCAGGCCTGGTTCATTTTCAGGAAAGTAAGCCGGTCAACGTTATCGGAGGATAGTCGCATGCGACGGTCTGTTAGTACACCACCTGCGGCACTAAAGACACGTTCCGATAAGACACTAGCCGCAGGGCAAGCCAGCACCTCCAATGCATACTGGCTTAGCTCTGGCCATGTATCCAGCTTAGAGACCCAAAACTTGAACGGGGAAGAGCCGTCTGGGAGTACAGTAAGAGGGCAAGCCATGTAGTCTGTCACCATCTGACGGAACCGTTGCCTCCTGCTGACTGGAGCCGCCGGTGATGGTGTAGACATTTGGGGCGGGCACACAAAAGTGTGCCAGAGTTGTGCCATACTGGGCTTGCCTTGGGCAGAGGCACTGCTTCTGCTCCCTCTTTGGGCAGAGCCTCCCCCACTGCCTCGACGCACTGAGCTGCTTTGTAAAGCACTAGCAGCACTCCTCTCAGTTGGACAGGAGAAGATGATGGAATTCACCAGTGTGTCGTGGTACTCCCGCAATTTACGCTCCCGGGTCAACGCAGGGATGAGGTTTTGGACGTTGTCCCGGTAGCGAGGATCGAGGAGGGTGAACACCCAATAATCAGGCATGTTGAGAATGTGGTCGATGCGGCGGTCGTTTCTCAGGCACTGCAGCATGAAATCCACCATGTGCTGCAGAGTGCCAACCGGCCCAGAAACGCTGTCCCCTGCTTGAGACATGATCTCTGCCCGCTCGTCATCACCCCACCCTCGCTGTACACACTGACCACTGGACAATTGTG
This sequence comes from Ranitomeya imitator, assembly GCF_032444005.1. Classification (NCBI taxonomy): domain Eukaryota; kingdom Metazoa; phylum Chordata; class Amphibia; order Anura; family Dendrobatidae; genus Ranitomeya; species Ranitomeya imitator. The sequence goes on along the minus strand of NC_091284.1, from coordinate 86,171,572 downwards.
TCGCTCCCTCCTCTGGACGGAGCTCTTCCTCCTCCATTGACTCCTCCTCATCCTCCTCACAAATTGGCCCCTGCGTACCCCTTTGTGAGGAACCACGTGGCGCTGACTCTCCAGAAGCTGATGGAAAAGGTGACTCCTCATCCTCCACCTCTTCCACCACATCATCCCTTAACCCTTGCAAAGTTTGCTGAAGCAGGCAGATAAGGGGGACAGTCATGCTGACTAGTGCATCATCTGCACTTGCCATCCGCGTGGAATAATCAAAAGGACGCAAAACCTGGCAGACGTCCTTCATAGTGGCCCACTCTGTGGTTGTGAAGTCTGATCGGCGCTGACTGCGACTTCTTTGCGCCTGATGCAGCTGGTACTCCATAACTGCTTGCTGCTGCTCACACAACCGCTCCAACATATGTAACGTGGAATTCCACCGGGTAGGTAGGTCACATATGATGCGGTGTTCCGGAAGGCGGAATCGGCGCTGCAGAGCAGCAATGCGGGATCTGGCCAAGCTGGAACGCCGCAAGTGAGCACACTCTAGGCGGACCTTGTGCAGCAGGGCATCAAGATCCGGATAGTCCCTCAGAAAACTCTGCACAACCAAATTGAGCACATGTGCCAGACATGGGATGTGAGTGAGGTTGCCAAGGGCCAAAGCTGCCACCAGATTTCGGCCATTGTCACACACTACCATGCCTGGCTGGAGATTCGCTGGCAGTAACCACACATCGCTCTCCTGCTTTATGGCATTCCAGAGCTCCTGCGCTGTGTGGCTTCGATGCCCCAATGAAACTAGTTTCAAGACGGCCTGCTGACGTTTGGCCACGGCTGTGCTCATGTCGGTCATAGGTAAACGTTCACGGGTCCATGTGGGGGTGGACTGTGACGGATCCTGCAGAGAGGAATCAGAGGAACTGGTGTAAGAGGAGGAGTCGATGCGTACAGACTGGATTCCTGCAATCCTTGGAGTGGGCAGGACACGTCCTGCGCCACTCGCACGATCTGTACCTGGCTCAACAACATTAACCCAATGGGCAGTGAGGGAAACATATCGCCCCTGTCCATGCTGACTGGTCCACGCATCGGTGGTGAGGTGGACCTTGCTACTGACGGCGTTCAGTAGCGCATGTTTTATGTTTGCCTCAACATGCCTGTGCAGGGCAGGGACAGCCTGCCTGCTGAAGTAAAAGCGGCTGGGCACCTTGTACTGTGGGACTGCCAATGCCATCAAGTCACGGAAGCTGTCAGTCTCCACCAGCCTGAACGAGAGCATTTCCAGGGACAACAGTTTGGCAATGCCTGCATTCAGAGCCTGTGCTCGGGGGTGGTTGGCCGAGAATGCCCGCCTTTTCTCCCATGCCTGTACTACCGATGGCTGTAGAGTAGACTGGGAGTGTGAGGATGACTGGGAAGGTGGTGCTGTGGGTGGAATTACACAAGGTCTCTGGGAGGAAGCCAAACCAGCTGTGCGTGAGCTGGAGGAAGAGGCAACACGAGCTGAAGAGGTGGTAGCTGCCGCTGTTGGTTGGCCTACATCTTCAGTGTGTTTCTGTAACTCCACCGCGTGCCTGGTCCGCACATGTTTCCACATATTTGTGGTATTGAGGTTGCTGACATTTTTCCCTCTTTTTACTTTATGATGACACAGCTTGCATTTGACAAAACAAATGTCATCTGCAACTGTGTCAAAAAAGGACCAGGCACTGCAAGTCTTGGGAGCGCCCTTTTTGGCTTTGGAAAGAGACAGGCTCCTAACGGGTGCCAAAGTGGAGGCTACAGGCTCCGCAGTCTTCCCCCTCCCTCTCCCTCTTTGGCCCGTAAGAGGAAGCTCTTCCTCTGAGCTGCTCCCACCACCTTCCTGTTCCTCACGCCACGATGGGTCAAGGACCTCATCATCTCCACTACCCTCTGCCACCAACTGCTCCTCCTGGGTAGTCTCAGCAGCACAGTACGCACGAGAAAGCGGCACCTGAGTTTCATCATCAGATGCGTACTGCGCTGTGGTCACCGGAGGCACTGGCCCACCTGCCTCTTCAGAGTCAGAGAGAAAAAGGTGTTGGGCATCACTGCACACTGCCTCTTCTTCCATTTCTCCAATGCTGCTTGGCTGGCCCCCTGTTTCCAAGCCAAGAGATTCAGAGAACAGAAGTAGAGACGGCTCCTGTCCTGGGCTCTCTGACTGCCTGGCCAATTTGGCAGGTGGTGAAGAGACAGATGGCTGCTCTCCAGTGCTCTGTGCCTGAGAGGATGTGGCACTAACTGAAGTCGATGCCGAGGCGTTAGCTGCCATCCACCCGACAACGGCTTCAATTTGGTCTTCACGCAGCAGCGGTGCACGGCGCTCTCCGACAAAGCTGCGCATGAAGGACTGTTCCCTGCTGAAACTGAGTGACGACGAGTCACCGGCGCCCGCAGCAGGCACAGAATCACCACGTCCTCTCCCTGCTCCTCTCCCTGCTCCGCGCCCACGCCCACGTGCCTTACTCCCTGCCCTCTTCATCTTGGTTGACAGATAAAGATAAGCAGAAAAGTACTAAGGCCTTAGTGTGCTTATTCCTGTAATGCTCCTCCTAACAGGTGTAAGAAACACTAATGTTGTAAATTGTGGACTAAACTTTATTATTTTTCAAATGTGGCCTACACAAGTGTAAGTTGTGTTTGGTGAACTTAACCTTTTTTTTGGTGCAGATCGGGCTACAGAGCTAGTTTAAATCACACGGAGACCGTGCAGACAGCCGTAAACGGCGCTGCAAGGCCAAGAAACCCTCCTCTAGGTTATCCTATATAGTGTTTTTCCACTATTTAGCTGGATACAAGTGGAAAGACACTAATAGGAATTTTTTTTTTCAAATTTTAAACTGGCTGCACTATTTGAAAAAAAGGAAATTGTTTTTCAAGGTATGAGGCAGTAACGCACCCTGAGCTGAATCCAACCGGCTATGGCTGCACACAGACTACAGGGCGAGCTGGGCTCACACGGAGACCGTGCAGACAGCCGTAAACGGCGCTGCAAGGCCAAAAAACCCTCCTCTAGGTTATCCTATATAGTGTTTTTCCACTATTTAGCTGGATACGAGTGGAAAGACACTAATAGGAATTTTTTTTTTCAAATTTTAAACAGGCTGCACTATTTGAAAAAAAGGAAAATTTTTCTCAAGGTATGAGCCAGTAACGAACCCTGAGCTGAATCCAACCGGCTATGGCTGCACACAGACTACAGGGCGAGCTGGGCTCACACGGAGACCGTGCAGACAGCCGTAAACGGCGCTGCAAGGCCAAAAAACCCTCCTCTAGGTTATCCTATATAGTGTTTTTCCACTATTTAGCTGGATACGAGTGGAAAGACACTAATAGGAATTTTTTTTTTCAAATTTTAAACAGGCTGCACTATTTGAAAAAAAGGAAAATTTTTCTCAAGGTATGAGCCAGTAACGAACCCTGAGCTGAATCCAACCGGCTATGGCTGCACACAGACTACAGGGCGAGCTGGGCTCACACGGAGACCGTGCAGACAGCCGTAAACGGCGCTGCAAGGCCAAAAAACCCTCCTCTAGGTTATCCTATATAGTGTTTTTCCACTATTTAGCTGGATACGAGTGGAAAGACACTAATAGGAATTTTTTTTTTCAAATTTTAAACAGGCTGCACTATTTGAAAAAAAGGAAAATTTTTCTCAAGGTATGAGCCAGTAACGAACCCTGAGCTGAATCCAACCGGCTATGGCTGCACACAGACTACAGGGCGAGCTGGGCTCACACGGAGACCGTGCAGACAGCCGTAAACGGCGCTGCAAGGCCCAAAAACCCCCCTCTAGGTTATCCTATGTAGTGTTTTTCCACAATAGAGCTGGAGACTGGTGGAAAAACACTAATAGGAAATTTGAGAAAAAATGTGCAGCAGGCTGCACTAAGAGCAAAAAAGAACAACTGTGTGAGGCAGTGTGAACCCCCCCTGAGCTGAATACAACCGGGTATATGGCTGCACACAGACTACAGAGTGAGCTGCACACACACACACACAGAGACCTTGCAGAACGCTGTTAAAACAGCGCTGCAAGGCAAGAGCAAGGTGAACAGTGAAGAACACACAGCGTTTTGCTAAATTAGCCTTTGGAAAGGAAAATAAAGCAATTAGCTAGCTCAACTGGCCCTCAGTTAGAACACAGCGTCCTGTCCCTAACTGAAATCACAGCAGAGTGAGCGCAAAATGGCGGCAGCGCTTTTTTATAGTGCAGAGTGACATCATTTCAGCAGCCAATCCAAGCCTTGCCAGTACTTACATGCCCACCATGCTAAACAGGATGTGCCCACACTTTCATTCATTCCTCATTGGCTGCTGCGTTCAATTTGAATTCTGGGAACTTCCGATTCCGGTATCCGATACGCGGGAAGTATCGGAATTCAGTATCGGAATTCCGATACCGCAAATATCGGCCGATACCCGATACTTGCGGTATCGGAATGCTCAACACTAGTAGTTAAATATCTCTGTCCTATGTGCTTGTAACCTGCATCTCAGAATGTCAGCAATCACAGCTCAGTCACCTGTAATGTCATTCATGTGCATTATGCCCTTCTGTCTCATCAAATATTACCTAGGGCACAACCACATGTTTGTGTTACTGAGCAGACGGGAAAGAAGGTCATTCAGTCTCTTTACAATTGCACTTTACGTATTCTACCATTTGTTTCCCTTGTTAGTGATAAAACAGAATCATAACCTATAGTACTTTCGATTAGCTGTCAATGGAGAAACATTTCTGTATCTGGTTTAATAAGTTCATACGGAGAGACAGAGGCAGACAAAAAAAAAGAAAGGAAATATTTCTTCAAAACGGGAACAATATAAACTGCCACCTAAGAGGTGAGAGGGGAATCATGTTTTAGGCTAAGTTCACACTAGGCATTTTTGCTGCTTTTTTATTCTAATTTTCAGCTGAGTTTTACAGTAGCACGCACACACATTGGTTTTTTTTTCTTTTCATCAGTATCTTGTACTTTGCATGTTTTTTTTGGAGAAAGAGCTTGTCACTTTCATCATTTTTTCATCCATTGAAAACAGTGGGTAATGAAAAAACGTATACAGCAGTATATGAAACCCATTTATTTTTGTGATTTTTTTCCAAGTTTACCAACTTGTCTTGGTCACCTGAGATGGCATTTTAGATTAGCACAGTTCAATTAAATTAGTGATGCGTACAAAGTAAACATTGGCCCGCCAAGGTGTGAAATTGAACAATGCCTGTGGTTGACCAAGGTGTGAGATTGAACAATGCCTGTAGCTGACCGAGGTGTGAGATTGAACAATGCCTGTGGTGACCAAGGTGTGTGATTGAACAATGCCTGTGTTTGACCAAGGTGTCATATTGAACAATGCCTGTGGCTGACCAAGGTGTAAGATGTGCAATGCCTGAGCAACTCAATGGCAGACCAAAGTGGGACAGTTAAACAGTGTCCTACAAACTCAATAAACTACCAGTGTCTTAGGTAAATTATTCCAGTCCAATTCACTTCCCACTACTGTTACAGTTGTATGTGTAAGTATAGGAAAAATCAGCAGCACGCAAATGGTTGAAAGTTCAGCAATTGTGTAGTTTCTTTATTAACATATACAATAAACATCACCAGGTGCTTTTTTAGGAGGTAAATGGGTGGCGGACTATTCAATTCGGGTAACGTTTCGACCACAGTGGGTCTTTATCAAAACCTCACTGTAAAACAGATACAAACATATAAGTGAACTGTACATGTAATATATTAAAAAGAACCGAAAAAAAGGGAAAACAAGAAAAACAATAACAAAAGCAACAATAACATCAGGTCCAAAATTCATAATGAAGACAAAAAGAAAAATGATCCAGCTGGAGGTGGAGGCAGTTTAGACTTTGTGAGACTTTATTAGACAACTAAAGCGATAAAAAGTTCTTCAACAAGAAAAATCTTTACATAGCAAACACCTGGCACACCAGTGAGGAGGATCAACGCGTTTCAACTATGAAGTCTTACTCATTATCATGGTATCGTGGTATGTGTTAAAGAGGGGGGCCCACTGAGACTCTTTTGCCCGGGGCCCTCAAAAACCTGGAGCTGGCCCTGGCTTCATTGATTGGTCATGCCCAGCCGTGAACAATCACCGACAGACGCAGTCCGCCTGTGAATTGGCGCGGAATTTGAAATAAACTACGTACATATTCTAGAATACCCGATGCGTTAGAATCGGGCCACATCTAGTTGAAGATAACTACCCTGTAAGTCAATTCCCAACCCTTTTTACAAGCCGTGCCATATAACTATAATTGACTCATTATCATTAGTTTTTGGATTTACTCCAGCTAACATGTGATTTGATAACTAAGAAATAATAAAAAAAAAACATAACTGCCCCCAAAAAACATTATTATGCATTCCATTTAAAGTTTTTTTCTTTAACTTTTAGTCTAAACTCTGATGCTGGCATTTTATACAAGGGTAATATCAATAAACTTACATTCATACCGGCATCAGGGACCATTCAGGGTTTTATTGCTCCTTTGCATGATAATATAATCTGATGCACAACTCTGACCTGTAAAAAAAGGGAACAGAGATAATTTGTGAAATGATCTATAAAAACATTGAACCATGAACCATGGATTAGACTGCTAATGGGTTTTTGTTTAAGAAAAAAGGTGGGTTTATAAAATGATCGGACAAGGGCGTAAGGTCATGTGACATCTACATCTTTCCCCCAAAAGAGATATGGCTACTGGGCAGGCAGGAGTTTACACAAGGGTTATTATGTAAAATGGGCTTTTTATTTAAAATTGTGGTATAAAACAGAATGGCATGACAAAATCACAACATGATTTTCCAATAGAAAAAAAAAGAAAAATCCTTAAGTCAAACAGTATGGCGGTATTGCAACCTTAAAGGGGTTGTCCGGTCCAAATCGATAAATCTGCAGTCACTCTGTGTGACTGCAGACTTATGAATCCCCCAGCACGGAATTTGTCGGTCTCTGAGCCGGGACCGGATGGTATGTATGAGTTAGGCCGGGATCACACATACCCGAGATACGGCTGAGTCTCGTAGGTGAAAACCCAGCTCTGGCGCCAGGACTCCAGAGCGGAGCATTCGGCTCCATGTATTGCTGTGCGGCTGCACGCTCCACTCCGGAGTGCCGGCGCCAGAGCTGGGTTTTCACCTGCGAGACTCGGCCGTATCTCGCGTATGTGTGATCCCTGGCCTTAGCCCGGAGTCACATTAGCGTATAACATGATCACGCTCGCAGCAGGAGCAGAGTGTCATTAGCATCTCGCATCAGATGCCATACGCTAAAGTGATTCCAGCCTTATACATACTCCTATATACGTTTTCGTTTTCCGCTCCCCTTCTTCCCAGAGCCATAATAACTTTGTGAGGGCTTGTATTTTTGCGTAACAAGTTGTACTTTTGAACAATACCATTGGTTTTACCATATTGTGTACTCGAGGGCTTATTTTTTACGCACCGAGCTGACATTTTTATCGATACCATTTTGGTGTAGACTTGATCTTTTGATCACCCGTTATTGCATTTTATTGAAATGTAGCAGCTATCAAAAAACATAATTCTGACGGGGGAAGCATGGCAGTGACATAATGCATTTATTTTTTTATGTGTGCAGCGTAATAGGTGCTATATACACCATAATGGGGGGCCATGTATACCCTGATGGGGATGGGGGGGCATGTATACCAGGATGGGAATGGGGGCATGTATGCCAAGATGGGGTGCCATGTATACTATATTATACTATGGGGCAGCTCATATCTGCGATTATTTTCTCTTGCCGATTCGGAATGATGAAACAATCTTAGTATGTTGCGATTGCATCTGAGAATTAGATCGCACGCACCCATACAAGTCTATGAGTGCTTGTGAAACATAGGTCTGCACTCGGATGTCATCATAGTGCAGTGCGGTTCCCGCTGATGCCGGCAAGGGTGGAGATGGAGAAACTACTTTCTCCGACTCCTCTGCTGCGATTCTCTCATACGAGAAAATCGGAGCACAGAGCACTGACACTCGGCTTACGCTGACAACAGAGTTTGAGCCGAGTTTCATTAGTATATCACATCCGATGCTCTTGTATCAGATGCTATACGCTAATGTGACCCTGGCTTTAGACACAGATACACCCAGTGGAGCAAGTTCAGCTGCTGCTGAAACCGTTCCATACACTCTCAATGACTGGTATATCGGTCATGGATCATTAAGTGATTAAATCATGAGGTAGGTTGTCTCATAGATTAATAGTTCTCATGATAGTGAAGTTTTGACATCTTTGGAGATACACACGTGGTCAATATTGTTGGTATTCCTTGTTTAATGACAGAAAAACCCACAATGGTCACAGAAATAACTTGAATCTGACAGAAGTAATAAATAAAAGATCTATAAAAGTGAACAAATGAAAGTCAGACATTGCTTTTCAACCATGGTTCCACAGAATTTTTTAACTAAAAAACTCATGAAATAGGCCTGGACAGAAATGATGGTACCCCCGAAAATAATGTGACAAAAGGGAATCCGTGAGTAGGACTGTATATAGGGCTACAGATGCTCACTGTGCTGTTTGGTGACATGGTGTGTATCACACTCAACATGGACCAGAGGAAGTGAAGGGAAGAGTTGTCTCAGGAGATTAGAAAGAAAATTATAGACAAACATGTTAAAGGTAAAAGTTATAAGACCATCTCCAAGCAGCATGATGTTCCTGTGATAACAGTTGCACATATTATTCAGAAATTTAAGATCCATGGGACTGTAACCAATCTCTCTGGATGTGACCGCAGGAGGAAAATTGATGACAAATCAAAGAGACGGATAATACGAATGGTAACAAAAGAGCCCAGAAAAAACTTCTAAATAGATTAAAGGTGGACTTTAAGCTCAAGGAGCAACAGTGTCAGATCGCACCATCCGTCGTTGTATGAGCCAAAGTGGACTTCATAGGAGACGACCAAGGAGGTCACCATTGTTCAAAAAAAATCATAAAAAAACACTCTGGAATTTGCCAAGCTACATATTGACAAGCCACAAAGCTTCTGGGAGAATCTCCTATGGACAGAAGAGACAAAAATGTAACTTTTTGGCAAGGCACATCAGCTCTATGTTCACAAATGGAAAAATGAAGAAAGAGACACTGTCCCTACTGTGAAACATGGAGGAGGCTCTGTTATGTTCTGGGGCTGCTTTGCTGCATCTGGCACAGGGTGTCAAGAATCTGCGCAGGGTACAATGAAATCTCAAGACTATCAATGGATTCTAGAGAGAAATGTGCTGCCCAGTGTCAGAAAGCTTGATCTCCGTCACAGGTCATGAGTCTTGTAACAGTATAATGACCCAAAACACACAGCTAAAAATACCCAAGAATGGCAAAGAGGAAAATATTGGACTATTCTGAAGTGGCCTTCTATGAGCCCTGACCTAAATCCTATTGGGCATCTTTGGAAGGAGATGAAACATGCCACCTGGAAAAGGCAACCTTCAAACACAAGACAACTGGAGCAGTTTGCTCTTGAGGAGTGGGCCAAAATACCTGTTGACAGGTGCAGAAGTCTCATTGACAGTTACAGGAGTCGTTTGATTGCAGTGATTGCCTCAAAAGGTTGTGGAACAAAATATTAAGTTAAGGATACCATCATTTCTGTCCAGGCCTATTTCAGAGAGTTTTACTTTTTTTAAAAATTCTGTGGAAGCATGGTTGAAAAGCAATGTCTGACTTTCATTTTTCATTTT